>NC_138772.1:290547940-291264607 GCF_965119305.1 Pelophylax lessonae
CTGCAAGTTTAGTTAGTTAGTTATTTAATTTAGTGGCGCTGTACCTTCCTTTCATTTATTCATGGTTTGATATACTTTGTACGAGCAGCCTTTTTTAGTGTATCAATTTCTTTGTGCGCAGCTTTCTTCCCATTACTGTTCCAACATAAGCCTTATGTCCATGGCAGTGAAAGGGAAAAAAAGGATAAGGACTTTTACGCAAAGCGCACGTATGCTTTCTGCCTAAAATAAACCAACCTCTCTTGTCCCAAATTTGTATACTTCCCCAAATTGCCATGGACACTGCTCACCAAAATATTGAAATTTTCTCTGAGATAGACCATGTTGCATGATTTTTGTGCAACTGTTAATCAAAAGTGCAAGAAAAAATACACTAACATAAATTTTAGTGCAAACAAACACAATATGATACCCAAATCTAAAAATATAAAAGATGGTGGTGCGTGGAGTAAATAAATACCAAGCCTTAAAATTGCCAGCGCCTGTGAAAGTGTGAAAAACAATGGCATTTAAAATTGATTATAGATGAAGCGTTAAATGCCTTTACAGATTACAAGTTTAGAGGTGACAAAGAATTATGGCCCAAAACGTATTTCTTGCACTTTGATGTTCATGATGATGCCTCACATGTGTGGCGCAATTTATGTTTACATACATGTGTGTGTCCTAAACGTGCTTCTGCATTTTGGTGTGTATTGGGACAACAGGGTTATTTTTATTTTTTTAATTATTTTTATTTATTTTATTATATTTTGTTTTTAATTATTTTTTTTTGTTTATTTATTTTTCACGTAGCAATATTGCTATCACAAGGGTGCTAACAAGCCTTTATGTAGTAGCATGGGCAGGTGTCAGGTTTCCTTTATGGAGACATCAGTAGCTGGAGAATGACAGCTCTGAACCTGGAGGTGATGAATTTCTCCTAATTTTCTGGGCTCATTAGTCACAGTGGAGATCAGGAAGCAGATGTTCTCCAAGCTCTTCCCACCCTCATTGCTGAGGCATTCTGCCATGGTCCTCAACTCCCCAGTAAAAGCCCAAGAACTGGAGAGGCAACACCTTCAGAGTTCCATAAAAGTGATCAGGCAGATACATCTAGATTCACCCAGGATATTTTTACTTGAAAGTCAATTTACAGGCTAAAAAAAATCAATACCAAACTTACAACTGAAGCAGCAGCCATCAACTTGTTTTACTGTGCTAGAACAGAAATATTAACCCCTTATCAACCAAGGTACATTTATGCACCTTGGTAGATGAGGGGTCAATATTTCTTTTCTAGCGCAGATGTAAAATGTCTTTTTAATAGTGTAAAGAACATTTTTGTCATTCTTTTATTTCCTTTACCTATTGTGCTTAAAGGTCAACTCGTCATTATCATGAAAATAACACCAATACAATTCTGGGCATTTTTAGAGTTTCACTCCAAGATGTTAATACGTTACAATAGAAAGTAAATTGTTACCATTTTTCCCCTGCTGTCTGTGCCATTTTATCTTATTGATCTATTTCTATATAAAACATTATTTTCCTATTGTTGTTGCTATTATTTTTCAGATTTGGACAACATATGAGCATTAGTACATGTGAATCCAAGTACTGCAGTGCTTCTAGAAATATCCATAGTTTCTTAAATCCTTTGAAGGTCTGACCCTTCTTCTCACAGCACAAATAAAACATGATTAGAGTAACACTTGCTTCAGAATTCTGAAAAACAAAGAATCCTGCTGGAATTCCAAGTTACACACCATGGCTTCTTAGTGTTGAAATGAAAATCTCATCACACAGTATAATGACTTCCTTCAGAAAGCCTTGTAAGGATTGATATTTCTATTTTTCTTTATTTATTTATTTTTCGGGGCTTTTTTTTTTTTTTTTTTTCCTACCATCTATTTAATATTGCATTATCTATGTTACGTCTACGAGAACAGAATTTTTTCTATTACACAAACAGTGGGATACAGTATTTGTTAAATAATCACAATATTGTCATAACTTTCAGCATCAATAAAGCACAATAATATACAACATTCCTTCCTCTATAAAATATTGCTTCATTTCTGTTTGAGAACTAATTAGTTGATGCAGTATATTGATGTCATAATATTGTGATAGCTTTCATCATCAGTACAATGTAACATACTCGTTCTGTTTCTAAGATAAATTCACACCCTGCCAATAAGACAATACAGCATCATTAATATTCTTCATTAATTTGACCTAAATTCTATTTTATTCCACTCAACATACTATGAGCACCATTTTATTTAACCTTGATTTTATAGGACACTTTTCATGTATCTTTTTACAACAACTAAAAACTGGCCACTGCCCCCACCCATAACTGGCCTTCACAGCAAGGAGTACATGGAAGGGCAACACATACAAAATAAAACCAAAGAAAATTCCTAGCTCAGCTCACCAGCCTATCTGCTGTCATAGAGCTATGTGCTGGGTGTCCAGTGTGCTCCTGTGCCTTTAAGGAGGGGTAGGCTACCTCAAAGCTCACCTACCCTCTATCAATCCATTAGAATGCACGTGCTTCTACTATGGTGGCTCTCATAAACTTACAAGAGTTAGGACGTCAGAAATATTAGAGTGCCTTGGAGCAGCTCTGCAGCTTATGCGAGTATTTGCAAATGTGTGCTAACTTAACCCCTGTCTTTAATGCAACTGCTAGACAGGATAATTCGGTTGATAGCATATTGGCAGGTAAATTTCAGCTGGGAATTTTCTTTGGTTTTGTTTTGCATTATTTTACAGGCAGACATACAAGTTTGCTAAACAAAACTTATGTCCCCAGTTTCTCTCTTTTAACCACTTCAGCTCTGGAAGGTTTTACCCCTCTCCTGACTAGGCCATTTAATGGCACTGCATTGCTTTAACTGACAATTGCTCAGTCGTGCAAACCCAAATAATTTTTTTTACCACAAATAGAGCTTTCTTTTAGTGGTATTTGATTACCTCTGCGGTCTTTATTTTTTGCTCTATAAACAAAACAAAAAAACGACAATTTTGAAAAGAAAAATTTTTTTTTTTTACTTTCTGCTATAAAACTCATCCAATGAAAAATAAAAAAAAAATAAAATCTAATTTCTTAAACAATTTAGGTCAATTTGTATTCTGCTACATGTTTTTGTTAAAAAAAAATCCCAAAAAGCGTATACTGATTGGTTTGCGCAAAAGTTATCGCCTCTACAAACTATGGGATAGATTTACAGACTTTTTTTAAAATTGTTTTTACTATCAATGGCAGCGATCATCGATTTTGAGCGGAACTGTGACATTGCAGTGGACATATTTAACACTAAGTGTCATTTTTTGGGGACCAGTGACACTAATACAGTGATTGGTGCTAAAAAATGCACTGTCACTGTATAAAGGACACTGGCAGGGAAGGGGTGAACATCAGGAGCAATCAAAGGGTTACGTGTGCTCCTAGGAAATGATTTCTAACTGTGGGGGAATTGGATGCACAAGAGAATAATGCCCTGCGGCGGGATATATGTGGCAGGCGATCCGGAAATGGTTAATAGTTGAACATTTCATTAACATGCAGGGAATTCCTAAATATTTATAAACATCAATGTACTTATATATACCCTCTACAACCCTTATAATTTTCCCATTTTATAGATACATCATACAGTATAAGTATGACTTTCTATAATGTAAAGCTGAGAGCTTCTCCACATATTTACCATATTCAACTTAGTATTAATTGATTTTTCACACTTTCTTGTGTAATCTATCCCACCACCCCTTTTATATATGTGAAAACCTTAAAAATTAGATCTTTAATTTGTATAAACGTAATTTCTCATCTGCCAGTGTGCTGTGTTTATTTATATGCTACCTACCCTAACACCAACATCCCTCCAATTAAAAAATTAAAAAAAAATAATTAAAAAACCCAACACCACGTATGTACTACGCCCTAATAACCAATCTCTAACTAATTGTGATGGGACCAAACTTAGAATGTCCAACCATAAATGTATCTGTGGATCCCCAATATTGATAAACCATATGTTCTCTTTGAAAGATTTAATTTACTAATTTTACCTATAGAGAGTAGGTTGGGGGAGCCGTGAAGATCCATTTCTTCTATATACTGTACAACAGGCGGAAGATCACTGTATATATTTGAGGGGTATAAAACTTTAGTGAACAAAGAGAATTATCCCTCTTAAGCCACTTAAAAGGTTTCTGAGGGGTATATTATGCACAATGTATAATAAAGAGCCAGGCAAGTCTCTGGGATGCAGAAAGAGATATTAGTCTTACATTTTTAAGAACATTTGACACCTCATCATTAAGGGGGCCAATGTCCATCCAACAATATGTCATACAACTCAAAGAGTTTGATTTTTACATTTTCTGTAGCACTGTGTTGTAAATCATTATTTGTCTCTGCCTAGAAGTTGCTACTGAACTTTGATTTAAGAATTATTGGTGTAATATAGACTCAGAGTCAATCTGGATTGTATTTGAATAGCGTGGCTCAGCTACCAAATTCCTTCTGTAGGGTATAAAAGTCTTTAAAAGGTTGACAGTTATATAATTGCAGGATATAAACTAGACCTCATTCTAACCAATGATCTTACCTAACCTAATGTACCTAACATAGGATATTGTCTAGCTATTCTAAATTCACCTGCCTCTAAACAATCTCTCAGTTTTTTGTCTAAAAATACCTTTGATTATATTTTCCTAGTTGAATCAATGCTCGCATCCTCATCCCATCCTGTTAAATGCTGGAGCTGCGCTGCCAGATAGTATAGAAATGGATTAGGCACAGCCAACTCACTATTTTCTTTGGCTTCATGCAATGTTTCTAATTGAATACATAGATTGTTTTTTCTAACTAAGCATATGAAATATAGTATCCAATCGTATGAGACGTAGGAAGCCACACCAGGGCGTTTTGTAAAACAAATGACAGATCACTGTATTGGCCTGCTGTCAGTACCATGTGATCACTGTAGCCAATCACAGCAGATTGCATGACAATTGTACACAATGAAATGCTTTGATTCATGCCTTTCACTGTTTACTATTGTAATGAGCTCTGTGATTGGTCACAGTGATCACAAGGTACAGACAGGGCCAATCACAACTCATCTGTACCATGTGATTAGCTGTGGCCAATCACAGATAATGAAAACTCGGAATTAATAATTTATAAGTTACTAGACATTAAGCCCGTTAAATTAACCGGCGCTAGTACATTATGTATGGGGGAGGGAGGGGATTGTAGTGTGGGGGGGAGGGAGGGGATTGTAGTGTATGGGGGGGAGGGGATTGTAGTGTATGGGGGGAGGGGATTGTAGTGTATGGGGGGAGGGGATTATAGTGTATGGGGGAGGGGATTGTAGTATATGGGGGGGGATTGAACGATAAATGTCGGGTTGGAGATTGGTGTGGGGAGATGTGTGGGCGGGAAATCAGAGAGGAGGGGGGGGAGCTCCTCACACACACAGAACAGTGGATAATCCAATAGGAAAAGACCCCCAAATCCAACACCACCTCCCCTCCCCCACCCTGGCTGAGGGTCTAACCCCCCCTCCCCCTCACACAGAGGGGCGGCCTGCGACTCACCCTGGGGAAGTCGGTGACCCGGCACACACCGTACGGTAAGAGAGGAGTTTGCAGGGTTCAGTCACCTCAGAGCCAGGGAGAGCCCCAATCACCGTCCATGGCAGAACAACGCTCCACGCATTCCCCGAGCCCGGGCCAATGATGTGGATGTGATCGGGAGGGGGCGGGGACTGGGAGGCAGGGGCGGTTGAAGCACGCAAAAACAGGGAAGAAAGCCGCTCAGGTGCAAGTTCAGCACTCGGTGCAGGTCAGATCCGCCATCCAAGCATGTAGACATCCAAAAAGAGAAAGACCGCACTCATAGATGTTAAATGAAAATCAATAGGACTCCTTTATTCTCCATAAATACAGCAGACAGACAGTGCAATACACGGACAGACGTGTCGGGTTGACGCGTTTCACGATAAAATTCGCTTATTCATAACCACACACCTTGAGACTGTGGATGCCAACAACCTTTTGTAGATAAACCAAGTAAAGGGTTTTTATATATATACTCATATATTTTTATATACCTTTATATTTACATTTCATTTTTTATCTTCATATTCACCTCACAGGCCTGGTTCCATCCATCACTTTTAATTTTTATAATGGACACCAGATTCACATATTTGGTCGACATACCTTCGTCCTCATCCTTTATTTTTTATGATGATATTACACTTTTTTGTAATGTCATAACATTATAGTTTTAAACACGTTTATATTTTTTCAGGTGTTTTTTAGGTATTTTTTCCTCACGTATACTTCTTTGACCATACGTTTACTCCATCACCATTTTCAGTTTTTACATCAGTCATTTTGTTCATCGTTTTTCTCCCATTTTACACATATTTATTTTATACATTATATATTGTTCACATTTATATACACATATGTGTTCTATATTGGGATTATTCATGTTCACACTTTTATATTCATCCTATCTTTTTTCATTTAATCATATGTTCACTCATTCATACCTATGTATATATAATTTCTCTTCCATTGCCCCGGTAATGTGTTTTTCTACTTTTCAGTTTTTCACAGGTATCATTCATTGATAAAAGATCTTTATTCATACAGATATCTGTGTCTCTTCACTTACATTATGCTATACCGGCCCCAACACTACTGCCGATGGAATACTTGGAGAGATCCCTTCCTAAAAGTACTTTTGGATAAAGATAACGTTTATGTAGTTATTTTTGACTACCAGAGGTCAAGCCCTATAAGTATATATGTCATGTGTTGCTTTGTAACCTATTTTATTGACTCTCTCAGCCCGTCATATATATATATATATATATACATGTATTTATATGTGTTTTTTCTATTAAACATGTGATTTTATATTGTCTATATGTACCCTTCCCCCTCCCTCTGCAGGGAGGGAGATATATGTTTTTGTAACTAAATGTCTTCACCTTGAGACTGTGGATTGCTGAACGAGCAGCTGTGTGCCTTTTCGTACCAATTAACTCAGGATGTGAGCAATTACATTTTTTGTCCACCCTTTACTTGGTTTATCTACAAAAGGTTGTTGGCATCCACAGTCTCAAGGTGTGTGGTTATGAATAAGCGATTTTTATCGTGAAACGCGTCAACCCGACACGTCTGTCCGTGTATTGCACTGTCTGTCTGCTGTATTTATGGAGAATAAAGGAGTCCTATTGATTTTCATTTAACATCTCTGAGTGCGGTCTTTCTCTTTTTGGATGTCTACATGCTTGGATGGCGGATCTGACCTGCACCGAGTGCTGAACTTGCACCTGAGCGGCTTTCTTCCCTGTTTTTGCTTGCATCTCCGTGATATACAGCCAGCCCGGTGAGTTCCTTTGAATATCTCCTAAGTATATATTCTCCGGTTATCCCAAGACTGTATATGCAAGACAGACATGCTACACTTTTAACAGACATGGAACAACCCCCTCCCAGTCGGACACTCAGACAGCTCAACAATAACCCCCTCAGACATGATGCACAAGCCACTTTGAAAAATACAAAGGATGACACTTCTTGTTCGATCAAAACCACCTTTCACAAACTAGAAAAATTGATGGTGAAAGAAGTGAAGGCATATTGGGAGAAAACCACCTTAAATGAGTATATTGACGTTGCACGAATCCCTAGAGGCCTCCGCATCAAAAAATTTCCAACATTATATAATGAAGATCTAAAACAACAATGGACTGACACTCTTTCAAAATGCTCGTTTGATTTGATGAAACTTATTGTCAGTTCAAAGTCCCTTGAATTGGATAAAATACATGAGGATATCTCTAAACTACAAGCGGATTTGTTACCATTCAAGGATACGACTTCATTTGTTGAGTTTGACCAACATTTAAATGACAAAATAGACAGATTGGAGACCGACACCATAAAAGGCAAACAGGAGAAACTACTCAGGGATGAAATAGACTATGAGACAAAGAACGTTTATACATGGAAGAAAACGAATACTTGGCACCGCCATTATCCCAAAAAAAGAGTTAGCTTCTCTGATCCGGAGACTGGTGTTACAGACACCTCCATACCTCCTACATCCGATACATTTATGGAGTATCCACAGACATCACGATCAGGAAATAACACCAACCCTCAATCGGCTCCAAAAAACGAGATCCTCAAGAGAAACAGGAGATTTACCCGAAAAAGAGGCAAAAGGCAACCAGACGGGGAGGAAGGAGACGCCACAGGTCACACAGATGGCCATTACCGCCTCAGACCTCATCGGAAATAGATACACATCCAATTACATCTGCTAACAATGTCATTAATTTATCAAAGAGACCGCTCACTACAGAAGATATCAGCCTTCTATATAAGGGTTTAAATTTCTGCCCTCACGCTCACTTTGACCCCTTTGAAACTGTACTTAATATAAACAGGTTTGTTCGTAACCTGACATTGAAGAGACACTTCTTTAACCAAGATGAAATTTCCTCCACTAGTGAAAACCAGACGGATGCCCATGATGACACCCCCTCCACTGACCATAATCAGATGTTTTCCAATCATTCCAATACTTCAAATGATTTTACATCTACATTTCGGGAAACATGTGCTATAATTGAATTGGAAGATTTGGCTGCTGAAAACAACGAATTTATACAAGGTTTAGATACAGAAGAAACTAAGAAGATCGTTACGTCTACCTCCTCCAATTTCTACCCAATACAATCTAGATCTTCCGATATGGATTTATTCCAGAAATTGGTAGAAAAAGATCTTTTTGTTTTAGCGGCAGCCACTCCACCCGCCATTCCCAAATCTGTAGACAATCTTACCATAAAAGAAAGGGAATCTTTGAAATCCCTTAAAGGGGATAAGTCTATTGTCATCAGAAATGCTGATAAAGGGGGAGCAGTGGTCGTATTAGATAGTGAGATTTACAAACAGGAAGCCCTTAGACAGCTTGGAGATATGTCCACATATCTCCCTTTAAAAGGTGATCCCACTATTAGTTTCAAAAAAGAGCTTATAGCCTTGATAGAGGAAGGTGTCTTCTTGGGTATTTTTTCCACTAAGGATATTGATAAACTTGTTCCAGAATTTCCCATCACACCTATATTCCACCATCTCCCAAAGGTCCACAAAGGTTTAGATCCGGTTCTGGGACGACCCATTGTCTCAGGTATCGGGTCCCTTTGTGAGAGACTTGGGGAATGGTTGGATGGGCAACTACAAGATCTAGTTCAAAATCTTCCAGGTTTCTTGAAAGACACCAAACATTTACTGAATGTCATGGACGATTTTGTATGGATGGAACAATATGTGTGGATCACATGCGATGTAACTAGCCTGTACTCGTCCATACCTCATAGCCTGGCATTACAGGCTATTAAAATCACTTTATCGCAGAATACCAATCTCACCACTGACCTCCAATCTTATATACTTGAAGTGTTAAACTTTCTTCTGACACATAACTATTTTTCATTTGATGGGGATTTCTACCTCCAAAGGTGTGGGGCAGCGATGGGAGCCAAGTTCTCCCCCTCTCTCGCCAACCTCTATATGGGCTGGTGGGAGAGACCCCACATCTTTGGAGGTGGAAATCCCTTCAGAGATCAGATCGCTCTCTTTCTCAGATACATTGACGATCTGATCTTTGTCTGCCATCGGGACGTCAGTTTAGAGGCATTCTTGGAATATCTTAACAATAACTCTCTGAACCTTAAATTTACGGGACACAGGAGTCCAGATAGAATTGAGTTCCTAGATGTTGCCCTGAGCCACTCTAATGACAAGGTTATTACCAATTTGTATAGAAAACCACTTTCAGGGAACAGTCTTTTACATGCCAAATCCAGTCATCCCATACACACAGTTAAGGGAATACCTGTGGGACAGTTCTTACGACTACGCAGGATATGTAGTAACATCTAAGATTTCAAACTGGAGGCTGTTTCCTTACAAGCCAGGTTTCTCGCCCAGGGATACCCGAGATGGATGATTGATAGAGCTTATGTCATGGCCCTTAATAGTGACCGTACTGACCTCTTGGACAAAAATAGATCCTCCAATACCAGAGATCATCTGGTTAAAGCCCGCAATCTCATGTCCCACAAACATACCGATTATAAAGTAAACAAGAAATCCAATACATGTATCAAATTTACTAGACCAGTTCCCTCCATCACACTATCCCTTCCTTATAGTTTGGAGTTTCAGAAAGTTAAAGCTATTATTCACAAACATTTACCACTTCTGAGCACTGATGACATCTGTGCCAATATTCTAAACGAAGGTGTGAACATAATGGCAAAAAGGGCAACAACTCTAGGCAACTCGTTATCCCCTAGCCTATATCGATCTAATAAACAAAATCAGTCTTTAACTTGGCTACACTGTAGGGGCAATTACAAATGCGGCATGTCCGACTGTGTCACCAGTCCCCATATTATCCAAAAGAGTGTTTTCACCTCTTCTGCTAGTAATAAAATCTTCCATATTGATACGTTTTTTAACTGCAATACACAGTATGTTGTATATCTTATAACCTGCAAAGCCTGTTCAATACAATATGTGGGTAGGACTACCCGTAGATTGAAAGATAGGTTCAGAGAGCACTTAAGTGACATTAGATTATCAAAGTCCACAAATGTGGCACAACACTTCAATAATCATCATGGAGGGGATTCTACTTTGGTACAGGTCCAAGTTATAGAGCGTATCACTAAACCAACCAGGGGCGGAGATGTCTTTCACCTGTTGTGCAAAAAAGAAGTCTCCTGGATATTTAGATTACAAACCCGTATACCGCAGGGACTTAACTTTGAATGGGACGTCACTCATTTTTATGAGTGAGCTTCCCCTCCTTCCCTCCGCTTGTAAATTATTACCTATATCCAGTCAATATGCATACATATGGCGACCGTCTATGTCTGCATATGTAATTACATCTATGAACATCACTTCATTATTTTAGATTATACGCTCATATTATTGGCAATACAACACAGTTTTTGGGGGTTTCTCGTTCCTCCAGTAGATTGTCTTGTTTGCCTTTAAATCTGCGTTTCTTTATTCAGGTATGTGTATCTCCTCCTTGGAGTTTTCCCCGTAAGTTCATTCAGTTTTGAACTTCCTTTTCTCGTTTTTTGCTTTTTTCTAGTTACAGTCCTATCTGTATACTGGTATATGTTTGACCATTTATTATGTTCCAATCGACATATTGTTGTAGTCATTATGTCTCCTGAGTGACTAGTTTTCAATTGGCCATATATATACATATTTTTACACCCTGGCTGTTTGTTGTTGTTTTTCATTGACTGTCTGAGTGTCACACCATTGAATTTTCAGGTTTTAATATTCCATGGTTGGGGATTTTTCCTACTTCCTTGACACCGATCTCTATTTTCATTCATTTTTATTTTTTATATTTTATTCTATATTTGTGTGCTCTACAGGACTTTACAATGGATGCACTTCTATCATGTTTTGGTTCCTTGTTTATTTTTATTTCGATTATTCTTCTTTTGTTTTTGATGACGTGTATCAGTTCCTGTATGTTATGAACGCATTTGAATTTAAATATAATTATTCTATATATATTTTCTACATACGCGACCATGGGATGTCTTAAAAACAATTAACAACATTTTTATATGTTCTCTTAGTCCCCCATGATCGCGTTTTCTTTATACATTATTTCGTGGATGTTTATCACACCACATTATATTACTTTATATACTAGAGATCGGTGCCAGTGTAGATATTATTTACAATTTATATACGGGCTGTCTTTTTAGGTGTTTGTCCTCTGGTGTCATTTTTCCTATATAATAACTTTTATATTATATTTTTATTCAATTATTATTTGTTCCATTCACATATTACATGTTTTTCCTTTTTCCATATTATTTTTATATATATACTCATATATTTTTATATACCTTTATATTTACATTTCATTTTTTATCTTCATATTCACCTCACAGGCCTGGTTCCATCCATCACTTTTAATTTTTATAATGGACACCAGGTTCACATATTTGGTCGACATACCTTCGTCCTCATCCTTTATTTTTTATGATGATATTACACTTTTTTGTAATGTCATAACATTATAGTTTTAAACACGTTTATATTTTTTCAGGTGTTTTTTAGGTATTTTTTCCTCACGTATACTTCTTTGACCATACGTTTACTCCATCACCATTTTCAGTTTTTACATCAGTCATTTTGTTCATCGTTTTTCTCCCATTTTACACATATTTATTTTATACATTATATATTGTTCACATTTATATACACATATGTGTTCTATATTGGGATTATTCATGTTCACATTTTTATATTCATCCTATCTTTTTCATTTAATCATATGTTCACTCATTCATACCTATGTATATATAATTTCTCTTCCATTGCCCCGGTAATGTGTTTTTCTACTTTTCAGTTTTTCACAGGTATCATTCATTGATAAAAGATCTTTATTCATACAGATATCTGTGTCTCTTCACTTATATTATGCTATACCGGCCCCAACACTACTGCCGATGGAATACTTGGAGAGATCCCTTCCTAAAAGTACTTTTGGATAAAGATAACGTTTATGTAGTTATTTTTGACTACCAGAGGTCAAGCCCTATAAGTATATATGTCATGTGTTGCTTTGTAACCTATTTTATTGACTCTCTCAGCCCATCATATATATATATATATATATATATATACATGTATTTATATGTGTTTTTTCTATTAAACATGTGATTTTATATTGTCTATATGTACCCTTCCCCCTCCCTCTGCAGGGAGGGAGATTTATGTTTTTGTAACTAAATGTCTTCACCTTGAGACTGTGGATTGCTGAACGAGCAGCGGTTGTAGCGCGGGCTGTGATAGGTAGACGGGTTTGGTTGCACGGTGAGCCGTGAGATGGGTGGGCGGGGAGAAGGAGGTGATTATGTTGTTTAATAATAGGGAAGAAGGTGATTGGGCTGTACAAAAGTCTGGGATGAGGGTGGGCGGGAAGTTTGGTTTTACACTACAGCATGCTGTAATTCTACACCGGCCGCCCGAAGTCTCTCTGCGTCCCAACGGCTGTTCTGGGGCACATGCGCAGTAGCGCATTTCCACGGACACAGGGAAAGTGGACGCAGAGACACATGGCTTTTATCAATATAGATATGTATATATATATATATATATATATATATATATATATATATACATACATATATATATGTGTGTGTGTGTATATATATATATATACACAAACATATATATATATATATATATATATATATATATATATATATATATATATATATATATACACAAACATATATATGGCAGGCTAGACCTCAAGCATCGCGGAAGTGAACGGCGAATCATCGATCTCCAGACGTGCACCGAGGACGCCGGTCCCTGTCAGATGAATTTTTCAGCGTGACAGGAGCCGCGGTCTTCTCCATACCGGAGCCGCAGTGTTCTCCGCCACCCAGGTATGGTTTCCTTTCACCTGTTGAAAGGTGGGCGGGGATCTGCTCCGGCCGGTGTTCTCTGCATCCCATTGGCTGTCCGTGGTGCACATGCGCAGTAGTGCATTTCCACGGACACAGGGAAAAGGACGCAGGGACACATGGCTTTTATTAATATAGATAAGTAATCATAGCGTGTAAAAGACTAGTATAGAGTTACTATGGTAACACTGCATTGCTGTGATTACGATATATTAAAAAAAAAAAAAATTTAATTAAAAAAAAGGAAAAAATATAACAAAAAATAAATAAAAAACTGAAAAAAAATATTAAGTATACAATATATGTATAATATTTTATAATATACGTATACAGTATATAAAAAAAATAACAATCGTGAAAAACATTTTTTAATTTCTTTATTTTCCACAGCATTGTGACAAAAAAAATGACGATTTCAGAAAACTTGCCATTCCTCTTACTAAATACCTTGGACTGTCTACTTTTAAAAGAGGATTTTTTTTTTTTGGGGGGGGGGGTATTCTTACTTCCCTGGCATTTTGGGTCTCAAAAATTAGATAGGCCATTAGCGCATCAGGATTGATAGATTTTCAGATACACAGATGCATCTCAAAAAATTAGAATATCTTCAAAATGTTAATGTATGTCAGTAATTTTATTCAAAAAGTGGAACTCATATATTTTACATAGATGCCTTACACACTGAATTATATATTTCAAGCATCTCTTTCTTTTAATTTTGATAAATATGGGTTAAAGCTAGTGAAAACCTAAAATTCAGTATCTCAGAAAATTTGAATATTACAAAAGACCATTAAAAAAAGGATTTGTAATACAGAAATGTTAGCATACTGAAAAGTATGTCCATGTACAGTATAGTAGCACTCAATACTTAGTCGGGGCTCCTTTTACATGAATTACTGCATCAATGTGGCGTGGCATGGAGGTGATCAGCCTGTGGCGCTGCTGAGGTATTATGGAAACCCAGGTTGCTTTGATAGTGGCCTTCTGCTCTTTTGCATTTTTGGGTCTGGTGCCTTTCATATTCCTCTTGAAAATAAACAGATTCTCTATGGGGTTTAGGTCAGACGAGTTTGCTGGCCAATCAAGCACAGTGATACCATGATCATGAAACCAGGTATTGGTACTTTTGGCAGTGTGAGCAGGTGCCAATTCCTGATGGAAATAAAATCAGCATCTGCATAAAGCTGGTCAGCAAGGGAAGCATAAAGTGCTTTAGGATTTTGTGTTAGAGGGCTGCACTGACTTTGGACTTGATAAAACACAGTGGACCAACATCAGCAGATGAGTTAGCTCCCCAAATCATCAAAGACTGTGAAAAATTTTGCATTTCATTTGAAAATCGATGTCCCAGAGTCTGGAGGAAGAGTGGAGATTTCCACAACCAGTAATGATTAAGGGAGCCGTGTCATCTGCTGGAATTGGTCCACTGTGTTTTATCAAGTCCAACTCCAGTGCAGCCCTCTACCAGGAAATTCTAGAGCACTTCATGCTTCCCTCTGCTGACCATAGTTTGTGGACTAATTTGTGTTATTTTCACCAAAAGAAAAGTAGCAGAATACATTTCCCCTGAATTTATAAAGAAAGATTATTTTTTTGCAGAAACAAAGAAATACGCACTTTTTTCAAAATGTTTAGTCTTTCTTCATTTATTTAGCAAAAAAATTAAAAACTCAACATTGAATTAATACCAATGCAAAAAAAACTTCTATTTGAATGAAAAAAAAATGATACAAATTTCATATGTGTACAGTGTTTCATGACCATGCAATTGTCATTTAAAGTGTGACAACGCTGAAAGCTGAAAACTGGCCTGGGCAGAAAGGGGGTAAATGTGTCTGGTATTGAAGTGGTTAATAAAGTAATTTAAAAATTACCCTCCCCTCTATTTAGACGAGTAGTTTTCACTAACTTGTGGCTTTCTGTTTACATTTAAAAAGCAGTGGATTAATAATTAAATTTACTCACTTAGAGATATCCTGATGTTTTGTAATCCCCAAATATGCAAATGTTTCTACCACCTTTATTTGAGAAGCTGTTGGTGGCAGGGGATCTCTGAGAGGCTCAATTGGCAGTAGTGTAGACTTTTTCCAGTTTATATTAAAGCCTGAATACAATCCAATCCAAAGGTATTGCTAAAAGACTTCACGCATTCTAAAGATGTAGAAGTTACACCAAAAAATAACAAAGCCTCATCTGCATATAGTGCCAATTTCTACTCCATCTCACCTCTAAGAAATCCCACTTTTTCAGGAACCCCTGAGCTGCAGCCAATGGCTCTAAAGCCAAGGGAAAAAATATTTTTCTCCAGAACATGCCAGCAGAAGCCCTATTCCACACGATTAAATGGCTTAACAGCATCTAAAGACAAAATACCTTTATTACTAACATTACTGGTTGGGATCTTGAGATTAAAGTATAATCTACGAATGTAACCATAGTGGACCTATCGGGAATAAATCACAATTGATCTGGATAAACAAGTTTTGCTATAATTTTAGGTAGACAGATAGCAAATACCTTGGCCAAGGATATTGGTCTATAAGAATCTGCTGCCATCGAACCCTTCCCTGATTTTAATAACCACAATAATTGCTTCATACACAGATTGAGGGAGTCAGGCCTGTCCTTTAGCATCTATTATTGCAGAGAGTAGCTCTGGTAGAAGTATATTGCCAAAAGTCTTATAGATTTCCATGGGCAACCTATGGAGCGTTTGTGTTTGGGAAATTCACAAGAGCTACCTATAGTTCTTCCAAAGTAATGGGTGCTTTCAAAAACATCCTAACTACTTCCGCCAGCTCAGGAAAGATAAACTCATTCAGGAAATTATGGAGATTCTGCTCAAATAAAGATCTTCATAAAACAGTCTAAATCCCTGCAATATTGAGTGAGTATCTGTAACAATATTATCTGGGGATAACCACAAAGCAAGTATATAGGAATACTGTCTGGGAACAAATGTCAAGTTAATTCACCTTCCTCAAAAAACATTAGGCAGGTAAAAAAAATAACTTTTTTCCACACATGTACACACATGTACTACTGTGTATAGCTTCTGAATGGTAAAATTGGTGGGCATCAAGCTATTCTCGTTCCGTCTCTCTATTAGGATTAGCTAAATATGTCTGCCCGGTCTTAATATTGTGCTGCCTAGCACTTGCTTCCAATTTTCTGGTGTTGGTTTTAATTACTGATGCTTTTTTCAAACATGAACCCCTTAGGTAAGCCTTTAAAGGATAAGTTCAGCTTTGGGAACATAATAGATATTCCACCCGTTGATGTATGGGCACACAGCTTACAATCACAGTCTGCAAGAGACCAGCATGGCCCCAGCAAGCTTTCCAGGCTCCTGCAAAAAAAAGTGAACTTATTCTTTAATGTGTTCCACGCTTCTAAAGAAGACATTGAGTGTCTGTTATCTATTAAAAAGCCTTTCAGTTGTGATGATATTTCACCTGTATATTTGAAAACAGAAAGACAAAAAGGATAACATTTCCTAAATTGTCTTGTCTGACCTAAATTAATGGCCAGCAAAACTGGAGAATGATCCCACAATCTGCTAGCAAGGTAGTTAACTTGGAGTGACAGCGAATAAGCTAACACATTTCCTAAAACTAGATAAATACCTTACAAGGAGAGATGTTTTACAGGAAAACAGGAATATTAAGGCTCCAGGGGGTGGCAGTACCTCCAAATATCTGTAAGCCCAGCTTCTGAGATGTAACAATGGTGTTTGTTCCCTGGGACTAAGAGGGTGGAAATCTTTAAATAGATCTAGGGTAGTATCCAATATATTAATAAAGTCTTCAACTACAATGAGTGGAACCAATGGATGGCTTTTCAAAAATTAAAGCAGACGCTCCAGCACCTACATATTTAAGGGAAAAAAAAAAAAAAGGTCCTTCCTACCAATCCAATTTACATATTTAAGGGGGGTATATAAACATTTGCTAAGATAAAATATGCGAGTCCCAATTACATAATAGCAAAATATATCGCCCCCTTTGTATCAATCTGTGATTGCATCACCGTAAGGGGATCCCATTTGCTATAATTATATACTCACACCCCTAGAATAATTAATATACACTTGATGATTTTGTATGGGATACAGTGGGCACGGAAAGTATTCAGACCCCCTTAAATTTTTCACTCTTTGTTATATTGCAGCCATTTGCTAAAATAATTTAGGTTCATTCTTCTTCCTCATGAATGTACACATAGCACCCCATACTGACAGAAAAACACAGAATTGTTGACATTGTTGCAGATTTATTAAAAAAGAAAAACTGAAATATCACATGGTCCTAAGTATTCAGACCCTTTGCTGTGACACTCATATATTTAACTCAGGTGCTTTCCATTTCTTCTGATCATCCTTGAGATGGTTCTACACCTTCATTTGAGTCCAGCTGTGTTTGATTATACTGATTGGACTTGATTAGGAAAGCCACACACCTGTCTATATAAGACCTTCCAGATCACAATGCATGTCAGAGCTCCCTACTAAATACTGAGCAAAGGGTCTGAATACTTAGGACCATGTGATATTTCAGTTTTTCTTTTTTAATAAATCTGCAACAATGTCAACAATTCTGTGTTTTTCTGTCAGTATGGGGTGCTATGTGTACATTCATGAGGAAGAAGAATGAACCTAAATGATTTTAGCAAATGGCTGCAATATAAGAAAGAGTGAAAAATTTAAGGGGGTCTGAATACTTTCCGTACCCACTGTACATAGCTTGTATGGGATACTTAGACCGTTTCAAAAGATGTAAAGACTCTTTTGTCAAATGGGTAGAGGGATTATAATGCTTTAAAGCAGTAAACATAGCAATAGGTTGTCTGGCATTATGAAGACCTCTAATATTCCAAAATAATACTGTACTCTTATGAGAACTGAGAATAAACCTTAACAAATATATTCATGGGGGGGGGTGTGGCTAGCACAAGAGGCTGATGGAAACTTAGATCAGGAGCTCCACTAGGCAGCCAGGGATAACAGCTCAAATCTACACCGGTAGACTAGGAATCCACCCCAAAACAGTGCGGTCTGACTCCCAATACAGAGCATGCCTCACAGGAAGAAAGAGCAATCTCGGCCCAAAAAAAAAAAAAACTTATGGTCATCTTTTATCAGGCCGGCAAGAACCAGGCAAGATGGTGTCAGTTCACCTTCTTCCTCATGATGGCTCTCTTCAGATGTCCCTATCTCCTGCAGCATCCACATCTTTGAGCAGGAGCCCTGCTAAATCCAAATCAAGGCTGCATGATCAAACAGAATCCCTGGGTGAGTTCTCTAACAGCCAGCATTTTCTAAACCACACTAGAGAGCTTCCTGGTTCCATTATCTCCTTTCTAACTAACAACCAGCCGATAAAGGACACAACAATGAAAGACATATTAGTGTCCCTCAGGGGCTCCATTCATGCTAATATGATTCAGTTGACAAAGCATTTTACAGAGGAAATCCAATCACTTAGTGCTAGAGTGGACCATATTGAGACTAAGATTGACGAATTTGCTCACACTAAAAAATGATCTCATTGTTGCACAAATGACCAGCTCTGTATTAAAGATAAATTAGCAGACCTGGAGGACAGATCTAGGCGTAATAACCTAAAGATAAGAGGTATACCTGAAACCGTTCAAACGTCCCCATTTCCACAATATGCCCTATATCTGTTCAAAGTCCTGATACCAGATGCACCAGATTCTGAACTTGTTATCGACAGGATTCATTACATGCCCAAGCCATCTTTCATTCTTAAAAAAGTGCTGAGAGATGTGCTGATGCACATTCATTTTTTACATGTAAAGGGCCAGTTAATGTCTATCTCTCGCACCTAGAGCTCCTTTCCTCCACCATATGCTAACCTGCACTTCTTTACAGATTTCTCTCAATACACAATGCAAATGCAGAAGAAGCTGACCTCTATCACCAAAGCCCTGCGGAACCACTCCATTACTTACAAATAGGGCAATCCTACCAAGCTTCTAGTTTTCAAGGATAGAGAGAATCATATGATTTCCTCTTTGGAAGTAGGTCTGCAGCTCGTGGAAACCTGGAGAAGTATCCCTGAATACCCTCAACCTGCTAAGGTGCCTCAGAGACCACCTGCTGAAAGGCACCAAGTGTCTCCGTCGATTTCTGACACATCCTGAAAGCCTTCAGAATCTTCACATGTCTAGATTATCCCTGGAGTACCAGTTAAGTGCATTTAGCCAGTGGACTGATCCCCCATACCACTGGAGCAGTTTCTGTTTCAGTGACCATGAGCGTACAGTAAAACTGCTCAGCAGATACTGCTAAACAAACTGATAGCTCTGACCAGTGGCTGATATGCCACTGATCAGAGCCATTTACCTAAAATGTGACACCCCTCTCCCACCGCCGCTTCTCTGCCCTGTTCCTAGGCTGACATCTAAAATGCCCCCTCTGCCTTTTCTAATGCTCCCTCTCCCTGCCACTTCACCCTGCTGCACTCCCCAGCACCAATCACACCCTTGCAAACCCAATACCCTAGTGGCTATCCTGCAGCTGTCAGCTTCCATCCTTTGCCCTCCCACTGACTTTGGATGCTGCAGGGCAGCCACAGAGGGATCTGTTTTTTTTTTTTTTTAAAAAACATTTTATTGAAAATTTTATAGGCATACAGGTAGGGTTACGTTGAATGCACAAAAAGTAGAGAAAACCGAAATACAGTTTAAACAAACCTCAGTAATTGTAACAATAACACGTGACTAGCGGCACACAGTCAATAACAAAGAACCTATTGAAGCGTACAAGGGAGAAAAGGCACGTGAGCTAGTCCAGGAAGTTAAGGCAGTATGAGCCAAACAGAGGGCGTTTGAGTAACAAGATGGACTCGAACTGAGGGGTGAATGCGTGTCCTAAAGGCAGAAGGCACTGTGGGATCCCTTGGTCGCAGTAGAGAGAGATGCAGTCCATGCGATAGAAACTTAAAAGGCCCCCGGGTATACGAACGGGGGGGAAGACACCCCCAAGGGGAAAACACTGTGTCCGCGACCCCCGAACGAGCTCCCGAGGGGGCTACGAGAGGACCATATTTGGAGACCACAGAGGGATCTGTTTGGCTAAATAGATTCTGATCTGACCCCCTTCAGTGCCCCCCAACTCACTAAGTGCAGGATGACCCCTCCCTGCAGCTGCTAGCTGGCTCTCTCTCCTTCACATAAGTAAAAATCTCCCGCAGCTACTGAAAGGCAGTAAGGAAGTAATGTAACCTCACCACCTGTTTTAACCACATTTTGTTGACAAATACACCACAGCCGGAACATGGTTGTGGGGCGCTTGCGGCACTCCCACATTGACTTGAATGTATAATAATCGACAGTCAGCATCACTACAAGTTCGCTCAACTTTGCCGTGGGCGTGAAGCATCATGTCCTTAAGGAGGGATGCACTTAGTTGGAATTTACCAAGAAGTATGTAAGTTATTTTGTGTTTATGTGTGCAAATAAGGATTGTAGTATTTTTTTTTTAGTGAAAACAGTGATTCGATAAACATTTGCGCAATTATTGTGGGGCCTAAAAAATGCGGTAGCACCTTAATTTTATTCTACTGGTCATGTGCTTTTAGAAAATATATGGTTTAAGGGGTCTTTTACAAATTCTGAAAGCTGTAAGGTAAAAATGAAAACCTCCAGATTTTTAGAGAAATGTGGGTATTTACATTTTGGCACACATTTGATTTTCACCATTTCGCAATAAGGCGCAATTTTTAAATGTACAAATATTTGTTATTTATTAATGCGGTACAGATTATACGGTGATAATTATGTAAAATTGGCTGTGTTAGTATCTGTTAATAATGGTTTTAATGTTTTTTTTTTTTTTTAGCGAACATATTGTTTTAATAAACATTTGTGCAAATATTGAGGGGCCTTTAAAATCAATAGCACCTTATTTTTTCTACCGGTCATGTGTTTTTAGAAAATATAAGGTTGGGAGGGGGGAGTCTTTTACAAACTCTTAATGCTGTAAGTGAAAAATGAAAACCTCCACATTTTTTGAGAAATTTGGTTGTTTATACTGTAGTTTTGCGTACATTCATTTTTCACCATTTTGCAAAAAGGTGAAATTTAAAGCTTACAAATATTTGTTATTTATTAATTAATTAACTCAAAACAGGTTAAGCTTTGTTATTTAGTAGGAATTTAGCAGGAGTTTTGTAAAATTTGCTGTGTTTGTATCTGCTAATAAAGATTTTAGTGTATTTTCAGTAAAAAAAAATATTGTTTGATATACATTTGTGCAAATATCACAGGGCCCTAGAAATCAGTAGCACCTTATTTTTATTCTGCTGGTCATATGCTTTAAGAATATGTATGGTGGGGGGGGGGGTTCTTTTACAAACTTTGAAAGTTGCATAAAAGGTCTTGCCATCTTGGTTTAAAAATGGAGCACAGGGCCTGGCAGCAAAAGAGGTAAATGACTTAAAGAACCACAAAAAAGTGTGCACTTCAGATAAAGTTAACGTTGGCTCAGAAGTATCAATTTCAGAGGCATCAGAAGCATCACACATGTATAACAAGAGCTGTTGTCCTGCACTTACTACGTTGACTGCAGAAGGGGATGCAATAGAGAATACATCTTTCGTACAAGACTGAGCCATTTTTGCTGGTTGTTGTGGCTGCTGAAGGGAGTGTGAGCAAGCAGGCTGGAAACACCCCCCCCCTTATGTTGTGACAGCCGGCCCAATGCTTCTCCCTGCTCCTTCCTCCTCCTCAAAACTCAACACTATTTTAACCACTTGTGTGGCAGGTACTATTAAAAAAAAAAAATTGATTCAGATCAGGTAGGCTTCGTACCTGGAAGGGAGGCTAGGGATAATACGGTTAAAGCGCTGAATATTCACCACATCCTCTCCTCATCAACACTGCTCTCACTCGATGCCGAGAAGGCATTTGATAGGCTAGCCTGGGACTATCTAGAAGAAGTTCTACGCTCTGTAGGTTTGGGCTCAAGATTGATGGCATTTATACTGGCACTCTATCACAGCCCAACCGCCAGGGTCCGGATCAATGGATCCCTTTCAAATGCCTTCTCCATCAGCAATGGTACTCGTCAAGGATGCCCCTTGTCCCCTTTAATATTCATATTGACAACCCTTACTAAATAGTATTCAGAAGAACCCTAACATCCCCAGCGTCAACTCCACCTCCAGTCATTATAAGATTGCTGCTTACGCTGATAATGTCTTGCTATTTTTTTCTAACCCTCTAATCTCATTGCCTAATCTACCAAAAGAGCTGAAATTATTCCAATACATTGCAAACTTTAAAATAAACAGATCCAAATCGGAAGCCCTCACTATATCACTGCCTGGTCCACTAGTTGAACAATGTAAAAGTTCCTTTCCATACGATTGGAAAACTGACTCAGGTATGTAGGCATCGAAATTCCTACTAAACTATGTGATATATTAAAAAAAAAAATCATCTCCCTCTATCACAATCGATCATTCGGGACCTTAAGAAATGGAACAAGGCACATTTTTCCTTGTTTGGCCGGGCAGGGATTGTCAAAATGAACGTTCTCCCTCGTATTTTATATCTACTTCAGAATTTTCCAATACAACTACCCTTAAGCTTCTTCACCTCCTTAAAAAAGGCCACCAGGTCCTTTATATGACACCAAATGGCCCCACACGTTAAATTCTCAATATTAACTAGGCCCAAATCCAAGGGTGGTATGGGTGTTCCAGACATTTACCTGTACTATCAAGCCTCTCATCTGCTATGCATAGTGGACTGGCACTCTCAGGCACACAAAAAAGACTGGGTTGAATTAGAGGACTCCTTCTCATCAATCCTTATCCAATGTACTCCTTGGCTCACTTATTCAACCTTACAGAACTCTCCTAAAAAACATCCTCTGATTAGCTCTACTCTTCCTTGCTTTCACACTGCTAACTCCAAACACCAACTAATTCGGAAACACAGCCTTTAAGCTCCACTATTAAACAGTTCCCAATTCCCCCCAAGACAATCTTCCCACTCTTTGCATACCTTCACAAATGAAATTGGACTGAGCATATTCCACCTTTTGCAAAATGGGAAATACCTAAATCCCTAATTTTGAAGATCTAAAAACTCTGACACATACGCCATCATTGACATACTGGAAATACACACAACTACATTATTTTATCACCCCCCTCCTGAAAAAAAAAACATTGATGATACACTGCTATCTAGGTTTGAACAAATTTGTGCGCTTCATCAATCTCAACAACACTTACTGTCCATAATGCACGTCTTTATTATGGGATTCTTGCCCAGTACACATAGGCAAACTTTGCGACGACTGGTGCAATGACTCAGACATAACTATAACGGAATCACAATGGGGAAAAATATACCGCAACATCCTCAAGGGCTCAGTGAATGTCTCCATTCAGGAGAACAACTATAAGGTATTCACCAAATGGTATCGCACCCCCTTTTTACTTAACAAATGTAATAAGGATATCACTGATGCATGTTGGAGGTGCAAACAACCTCACTCAGACATGTTACACATCTGGTGGTCTTGTCCACAGATACAGCCATTCTGGAATATGGTCAAAACCTATACAGGTCCTTCTCAAAAAATTAGCATATTGTGATAAAGATCATTATTTTCTGTAATGTACTGATAAACATTAGACTTTCATATATTTTAGATTCATTACACACAACTGAAGTAGTGCAAGCCTTTTATTGTTTTAATATTGATGATTTTGGCATACAGCTCATGAAAACCCAAAATTCCTATCTCAAAAAATTAGCATATTTCATCCGACCAATAAAAGAAAAGTGTTTTTAATAAAAAAAAAAGTCAACCTTCAAAAAATTATGTTCAGTTATGCACTCAATACTTGGTCAGGAATCCTTTTGCAGAAATGACTGCTTCAATGCAGCGTGGCATGGAGGAAATCAGCCTGTGGCACTGCTGAGGTGTTATGGAGGCCCAGGATGCTTCGATTGCGGCCTTGAGCTCATCCAGAGTGTTGGGTCTTGCGTCTCTAAACTTTCTCTTCACAACATCCCACAGATGCTCTATGGGGTTCAGGTCAGGAGAGTTGGCAGGCCAAGTGAGCACAGTAATACCATGGTCAGTAAACCATTTACCAGTGGTTTTGGCACTGTGAGCAGGTGCCAGGTCGTGCTGAAAAATGAAATCTTCATCTCCATAAAGCTTTTCAGCAGATGGAAGCATGAAGTGCTCCAAAATCTCCTGATAGCTAGCTGCATTGACCCTGCCCTTGATAAAATACAGTGGACCAACACCAGCAGCTGACTGTGGGTACTTGACACTGGACTTAAGGCATTTTGGCATTTCCCTCTCCCCAGTCTTCCTCCAGACTCTGGCACCTTGAATTCCGAATGACATGCAAAATTTGCTTTCATCCGAAAAAAGTACTTTGGACCACTGAGCAACAGTCCAGTGCTGCTTCTCTGTAGCCCAGGTCAGGCGCTTATGCCGCTGTTTCTGGTTCAAAAGTGGCTTGACCTGGGGAATGTGGCACCTGTAGCCCATTTCCTGCACACGCCTGTACATGGTGGCTCTAGATGTTTCTACTCCAGACTCAGTCCACTGCTTCCGCAGGTCCCCCAAGGTCTGGAATTGGTCCTTCTCCACAATCTTCCTTAGGGTCCGGTCACCTCTTCTCATTGTGCAGCGTTTTCTGCCACACTTTTTCCTTCCCACAGACTTCCCACTGAGGTGCCTTGATACAGCACTCTGGGAACAGCCTATTCGTTCAGAAATGTCTTTCTGTGTCTTACCCTCTTGCTTGAGGGTGTCAATGATGGCCTTCTGGACAGCAGTCAGGTCGGCAGTCTTACCCATGATTGCGGTTTTGAGTAATGAATCAGGCTGGGAGTTTTTAAAAGCCTCAGGAATCTTTTGCAGGTGTTTAGAGTTAATTAGTTGATTCAGATGATTAGGTTAATAGGTCGTTTAGAGGACCTTTTCATGATATGCTAATTTTTTGAGATAGGAATTTTGGGTTTTCATGAGCTGTATGCCAAAATCATCAATATTAAAACAATAAAAGGCTTGCACTACTTCAGTTGTGTGTAATGAATCTAAAATATATGAAAGTCTAATGTTTATCAGTACATTACAGAAAATAATGAACTTTATCACAATATGCTAATTTTTTGAGAAGGACCTGTATACTCAAAATAACCTCGCAGGATCTACAATTTCACCCAGCACAATTTCTCCTCCATTACCACCCCAATCTCCCTCCTAAATACTTTTAAGTCTCTCCCGGTGATAATGATTAATGATGTCAAGCTTTGTATACCCAGAATATGGGGCTCTACAAATATCCCATCTTTTCAAACTTGGCTCAATCAGATTAACAAAATTTCTGAGATGGAAGAGCTGATATCCATAGCCCATGACTCTCCTAACAGATATACAAAAATCTGGAGAGATTGGATAATTTTTCGTTATTCACAAGATTACAACTAGCTTTTCAACACGAATAACCATTAGATGAAACAAGAATTTGTCATGATCACTGACTCTATAATGCACTTTTACTGCAATATACATACTGACCTGTCTTCCCCTATCTCTCTTCCTTCCCCCTTCTTTTTTTTTTCCCTGTGCGGGTCACAGGCACTCCCCCCATTATTGTTAATTCTGTTTCACTGGGCTCAGCTATCTGGTTTCACTAACATGTTCAAGATCACATTTAGTTATGTTGACGCCCAACTAAACAAATTGATAATTACTATTGTACTTTAAGAGCTTATCTTTAGCTCACTTCCTATTAAGTATTCTTTCTTTTTTCATATTATTTTTTCTTTGCTTTTGGTACTCCGGATATATCATACATGCATTGCAATTGTTGTTACTTTTGACACGTTGACCATGTAAATTTACATCTGTTATTCATAATTTTCTCCAATAAACTTTTTGGAAAAAAAAAATGTGGGGAACTGGGGATAGTGGATTTTTGTCTCAGCACCAAAGCATCATACTGCTCAATGGCTCATGTAGGACCTTGCAGTGGTCAGCACTGGAACTCTCTCCTAAGTAAAAATGGAAACTTCAAAATGGATCTTAAATATTTGCTATGTTACAAGAAAAGTGCACCTATATTATATCCTTTAATTAAACAGACATTGTCAGGTACTTTTTTGGGTGAATGTTTTGGGCGGTACAATAAAATGTATTTTTTCACTATTTCTTTCTTATTAAAACCTAGGATTTAACATACAATACATGTACCCAAGTGTGTTACCAAATTAGAGACCTAGTTATCCTAAAAAATGATATACAGTATGTTAGCGTAACACATACAATCCAAGAGATTTACGTTGAAACAAGAAATTGCTGAAATGAAAACAATGATCTGGGAGAAGATGGCTTTGGGCAGGGGTCTCCAAACTATAGCCCTTCAGTTGTTCAGGAACTACAATTCCCATCATGCCTAGCCATGTCTGTGAATGTAAGAGTTTTACAATGCCTCATGGGACATGTAGTTCTGCAACAGCTGGATGGCCATAGTTTGGAGATTCCTGGCTTATAAGTGGCTTGTGTCTTATAAGTGGCTTATAAGGGAGCCTAAAGTAACTTATAAGTAAAGTAAGTCAGTTGGTAATTTGAGGGCCATAGTATACATATGCTTTAAAGCTTAACTGTAAAACAGAAATAACAGGAAAATAGAGGCCCTCTATTGGATACACACAAAATATTGCTATGTGGAAGAGACTAATAATCAAAATGTGTCTCTATATAAAACAAACCTACGATGCTAGAAGGTGTCCAAAAAATGTGTATAAAATATTGGGTACCTGGCTAGAAATTCAGGATACAAGGGACTCCCTTTTGTCCTTGATTATTGACCCAGCATATACACTTTGTAAAAATCACAAGACACAGGTATAGTTTGCTCTATGATCATTTTTTATTTGTTTAAATAGAAATAATGTAACGCTAGTTATAGTTATATAGTTATACATAATTATGTATATAGTTCTACATCTGCATTTATCTGTGGGAACACAAACTGGTGTTTAGCAGCAGCTGAATAACTATAAGTTTACACACATTTTGGTTACACATACACAGTTGACAACATATAGACACTGCATATATATATATATTTATATATATATATATATATTTATTGGTAGGACAGGGGTTTTACACCACCACTATTCTATTTTTTTTGTGTTCTTTTATTTGGTTTAGATGGTAGCTGCAAACAGTCATGATCTAGCAAGTACTTTAGTACTTTTTTCATAAAGTTACCTTAGTTTTGTTTTCCTCCATAATTTTGGAGTAGGATTCTTCTTTTACACTTGATTGTAAATATCCCGTACAGTATTCTCTGCACAGCTAGTTTATCATTTCCCAAATATGCTGTATATTTCCTCGAAAGTTTGACTTGATACCACTTTATTTGATAATACTGTCAATAACTTGATCTACCAAAACTTTGCATTGTGTACATGTATTTATTATACAATAAAACAAGTTACAATAAAGTACAATAAAAAATAAAAAGTACCATATGAACAGTTCGGAAAGTGTTTTAAAGAGAAAAAGGAAACAAAATCGAGAATATTATTTAAGTTTAGTACAAACTCATAAACATCAAATTGCTAATTGGTGACCAATTTATTATAAGTGGCATAATGAGGCCAATTATTAACCCAGCTGTGATGAAATACATTTTTCATGCAAAAGTGAACTGTTTCTATATGTTCTATATTATTTCTTTGCTTGTTGTTTTGCTTATTTGCATCAATGACAATTCATGAATAATAACCATTAAGGCTTCTGAAATAATTATCTACACCCTGCTTTTAGCTAGAGCTTATTTTATGTCTATAATCATTGAGCTGAATGTATTCATAAACTGCATCTCAAACATATCTCTGATACATAAACTCACAAAAATCATTGAATAATATCCTTAACCAAACTAAATATTCAATAAGTCACTGCCTATAGCAGCCATCTATGCTTATTATATATAATTTACAAAACACATTCTTCTACTCCTCCTGAGAATGGTGAGACTTTTTTTTACAGTCCAGCTGCAAAGAGAGGCACCTTCAGTCTTTTAGGGGATGAATTATGCAGCTAATTTCCTGACTACCTATCTCACTTTTGGAGGCCCATTTGAGGCATATGCCAGAAAGGAAACACCCAAACATATTTTCTAAGGAGCATAGAAAGATTTTTGAAAAATATTTTTTTTGTTACAAGTTTTTATAAAATGCAGAAAATGAAAATGTACAGTATTTTTTTTTTTACACAAAGTTGTCAACTATTATCCACTTGCCGACCGCCGCACGACTATTTACTGCGGCAGTCAGCCGCTCCTGGGCAAACCGACGTAGGGCTACGTCGCTCACCCAGGAACCTGTAGGGGGCGAGCGCGCACCGCCGGAGGGGCGCTTTCAACCCCTGCTCGTTCACAGGGATCCCTGCACGTGTGACCGGCAGGCAGCTCTGATGTCTGCCGGCCACTCGCGATTTCCTGCAGGAGAGGGAGAAAGGCAGATGGCTCATGTAAACACAGCCGTCTGTCATTCTCCCTGATGTAAGTACAGAGACTATATGATCCTGCAATGTAGGATCCTATGTCTCTGTGGTTACATCACAAGCCATGCCCCCCCCCCCCCCGCAGTTAGAATCACGCCCCTAGGGATACATTTAACCCACTGATCACCAATAAAGTTAACCATATATTTATAGCACTGATTACTGTAGTAATGTCACTGGTACTCCCAAAAGTGTCAAAAATGTCAGTCAGGGGTTCGATCTGTCCGCCGCAATGTCGCAGTTCCTCAAAAAAAAATCGCAGATCGCCGCCATTACTAGTTAAAAAAAGAAACAATAAAAATGACATAAATCTTTCCCATAGTTAGTAAATGCAATAACTTTTGCGCAAAAATACACTTATTGCTATTTTTTTTACCAAAAATATGTAGCAGAAAACAAATTGGCCTAAAATGTTGAAAAATTTTGATCTTTACATTTTTTTTGGAGAATTTCATATAAAAAATTTGAAAATCATTGTTATTTTTTCAAAATTCTTTTTTTGTTTATAGCGCAAAAAATAGAAATCGCACAGGTGATCAAATACCACCAAAAGAAAGCTCTGTTTGTAGGAAAAAAGGATGTTTATTTCATTTGAGTACAGCATCGCACGACCGTGCAATTGTCAGTTGAAGTCACGCAGTGCCGAATCGCAAAATTGGGCCTGATCCTTGAGCAGCCAAATCCTCTGGGGCTTAAGTGGTTAAGATATGTCTAACACACAGTATAGGCATACTTAGAATTACACCCCAAAACACATTCTGATACACCTCCTGAGTATGGTTGTATCATATGTGTGAGGCTTTTTCCCAGCCTAGTCATAAAGAGAGACCCAAAATCCAAGAAGCACCTTCCTTATTTCTAGCGACATAAAATATGGATGTAGTTTTCTGAATACTTGAATTTTAAAGCCCTGAAGCACCAGGACATTGGAAACACCCAAAAAATGACCATATGTTGGAAAGCAAGCACCCCAGCATAATTTCTAAATGGCATAGTGAGTTTTTTTAAAAAGTTTTTGGAAAACTTGGAAAGTTAAAATGTATTTTTTTAACACAGAGCATAAACAAACTTAGAACTACACCCCAGAACACATTTTCTACTTCTTCTGAATATGGGGATACCACAATTCCTTTACAAAGTGTGTACTGGTCTCGTTTTCTTTTTACCTTCTTATAAATAAAACTGGCCATTTGACCTTGATGCATAATGCCCATTTACTATGGGCTACAATGGTTCTTTTATTTTGTTTGTTTTGTTTTGCATACCTGACTACTGGTATTTGTACGACATCTTTATATTGCTATTTTTATGTTGTGCAATGACTTTTTGTTCCCTTTTCATGTTATGGCAATAAACATGTATTAAACAAAAAAACAAAGTGTGTACTGATTATGTACCTGACATTGCATCTTGTGTATTACAAAAATCAACAAACACTGTAAAGAAAACAATGTACTGTAAGGGTCACCTTTGTAAAGGTGCTTAGGAAATATAGCTTAGTGTCATTTCACTTACCGCAGTTACTGTTCTGAAAGGTCAAGCAGGATTACTGGTATGTGGCTGTCCTCATAAAACAATGCTATGTTGACTGGCCAGGAAGTATATGAGGCTAAACAAAGTACCTGTGTTTCCAGTAATGCAGTTGCCCTCAGAGGATGGTGGGACTGGTGTATCACAGGAATGTAGCCAGCAGGACCTGCAGATAGGTCAGTAAAGGTAGCAGACAGAGAAGTGGTCGGAAAACAGTCAAAAAAGACTGGTCCTCGCAGCAATAAACAGACCAGGGTCAGTGCAGGTGGTAGGCAGAGACATGGTCAGCAAATAGTCAAAAGATCAGTCCAGGTGGCAGGCAAAAAGTGTGGAGGGCAGGGATTTGGTTGGTATGTAGATAAAGGAACACTCCAGGCAGCATGCAAAAATGTGCTCAAGTAACAGGCCAGGGTCAGTTCTGGTGGCAGGCAGAGGCATGGCAAACATTCAGGCAAGAGATCAGTCCAGGTGTCAGGCAGAAATGTGGTTAATATATAGGCTAGGGTCAGTTCAGAAGGCAGGTAGAGACGTGGCCAGTATGGGGGCAAATGGTTCGATCCAGGCAACAACCAGTTGCAAAAACAGGCAAATGGTTGGTACACAGGACATCAGATACAGGCAAAATGCATGTACGTAGCAAGACACAGGTGAAATACCTTCACCACACATTCACTAATATCATATTGAGGTATAGTAGTGAGCGAAGCAGTCCTTTATGCAAAGACCCGGTTGTGAGGGATAACTGGGACAATAGTAACATGTGTCACACCTTATACCATCTTTGGTGCTTATACAATATTTTTTGGTGGGTTTCAGCCTGTTTCAAGAGGGGAATAATATCAGGAAAGTGTCTCTCTTGCAGCTTGCTGACTGTTACAACCTCTTCCTTGTAGTTTAGGAAGGAGCCAGATCTTTGTATGGCCTTGTATTCAACAAAATAGTTTTAAATGGCCAATTGGAAAAGGCAGTTGGATACTTTTTTATACCAGTGAATGGATCTTCTTGTTGCTACTTAGGGCTTCCTGAATGTTTACTGAGGTGTCTTGCTGGATGGAAGAAAGAACATCTTCCTTATCCTTTCATTTAAGGAACAACATATCCTTATTGTGCAAACTTGCTAACTCTTTTAGATTTGTGGTGACTAGAGTTGAGCGGACACCTGGATGTCCGTGTTCGGCGGGTTCGGCCGAACTTGAAAAAAAAGTCCGGATCCGTGTCCCGGACTTTTTCCGAACTTTACCTGGACACTGAACCCCATTGAAGTCAATGGGGACCCGAACTTTCAGGCACTAAAATGGCTCTAAAACACCAATGGAAAGGGCTAGAGTGCTGCAAATGGCAGCAAAACGTAGTTAAGAGCATGGCAAGTGCCCTGCAAACAAATGTGGATAGGGAAATAACTTAAAACAACAAAAAAAAAACAGAAAAATAAAACAATTTTCTTCATCTGTGAAGGACGAGGCCCATATGGAGTAGGAGGGAGGTTGAGGTGGTGGTGGATGTGGCAGTGTAGGTGGAAGCGGCGGTGGAGGAGGATGAGGTAGCCAACACTGCTTTTTTTCAGTCATTTTAAATGAGGGTACACCCCAAAAGAGTGAGAAAGATCAAAAATATAACAATGGCTGGGTAAGGTCGGTATCCATCTCTATTCTGCACAAGGTACGGAAAAGTCCCGTGGGATCCATGCCTGGTTCATTTTAATGAACGTGAGCTTGTCCACATTGTCTCTGGACAGGCGGCTGCGCTTGTCTGTGATAACGCCCCCAGCCGTGCTAAATACACGTTCAGATAATACACTGGCTGCAGGGCACGCCAGCACCTCCAAGGCGTAAAGGGCAAGCTCAGGCCATGTGCCCAATTTGGAGACCCAGAAGTTGAAGGGGGCAGACCCGTCATTCACTACATGTAGGCGTGTGTACACATACTGCTCCACCATGTTGGTGAAATGCTGCCTCCTGCTAAGACGTTCCATATGAGCTGCTGGTGCTGCTGTTTGTTGTGGCGTGCTAACAAAGCTTTTCCACATTTCGGCCATGCTAACCCTGCCTTCTGAGGTGCTGGAGGTGCCCTGGTTGCATTGGCGACCTCTTCCTCCTCCTCCTCTGCCTTGGCCTTGTGCTTCCACTGTGGCCCCGCTGTCAGGTGGGAATGCCAGCAGCATCGCGTCTACCAGCGTGCACTTGTACTCACGCATTTTGCGATCACGCTCCAGTGAGTGAATTAAGGACGGTACGTTGTCCTTGTAACGGGAATCCAGCAGCGTGGCCACCCAGTAATCAGCACAAGTTACTATGTGGGAAACTCGGCGGTCGTTGTGGAGACACTGCAGCATGTAATCGCTCATGTGTGCCAGGCTGCCCAGAGGCAACGAAAGGCTGTCCTCTGTGGGAGTTGTATCATCTGTGTCCTCTGTATCCCTCCAGCCACGCACCAGTGATGGCCATGAGCTGGCCTGGGTGCCACCCTGCTGTGAACATGGTTCCATCTCCTCCTCCATCTCCTCATCCTCCTCATCCTCCAGAACTGTGCCCCTGCTGGACAATTGTGTCTCTGGCGTTTGTGTGTGCGGGAACCCACCCTCTGAGCCACTTGCGAATGACTGCCCTGAAAGCCTTGGAAATGTTACCTCTTCATCCTCCTCCTCCTTCTCCTCCTCATCCTGTGCCACATCCTCTTCCATCATCGCCCAAATCGTTTATTGGAGGAGGCATAGAAGTGGGATAGTTAAGCTGACAACGGCGTCATCGGCACTGGCCATGTTGGTGGAGTACTCAAAACAGCGCAACAAGGCACACAGGTCTCGCATGGAGGCCCAGTTATTGGTTGTGAAGTGGTGCTGTTCCGCAGAACGACTCACGCGTGCTGCAGCTGAAACTCCACTATGGCCTGCTGCTGCTCGCACAGTCTTCCCAGCATGTGCAAGGTGGAGTTCCACCTTGTGGGCACGTCACATATGAGGCGGTGAGCGGGAAGGCCGAAGTTACGCTGCAGCGCTGACAGGCGAGCAGCAGCAGGGTGAGAACGCCGAAAGTGCGCACAGACGGCCCACACTTTCTGCAGCAGCTCTGACATATCGGGGTAATTTTTAAGGAACCTCTGCACCACCAAATTCAGCACATGCGCCAGGCAAGGGATGTGCGTCAAACCAGCTAGGCCCAGAGCTGCTATGAGATTTCGCCCGTTATCATACACCACCAGGCCGGGCTTGAGGCTCGCTGGCAGCAACCACTCATTTGTCTGCTGTTCCATGCTCCTCCACAACTCCTGCGCGGTGTGTGTTTTTTTTCCCCAAACAGGCAAGTTTTAAAACTGCCTGCTGTCGTTTACCCCTGGCTGCGCTGAAGTTGGTGGTGAAGGTGTTATGCTGACCGGATGAGGAGGCGGTAGAGGATGAGGAAGCGGAGTAGGAGGAGTTAGGAACAGGAGGCAAACTGAAGCTCCCCTGCAATCCTCGGTGGTGGAAGGACATGCGCCAAATTGTTATCCGCCTCAGGCCCATCCGCCACTGCATTTACCCAGTGTGCCGTTAGGGAGATATAATGCCCCTGACCATGCTTACTGGTCCACGTATCGGTAGTTAGGTGGACCTTGGCACAGATGGCATTGCGCAGTGCACACCTGATTTTTTCCCCTACTTGGTTGTGCAGGGAAGGGATGGCTTGCCTGGAAAAGTAGTGGCGGCTGGGCACGACGTACTGTGGGACAGCCACCGACATAAGGCTTTTAAAACTGTGTGTCTCCACCAGACGGAATGACAGCATTTCAAAGGCCAAGAATTTTGAAATGCTGGCATTCAGGGCCAGGGATCGCGGGTGGGTAGGGGGGTACTTCCTCTTCCTCTGAAGTGTTTGGGAGATGGAAAGCTGAACGCTTCCACGGGACATTGTGGAGATGGTTGGTGACCCAGGTGGTGGGGTTGCTGACAGATGGTCTGTTTGCGGGGTGGCAGGTGCCGGTATCACTACAGAGGTGGATGAAGAGGCCGAGACTGCAGCAGAAGAGGAAGCAGGAGGAGCCAGAGACCTTTCTTGGTTTTGAAGGTGTCTACTCCACTGAAGCTCGTGCTTTGCACTTAGATGCCTGATCATGCAAGTTGTGCTCAGGTTGAGAAGGTTTATGCCTCACTTCAGGCTCTGATTGCACAGGGTGCAAACCACTCGTGTCCTGTCATCAGCACATTTTCTGAAGAACTTCCACGCTAGAGAACTCCTTTGAGCTGGCTTTGGTGCGCTCGTTCCCTTGCTGCGTTGGGCAGTAGCAGGCGTAGTGTCTAGGGCACAGCCGCTCCGCTTCTGCACCCTGCTCCCTCTTCTGCTGTGCTGGTGGCTCTGTGCGACCACCGCCTCTTCCTCCAAACTACTCAGGTCACCTGCATGACCTTCATTCCATGTGGGGTCGAGGACCTCATCGTCCTCCACATCATCTTCCACTCAGTCTTCACCCCTGCCCTCCTTGTCGGTCTCCACAATTCTGAGTGCCGCAGCAGTTGGCACCTGCGTTTCGTCATCATCGGAGACGTGCTGCGATGGTCCTCCCATGTACTCATCTTGAGAAATAAGTGGTTGGGCATCGCTGCACTCAATCTCTTCCACTTCTGGCGCAGGGCTAGGTGGATGGCCCTGGGAAACCCTGCTGACAGAGTCATCAAAAAGAAGCAACCCAATCTACTATCGCCTCTACTTGTTCTGGCCTCATCACTTCTAAAGGCGCATGATGCCCTACCAAATACTGCTGCAGGTTCTGTCGCCTACTCACACTTGAGGAAGGTGTTTCACTTGTGCATGTAGCTGGCACAGATCGACCACGTCCTCTCCTTGCAACAGGAGTTCTACCAGCAGCACCACAACCCAGGCCACGGTCCCTATTTGACGGTCTCCTCATATTTCTGTAATTTATGATCTTGCCCTAGAAAGGTGTTTATTGAATAGCGGAACAAAACAACAGCAGTATCGCACGGGTGTATCTCACAATCAAATATGCAAACTATGCCGCAATTTAATTTTTTTACCCCAAAAGGGTGTTTATTAAATAGCGGAATAGAAAAACAGTATACAAATACAACGGGTGTATCTCACAGTCAAATATGCAAAGTATACCGCAAATTTAATTTTTTTCACCCCAAAAGGGAGTATATTGAATAGCGGAATAGAAAAAAGGATATAAAACGGTGTATCTCACACGTACAAACACAGACTAGGCCCCGATTACAATTTTTTGTACCCTAAAGGGAGGATGAGGATGAGGATTAGGAGGAGTTCGGAACAGGAGGCAAACTGAAGCACCCTGCAATCCTCGGCGGTGGAAGGAGATGCGCCAAACAAATTTAAAAAGGTGTATCTCACACGTACCGATACAGACTACGCCGTAATTTAATTTTTTACACTCCAAAAGGGTGTATATTGAATCGCGGAATAGAAAAAAATTTATAAAACGGTGTATCTCACACGTACTGATACAGACTATGCCGTAATTTAATTTTTAAAACTCCAAAAGGGTGTATATTGAATAGCGGAATAGAAAATTTTTTTATAAAACGGTGTATCTCACACGTACAAACACAGATTAGGCCCCGATTACAATTTTTTGTACCCTAAAGGCAGGATGAGGATGAGGAGTAGGAGGAGTTCGGAACAGGAGGCAAACTGAAGCACAAGAGGCAAACTGAAGCACCCTGCAATCCTCGGCGGTGGAAGATGCGCCCAAAAAATTGGAAAGGTGTATCTCACATGTACCGATACAGACTATGCCGCAATTTAATTATTTTTACCCCAAAGGGTGTAGATTGAATAGCGGAATAGAAAATATGATATCAAAAGGTGTATCTATCTCACACGTACAGACCCAGACTAGGCCCGATTACTATTTTTTGTACCCTAAAGGCAGGATGAGGAGTAGGAGGAGTTCGGAACAGGAGGCAAACTGAAGCACCCTGCAATCCTCGGCGGTGGAAGATGCGCCCCAAAAATTGGAAAGGTGTATCTCACACGTACCGATACAGACTATGCCGCAATTTAATTATTTTTACCCCAAGGGTGTAGATTGAATAGCGGAATAGAAAATATGATATGAAAAGGTGTATCTATCTCACACATACAGACCCAGACTAGGACCCGATTACTATTTTTTGTACCCTAAAGGCAGGATGAGGTGTAGGAGGAGTTCGGAACAGGCAGGAGGCAAAATGAAGCACCCTGCAATCCTCGGCGGTGGAAGATGCGCCCCAAAATTTTGGAAGGTGTATCTCACACGTACCGATACAGACTATGCCGCAATTTTATTATTTTTACCCCAAAGGGTGTAGATTGAATAGCGGAATAGAAAATATGATATAAAATTGGTGATTTTTCAATAGCACATGTGAACACAGCAGTGTCTTATGTTTTATGTCACAGTCAGCTCTGCAGCAGGCTATGAAGGGAAAAAAAAAGAAAATTCCCCATTAAGTTTGTAATTTTTAAATAGATTAGTACAGACTATGCCACAATTTAATTTTTTTTAACCCAAAAGGGTGTATATTGAATAGTGGAATAGAAAAAAAGTGTATAAAATTGAAAATCACTCAATAGCACATGTGAACACAGCAGTGTCTTATGTCACAGTCAGCTCAGAGTCAGCACTGCAGCAAACAGGCTATGAAGGGGGAAAAAAAAATCCCTTTTAACTTGTAGTAAAATATAGCTGATGAACGCTGCACACAACTGACTGATAAAATTAGATTTTGTTCTCCCTCCTCCTCCTCCTCCTCCTCAGTGGGCTCCAGTGAGGGCAAAAAGATTGTTCACTGCACCACCCCCCACACAGCAAAATCGATGTAGACTGACCCTGCCTAATCTCCAGCCTGGCCCTAAAATGCTCTAATAACTTTCCCTGCCTGCACTCCGACCTGTCCCTGCATTCTTTTCGGACACAATTTTTCACAGAATCACTGTCTGTCCCTAATCAGCAGCCAGCACGTATGATGTGTGCTCTGTCCCTAAACTACAGCAGAATGACGCGGCGCGCTGGGGCTCTTGAACTTATAAAGACATGGTCACATGCTTCAGATGGCCAATCATAGCTACTAATACATTAGTAGGCATGGCTGGGATGGCTTAAGGCACACCAGTTAAACGCTTGTTGATTGGCTGTTGAAAGCCCGCCATTAAAAGCGCGCCATTACATACAAAACAGGAAATAAAATGACCGAACACGGATTTTAAACCCGAACATACAGTAAAGTTTTCGGGTCCGTGTTCGGGTAACAAAAATCCAATTATTCGGTACGAACCCGAATAATACAGTCCGTGTTCGCTCAACACTAGTGGTGACCAGTCTTTGTAAAAGGTCCTTGGGATTTGTTTGCACTGTAACACAAGAAAAACATGTTAGAAGTGGCATGTTGATATAGAAATTGTCTACAAAGCGGTGGTATCCCTGATGAAATAAGGGTGACATAAGGTCCCACATTATTGTTCTGCTGGTACCTATAAATGGCAGCAACCTTTCCCTTTGTAAATGCCAAAATCATATGTGTATTCTGTGGACCTCTCAAAATCTATATAACTGTATCCCATATCTGTCCTGTTTTTTGGGGAGATATTGTTTAATGGTCAGTATGCCTGTAACTGTGGTATTATTTTGCAAAGCCTGTAGTATTCGAGGTGACTTCAGAGAGGGGACAGGAAAATGTAATTAAATTTTCATTAAAATGCAGGAATCTCATAATCATTTTGTAGCATGTCCTGGTCAGGAATACAAACGCTTATGGTGAATGTGATGTGTGGACCAATAGGACTGCAGTCCCATATTTAGGGTAAGGCCAAGAAAGATGTTAAACTCAACTGTTGAGGGCTTCCAATCAAAAGGACGGGCATGCACAGAATTGAGATTACTAGTCATGTACTGCTGGGCATAGAGATTACATTGATTAAGCCTTTAGTGAAAAACAAATAAAAACTGCATGGGTTTAATTTTTTTTTTTTTATTTCTACCTGAATGCCTGGTTGGGCTGTAAATGGAGGGATGATACGTGCTCCTATAATAGATTTCATAAGGATGTATTGCACCACTGGCACTTACCACTTAACTAGGATATACTGCACTACTGGTACTTTCCTGCTGCAGTTCCATAGGATGTTCAGTACACCTGACAACTTTTAGTAGGGGCCTTTTCATCCCTTGAATCAGAGATGGCTTCTACTGAACTGCTACTTGCCACAGGTTCATACTCTGAAATTTTGAGCATGACAGATGAGAGTAGCAGGGAAAAGCTTTGGCGGGCAGATTTTGATTCAAAGGCTTTTTTCCTTATTAACCTTTTTGTGGACATGTTTTACAGTGGTTGGTGTTCAGGACACTGGTTCTTGCTGGTGATCAGGTTGGGCTGGCTCCGGTGTGGCAATGATCAGAACACTGACTGGCTCTGATGACACTAGCACTGGTGTGACTATTGAACAGTGTTACTGGCTTCACTGGCTCTATTAATACTGGCACTGGTGTGGTGGAAATCAGGTCACCGGCGCTAGCTTACGCTAATCTGGTGACACTGTGACTTGTGTGGTGTTGATTAGGAATACTGTTGCTGGCTGTACTGGTTTGGCAATAGCCAAAACACTAGAACTGGAACTGGTGTGGCAGTGATTAGCAACACTGTTACTGGCAACTGGGCTCATGACACCTGCACTGGTGTGACAGTCATTAGAACACTGTTTTTGAAGTACATAGGTCTGGTGTCACTAATGCTATGATCAGAAATGCATTTTCTGGTGCATAACCATCTGGTATCACCAACACTGCAATCAGGATTACTTTTACTAGCTTTTACTAGGCTGCTGATCCCTACAATGGTGTAAAGGTAATCAGGCACACTGTTGTTGGCGTATACTGGTCTAGCATAACTGACATGGGTATGATAGCAATCACAGACATTGGCTGGCTGCACTGGTCTGGTGACAGTGTGACTGGTGTGGCTAGAGATCAGGTACACTGCTGCTGGCTACACTGGTGTTACATACGAGTTTGTTTTAAATCTCCATTACCAGATGTAAATAATCTTGCCGATATTTTGTATATTATATATATATATACTGTGTATACAGTGGGTACGGAAAGTATTCAGACCCCCTTAAATTTTTCACTCTTTGTTATATTGCAGCCATTTGCTAAAATCATTTAGGTTCATTCTTCTTCCTCATGAATGTACACATAGCACCCCATACTGACAGAAAAACACAGAATTGTTGACATTGTTTCAGATTTATTAAAAAAGAAAAACTGAAATATCACATGGTCCTAAGTATTCAGACCCTTTGCTCAGTATTTAGTAGAAGCCCCCTTTTGATCTAATACAGCCAGGAGTCTTTTTGGGAAAGATGCAACAAGTCTTTCACACCTGGATTTGGGGATCCTCTGCCATTCCTCCTTGCAGATCCTCTCCAGTTCTGTCAGGTTGGATGGTAAACGTTGGTAGACAGCCATTTTTAGGTCTCTCCAGAGATGCTCAATTGGGTTTAAGTCAGGGCTCTGGCTGGGCCATTCAAGAACCGTCACTGAGTTGTTGTGAAGCCACTCCTTCGCTATTTTAACTGTGTGCTTAGGGTCATTGTCTTGTTGGAAGGTAAACCTTCGGCCCAGTCTGAGGTCCAGAGCACTCTGGAGAAGGTTTTCGTCCAGGATATCCCTGTACTTGGCCGCATTCATCTTTCCCTCGATTGCAACCAGTCATCCTGTCCCTGCAGCTGAAAAACACCCCCACAGCATGATGCTGCCACCACCATGCTTCACTGTTGGGACTGTATTGGACAGGTGATGAGCAGTGCCTGGTTTTCTCCACACATACCGCTTAAAATTAAGGCCAAAAAGTTCTATTTTGGTCTCATCAGACCAGAGAATCTTATTTCTCACCATCTTGGAGTCCTTCAGGTGTTTTTTAGCAAACTCCATGCGGGCTTTCATGTGTCTTACACTGAGGAGAGGCTTCCGTCGGGCCACTCTGCCATAAAGCCCCGACTGGTGGAGGGCTGCAGTGATGGTTGACTTTCTACAACTTTCTCCCATCTCCTGACTGCATCTCTGGAGCTCAGCCACAGTGATCTTTGGGTTCTTCTTTACCTCTCTCACCAAGGCTCTTCTCCCCCGATAGCTCAGTTTGGCCGGACGGCCAGCTCTAGGAAGGGTTCTGGTCGTCCCAAACGTCTTCCATTTGAGGATTATGGAGGCCACTGTGCTCTTAGGAACCTTAAGTGCAGCAGAAATCTTTTTGTAACCTTGGCCAGATCTGTGCCTTGCCACAATTCTGTCTCTGAGCTCTTCAGGCAGTTCCTTTGACCTCATGATTCTCATTTGCTCTGACATGCATTGTGATCTGGAAGGTCTTATATAGACAGGTGTGTGGCTTTCCTAATCAAGTCCAATCAGTATAATCAAACACAGCTGGACTCAAATGAAGGTGTAGAACCATCTCAAGGATGATCAGAAGAAATGGAAAGCACCTGTGTTAAATATATGAGTGTCACAGCAAAGGGTCTGAATACTTAGGACCATGTGATATTTCAGTTTTTCTTTTTTAATAAATCTGCAACAATGTCAACAATTCTGTGTTTTTCCGTCAATATGGGGAGCTGTGTGTACATTCATGAGGAAGAAGGATGAACTTAAATGATTTTAGCAAATGGCTGCAATATAACAATGAGTGAAAAATTTAAGGGGGTCTGAATACTTTCCGTACCCACTGTATATATATATATATATATATATATATATATACGCACACACACAGTATATCTTAGATGCAGCACACACAGTTATTCCAGATAAGGCTGCCATCTGTGGAAAAGACACATATTAAAATGAATCAGAAAGAACCAAGGAACCTCTACTTTTGAGTACAAATTTACTGTATCTGTGCTTAATCACTTTATCGCTAAAGCAATGGATGAATAGGTGGATAATGAAGGAATGAGGACAGAAGAAAGAATTAACAAGTAATAAATAACCTGTTTAGGTAACGTTTGGCCAAAGTGGCAGTTGATAAGTCACATGACTCATTCCACTTCTGACTTAACTACTCTTTCAAGCTCCTATAATGTTACAATGGAAATTGTACATACATAGATGTCATAGGACTGTCTAAGGTCTTCAATACAGTGTATTTATACCATTTTTGCCATGCCTACAAAGTGGTAAGTTAATTTGTTTTTCATGTTTAGATTCCTATAACACAAAAATCTATTTGAAAGAATCCACTCTTACAAATGAAGGACATTTTATTTCACTTTTATGGTTACAAATGAGAGAAAGCATACAACAGGTTCTCAGATCACCTTAGCCACACATCCAGACAAACATAACTTCTCATCTAAAGTTCATTATTATGTCAGATTGAAAAACCCGCAGCTGTAGGCATGTACAAATAATTGCAAAATACAAATGTGACTGTCATAGCTAAAAGAACGAAATATGTGCTGGCAAAATGAAAACACCCACACTTGGCATCACTTCTGTGTTTTATAAGCATTCTCTAAATATTTGTTAGTTATTTCTCAGTGGACAGACAATGCTCAATATGAACAGCGTGGGTATATTTCAAATAAAAACATCACAATTGTAAATTTGATGCAGCTTTTGTTTTGAATCTTAGAAACTACAACTAAGCTGCTGTCTTCAAAGAGATATGTCTGTTTAAAAATGTGGTACAGTATATGTATATATATATATATATATATATATATATATATATATATATATAGAGAGAGAGAGAGAGTAAATATATATATATTTATATAATGTATATATATATTCACATCTGACCAAAATGACAGTCAACCAATCTCTGTGATATTTAAGGTGAAAATATACTGCCAATACTAAATTGTATGTATGCTTCCTCCCCTTAGTGTACCTAAGGGATGCATCTCTTTGTTGCCCGACTGGTTGCAGCTCTCCAAAGTCATCATGTACAGTGTCATGCACCAGTAGTCCTGCATTCCTGCATTGCATGGGAAGGACAGTGAGGAAATATCTATACCCCAGGAGCATCAGACACGGAGGAAAGCATCAGCTGCCTGAAGAGCCTAACGTTGTACACACCCAGTCCTCCTTAAAGTGTTACTAAACCCAGATCCTGCATTCACTATATCTGGTCTCCTACAGTACACAGAACATGGAAATGCAATTATTTTAGTAAATATAAACTGATAAATATAGCAGTCTTGTGACTTGTATCAGTGAGTGCTAATAGCTTGTAGGAGGATTTAATTTCTACCATGATTGTACTATCAGGCTTCAAGACCCTTGATTCTCTGTCTGAACATGTCTGGACAGTGCTGATTGGCTCTATGCCGATCACATGTACCCTGCAAAGAAAAATAAATCCCTCTAGCAATGCAACCACACTGAGCAGCCTGGCTCTATTGAATCTGTAAATATTAGGTTATTTTTGTTGAGTCTGTGGAAGGAGGAGAGTATCAGAGAAGACAGGATCAAATAGTCTTTTTATGAAATGCAGAGGATTAACCCCTTAGGATCCACACTAAGGGGTATATTAAGCATGCTTTACTGCATATACACACTGATTTTACTGTTGTGGGTTTAGTAACACATAATCAGTCACCTAGATTGGCATCTTTATTATTAACATAGTGTTCCATATTTTAATATGCCCCCATCTACAGGCCACATTACCCACCACAACAACAACAGATTTGTGGGGAAGAGACCCTTGTCATCATAACATTGGAATAAGCTGCTTTCTCAATGTAGGTGTTTGGAAGCTGGCAGTGGTTTATAGGGGTAATGAGAATGACAGGGGGTAGTGTATAAGGAAGGTTGCAGTGGGGTGCCAGGTGTGATGAGGATGGCAGGGGATAGGATGTTAGCAAGGTTTCAGTGGGGTGTTAGGTGTGATAAGGATGAAAATGACATGGAGTGGGGTGTTAAAAAGGATGCATTGGGGTGCCAGGTGTGATGAACATTGGAATGGCAGGGGGTAGGTTGTTAGCAAGGTTGCAGTTGGGGTGCCAGGTGTGATGAACATGAGGATGACAGTGGTTGGGGTTTTAGCAAGGTTGGAGTGGAATGCCAGGTGTGATGAAGATGAGGATGACAGGGGGTGTGGTGTTATCAAGGTTGCAGTGGGGTGCTAGGCGTGATGAAGATGAGGAGGAGGATGGCAGATAGTGGGGTGTTAGTGAGGTATCAGTGGGTTGCCAGGTGTGATGAAGATGAGGATAACAGGGGGGTACGGTGCTAGCAAGGTATCAGTGGGTTGCCAGGTGTGATGCAGATGACAGGGGGTGGGGTGTTAGCAAGGTATCAGTGGGTTGCCAGGTGTGATAAAGATGAGGATGACAGGGGGTGGGGTGTTAACAGGGTATCAGTGTGTTGCCAGGTATAATGAAGATAAGGAGGAGGATGACAGGGGGTGGGGTGTTAAAGAGGTATCAGTGGGTTGCCAGGTGTGATGAAGATGAGGATGACAGGGGGTGGGGTGTTAGCAGGGTATCAGTGGGTTGCCAGGTATGATGAAGATACAGTAAGGAGGAGGATGACAGGGGGTGGGTTTTAAAGAGGTGTCAGTGGGTTGCCAGGTGTAATGAAGATGAGGATAGGGATGACAGGGGTGGAGTGGTAGTTGCCAAATGGGATGACAGGGGACAGCGATAGAGAAAAAAAAAGGAAAGGCACAGTAAGAGAGAAAGAAGGATCACAAATATGAAAAAAAGAAAACACAACACATTTTTGGCACCATTTGTAATATTTATGAATTTAGAAATTAGGAAATAAAAGTATTTTGAAAAGCGTTGAAATCTCTATTAGCTCAATATGCACGTCTGCAGGATGTAACTGATGCTTTTGAGAAATCAAAAAAGAACACTGCAAAAACATGTACAGTGTTATCTCCTTCATGGTAATCACTGCCTCTTGAAATCCACTATGGCTTATCTCCTCATGCTTTTATGGGAGGTGGATCATCCCTCAATCAAGATGTGACATCCCACCCACTGTGTTCTTTTTTAGTTACTGGACATGGAGGAGGAAGGAGGGTCTGGGGTGTCATTTATGATCTGTATACACGCCCAAATTTGTGATAACATGTGACTTGAAAAGCTCAGCTGAAAGCAGGAAGTGTTTTCTCCAGCAATAGAGAACAAACTGAGCATGTGCAGCTTAATTACACTTACTGTGTCTTATCTGGACCTGTCCAGAGTGAACGTTCAGGAGGGGGAGGATCTACGCATACAAGATCACGCAGCCTTTTTTACACAATGCAGAGGATTATTCAGGTACACAGTGAGTATAACAAGCATGCTATTCTGCATCTACAGACAGATTTTACTGTTGTGGGTTTAGTAAAACTTTAATCTCCTAGCCTACCACCTGGCAGTACAAATCACTCAATTTGCCTACACCATTGCTGTGGGACTTATACCCCAATGGGTCTTAATCGAACCATTGGTGTATCCCCGCTGCCCCATTAATGCTATGATATGGATTCCTAGCAGATTGTGTCCTCCTATCTTGTGCTCTACCCTGTCATATTCACCGGATATTTGGGATAGGCTGAGGGCTACGCAGCCCCTTTCCTATCATCGTACTCCCTTGGCTCTGATATTCGATAACCCAGAGTTTGAGCCGTGGATGCATTCTTTGGTGATTTTTTTAAAAGAGAGACAAGCCATATATTCTAGCCTTTTTTCAGACACCGTGCATATGCCACTATCTGAGCTTTATAGATACAATAAGATTGTATATTGTATACATGCCCAACCTCATTTAGTACCGGGCTCTCCTACATTGACATCATCTGAGCTGTCCTACAGATTGAGGAATTGGTCAAAAGGATGTATATCTACTGTTTCTCTCCTCCTTTTAACAGGTCTCAACTGTAAACTCTCCTACATGAAACTGTGGGAGCGGGATCAACAAATTTTGTTTGACTTGTCGGATTGATCAATACTATCTTGATAGAATTAAATTATAAAACCCTTTTACTCTGATTCCTAGTACCAACTGGGATAGCTAAGATGCATCTGTCTGCCTTTCCAAACTGTTTTCATTAATGGGGGATAGCCGGTAGTGATGTTTCCAGGTTTCGGATAAGACTTTTTCACCTCATACACTCGGTTACCAATATCAAGCTTGCTAGGAACCCAGAGACAGCCTTGTTCCAGAATGGCCTAAACAGCTCATACTTTATATGTTTTTTTCAGCAAGAATTGTGATAGTGCATTGTTGGAAAATGGCTGTGGTGCACTTAGATCATGTCAAACATAAATTGAACTGGGTTATGGTGAATAATAAACTCACCTGCACCCTCCATATTAATCTTACTAAATTCCACAGGGCCTGGGACCCCTGAATTAGGTATATTTCCCCTGAGGATTGAAAGTGGATGGGCCCCCTTATCTCTGTGAAGCTTGTAATCCAAAAAAGGTCAGGATCTTCTTTTGGGTGACATGCTTCACATAATGTGATTTGCCATGATTGCAGCGTGAAAATCGTGGCAGAACCGCACTGCACCATGTTTTTAGGTGCCATTCAAATGAATGCCATCTGAAATGTGCATTGTGCAATTTGTCATTCACACCTGGGCATTTTGAAATTGTGGGCAGAATAGCAGAGATTCTGCCCGTGATTCAAAACACCCATGTGTGAATGCAGGCTAAGAAGGGTGCTCTAAGTATAGTGATCTTTGAACTGATCATGGGGTGCACTTCACAAGAATAAGAGTTGCCACTGGCAACTATTCAATCCACCTTTTCCTTACTTATAGGAGATGTTCACTTTAGTCTGCTTATTTGTTCTTTTTGTAAACACAACCTTTATGGAGCATTTGCCTTGTATTGTTTGAAAAACTGTAATAAACAGAAGAAAATATAAAATTAGAGCATAGTTCTAAAAAATTGTACTTTATTCTAAGGCTACGAAAATGAAAAAAGGAAAGGGGAAACAAATAGATATGTTTGTATCCAAACACCTGAAAAAGCAAGAATAAACTTGATGTACAAAGCCCCCAAAAAACCTTGCCATAAATGTAAAGACATACAAAATTCTGATTAAAAATCTATTAAATATATATACAAACATATATGTATCTCTCTTTTTCTCTCTCGTGTTTTAGTTGTTTTGTATGTAAGTTTTCATTATTGGGGCCTGGAAGATAAGTGTACAGGAAGATTGGGGACTAGATGCCTCTTCTCAAGACACATGCTGTTATGAGAAATTGACCTCCAAGAGGATATTAGTCTAAATCTGTAGGTAAATAAGAGAACTAGAACCTTTACTAAGTAGAAGAATGGTAAGAGGGCACAAGTAATAGGTGCCCTCGCACATGGGACAGGGGATGTTTAAAAAAAAAAAAAAAAAAATTTTGTGTCAGAATTTATTTAATTTATAGGACACTGCCCCTTTAAATGTAATGAGCATGGTTTTGGCGGGCTGCACAGCAGCGCGCGCCCCTCTAGAAGGTTCTGACCCAAGGCTTTATTAAGGGGTCTCTGAGGTAAGCCCCTCAGTTAGGAAGTTACTGCCTGGCGAGCTCTCCTCTCCTCAGCGGCGGTTGCGGCATTCGCTGGCTCTTCTGCCATAATGAAGTCCCTTGTTCGGCAAGTATTGGAAAGAGCAGCTTTAGAAGGGGGAGAAGAATGGCTGCGGAACTGTCTCATGGTGAGCGGAGCTGAGTCTGAACAGTTGAGGGAGGAGGTGAGCGGAATGGCTGCATCTGCGGCGGCAGTGCGGGCAGAGGAGACGGCCGTTAGGAGTGTATCCCCCTCACCTCAGGCACCAGTAGCAGGGAAGGCAGGGACTAGACAGGGTCAGCGGAGCCGTCCTCCGGAGCGGCCAGCATCCTCGAGACAGGAGTCAGACAGCACAGCTGTGGGACTGTCAGAAGCTGCGGGAGGGCTGAGAAGGAGCCGAAGAGGCCCGAAGAGGAGAAGGTTTGCTTCACCATCACCGCCACCCAGTGGTGAAAGGCGGGACAACACCCGGCCTCACAGAAGCAGAATTGAGAGAGCATCTGAGGAGAGGGTTGCTAGGCAACCCAGGGAAGATAATTCCAGTCAGGTACCAGCTGAAGAGGTTTTTCTTAGCCAGGCTTTACGTCCACAGGTGAATACAAGCAGTGCAGAAGTACAGCATACGGTGCCTCCTGTTAGCCAATCAGCTACGCTGCCGACAGGAGTTGGTGAGTTGGCACAATTGAACAATTTAAATGTTATTTTAGAATCTTTATCTAAATTTGCGAGTTTGTTGAATGTTACACCTGTTCCTGCTGTTAATGTTCCTAGTTTCAGCATACAAGGTCCTGGTAATGTATGGTCCCCAGTCAGCAATATGAATCAAGCGGCGACTGTGGTAAGTAGTGTTCCGGTCACACCTGTGTCAGATGGTGGTACCAGAGTTAGTCATTTGGCACACACGGTTCCTGAGACGTGTCTGAAGGAAGTGATGCCATGCGATATGTCGCCGCTTGGTTATCACCTCACAGCAGGGATCAAAGAAAAAATTTGGAAGGGTGAATTTATCGATTTACTATCATTGTTGCCGTCAGCAAAGGAATTTGCTTTCAAGAATGAAAAAAAATCTGATGACGGGCAAGAAGAAAATAGGAGGCGTCCGGTTTATAGGTCATTCAATAACTGGCTTCAAGCCTTTTGCATTTATTCTTCGGTTTTGGGTGAAAAATTTCCAGAATATTGTAGTGGGTTATTCCAGCATGTGGAACATATCCTGGAAGCGTATAAGAACTTTGGTGGTCTGGGATGGTTTTATTACGATGAGTCCTTCCGGCAGAAGCTATCAGTTTATCCCAGCCTGAAATGGGGCATGAAGGATGTAGGCCTTTGGTTAAATTTAATTATTCCTCAAAAGTTTACGCCAACAAAACAGTCAAGTGCTGCCCCTATGGCATCCCCCTATAGGAAGGGAATTTGTTATGCGTATAATGAAACGCAGTGTAAGTGGGCAGCAGCGTGCAAATTTAAACATGAGTGCTCATTTTGTACGGGCAATCACCCAGCAATAAAATGTTTTAAGAGGGCAAGTCAGCAGAATCAGTCATCCAGGGATATTTTTCAGAAAAGCCTGCACTTCAGTGAGGCTGGAAAAAATGCTCCCGTGGCTGCAGGCATATCCAAACAAGGAGAAGGCCCAATTATTAATTAATGGTTTTCAATCAGGTTTTAAGCTTCCATCTTTTAAAGGATTGGGTTGTAAGGTTGAAAAAAATTTAAAGTCAACAGATCAATTTATAGATATAGCCAGGGAGAAGATTCGCAAGGAAATTGAGGCTGGGCGAGTAGCAGGCCCATTCTTGGACCCGCCTTTTAAGAACTTTCGCATATCTCCTCTAGGTTTGGTCCCTAAAAAGGAGCCTAACTCCTTCCGAGTAATACATCACCTGTCTTTTCCTAGAGGTGATTCGTTAAATGACGATATAGACCCTATTATATCATCAGTTTCATATACTACGTTTGATGAGGCGGTTGATATGATTAAGCAATATGGCCCTAGTGCATTATTAGCTAAGGCGGATGTTCAATCGGCATTCAGATTATTACCTATTGATCCGGAAGCCTTCAATTCCTTAGGTTTCTATTTTGATGGCTATTTCTTTTTCGACCGCTGCTTGCCGATGGGATGCTCCTTGTCCTGTGCCTATTTTGAATCCTTTGCGACTTTTCTTCAGTGGGTGATGGTTCGAGAATCGGGTTGTCAGGGGGTCTTACATTACTTGGATGATTTCCTTTTTGTGGGACCCCCTGATTCTGACATCTGCCTGTTGCTGCTAAAGCTATTTTCCCTTATTTGTAGACATTTTGGGATACCATTGGCTGAGGATAAAACGGTTTTACCTAACACTTTGATTGAATTCCTGGGTATCTCTATTAATACAGCCATTGGCGAGTGTCAGCTCCCGAGGGAAAAAATCTCTAGGATGCAGTCTACAATTAGTGAATTTTTGAGGCGAAAGAAAGTTCTCTTAAAAGAGCTTCAGTCTCTGCTAGGCCTGTTAGCATTCGCCTCGCGTATCATGCCAGTAGGTAGAATTTTTTCGAGGCGTTTGGCTCTAGCAATGTCTGGCTTTAAGTCTCCTTTGGCGCATATCCGGCTAACGGCGGAGTTAAAAGATGATCTGCGCGTTTGGTCGCGTTTTTTAAACGACTATAATGGTCGTTCATTTTTTCAAAAGAACTGGATTTTTGCTGCTGACCTCCAGTTATTTACGGATTCAGCAGGGTCTTTAGGGTTTGGGGCCGTCTGGGACACCCATTGGTGTTGCGGATCTTGGCCTACGTCATGGGTTGAGAGTAAATTTACTAATAATATAGTCTTATTAGAATTATTCCCGATTTTGGTTGCCCTTGAACTTTGGGGTGCTAATTTCAGGGACAGGAGAATTTTGGTACACTCGGATAACAGAGGGGTTTTGTATGCAATAAATGCTTTGTCATCAAAATCTACATTGGTACTAAAACTTCTCCGTTATCTTGTTTTCTTATGTTTGAAATTAAACATCTGGTTAAAGGTCAAATATATTCCTGGAGTGTCAAATTGCATAGCTGATTCCCTATCCCGTTTTCAGTTCTCTCGTTTCAGGGAACTTCATCCGAATGCCGATCCGGTGGGATGTTATTGCCCAGATCACCTGTGGACCTTGATTTAGATCTGGTCTTTGATGCGATAAAGTGCTCGGTGGCACCTCACACTTGGTCGGAGTATGGTTCTGCTTATCAGAGATGGTTGTTATTCTGTAATGAGATGGGTATTCCATCTGAGCCACCTAGGGAGGGTGATATGCTAGCTTTTTTATGTACATTGATGAAACAGCAGCTATCATATAGCCACATTAACAAGATCCTAGCCGGGGTTTCATTTTTTCTGAAATTGAAGAATTTTGTAGGGTTTATGAGTTTTTTCTCGATAAGACAAGCCCTCAATGGTTATAAAAAGAGGATGTTCACCCCTGACACACGCAGACCTATATCAATTGATTTACTTAGAAGATTATGCTTGGCCTCCCCTGCTGTCTGTTTTTCGGAATATGAGGCTAGACTTTTTTCGGCAGCCTTTGTGCTTTGTTTTTTCGCTGCGCTTCGTGTTTCCGAATTGGTCTCAGACAATAGGGTGGGCCAATCAGGCCTTAATGCTAAAGAAGTCATTGTGGATAAGGATAAGGTTAATATTTTCATTAGCCAATCAAAAACTGATCAGTTTAGAAAAGGCCATTGGTTAGAGCTGGCAGCTTGTGGTGATCAGTATATATGTCCTTGTGCGGTTCTTAGCAGATATTTGGAGGTCAGGCCCCCCTTTTCAAATAATTTCTTTATTCATATAGATGGTTCAGTAGTCACAAAATATCAATTTTCAGCTGTTCTAAAAAAATGTCTTAAGTATTTAGGTATGGACAAGCTTAGAATTACCGCACATTCGTTTAGGATAGGAGCGGCCACGGAGGCGGCCAGGATGGGTTTAGATGAGTCTATGATAAAAAAGTTGGGAAGGTGGGAATCGAAAAGTTTTAATCTATATATCAGACCTAATTTATCTGTTTGATTCCATAGGTGTCAAAGTTTCCGTATGGATCATTGGACACTCGTTTGTTCACTGGGCACGAAAAAGAGCTGCACACCGGTGTTATACTGAAAATTTGTCTTTTGATATTGATCATTTGCATATATTTTGGAAAGGAGTGAGAGGTCTGAGTTGGGTTAATTTGTGTGACTTGATTTATAGATTAAAGGAAGTTTGGCCAGCCCCATCCGTATTGATATTCCACTTGGGAGGGAATGATGTGGGAGTTTTGAAGTCATTAGATTTATTATTCAAGATTAAAAAGGATCTATATAATTTCAAGTTAATTTTTCCGAATTGTACAATGGTGTTTTCGGAAATTGTTCCTCGTTTGAAATGGTTGTCTTCAATGGAATTTAAGCCCTTGGAGAGGACCAGGAGGAGAGTAAATCATGCAATGGCAAAATTTATGCCATTGGTTGGTGGTTTTGCTTTCCGACACGTGGACCTTGAAGGTGGTTTCCCTGGCCTTTACAGGCAGGATGGAATCCATTTATCTGATATAGGTCTAGATATACTCAATTTAGGGTTTCAAAATAGCATAGAAATGGCCGCGGTGGTGGGGGGGCCGGCACAAGTTTGCAACTAGTCCCGGCGTTTGGGGGACTTTGGTGGTTTTAAATATGTTTATTTTCGCTCGAGTTCTGGGACTGAGCGATACAGATTTATGTTTTATAATTTTGTTGGAATTGAAAATTATTTGATGGAATTTTGAATAAATAATTATTTAATTTATTTAGAACCAATAAAGTGCCGCGGCCATTTATTTATGCCAAAAAATTAATTTGTGTTTGTTTTTATTTATAGTATTAGTTTAGTTATATTATAGAAAAATACATCCTCCTGGCCCATGGTAAGAGGGCACAAGTAATAGGTGCCCTCGCACATGGGACAGGGGATGTTTAAAAAAAAAAAAAAAAATTTTGTGTCAGAATTTATTTAATTTATAGGACACTGCCCCTTTAAATGTAATGAGCATGGTTTTGGCGGGCTGCACAGCAGCGCGCGCCCCTCTAGAAGGTTCTGACCCAAGGCTTTATTAAGGGGTCTCTGAGGTAAGCCCCTCAGTTAGGAAGTGACTGCCTGGCGAGCTCCCCTCCCCCCCACCCGTTGCTGGCACTTTATGTGGTAGAGTCACCCTTGGATCTAAGGGGGGACTTTGGTGGTTTTAAATATGTTTATTTTCGCTCGAGTTCTGGGACTGAGCGATACAGATTTATGTTTTATAATTTTGTTGGAATTGAAAATTATTTGATGGAATTTTGAATAAATAATTATTTAATTTATTTATAACCAATAAAGTGCCGCGGCCATTTATTTATGCCAAAAAATTAATTTGTGTTTGTTTTTATTTATAGTATTAGTTTAGTTATATTATAGAAAAATACATCCTCCTGGCCCATGGGTTTGATGATAAAGTTGGTACTGCCTCCACTCAGAATAGGGCCTCTGTGAAATGAGGGGATTCCCTTCCTGGGAAATAAATCAGTAATCTAAACAAAGAAATTGGGTGCAGAAGAACTACTGCAACCAGCATATAACAATAACCATAAGTACATAGATGCACACCAGTATAGAAATAATACAAGTTTCATATAAGAAGAGACTAATTGTAGTACATATATCAAATGTACAAAACAGGTATTATCAGCAAAAGTTACCCATAGGTGTCTTGGTGGAATTGTGCACACATACCTGGATATATATAGTTATTAATAGAAATGCCTCAAAATTAATGTTGCAAAAAAATCCAGTTGTAGGGACCCCTAAGGATTCTGTGGTGTCTGTATTTGTGTCTGAGACCTGAAGACAAGACCAGCAGTAACAGTTTAGACCATCCAACTGCTGTCCAACTATCATGGAATGGAGCTTCTCACTGGCAGGAACTGTGGTGTGGCACTGGAACTCAAAGTCACTTTACCTACTCTGTGCTTCATTCCCTCCCTAATAGTTTCTAGTCTGCCATGCAGATTAGCCTATCCTGGCGGTAGCATATGCTGATTATTGAGCCTTAAGTTAAAACTAACTATGGAATCCCAGATCAGAAGGAACAGGGTCAACTAGAATACCAAGCGCTGCATATAAACTACAGCTGCAAGAAAAAGTATGTGAACCCTTTGGAATGATATGGATTTCTGCACAAATTGGTCATAAAATGTAATCTGATCATCATCATCTAAGTCACAACAATTGACAATCACAGTCTGCTTAAACTAATAACACACAAAGAATGAAAGGTTGTCATGTTTTTATTGAACACACCATGTAAACATTCACAGTGCAGGTGGAAAAAGTATGTGAACCCTTGGATTTAATAATATGATGTGAACCAACAGTGGGTTTTAGGCTTTAGCCTGCTGTCAGCTGAAAATGGGTCAAAGGAATGCAGAATGAACTTTACTCCTGTGATCCAAAGGGGAAGTACGGCCCGAAAAGCTTCGGTAATACCTTTTCTTTAATGTAATTATGAGGCAAGTATACAAAATAATATAACAAATTAACATAAAAAACACTTCGATTTGCAATAAAAAAAAAAAAAAATTTTGCTTGTCACCCTAAGTGCTCGAATACATGTTACATATCCATAAAAATGAATTTGACATAAACGCACAAAATTAGCTAGCAAAGTTTAAAACAATGCTGCACAAAAGGGTTATGTTATAAGCATAGATTGTCTCTAGAATTATAAGCTAAACTTAATGTGCCTAGATATTGGGCGGGCAATATTTACTAGAATTAGGTCTGCACAAGAATAATGAACTAGGGCACCTCAGTAAAATGGAGCATTTAGAAAAGAAAAAAAAAAAAAAAAAAAACAGCCGCTCTGCCCTGCCCTGCCCTGCCGCCCTGCCCTGTAGAAATAAAAATTGCATAACACCACCAGTCAGATTCTGAGTCTGTATACGAGTATTGAACAGACTTCCTTTCCGGGAATAGTGTGTTTGAACCCAGATATGTTTAGCAGGTTTTGCTTTGCCTTAGTAGGTTTTATTTCAGGTTTCATATGTGTGTTTTATTTCTCCTTGATACAATTTTGGATAGTGTATTGAAAAAATCATATAGCTGCCTGCTAACTTTTAAAATTTACTTTGCCAGGGTATAGATGTTAAGGTTGCTCATGTCCTCACACAAATACTAACCTGGTCCTATTTTGTGGAATATTGAAAAATTGGTAAATACTGGGAAGTGTGTTTTAAAGCACTTACAGCTTATTCGCAATTTTGGCACATTCGCATAAGCTTTAATAAACCATCCCTCTAATATTTTTCATGTATGAATGTGAAAGAGATCATAAAAAAGATGATCTAATATTTTACCAATCATGGTTCTATGTACATTATGTTATAGTTCAGTAGCATGGAGGCAGCCAGATTTGCTCCCTACAAAATGAGGCCCTACTTCCTGATGATTAGAGCTTCACTTGCTGTGTATTGGTGGCCTTCTTGTCTCACTGCCACTGCAAGCAGTATCTACCTGAAAAAACCAACAGGCTCTGTGTAGTTTCAAAAAAGGTAAAATGGTCAAAATTCTCCTGATAGCCAAAAGCCTTGTATAATAGGCTGTCAGGAATTTAGGACACATTGGTGAGCACTGTTTTTATTTATTATTATTATTTTTTTTTAATTATAGCAAATAGAGGTTATTTTATTCCTTAAGAGCCGGTTCACACTGGGGCGATTTGTCAGGCGACCTGGTCGCCTGACAAGTCGCCTGCCATAGATTAGCACAGGACCCGTTCTAATAGGAGCGACACAAGTCGCACCAACTTAGAAAAAGGGTCCTGTACTACTCTGGGGCAACCTGGAGTGACCTGCATTGACTTCAATGATATGAAGTCCGTGCATGCCGCTCCGAGGTCATGGTGCGAGCTGCGCACCGCTACTTCACAGGTTGCCCCGGCAAGTCGGGTCACGCCTATGTGAACTGGCTCTCAAAATGAATGGGACTTGGCAACATAGACTTTATGTAAAATGTACATAAAATTACCTAATTTTCTAAACCACTGAGATAATCATAAAGAAAATTCAGCCACCCCCAGGGATGGGGTGTAGATCTCTTAATAAATGCCAACAAAACTCATTATATGATGTATTTAGAGTCGGTATACTGATCATGTATGGTACTATTTTATTTTCTGAGGATGGCTTCAATGTTGTCTCATTTTATGCACCATTAAAGATGTTTTTTTTTTAAATGGGATTCATGGCAGTACTGAATTATGATAGCCCCCATTTGTAATATGAAAATCATATTGTTAATTTTTGCTTAATTCCCTGATTCTCTAAATCCTTTTCTTACTGATAAGTAAGTAATATTATTTTGTGTCACATAATGGTGTATTTGATATTTTTATTGAGTAACATGTGCATTAGCTTGTGGGTAATTATCAGAAAAAAGCTTATGAACATATTATTACCTTGAAATGACTGATTTAATGTTGCATATTATTCACACCTAACAAAGCTTCTTTGATGCAAGCTTCACAGTTACACCTGTTAGATACCCATCAAAGTAAATTGTCAAGGATTAATAAATCCATACATCTGACGACACAATAAAATTTGTTTTTTGGTGTAATAATACACTATAGATTCAAGCATATGCATTTACTGCAAAGTGCAATACAATAATTATTCATATTAATTTATGTTAGGTTTAATGTGTTACTTTTACATATGGTATGGTGTAGCATTAAAGGTAAAGGCTGTGTTTACAAATCACTCAGTGTCTTTAGACTCAGCTGAACATCATCCTACTGGGATCTTGGCAGACACCCTTTATGCCTGCCCACACATCTTTGTGTAATAGAAGGTCAAATCCTTCTACATACTTAAGTTCTGACATGACCCCCATGGTTGCCATGGGACCCCATGGTTGCCATGGGAGGTCCATCTGGAAATCCTTTCTCTCCCTCCAAATATAAAATAAATTATGCTGCGCTGCTTGCTGTATAAGGTATTTAAATAATGACAGTGACTGCAGAGGTGATAACCCCTTAGGGAATTAACAATGCGTGATCAACAAGCGGTTATGAGTAAGTGTACCAGTGACAACGGAATTCACAAACAACACTTTTCAGTTCACAAAACACTGTCAAAGTAAACACAAAAAGTTAAACACCTCCAGAGGTGTGACCCCACAAAATAAAGTAAATAAATGATAAAAGAAATATGGCATGAAAGTAAATAATCCAACAGTGTTAATATATATATATATATACATACAAATTATTTTCATAGTGTTTACTGTTATTTTAACTTTATTTTTTTAAATATATATATATAGATGGATTCACAATATATATAGAAATAAATAAATTTGCCTGTATATATTCCATATATTCCAATAGATGCAGCCTTTGTGTACTCTTTGTCAGGGGATCCAAAGTCACATGTCTTGTATATACACAGTATCTCACAAAAGTGAGTACACCCCTTAGTGAAAATGTCCAAATTGGGCCCAAAGTGTCAATATTTTTTGCGGCCACCATTATTTTCCAGCGCTGCCTTAACCCTCTTGGGCATGGAGCTCACTAGAGCTTCACAGGTTGCCACTGGTGTCCTATTCCACTCCATGATGACATCACAGAGCTGGTGGATGTTAGAGACCTTGCTCTCCTCCACATTCCATTTGAGGATGCCCCACAGATGTTCATTACAGTTTTTGTCTGGAGACATGCTTGGCCAGTCCATCACCTTTATCCTCAGCTTATTTAGCAAGGCAGTGGTCATCTTGGAGGTATGTTTGGGGTCATTATCATGTTGGAATACTGCCCTGCAGCCCAGTCTCCACCAGCTCTGTGATGTCATCATGGAGGAGTGAAAAAGGACTCCAGTAGAAACCTGTGAAGCTCTGGTAAACTCTCTGCCCAAAAGAGCTAAGGCAGTGCTGGAAAATAATGGTGGCCACACAAAATATTGACTCTTTGGGCCCAATTTGGACATTTTCACTTAGGGAGGTACTCACTTTTGTTGCCAGCGGTTTAATCATTAACCCTTTCCCGACCACCCGCCCGCCGCCTTTTTTTACTGCTGCAGTGAGGCCCCCCCTGTTCAAACTGACGTAGACATACGTTGGTCACGCGCCTACAGCTAGGGGGCAAGCGCGTGCTGCCGGCAGCGCGCTCATGCCCCCATTTGGCAGCGGGGAAGCTGATGCATTGGGCAGGTGGCTCCGATTGCCGCCTGACACTCGCGGTCGCTCCCAGCTGAGAGAGAAGCACAGTCAGCTGCTGTAAACACAGCTGACTGTTCTTCTACCTGGAATGATCATAGAGCCCCTGTGATCCTTCTATAAAGGTCTCTATGATCATTCCACAAGCCACGCCCCCCCCACAGTTAGAATCACTACCCTAGGCTCACATTTAACCCCTTGATAACCCACAATGTTAACCCCTTTCCTGCCAGTGTCATTATTACACTAACAGTTCATATTGTTAGCACTGATTACTGTAGTAATGTCACTGGTCCCCCCAAAAGTGTAAAAAATGTCAGTTAGGGGTCCGATCTGTCCGCCACAATGTCGCAGTCCCACTAAAAATTGCAGATCGCCACCACTAATAAAAAAAAAAAAAACAATAAAAATGACATAAATATTTCCCGTAGTTAGTAGATGCGATAACTTTTGCGCAAACCAATCAAAATACGCTTATTGCGATTTGTTTTTACCAAAAATATGTAGCAGAAAACAAATTGGTCTAAAATGTTAAAAAATTTTGATTTTTAATTTTTTTGTTTGAGAATGTTCAATAGCAGAAAGTGAAAAATATTGTTTTTTTTTTTTTCAGAAATGTCGCTCTTTTTTTGTTTATAGCGCAAAAAATAAAATGTGCACAGATGATCAAATACCACCAAAAGAAAGCTCCATTTGTGGGAAAAAAAGGACATCAATTTTATTTGGGTACAGCATTGCACGACCGCACAATTGTCCCTTAAATAATGCAGTGCCGAAAAGCAAAATATGGCCTGGTCGTTAAGGGGGAAAATCTTCGGTCCAGAAGTGGTTAATGGCTATGTGTTGAGTTATTTTGAGGGGGCAGTAAATTTACACTGTTATACTAGCTGTGCACTCACTACTTTACATTGTAGCAAAGTGTCATTACTTCAGTGTTGTCACATAAAAACATATAATAAAATATTTACAAAAATGTGAGGGGTGTACTCATTTTTGTGAGATACTGTACATTTTGTTTGTTTGTTCTATAAGTAAACATCAGGTGGACATTTCTCAAACAAACATCATTTAACTAATGTCAGTGTTACGCTCAGCGCTCCGGGCCCCCTGCTGGCCTCGAAGCGCTCACAGCGCACCGGGACTCTTAGATCTAAAGGACCAGTGCACAGGTGATTGGTACCTGGCCCAGACTGGTTATTAAGGGTTAAGGTTTGTGAAAGGCAGTGCTGACTTAATTAGGCTTCACCTGTGCACTGCTCATTAATACCTTCTCCTCACACAGCTTCCTGCCGGATCTTTGTGCCTCTGTGAAAGCGTTCCCTTCTGTGTTTGTTTGCTTTGCCTGTTGCCGAATCCTTGCTACCGACATCTCGCCTTTGAACCTCTGCCGCCTGCCCTGACCTCTGCTACGTCCGACTACGCTCTTGCCTACTCCCTGTGTACCACGCCATATCAGCTGCCAGAGAGATCGAGTTGTTACTAGGGGACACGACCTGGTAGTTACCGCCGCAGCAAATCCATCCCGCCTTGCGGCGGGCTCTGGTGAAGACCAGTAACTGCTTAGAACCGGTCCTCTAGTACAACCCACGACATCGTCTCTCTGGTCCAGAGGATCCACTACCAGTCCTGCCGGTTCGTGACAGTAAGATCCGGCCATGGATCCCGCTGATGTTCCGTTGCCAAGCCTAGCGGACCTCACCACCGTTGTGGCCCAGCAAGGTCAACAGTTGGCTCAGCTGACCGCTATGTTTCAGCAGTTCCTGCCAACTCAGCAACAGCCAGCTCCTCCGTCAGCATCTGCTGCACCTCCCACACAAGCAGTTGCCACCAGGTCCAGAATCCGCTTGTCTCTGCCGGACAAGTACGACGGAGATCCTAAATTATGCAGAGGGTTCCTGTCTCAGTGCTCTCTTCACCTCGAGCTACTGTCTGACCAGTTTCCGTCTGAGCGAGCCAAGGTAGCCTTCATCCTCAGTCTGCTTTCCGGGAGGGCCCTGGCCTGGGCTATACCATTTTGGGACCGCGCTGATCCAGTTACCGCATCTGTCCAGAATTTTTGTCAGGAGTTTCGTAACGTATTTGAGGAACCTGCCCGAGTTACCTCCGCAGAGACTGCCTTGCTAAACTTGTCCCAAGGAACTTCTACCGTGGGTGATTATGCCATCCAGTTCCGTACCCTTGCCTCCGAGCTGAACTGGAACAATGAAGCTCTTTGTGCCACTTTTAAGAAGGGACTCAATAGTGACATTAAGGACGTCCTTGCTGCACGTGACCTGCCTACTACACTGAGTAACCTCATCTTGCTGGCCACCAGGATCGATAAACGTTTCTCCGAGAGACAAGAGGAACTCCATCTTGAAAAGGAAAGAGCTCGTCCTAAACGCTACCCTCGTCTGGCCCCTGTGTTCCAGCGTCCACCTCAACCTGTCTCTGGGTCTTCCATTGTGGAGGCCATGCAGGTGGACCGGTCTCGCCTGACCCCGCAAGAACGAAGCCGCCGTAGAGACGAGAACCTGTGTTTATACTGCGCTAGTACCGAGCACTTCCTTAAGGACTGTCCTCTTCGTCCCCAACGTTCGGGAAACGCTCGCACCTAGTGAATGTGGGAGAGGCATTACTAGGTGTGGATTCTTCCTCTCCATGTCTCATCATACCCGTGCAGTTGTTCCTGTCGTCCAAGTCTTTTTTTTCTGCTGCAGCCTTCTTGGACTCCGGCTCAGCCGGCAACTTCTTTCACGCCTCCTTGGTCGACAAGTACCGAATTCCTATAATTCGTCTTCCCAAGCCGATCCTCATTTCTACGGTCAACGGGGAGAGACTCTCTGCTACGGTACAATACCGCACCCAGCCTCTGCGGATGGACATTGGGGTGTTTCACACAGAGACTCTGGAATTTTTTGTTCTTCCCTTTTGCTCTTCCGAACTCCTGCTGGGTCTACCGTGGTTGCAACGCCATTGTCCTGTCCTGAATTGGTCCACCGGCGAGATTTTGCGTTGGGGTTCCTCCTGCTCTGACCGGTGTCTCAAGCCTGCTCCTATCAAATGGGACCCACTAATTCCTCTGCCACCAGGTCTCCCCAAGACTTACCACCATTTTGCGGATGTCTTCTGTAAAAAGCAAGCTGAGACTCATCCTCCTCACAGGCCTTATGATTGTCCTATTGACCTATTACCTGGTTCTACTCCACCTCGAGGCATAATTTATCCTCTCTCACCTCCAGAGACTCAGGCCATGTCAGACTATGTACGTGAGAACTTACAGAGAGGGTTTAGTAGGAAGTCTTCTTCCCCTGCTGGAGCCGGTTTTTTCTTTGTGTCTAAAAAGGATGGTTCGCTCCGCCCCTGCATTGACTATAGAGGACTCAATAAAATTACCATTAAAAACCGTTACCCACTGCCTCTAATCTCTGAGTTGTTTGACCGTCTCCGAGGAGCCAAGATTTTCACCAAGCTGGATCTCTGCGGGGCCTACAACCTGATCCGCATTCGAAAGGGAGACGAGTGGAAGACTGCTTTTAACACCAGGGATGGTCATTTTGAATACTTAGTGATGCCCTTTGGGCTCTGTAACGCCCCTGCAGTCTTCCAGGAGTTCGTGAACAACATCTTCCAGGACCTTCTTTACACTTGTGTAGTAGTATACCTGGATGACATCCTTATTTTTTCCTCTAATTTGGAGCAACACCGAGTCCATGTCCAACAAGTTCTCACCCGTCTCAGGAGTAATCGCCTCTATGCCAAGATTGAGAAGTGTCTGTTTGAGCGTTCCTCCTTGCCCTTCCTGGGATATATCATCTCTGCCCAAGGACTTCAAATGGATCCTGCCAAGCTCTCAGCGGTTCTGGACTGGCCACGCCCCTCTGGCCTCCGAGCCATACAGAGGTTCCTGGGTTTCGCCAACTACTACAGACAATTTATTCCTCATTATTCCACCCTGGTGGCCCCCATCGTGGCCTTGACTAGAAAAGGTGCAAATCTCAAAACCTGGCCTCCTCACGCTGAAGAGGCCTTCCAGTCCCTGAAAGCCGCCTTTGCTTCTGCACCTGTTCTGTCCCGGCCAGATTCTTCCAAGCCATTCTATCTGGAAGTGGATGCATCCTCAGTGGGAGCCGGAGCTGTGCTAACTCAGAAGTCATCCAGAGGCAAGACCATAACTCGTGGCTTCTTCTCTAAAACCTTTTCCTCCGCCGAGAAGAATTACTCTATTGGGGACAGAGAACTGCTGGCAATTAAATTAGCCTTGGAGGAATGGAGACATCTTCTCGAGGGTGCTCCTCACCCTGTGATCATCTTTACGGACCACAAGAACCTAGCCTACCTCCAGTCAGCTCAAAGACTAAATCCCCGCCAAGCCCGTTGGTCCATCTTCTTCGCCCGCTTCAATTTCCAGATTAATTTCTGCCCAGCTGCTAAGAACATCAGGGCGGATGCCCTTTCTCGCTCTTCAGATGTGGTGGGTGACATACCTACTCCTCAACACATTATCCCTCCAGAATGTCTCATCTCGGTTGCTCCTGTGGACCTGCGTCTTCTTCCTCCCGGCAAGACCTACGTTCCTCCTCGTCAGCGGTTACAGATTCTCAAGTGGGGCCACGCTTCCCTTTTTGCCGGTCATCCTGGAATTAAAAAATCTCTTCAATTAATTTCCCAAAGATATTGGTGGCCCACTCTGGAGAGAGACGTCACAGAATTCGTCCAATCCTGTGTGATCTGCGCTCGTGACAAAACTCCTCGTCAGAAACCTGCGGGTCTTCTTCTGTCTCTTCCTGTTCCTGAGACCCCTTGGTCGCACATCGCCATGGACTTTATCACTGATCTTCCCTCCTCCCATGGTAAGACGGTCATCTGGGTCGTGGTGGACCGATTTTCAAAGATGGCTCACTTTGTGTCCCTCCCTGGTCTCCCGTCCGCGCCTCAGTTGGCCAAACAGTTTTTTCTACACATCTTCCGCCTCCACGGCCTTCCCAGACACATAGTCTCGGACCGTGGGGTGCAGTTTGTTTCCAGATTTTGGAGGGCTCTCTGTGGTCAGCTCGGAGTCAAGTTGGACTTTTCTTCCTCGTATCACCCTCAGTCCAATGGCCAAGTGGAATGGGTGAACCAGATTCTGGGAGATTATCTACGCCATTTTGTGTCCTCCCGTCAAGATGATTGGTCGGATTTACTCCCTTGGGCAGAGTTTTCTTACAATTTCAAGCAATCTTCTGCCTCCAATAAATCCCCATTTTTTGTGGTCTATGGTCGTCATCCTCTGCCACCTCTGCCTCGGACCTCTGCTCCCTCTTCTGTACCAGCTGTAGAGGACCTCCTTCAGGACTTCTCTTCTATTTGGCGAGAGACCCACTCAGCCCTCCTCAAGGCCTCGGCCCGTATGAAGTTCCAGGCCGATAAAAGTCGCAGAGCTCCTCCGGAATTCAGTCCCGGTGACAAAGTGTGGCTCTCCTCGAAATTCATCAGATTTAAGGTCCCAAGTTACAAGTTGGGCCCTCGTTACTTGGGTCCCTTTAAAATCAAGAGCCGCATTAACCAGGTGTCCTACCAGCTCCATCTTCCACCCTCTCTCCGAATCCATAACTCTTTCCATGTCTCCCTTCTCAAACCTGCTATCTTTAACCGCTTCTCTCCTAAACTTCTTTCTCCCACCCCTGTCGCTGGTACCTCTGATATTTTTTCGGTCAAAGAAGTCCTAGCGACCAAAGTCATCCGGGGGAAAATATTTTTTTTGGTCGATTGGGAGGGCTGCGGCCCTGAGGAGAGATCTTGGGAGCCGGAGGAGAACATCCTGGACCGCAGCCTCATCCGCAAGTTCTTGGGTTCCAAAAAGAGGGGGAGAACAAAGGGGGGGGGGTACTGTTACGCTCAGCGCTCCGGGCCCCCTGCTGGCCTCGAAGCGCTCACAGCGCACCGGGACTCTTAGATCTAAAGGACCAGTGCACAGGTGATTGGTACCTGGCCCAGACTGGTTATTAAGGGTTAAGGTTTGTGAAAGGCAGTGCTGACTTAATTAGGCTTCACCTGTGCACTGCTCATTAATACCTTCTCCTCACACAGCTTCCTGCCGGATCTTTGTGCCTTGTGCCTCTGTGAAAGCGTTCCCTTCTGTGTTTGTTTGCTTTGCCTGTTGCCGAATCCTTGCTACCGACATCTCGCCTTTGAACCTCTGCCGCCTGCCCTGACCTCTGCTACGTCCGACTACGCTCTTGCCTACTCCCTGTGTACCACGCCATATCAGCTGCCAGAGAGATCGAGTTGTTACTAGGGGACACGACCTGGTAGTTACCGCCGCAGCAAATCCATCCCGCCTTGCGGCGGGCTCTGGTGAAGACCAGTAACTGCTTAGAACCGGTCCTCTAGTACAACCCCCGCCATCGTCTCTCTGGTCCAGAGGATCCACTACCAGTCCTGCCGGTTCGTGACAGTCAGTGAGCTGATGAACAAGCAAACATGTTTTAGTTGATTCCATTGTTTCAGGGGAGTTCATGTCACACAAAATTGTGTAAACAGGGTCAACAAAAGCCTGACCTTTTGACATATTTTACCTATACATAGTTGAACTGTATCATACAGCAGTGCAATCTAGAATCTGAGTTGAGAAAGGTTTCACTCATAGAAAATGAATTGTTATTATTAGGGTTGAGCGGACACCTAGATGTCCGTGTTCGACGGGTTCGGCCGAACTTTAAAAAAAAGTCCGGGTCCGTGTCCCGGACTTTTACCGAACTTTTCCCGGACACCGAACCCCATTGAAGTCAATGGGGACCCGAACTTTAAGGCACTAAAATGGCTCTAAAACACCAAAGGAAAGGGCTAGAGTGCTGCAAATGGCAGCAAAACGTAATTAAGAGCATGGCAAGTGCTCTGCAAACAAATGTGGATAGGGAAATAACTTAAAACAACAAAAAAAACAGAAAAATAAAACAATGTTCTTCTTCATCTCTGAAGGACGAGGCCCATATGGAGTAGGAGGGAGGTTGAGGTGGTGGTGGATGTGGCGGTGACATAGGCGTGCGCACAGGGTGTGCTGGGTGTGCCTGGGCACACCCTAATCACCTAGGGCACATAGCATTGCCAGTGAGGAGATGGGAAAGATCTCCCTGGGACCTGCTCTGCTCTATTTCTCCTTGCCTACAGGTACATGGCCCCGATACATTACTCTCCCTGCTGGCAAACACATGCATGTGTATTTCAACTTTGGGGTGCACACCTTAATGCAATAGGCTGCGCACACCTATGGGCGGTGTAGGTGGAAGCGGCGGTGGAGGAGGACCAGGGCCGGATTAACAGCATCATGGGCTTGGTGCTGAGGATTTTGAAGGGCCTTAAGGGCCGTGCCTTGCCATGCACCCAGAGGAGGAAGGGTGCAGCCATGCATGCCTAATTCAACATGGGATGCTGTCTCTGAAGCCCATAAACACATCCATGCATCGCCAACTGTCCCTCCTTGTCCGGCCTTCACGCTGTGTGGGGAGGTTCTGAGGGTGCTGCCTGGGGAAGCGAGCATAGAAGCCAGACTTCTGTGTTTACAAGTGACAGAAGAGCGGTAACAGTGAATATGGCCAACCCGGGGCCTATATAAAAGGTAGGGGCCTGGAGCTGCAGCTCCAATAGCCCCTACATTAATCTGGCCCTGAGGAGGAGGACGAGGTAGCCAACACTGCTTCTTTTCAAAAATTTTAAATGAGGGTACACCCCAAAAGAGTGAGAAAGAGCAAAAATGGAACAATGGGTGGGTAAGGTCGGTATCCATTGCTATTCTGCATAAGGTACGGAAAAGTCCCGTGGGATCCATGCCTGGTTCATTTTAATGAACGTGAGCTTGTCCACATTGTCTCTGGACAGGCGGCTGCGCTTGTCTGTTATAACGCCCCCAGCCGTGCTAAATACCCGTTCAGATAATACACTGGCTGCAGGGCACGCCAGCACCTCCAAGGCGTAAAGGGCAAGCTCAGGCCATGTGCCCAATTTGGAGACCCAGAAGTTGAAGGGGGCAGACCCGTCATTCACTACATGTAGGCGTGTGCACACATACTGCTCCACCATGTTGGTAAAATGCTGCCTCCTGCTAAGACGTTCCATCTGAGCTGCTGGTGCTGCTGTTTGTTGTGGCGTGCTGACAAAGCTTTTCCACATTTCGGCCATGCTAACCCTGCCTTCTGAGGTGCTGGCGGTGCCCTGGTTGCGTTGGCGACCTCCTCCTCCTCCTCCTCTGCCTTGTGCTTCCACTGTGGCCCCGCTGTCAGATGGGAATGCCAGCAGCATGGCATCTACCAGCGTGCGCTTGTACTGGCGCATCTTGCGATCGCGCTCCAGTGAGTGAATTAAGGACGGTACGTTGTCCTTGTAACGGGGATCCAGCAGCGTGGCCACCCAGTAATCAGCACAAGTTAGAATGTGGGCAACTCGGCGGTCGTTGTGGAGACACTGCAGCATGTAATCGCTCATGTGTGCCAGGCTGCCCAGAGGCAACGAAAGGCTGTCCTCTGTGGGAGGTGTATCGTCCGTGTCCTCTGTATCCCCCCAGCCACGCACCAGTGATGGCCATGAGCTGGCCTGGGTGCCACCCTGCTGTGAACATGGTTCCATCTCCTCCTCCAGCTCCTCCTCCTCCTCATCCTCCTCATCCTCCAGAACTGTGCCCCTGCTGGACAATTGCGTCCCTGGCGTTTGCGTGTGCAGGAACCCACCCTCGGAGCCCCTTGCGAATGACTGCCCTGAAAGCCTTGGAAATGTTACCTCTTCATCCTCCTCCTCCTCCTCATCCTGTGCCACATCCTCTTCCATCATCGCCCGAATTGTTTTTTCAAGGAGGCATAGAAGTGGGATAGTTAAGCTGAGAACGGCGTCATTGCCACTGGCCATGTTGGTGGAGTACTCAAAACAGCGCAACAAGGCACACAGGTCTCGCATGGAGGCCCAGTTAAATTAAATAGCGGAATAGAAAATATGATCCAAAAAAAGTGTATGTATATCACACGTACACAACCACACTGGGCCCCAATTACTATTGTTTGTACCCCTAAAAGGCTAGATGAGGAGTAGGGGGAGTATGGAACAGGCAGCACCCTCAAACCTTCAGAAGTATGAGATGAACCCCAACAACTTGGAAAGGTGGATCTCTCTCACACGTACCAACACAGACTATCCCCCAATTTAACTGATCCCCAAAGGTTTTTGATTAAATAGCGGAATAGAAAATATGATCCAAAAAAAGTGTATGTATATCACACGTACACAACCACACTAGGCCCCAATTACTATTGTTTGTACCCCTAAAAGGCTAGGAGTAGGGGGAGTATGGAACAGGCAGCACCCTCAAACCTTCAGAAGTATGAGATGAACCCCAACAACTTGGAAAGGTGGATCTCTCTCACACGTACCAACACAGACTATCCCCCAATTTAACTGATCCCCAAAGGTTTTTGATTAAATAGCGGAATAGAAAATATGATCCAAAAAAAGTGTATGTATATCACACGTACACAACCACACTAGGCCCCAATTACTATTGTTTGTACCCCTAAAAGGCTAGATGAGGAGTAGGGGGGGTATGGAACAGGCAGCACCCTCAAATCTTCAGAAGTATGAGATGAACCCCAAAAACTTGGAAAGGTGGATCTCTCTCACACGTACCAACACAGACTATCCCCCAATTTAACTGATCCCCAAAGGTTTTTGATTAAATAGCGGAATAGAAAATATGATCCAAAAAAGTGTATGTATATCACACGTACACAACCACACTAGGCCCCAATTACTATTGTTTGTACCCCTAAAAGGCTAGATGAGGAGTAGGGGGGGTATGGAACAGGCAGCACCCTCAAATCTTCAGAAGTATGAGATGAACCCCAAAAACTTGGAAAGGTGGATCTCTCTCACACGTACCAACACAGACTATCCCCCAATTTAACTGATCCCCAAAGGTTTTTGATTAAATAGCGGAATAGAAAATATGATCCAAAAAAAGTGTATGTATATCACACGTACACAACCACACTAGGCCCCAATTACTATTGTTTGTACCCCTAAAAGGCTAGATGAGGAGTAGGGGGGGTATGGAACAGGCAGCACCCTCAAATCTTCAGAAGTATGAGATGAACCCCAAAAACTTGGAAAGGTGGATCTCTCTCACACGTACCAACACAGACTATCCCCCAATTTAACTGATCCCCAAAGGTTTTTGATTAAATAGCGGAATAGAAAATATGATCCAAAAAAAGTGTATGTATATCACACGTACACAACCACACTAGGCCCCAATTACTATTGTTTGTACCCCTAAAAGGCTAGATGAGGAGTAGGGGGGGTATGGAACAGGCAGCACCCTCAAATCTTCAGAAGTATGAGATGAACCCCAAAAACTTGGAAAGGTGGATCTCTCTCACACGTACCAACACAGACTATCCCCCAATTTAACTGATCCCCAAAGGTTTTTGATTAAATAGCGGAATAGAAAATATGATCCAAAAAAAGTGTATGTATATCACACGTACACAACCACACTAGGCCCCAATTACTATTGTTTGTACCCCTAAAAGGCTAGATGAGGAGTAGGGGGGGTATGGAACAGGCAGCACCCTCAAACCTTCAGAAGTATGAGATGAACCCCAACAACTTGGAAAGGTGGATCTCTCTCACACGTACCAACACAGACTATCCCCCAATTTAACTGATCCCCAAAGGTTTTTGATTAAATAGCGGAATAGAAAATATGATCCAAAAAAAGTGTATGTATATCACACGTACACAACCACACTAGGCCCCAATTACTATTGTTTGTACCCCTAAAAGGCTAGATGAGGAGTAGGGGGGGTATGGAACAGGCAGCACCCTCAAACCTTCAGAAGTATGAGATGAACCCCAACAACTTGGAAAGGTGGATCTCTCTCACACGTACCAACACAGACTATCCCCCAATTTAACTGATCCCCAAAGGTTTTTGATTAAATAGCGGAATAGAAAATATGATCCAAAAAAAGTGTATGTATATCACACGTACACAACCACACTAGGCCCCAATTACTATTGTTTGTACCCCTAAAAGGCTAGGAGTAGGGGGAGTATGGAACAGGCAGCACCCTCAAACCTTCAGAAGTATGAGATGAACCCCAACAACTTGGAAAGGTGGATCTCTCTCACACGTACCAACACAGACTATCCCCCAATTTAACTGATCCCCAAAGGTTTTTGATTAAATAGCGGAATAGAAAATATGATCCAAAAAAAGTGTATGTATATCACACGTACACAACCACACTAGGCCCCAATTACTATTGTTTGTACCCCTAAAAGGCTAGATGAGGAGTAGGGGGGGTATGGAACAGGCAGCACCCTCAAATCTTCAGAAGTATGAGATGAACCCCAAAAACTTGGAAAGGTGGATCTCTCTCACACGTACCAACACAGACTATCCCCCAATTTAACTGATCCCCAAAGGTTTTTGATTAAATAGCGGAATAGAAAATATGATCCAAAAAAAGTGTATGTATATCACACGTACACAACCACACTAGGCCCCAATTACTATTGTTTGTACCCCTAAAAGGCTAGATGAGGAGTAGGGGGGGTATGGAACAGGCAGCACCCTCAAACCTTCAGAAGTATGAGATGAACCCCAACAACTTGGAAAGGTGGATCTCTCTCACACGTACCAACACAGACTATCCCCCAATTTAACTGATCCCCAAAGGTTTTTGATTAAATAGCGGAATAGAAAATATGATCCAAAAAAAGTGTATGTATATCACACGTACACAACCACACTAGGCCCCAATTACTATTGTTTGTACCCCTAAAAGGCTAGGAGTAGGGGGAGTATGGAACAGGCAGCACCCTCAAACCTTCAGAAGTATGAGATGAACCCCAACAACTTGGAAAGGTGGATCTCTCTCACACGTACCAACACAGACTATCCCCCAATTTAACTGATCCCCAAAGGTTTTTGATTAAATAGCGGAATAGAAAATATGATCCAAAAAAAGTGTATGTATATCACACGTACACAACCACACTAGGCCCCAATTACTATTGTTTGTACCCCTAAAAGGCTAGATGAGGAGTAGGGGGGGTATGGAACAGGCAGCACCCTCAAACCTTCAGAAGTATGAGATGAACCCCAACAACTTGGAAAGGTGGATCTCTCTCACACGTACCAACACAGACTATCCCCCAATTTAACTGATCCCCAAAGGTTTTTGATTAAATAGCGGAATAGAAAATATGATCCAAAAAAAGTGTATGTATATCACACGTACACAACCACACTAGGCCCCAATTACTATTGTTTGTACCCCTAAAAGGTTAGGAGTAGGGGGAGTATGGAACAGGCAGCACCCTCAAACCTTCAGAAGTATGAGATGAACCCCAACAACTTGGAAAGGTGGATCTCTCTCACACGTACCAACACAGACTATCCCCCAATTTAACTGATCCCCAAAGGTTTTTGATTAAATAGCGGAATAGAAAATATGATCCAAAAAAAGTGTATGTATATCACACGTACACAACCACACTAGGCCCCAATTACTATTGTTTGTACCCCTAAAAGGCTAGATGAGGAGTAGGGGGGGTATGGAACAGGCAGCACCCTCAAATCTTCAGAAGTATGAGATGAACCCCAAAAACTTGGAAAGGTGGATCTCTCTCACACGTACCAACACAGACTATCCCCCAATTTAACTGATCCCCAAAGGTTTTTGATTAAATAGCGGAATAGAAAATATGATCCAAAAAAAGTGTATGTATATCACACGTACACAACCACACTAGGCCCCAATTACTATTGTTTGTACCCCTAAAAGGCTAGATGAGGAGTAGGGGGGGTATGGAACAGGCAGCACCCTCAAACCTTCAGAAGTATGAGATGAACCCCAACAACTTGGAAAGGTGGATCTCTCTCACACGTACCAACACAGACTATCCCCCGATTTAACTGATCCCCAAAGGTTTTTGATTAAATAGCGGAATAGAAAATATGATCCAAAAAAAGTGTATGTATATCACACGTACACAACCACACTAGGCCCCAATTACTATTGTTTGTACCCCTAAAAGGCTAGATGAGGAGTAGGGGGGGTATGGAACAGGCAGCACCCTCAAATCTTCAGAAGTATGAGATGAACCCCAAAAACTTGGAAAGGTGGATCTCTCTCACACGTACCAACACAGACTATCCCCCAATTTAACTGATCCCCAAAGGTTTTTGATTAAATAGCGGAATAGAAAATATGATCCAAAAAAAGTGTATGTATATCACACGTACACAACCACACTAGGCCCCAATTACTATTGTTTGTACCCCTAAAAGGCTAGATGAGGAGTAGGGGGGGTATGGAACAGGCAGCACCCTCAAACCTTCAGAAGTATGAGATGAACCCCAACAACTTGGAAAGGTGGATCTCTCTCACACGTACCAACACAGACTATCCCCCAATTTAACTGATCCCCAAAGGTTTTTGATTAAATAGCGGAATAGAAAATATGATCCAAAAAAAGTGTATGTATATCACACGTACACAACCACACTAGGCCCCAATTACTATTGTTTGTACCCCTAAAAGGCTAGATGAGGAGTAGGGGGGGTATGGAACAGGCAGCACCCTCAAACCTTCAGAAGTATGAGATGAACCCCAACAACTTGGAAAGGTGGATCTCTCTCACACGTACCAACACAGACTATCCCCCAATTTAACTGATCCCCAAAGGTTTTTGATTAAATAGCGGAATAGAAAATATGATCCAAAAAAAGTGTATGTATATCACACGTACACAACCACACTAGGCCCCAATTACTATTGTTTGTACCCCTAAAAGGCTAGATGAGGAGTAGGGGGGGTATGGAACAGGCAGCACCCTCAAACCTTCAGAAGTATGAGATGAACCCCAACAACTTGGAAAGGTGGATCTCTCTCACACGTACCAACACAGACTATCCCCCAATTTAACTGATCCCCAAAGGTTTTTGATTAAATAGCGGAATAGAAAATATGATCCAAAAAAAGTGTATGTATATCACACGTACACAACCACACTAGGCCCCAATTACTATTGTTTGTACCCCTAAAAGGCTAGGAGTAGGGGGAGTATGGAACAGGCAGCACCCTCAAACCTTCAGAAGTATGAGATGAACCCCAACAACTTGGAAAGGTGGATCTCTCTCACACGTACCAACACAGACTATCCCCCAATTTAACTGATCCCCAAAGGTTTTTGATTAAATAGCGGAATAGAAAATATGATCCAAAAAAAGTGTATGTATATCACACGTACACAACCACACTAGGCCCCAATTACTATTGTTTGTACCCCTAAAAGGCTAGATGAGGAGTAGGGGGAGTATGGAACAGGCAGCACCCTCAAATCTTCAGAAGTATGAGATTGTGTTCACTGTACCCCACAAAGATTGAGTTCACTGCACCCCACAATGATTGTGTTCACTGCACCCCACAAAGATTGTGTTCACTGCACCTCACAAAGATTGTGTTCACTGTACCCCCCAAAGATTGTGTTCACTGCACCCCACAAAGATTCTGTTCACTGTACCCCACAAAGATTGTGTTCACTGCACCCTAAAAGGATGTTGTTCACTGCACCCCACAAAGATTGTGTTCACTGCACCCTAAAAGGATGTTGTTCACTGCACCCCAAAAAGATTGTGTTCACTGTACCCCCCCAAAGATTGTGTTCACTGCACCCCACAAAGATTGTGTTCACTGCACCCCAAAAAGATTGTGTTCACTGTACCCCCCAAAGATTGTGTTCACTGCACCCCAAAAAGATTGTGTTCACTGTACCCCCCAAAGATTGTGTTCACTGCACCCCACAAAGATTCTGTTCACTGTACCCCACAAAGATTGTGTTCACTGCACCCCAAAAAGATTGTGTTCACTGTACCCCCCCAAAGATTGTGTTCACTGCACCCCACAAAGATTCTGTTCACTGCACCCCACAAAGGATTTTGTTCACTGCACCCCAAAAAGATTGTGTTCACTGCACCCCAAAAAGGATTTTGATCACTGCACCCCAAAAAGGATGTTGTTCACTGCACCCCAAAAATGATTTTGTTCACTCCACCCCAAAAAGATTGTGTTCACTGCACCCCACAAAGATTGTGTTCACTGCACCCCAAAAAGATTGTGTTCACTGTACCCCCCAAAGATTGTGTTCACTGCACCCCACAAAGATTCTGTTCACTGTACCCCACAAAGATTGTGTTCACTGCACCCCAAAAAGATTGTGTTCACTGCACCCCAAAAAGGATGTTGTTCACTGCACCCCAAAAAGGATGTTGTTCACTCCACCCCAAAAAGATTGTGTTCACTGCACCCCACAAAGATTGTGTTCACTGCACCCCAAAAAGATTGTGTTCACTGCACCCCAAAAATGATTTTGTTCACTGCACCCCAAAAAGGATTTTGTTCACTGCACCCCAAAAAGGATGTTGTTCACTCCACCCCAAAAAGATTGTGTTCACTGCACCCCAAAAAGATTGTGTTCACTGCACCCCACAAAGGATTTTGTTCACTGCACCCCAAAAAGATTGTGTTCACTGCACCCCAAAAAGGATGTTGTTCACTGCACCCCAAAAAGGATTTTGTTCACTGCACCCCAAAAAGATTGTGTTCACTGCACCCCACAAAGGATTTTGTTCACTGCACCCCACAAAGATTGTGTTCACTGCACACCAAAAAGGATTGTGTTCACTGCACCCCAAAAAGATTTTGTTCACTGCACCCCAAAAAGATTGTGTTCACTGCAGCCCAAAAAGATTGTGTTCACTGCAGCCCAAAAAGATTGTGTTCACTGCAGCCCAAAAAGATTGTGTTCACTGCAGCTCACACACAGAAAAATGGATGTGGATCACTGACACCTGCCTATCTCCAATCCCACACCACACAGCAATATCGATTGTAGTTTGTAGAACACAGTTTCCCTAAAATTCAGTAGACTCTGTCCCTAACAGGATTGAGAAGAGATCGTAGATCAGGATTGAGTGCAGATTCACCCCACCCCCCACACAGCAATATCGATTGTAGTTTGTAGAAGACACTGACCCTATAATTCAGCAGACTCTATCCCTAAAATGCCTACAACTCGCCCTGCCTAAACACTCCGACCTGTCCCTCAATTCTATCCAGGCACAAATGGTTTTTTCCTGCCTATCTTTCCCTAATCAGCAGCCAGCACATTGATGTGTGCTCTGTCCCTTAGCTAAGCAGCAGAATGACGCTGCTGCGGCGGCTGCCTCGAACTTATAAAGACTTGGTCACATGCTTCAGACGGCCAATCACAGCTACTAAGACATTTGCAGGCATGGCTGGGATGGCTTAAGGCACACCAGTTAAACGATTGTTGATTGGCTGTTGAAAGCCCGCCATGAAAAGAGCGCCAAAGCATGCAAAACCCGGAAATAAAACGACCGAACACGGATTTTTACCCGAACATACAGTAAAGTGTCCGTGTCCGTGTTCGGGTAAAAAAAATCCAATTATTCGGTACGAACACGAATAATACAGTCCGTGTTCGCTCAACACTAGTTATTATTATAATTATAATACAGGATTTATTTAGCAACAACATTTTGTGCAGTGCTTTACAATAAAAAGGGGGGGGGGCAGTAGAAAACCAACACAGTTCAATACAGAAGGAATAGGAAGGGCCTGCTTGAGGGTCTTGCAATCTATAGGGAGGGGAGGTGGTACAAAAAGTGGTAGTTGCAATGGATGATCTTATGGAGGTGACTCAAGTACAGTTTTTAAGGTGGAGGTGGGGAAGGCTTCCCTAAATAAATGAGTTTTCAAGGATCACCTGAAGGCAGACAGGGTAGGAGCTGAATGGACATACCTGGGGTAGGGAGTTTCAGAGGATGAAAGAGGGTCTGGAAAAGTCCTGGAGGTGAGCATGGGAGGTGGTAACAAGGGAGCTAGAGAGCAAGATTGTTGTGGATGGCTTTGAATAAATGTAAAGGAAGTAGCTAAAAAGAGCCACTGCCATGTGGAAATGGTTAAATGTTCTAAATAAAAGGCAAGCAGCATAGATTGAAATGAGGGGTTCTATAACAATGAAGGAATATCTGTGTCAGAGGGCTCCATAACAACAAAGAAAGTCTGAACCTGAAGGAATGTCACCTTGGGATAATGCTAGCACCTTATAAACTAAACTAAGTGCCTTTGTAGGTATTGTTCATTCTCAGTGGCTAGGAAGTATAGGTAGCGTGTGCATATGTTGTATGTACTGTATATCTGTAATACTTTGTACGTCTTGTATTGTTTTCCTACAGTTGTAAGTAGTTTGTATATACAGCTTTTTTTTTTTTAGTAAAGAAAATGAATACACTACTGAGTTTTATGCTTTCTTGCTTTTACCACAAAAGGACCCTAAACATTACATAGCAAAACAATAACACCATGTATATTCAGTATCAATGTTTAACTGTAAATTTATATAGTATAAATATTAAATCCTCCTGTCCCTGTGGTCCCCGCAAGGCCCAATGTAAGATTCAACCCCTTTAGAGTTTGTGATCATAGGCTGTACACAAAGCCTTGGCTTGTCTCCAAGCCATGATAAGGCATGCCCATTCCTGATCATAAGAACCCACTCTTTGTCGAATGCCAGAACATATACAAATTATTGAAGCAGATATTTAACAATTATATCATGGGAGGGGGCTTAGTAAACATGACCTGCTTGTACTTATTGTTGTTAAATATATCTGAACCTTCCAATCTCCTCTGTTTGTTTGTTTGTATGTATGTACAGTATATACATAAGCAAGTATTTATATATATTTACTTAGAGCTTCGATGTGGAGGAAAGTGCATGCAGTTGGAATCCCTGTAGAATAGGCAATTACTGGTTTATTTTTTTTAAATATATTCATACAGCTCTTTTTGCAAGCAAAAAATCCTTTGGGAGTCAGAACAGTTAGGCTGCCCTTTATGAACTCACAATTATGTGGATGTGACTCAAACAGAAATTAATAAAAATACATTTTTAGCAGCTACATTTCTTTTTTACAGAAATAACTGTCATATCGGTTTGATTGAATATTTTACATTAGTTGCTAAAACACTGCATTATTGTTTGAAAATGAAAGTTGGTATACTATATTCTACAATGTCATAAGGTTGTTCATCTGTAACTTATAATACAGATGTTAAATATTTATTGATATGCAAAAAATAGACCTCTATCTGCACATATCAGTGCTCTTTTTATTAAAGAGTCTTCTGTTTTTATTGTGCTAAAGTTGAAGCCTTGGCTGGTTGCCCCTTTAATGTGTGGGAGATGCACAGCATAGGCATTCACACAATTGCATTGCAGCTTGTGTCCTCTGATCTCTGAGCCATTTAATTGACAGGCCTGCAGGAGAGAGCAATTGAAAGGAGGACTTTAACCTTACCACACAGAAGCCTTGAGGAGACCTGCCAAAGGCATTATGATCTACCTTTTACCCAGTATCATCCAGCCAGGACAATGCACCTTACTCCTGACCTGCCTTCGCACAGCCAGCAGGAGCTGCCATCATAAGACAGACCAAAATAGACTTAGACACTACTACCTAGTGCCTGCACGCCAAGCCAGAACTTTACCTCATACATAGCCTCCCTGGGAAAGTTTAGAATTAATCTAAATTCTGTAGGGCATTTTATTGTCTACTGAGTACTGAGGCTAAATCTTCAGCCATACAAAAGACCCCTCAGGGCACTGCACCGTTGCCTTACTTGAATGGTGGAAAACAATTATTTTCTACTTTCTTTTTTTTTTATTTCCAAAATTATTTTCTACTTTCAGTTCCAACAAGTATCCTTGTGTTATCTATGCTTGAGTAGAAGCAGTCAACATAACTCCAAAGTGCTCAATTACCTACCCATGCTAAATATAACAGTCTTCCACTCTGGTTTTAGGGAGTGTTTAGCCTATTAGTTGTGAGAATGTAAATTACTTGATTTCTGTCTGTATTGACATTAAACTTTGACCCATGCAGGTAAAATTTCAGCTTGTCTACAGCTACCCATTTCAGAGCCAAGAACTCCATCTTTTGGATAGGGTAATTATTTTCAGTGGGGATGAGATTCCAGCTTACATAGTCAACAGGTTTCAAATGTCCATAATGTTCTTAATACAACACTTCATTGAGCCCCTCTTTACTTGCATCCACATGTAGTTCATAAGGTTGTATCTAGTTTTGTGTATGTGAGCAGTGCACTAAGTTAATAGTGTCCTCATTGTGGCACCATCCCAAATAAACATATGTCTACAAGAGAGAAAAAATGGAAGAAAGATAGGAGAAAGCAGTGACCGAAACCGAGGGGAGCAGCTACACCCATTCTGCTCCCTAAAAGGGAGGACTTTAACTGTGCCAGAACAATAGGAGAACAAACAGAAAAAAGTGAACTTAATAAAAAAAATATTAATTATATTTCATGTTCAGAAAGGGCAAGTAGAGATACCTTTTCCAACCCGAAGAAGAAATGGTGGCTTAAAATCTTTTGGAGACATCTTCTTCACAGCCTCTCAAAGATACAATGGAACCTTCTGTAAGAGAACAATCTATAAGTAACAAATGATCAAGTACCAGATTTAAGTTCCCATGAGACAAACTCATGACTCTAGAGGAAACAGTTCTGTAGCCATCAATACTGTGTGCAGTTTCCCCAATGCTCAAGTGTAATAAGCCACTATACCAGTAGTGATGAGCCGGACACCCCCCTGTTTGGTTCGCACCAAAACATCTCAAACAGGGGAAATGATCCTTGGCTTGAATCAACCACCCTCTGTCTCAGCGATCCTAAGTACCTGCTTCATCTCACAGGAGCCACCTGCCTGCAGTAACCCTGCAGCACAACAGCGATATCCCTGAACCCTTTTCTGCCAGCAACTCTGCAGGCAACCTGTGCGACTTTGGGCCTAACTCCTCCTGTCTCATCTCCAGTTTGGAGTTTGGGAGTTTGGAACTTAGCTGCGAGGGAAGCCCTCTCTCCATTGGCCTCCAGCACTTGATACCTGATACACCCGCTGGCCAAGAATCCAAACCCACAGCCTCTCACTGGCTAGCCTGTTATTCAAACAGCTACGCCACTGAGGCAGCTGAGTAACCTAAGACTCTCTCTGCCTAACAATTCTCTATCTGAGTTTGCCAGCTCTTTTATAGGGCTCTGACATCACCAGTGCCCCATAATCCATTGCTCAGGTGCAGTGAATAAATTATTGACGTCACTTCAGAAGGGGCGGGACAATTAATAGGTTTTAATTAAAATCCATAATGCAGGGGCCATTGGTCTGTAAGAAAAAGATCAATGTGGGATTAAGAATTGTGGCAAGTGGAAAAAAAAGTGAAGTCGCGTTCTTCAGTGCGCTGGCAACGCCAAACATCATAATTGAAAATCTCTCAGGAGAGGGCTTAGGCTTGGTTTCCCCCGTGTAGATAGATTTGAGGTATCTAATTGTGGGTCTGGGGTAAGGTTAAAATCCCCACACCAGATGACAGATCCTTGAAGGATTCTGACAATTTTCTTATAGAGTTTCTTTAAGAATCCAATCTGATTGGTGTTAGGGGCGTAAACTTTCACAATGGTGAATAGGGAATCATTAACCACTTACCGACCACTCGCCGTCATTATACGTTGGTCGTTTAAAGCTAAATACTGGGGTTATGGCAGCAGATAGCTGCCATAACACAGGTATTTTTTTAAACAACGGGGGGTCTGCTTTCAGATAAAGGTGGTCCCAGCAGCGGATTCACCGCGGGATCACCTTTACGATGCCCCCCTCCCGCCACGTCCCTGCCGTTTTTCCCACTTACCGGAAAACCTAAAACGATCCAGTTTCGACATCAAAAGTCGTTGCCTAGCAACCGGTTTAAAGGGCTGATTTTTTTTCAACTTTTTTTTTTTTTCCTTTTTTAGTGTAGTTGTGAAGTCTGGGGTCTTTTTGACCCCAGATATCACAATAAAGAGAACCTGTCATGCCTATTTCTATTACAAGGGATGTTTTTAAAAAAAAAAAAACGGTGTAAAAATAAAAAATAATAAATAAAATAAATAGGAAAAAAAAATTAAAGCGCCCTGTCCCTGTTAGCTCGCGCGCAGAAGCGTACGCATACGGAAGTCTCGCCCACTTATGTAAACGGTATTCAAACCACACATGTGATTTATCGCTGCGATCGTTGGAGCGAGAGCAATAATTTTAGCCCTAGTCCTCCTCTGTAACTCTAAGCTGGTAACCTGTAGACATTTTTAAAATGTTGCCTATGGGATTTTTAATTAGCAAAGTTTGTTGCCATTCTGCGAGCGTGACATGTTGGGTATCTATTTACTCGGCGTAACATTATCATTCACATTTTGGGAAAATAATTGGGCTAACTTTACTGTTTTCTTATTTTTTAATTCAAAAAAGTGAATTTTTTCCAAAAAATTGCGTTTGGAAGACCGCTGCACAAATATGGTGTGATAAAAAATATTGCAACAATCTCCATTTTATTCTCTAGAGTCTCTGCTAAAAAAAAAATATATAATGTTTGGGGGCTCTAAGTAGTTTTCTAGCAAAAAAATAGATTTTAGCTTGTAAACACCAAGTGTCAAAAATAGGCATTAAAGAGGTTAAATTTGCAAACAAGTATGAGATAGGAGCTGGAAAGAAATGGTGTGTTTAATATCTAACAGAGCACCTCTTTTTTGGCAGGCGCGCTTGCAGTGAACACATGTGGGAATTGTTTCTGGGAGCAAGCGGGTTGGTGGTTTGTGTGGAAGTGTGTTTCCTGTGCATATATAATGTCGCATTGGGCTGACAGGGCAAGTTTCCAGGGGGAAGAAGTATATACGTAGAATAACATCCCTGGGAATTGTGTCGGGTAAGTATGAGGGCTCCAGGAGCCTGTGGAAGCGGTTGATGACCAATTCTATATTCTTGAGCTCCGGTAGCATAGCTTTGATTAGGCTTTGGACATACGGGGATAGGTCTTGGGTCTGTATTTCTTTAGTTATTCCCCTTATTTTAATGTTATTCCGGCGAGACCTATCTTTGAGGTCCCCCAGTTTATCTTTGATCCAGTTATGGTGATCGTTATGATCAGCTTGTGCATCGAGAAGCTCATTATCCACATGAGATACTCTGTCTCCCAGGGATGTGACATCCTGTCTGAATTGCTGCATGAAAGGCAGCATATCTAAATGCTGTGTGCTTCTCAAGGATATTAACATATCTTTACGTGTTGTGTCCATAACAGGCTGGTTGGTGGTTGTAAACATAGCTATAGCATCTGGTTGTGCAATCTGGAGCCCAGGAGAGAGGGATGGCTGGCTCACCTCAGGTATGACAGGAGCTGGAGAATCCATCCACATCCTCGCTTTGGCTGGGCTGCCAGTGATTGAGGTGTCAGTAGGGGATTTGCAGGAGTCTGCAGTGATGCTCGTCATTTCTATTAAGCTGTTTTTCTGAGAGGATGCAGCTTTTGGCAGGCATGGCTGGAGGAGTGCTAAGCTGGTTGACAGGGCCACGGTGCTGGTGCCATCTTGCCTGCACCAATCCGCGGGTTTAAACATGAAGGTGGTGAGTTTTTGATGATGTCTCTCTTCTTTACATTTGCCGTCATGCCGTCACTGAGTAGGAGAATGGTTTAGGGATCTTTCCCGGTGTCTCTGAGTCCCAGATTTATAGTTAAAGCCGCTTTTGCCCGTTCGGACACTTACAGCCTAAGAGCGCAGTGTCCATCTTAGGTTACATCCGGCCATTAGAAATGTCATTTTTGCTGCAGCAGATTCTATACATGGTACAGATGCGCCACTTTACAGGCGGACTAAGGGGACCCCCCCAGTCACAATGTTTAAAGGAATTTTTACTGTTTTTCTTTATTTTTGACACTTTTTTGGGAAACAATAAAAATTATACAGGTTTTTGACCATTCCTTTATTTAAAAAAAATAAAAAAACCAACGTCCCCACTGCAGATCCATTGTCAATCACAAGGCCCGCCCCACCACCGGACCTGAAAAAAAAGTTCCGCCACGAGGATGGCTCACTGATGAATGCCTCCTCTACTGCTTAAATAGGTAAGGGGCAGGGCCTCCTGGTAACACTACCTGGTGGCACCACCCCCTTGTGACTCAGAATGCACTAGTCGGTGATGTTACAAGGGGGCGGGCCACCAGTTGACATCACCAGGTGGCCCCACCCTTTACCTATTTATGAACTGTCAAAAGACAGAGAAAGCATTTGGCAGAGTTTTTTTTCAGGTCGGGCAGTGCAGCGGGCATCATGATTGACAATGGATCTACACTGTATACTGTTTTTCTTTATTTCTTTCTGAATTGGCCAGGTGCCGGCAATTGCAACCGTGAGTCAATTTAAATGTGATTCGACTCATTTATTTTTTTTTGGATGTGTACATTTTGGCGTGGGGTTCCCCTTAAATTCAATACCAAACCCGAAGGGCCTAGTATGGATTGAGGGGTGACCCCCACACTGTTTTTTTTTAACATTTTGTATTGCCGGCATTATTTTGTTTACATTTTAGCTATCAGTGGGGAAGTCCGCTAACAGCTGATGAGTCATTGGTTGTTAAGAACGTGGCGGCCAGCTTCCTGTCCCGCTGCTTAACAACCAGCTATTCTATATACAGAATTTGAATTGGTCAATCATTTTTCAACCAATCTGAACTCATTCCGAAAATGTGTAATTCATTAGAAAATTTTAAAATGAAATGAAATTTACCAATAACAAAACAAAACGAATTCTGAAACAAAATTAGTAACATAAAGAATCTATCCAAAATTAAACAAAACAATTTTTTCTGTGCTGTTCATGTCTAGCACCCACAACACCTGCCCTGGACTCTCCTCCTTATGAATCCTTCCCCTCACTTATCGGAGATGGTCCCTGTAATCTCATACCAGTGTCCACTGGTAGTGACATGCTTAACTCTACCTCTGAACTGGGGGTCAGCATCACTGAATTGGCTGCAACTTCCAGGATCAGAATTGTATATTGCTGCACCCTCTGATCAGGACCCTAAGTGTTTATGACTATGATACAACAAATCGACCATACTGAATCTTGTGCAGTGAAAGATATGGTACAACCATCTGTTTCAACTGGAAACCAAGCTTGAGACACAGGAAAACTCCCTCTGCTCCTTGTTCCTCCATTATGATTTAGATATTTGGAGTCACAGGAACAATGTAAACCGGAGGGGCATCTCTAAGACAACCTCTGCCAGAGACCTTCGGGCTACCATATCGGCCATCTTTAACATGGTGCAGGGAAGGGGCCCAGAGGAGGTGCTGAAACAGAGAAAGGGCCATAGGATACAGGGGCTGTGACCCTTGTCATCAGACAGAACCACCTAGAATAGGGCACACATGCAAAAAAAGTTACTTTCAAGTCTTACAAGGCTACTTGAAAACACCTGATCTTAATAAGTAAATATTGGGATTTAGTCACACCATTTGGAATTTTCAGTGGGTCCTACACTGCAGATTCCAATGCCAAAACTGGCAGACTTTGTTTGTTTGTTACATATTGAGTCCTGACCAGACTTCCTGGGGTGGAGTACCCCACTTGCCCACACCAGTACTTCATTATTTGTATCCACCAGTAAGTAGTTATAGGAGGAGTTCCTTTAGTGCAGTTTAAGCAGTGGAATCTGCAGCTAGCACACTTCTCGTATGTAAGGAGTAAGTATCTCCCATGGTTAAGAGAAGTGGGATTTATCTTTCATTCTATGAATAGTGTGGGACCCACTAAAAATGAGATATATTGGCGCAGTGGTGGGCTTAAGCACGGTATGGCCATATGGTCTGACTAAATCCCTATATTTATTTTTTAAGATCAGGTGTAGCCTTGTAAGATTTGAAACTATATTTTTTTGGTTCTATTTGTATATCGTTCTTTATAGTAGCACTAGCTGTAGAAATGCATGTTTAGGGTCCATTCACACCAGCGCGACATGTCAGGAGACTTGGTCGCCTGACAAGTCGCGGTCGGTCGCCTGCCATTGATTAGCACAGGACCCGTTCTAATAGGAGCGACACAAGTCGCTCCGACTTAGAAAAAGGGTCCTGTACTACTTTGGGGCGACTTGGAGGCGACTTGCATTGACTTCAATTATATGAAGTCCATGCATGTTGCACCGCGACTTCACAGGTCGCCCCAGCAAGTCGTGTCGCCCCTGTCTGAATGGGCTCTTAGGGTGTGCCCCCCCATCCCTTTGTTTGTTTACTTGTCATCTGACAGACCCAAAGACACCCTTTGCAGGGACCATTTCTACAATGTCAAAGAGGAGAATCTTCATGCATCCTGGCATGCTGGCCCAGTCAAATGCAATGTTGTGTCTATTCAAATCCTGCCAGATCTGTCCCGCAGATCACTCTCAATGAGGAGATACTTTAAACACTTGCTCCACCAGATTACCGTAGCAGGTTCCAGTTATCTTTGGAGCTATACATTTAATTTCAATGTTCAAAAGGGATCTGCTACTTTACTAGTCCACCAGCCATTCCAACTTTTAGATTTGTTTGAGTTTCTGAAGCTTTCGGTCATGCCAGTACCAGGCTGTCTGCGTTGGTAATCCCATAGGGGCAGTTATAACCTTCAGGTCCCCAACAGACATGATTTCAGTGAGGACACAGCACACCACTCAATGGAATGGTAGCCTAGAAGCTACAGCTCAAGAGCAGGGAACGATTAATCCACATGGGTACTCCCGACAGGAGCTGGGTTTTGGACTTTAACACACGTACCAGGTTTTCCTTTGCCACTTATTTAATTGTACTTTCTTTAAATGTTATAACTTTGGGGCCTCCAGTCAGACAGTAGGTAACCACATCTTGCTGCATTTTTTCCTCTTTTGTGGTCTTTAGAGCCTTCTGCCCGGACTGGAAATCCTCGGGTACCTTAATGTTAGACATGTGCAGAACGAAAAAATTTGTTTTGTTTCATTTTGGTTCAATATTTCCATACATTTTTTTAGTTAAATTTATTTAATTTGTTTAATTCATTTTTTATATTTTGTTTCATTTATTCAAAGTCAAATTCAAATTGATTCCATTTTTTTTTAATTTGGTCGAATTCAACTCAATTCGACCAAATTTGGAAATTTCCATTCAAATTCTATTAAAATTCTAATCAAATTCCATTCTAATTCAAATTGAATTCCATTAGAATTGCATTAGATTCAAAAACTGCATTAGATTAAAAAATCAAATTTATTCTATTCAAAATTTTAATTTTGAAATATGGTTATATTCTTTCTATTCTATTGTTTTTTTCTATTATATTTTTTATCTTCTATTCTATTCTTTTATATTGTATTCTATTATTTTCTATTGTATTCAAATTCTAATTTATTCTATTCGAAATTCGAATTTTGGAAAACAGTTATAGTGTTCTATTCTATTTTATTTTATTCTTTTCTATTGTTTATTCTATTCTATTTTCTTATATTCTTTTCTATTCTATTGTTTTATTTTCTATTCTAATCTTTTCTATCCTATTCAAATTTTAATTTATTCTATTCAAAAATGTTATTTGGCAGATGGTTATATTCTTTCTGTTCTATTGGTTTATTCTATTCTTTTCTATTCAATTCTAATATATTCTTTTCTATTATTTTTACATTTAAATTTATTCTTTTTGAATTTGAGGAAATGGTTATATCTATTCTATTCTATTCTTTTGTTTTTGAATTATACTCTATTCTTTTATTTTATTTTCTATTCTCTATTCTATTTTATTCTTTTTCATTCTTTTTTTTTATATACATATTTTTATTGGGTTTTCAAGATAAAAAAAACAGCAATAACAATGTATATGGTAGGTAAAACAAATTAGACCAACCAACTAAGGTAAAATATGCAGAAGCAGGAAAGGGAGAGGTAGGAAGGGAGTGGGTAGGGGGGGAAAGGTGGGGATGTGGGGGGGGGGGGCCCGTAGCCAGAGTGTCCAAAAGTTAAGTCCCAAATCTATATAGATGACTATGTTGGAATTATCAATGGGTGGGAGAGAGCAGTTCACGTCGACAATTGTACCACTATGGGAAGAGGTGCCTTAGAGCTGGATAGCATGTATGTTATGAAGGGCATAATCAACGTTGAAGTTGAAGCTGAAGCGAAGGCGTGAGAATATTGGCAGGCGGTTGTCCTTCCAGTACCGTATATCAAAGAGGAGGTAGAAGTTATAATCCGACGTCAGACAAAATAGTGGTGAGCAACCCAAAGAGATGTTCCAAGGGCAGGTACAAGCACCGGTATTCTGGAAAGATCCGCACATATTCAAAAGGGTAATCAGGTAACAGCTAGATTCTGCAGGAACTCTTCACTCTTATGTGCATTAATTTTAAGGCCCGAGCATAGGTGAAAAGACTCAAAAATCTGTTGGATCACTATCATATCTTTACATGGGTCCGAGGTAAATATGAGAATGTCATCCGCGAATAGTGCTATACGTAAATCCTGGTTGCCAATCTGTATGCCATGGAGATTGGGATGTTGCAAAATTAGTCTGGCTAGAGGCTCTAGGGTGAGATTAAACAGGAGGGGGGACAAAGGGCAACCTTGCCTTGTACCTCTAGTCAGGGGGATGGATGTAGATACATGTCCATTAGCCACAATAGAGGCCGACGGTTTGGAGTACATTTCTTTGATAAGGTGGATAAAGGGGCTGGAGAAACCGAAACGAGCCAGCACTTTATGGAGCCAGCCTATATCCACCCTATCAAAGGCTTTCTCTGCATCGAGAGAGAGAATGGCCATACTAGTAGCTTGGTCATACTGAGCAGCCTCAAGGGCCGACAGTACCTTCCTTATGTTGGCTGTTGCCGACCTACCGGTAGTGAAGCCCGCTTGCGCTGGGTGAATCAGAGTTGGCATGATGGGAGCCAATCTATTTGCCATGATCTTAGACAAGATCTTGCCATCTATATTTAGCAAGGAAATGGGACGATAAGAGCCAGGGTCAGTCGGATCTTTCCCTTTTTTTGGTATTAATTTCATATGGGCCTGGAGACCAGTGGGGAAGTACGATTGGCCATCAAGGATATGCTGGTAAACTGACTGGAGGGTGGGGGCTAAAATGTCCGCCGAAAGTTTGTAAAAATCGGAGGTGTACCCATTAGGTCCAGGTGCTTTGCCTGAGGTTAATTGTTTGATGGTGGTGGAGATTTCCTCTAGGGTAATCGGGGCATTAAGGGATGACAGAAGCTCACTGTCAACCGTTGGAAGGTCAATCTGATCTAGCCAGGAGGAAGCCGCGTCATCGTCTGTTTGCTCGGCACTATAGAGCGACCGATAAAACTGGGCCAAAGTATCCGCAATAGCTGTGGGAGATGTGGCTATGGAACCGTCAGGGCGTTTTAGGGCCATGATAGGGGTAGAGGAGTGAGAAACCTTGCAGAGGCTGGCCAGGAGTTTACCCGGTTTATTGCCATACTTATGGTATTTAAGATCCAGTAGGGATGATCGAATTTTCTCCTGCGCCGCCGCCCAGGAGTCAAAAGAAGATTTGGCTTCTCGCCAGGCGGACCTATTCGCCGGCGAATTCGATTGGGCCAATGCCCCTTGGGCTGCTCGCAAAGACGCACTGGCGTCCATGAAAGCCTTGCGGATGTGTTTTTTGCGTCCCGCGGCATAGGAGAGAATCCGACCCCGGAGCACAGCTTTCCCCGTTTCCCAAAACAGGTTAGGGTCAGTGGCATGAGCCGAGTTTGTGGCGGTGAATTCCTCCCAGGTATCGTGAATGACACTCGTTACGTGATCGTCATATACAAGAAAGGAGGGAAATCTCCATCCACCGGCGGAGGGCCGGGGGGAAAGGCCAGAGAATGTAATTGATATAGGGGCATGGTCGGAGATTGCTACATCCAGAATACTTGAGTCTGTTACTAAGGATAAAAGGTGGGGATTCAGGAAAGTATAATCTATCCTCGAGAGGCATTCGTGGGGGTTGGAGAAAAATGTAAATTCCCTGCCTTCCGGGTGAAAGTGGCGCCAGGCATCCGTAAATTTCATATGGTCCACGAATAAGGGCAGGTGCGAGGGGCCTGTGGAGGAACCGGAGTCCTGGGAAGGGAGGGGGCGAGATCTGTCCTCTCTGGGATCCATCACAGAGTTGAAATCCCCTGCCAGAAGTAAGGGAAGGTGGAGATGAGGGGCTAAGTGGGTAGCTAACGAATGAAAGAACGGTTTCTTGGGGGAATTAGGGGCATAGACCGTGGAGACCACCCAATCAATGTTACCAGAGCGAAGTTTAACCGCTAGGAATCTACCCTCATCATCCGTGTGCGTGGACACTATTGAACAGGGGAGGTTCTTATGCAGCAGGATTATCACACCTGCTCTGCCCTTGACAGCCGGTGAACCCAGGACATGACCCACCCACAGTTTACGAAGCCTGAAGAAATTATTCTTTTTCATTCTAATCTAATTTTAATTTACTCTATTCAAAATGTGAATTTCAGAAGAAGGTTATATTCTATTTTCAAAAAGACTTTTTGAGAGCAACATTGGCCCATATCAGGCTCAGAAAACACATGTGCCGATGGATAACACATTTATAATATTTGCCTTTTGCAGCAATAAGGTCCAAAAAGGTTATTCATCCCAACTTTTCTTAGTACAATGGCACGCAGCAGGGATGTATGTGCTTACATCATATCCGATAGAATCCAGATATTAAGGGTTTCCCTACTAGAAAAACTCATCATAAAATAGATTTGCGCAGTACTCTTAAATAGCAAACAAACATTAAGAACTGGGCTATAAAGTACTGGTCAGGTGGTACAGAGTCCCATCAGTATGAAGAAAAATTATTCCCAAACATCCAACAGATGATGTAGATGTGGGAGGATGGAGGGCACACTACACCAAATATTTTGAACCATCTGGTCGCAGGTCAGAAAATGTATCAAATAATTGACAAACTTTGACTTACGAACTTGCCCAGTCCATCAACTGCTGTACCTCTCCCATCAACTCCATTGTATATACAACAAGACAAAGGTAATTCATTTTGTAAATGCGGCTAAGGTGTGCATTTAGGCCCACTTGAAACAGGAGACACCCCCACAGATTACACCGTGGTTCTCCAAGATTTTTGAAACTCACAGAATGGAAAATCTTACAGCTACACTTGAAGGTGAAAAAAAAAGTTTAGGTGTACTTAGATTCATTTGAACATTGTTATGTGTTCTCGGGAATATGGGGAGATGCTTGGTATGACTCTAGCGGGTCCAACCTGAACGCCCCTGTGACGGGGCTTTGTGCATGGACACCCCTAAGAATCTCTTTACCCTGCCTGATTTCTCTCAGTCTCCTCTAGCCTTCCCCCTTCACCCACCTCTTCCCTCCTAACCTAACCCCCCCCTTTTTTTTCCCCTGGCTGTTTTATGTAAATCTTCCTTTAGCTTGGAGGAAGAAACTGGTCAGCAGCACCTGTTTTTTTCCAGTTACTCATATTAAACTGAAGGATCGGTTACTCTTCAATATTAAAACCCTTAACTGTGAGATCTAAAAAATGTCTGCATGTGTATCTGATCCTCTTGTGACAAACTTGTTTTTTTTTTTTTTTTTGGCTGCTGACTGTGGAGCCTCAACCTTGTTGTTTCTGAAAACCCTTACATGTGCATCAGGCTGGTTTAAGGCTAGGAATAGCAGAGGGATGACCCCATCAGGGTTTTTCTGTTGCTTTATTGTTCACTCATGGGTTGAAGTAGGACCTGGATGATGTATTGCTCTGATATAGACTGTTTGCCTGGAGATTGGTGACTTTTAAAGCTTTTTTTAAAACATTTTTACAAATCACCAAAACTCTTCAGAAAATCTAGGATGTTAGCACATTCTTCCTTGTCACACTTCTTATAATATAATACATCCTCAAAGTTTCTTGTCCTGAATATAATATTTTATTAACTATTGTGTTGCGAAAGTACATATTTCACTATTTAGAAGCAGATGTGAACCCAGGTGGCTACAAATTTGTACATGGAACATGTTCATAAAAATATGACCCAAATAAGAACATCAAGATGTGTTTAGTTTGTAACACCTTTAGAGGCAGGGACGGAGGTATATAATATATATATATTTAGTAAAATACTGCAGAATAATCAAATACAATTATATTTATTTCCAACTAAACTATACTTACTTGCTAGAATTACAACCTACAATACAATCTAAAATAAGTTAACCGCTTCCCCACTGCTCACTGTGCTGCTACTGCGGCACAGTGGCTCGTTATCGTCTGGCGACGTAGGTCTACGTCACCAGACATTCCCCTCTCTCGACGGCGCACGCGCGCCACCGGAGGCTCGCTCCCACTGTTTTCAGTCTCAGCGGGAGTCGAGCCAGGGGAGGAGCGGCGGCGATGCTCTTCCCCGATCGTCTGGGAATCTAGTTTGGAGATCCGCCCGCTTGTGTAAACAGAGCGGGAGGATCTCCTAAGTGACTAAGATCTCCTAAGTGACAGGCATAGCTGAACCCTCGATCTGTCCTTGTGTCACTCAGTCACCTCCCCCCCCACACGTTAGTAAGCACCAGGCATACATTAACCCCTCCCTCTCCAATAAAATTAACCCCTTCCCTGCCAGTGTCATTTTTTATAGTAACAGTGCATATATATAGCACTGATTACTGCAGTAATGTCACTGGTACCCCCAAAAGTGTCAAAAATGTCAGTCAAGGGTCCGATCTGTCTGCCGCAATGTCGCAGTCCCGCAAAAAAATCGCAGATCGCCGCCATTACGCGTTAAAAAAAACACCAAAAATGACAGAAATCTTTCCCTTTGTTAGTAAACGCAATAACTTTTGCGCAAACCATTCAAAATACGCTTATTCTGATTTTTTTTACCAAACATAGGTAGCAGAAAACAAATTGGCCAAAAATTTAAAAAAATTTGATTTTTACATTTTTGGGGGGGAATTTCATATAAAAAAATGTTAAAAATATTGTTATTTTTTCAAAATAAATGCTCTTTTTTTGTTTATAGCGCAAAAAGTAATAATCGCACAGGTGATCAAATACCACCAAAAGAAAGCTCTGTTTGTGGGAAAAAAGGACGTAAATTTTGTTTGGGTATGGCGTCGCACGACCGCGCAATTGTCAGTTAAAGTCGCACAGCGCCGAATCGCAAAAAGTGGCCCAGACGTAAGACAGCAAAATCCTCCAGTGGTAAAGTGGTTAATTTTACTGTATCTGTATGATCATTTAAAATGCTGCAATTACTTTTAGTAGTTTTGTGTTACAATAATATCCATAACAAAAGCCCCTGAAAACTTCTGAATGTAAAGTGCTCTGAAAAGATGTCAGCTAAATAGAGTAAAATGTGTAAACGTTTTAGAAAGCATTCATGAAAATGTCAGAAGACAAAATAGTGTTACCTAGAGGAGAGTTACTTGTTTAAATTGTCCCACAATATACAAAATATTTTGACTAAAGATTCACCTGAAAAATTGCCTATTTAAAGAGTGTAAAGATGAAGAAAGATATTTCTTTTCCATTATAAAAAATAGAAACAATTTTTTCCTTATGTTACACTTAAACCTACAATTAATCTACAGTGTAAAGTAGCGATAAACCATTTTCTAAATAGGATAAATTATAAGATAGTGTTAAAAGTGTACCATCAAGGCTCTAAAAAAAATTTCAGGCAACAAAACGTTTTCCACCTCCCCTACACCTAATGTCATATGGCGGCCCGAGCCATTTGTAAAAGCAAGCCTTTATTATTTATTTCAAACAGGTAACATAAAAAACTTCCTTCAGCACAAAAACAAGGTACCATATAACTGGCTCACCGCCAAACTCTTGATCCTCCCCACACTAGGGTGGGCTTTATCCATGGCTTGGAGTGGCGGGCAGGTTACAGGGATCCAGCAACAAGTGTCTCAGCTTGTCTGAGAGCTCATGCTTTACTCACAGCTAGAGCCTCTCTCTCCATGCTTCCTTGACACAGGTGTTGATTTCACTCTGCTGCCTTTTAAGACTTTCCCTGCTTAGGTTTAACCCCTTCGGGACCAGTGTCCTGGTAGTCATGGTTTGGAGGTTCTTTCCGAACCCATATCTATTTGAAACTCTGAAATTCGGGTCCCTAATACAGACTTGACAAACTAGAGCAGTGGTTCTCAACTCTGATCCTTGGGACCCACCATCAGGCCAGGTTTGCAAGATAACTAAATTACATCACAGGTGATATAATTTTCTGCTTAGTATTTGCAGTATTCTAGTTTGCATTTCCCCAAGGTAATACTTAAAATTTGGCTTGTTAGTGGGTCCTGGATTTGAGAACCACTGAACTAGAGAGTACTGGGATTCAGTCCTACCTCTAATTAAACTCCCCTGGAACACTTCACCCTGCATGGGCGAAAATGCCTGAGTACGGCAATGTCTCAAAAACTTCCCCCCCCCCCCCCTTAAAGGGACCTCAATTCAATAATTGGTGCAATACCTGCTGTCCAGGACACACTCCTGGTGTCCTTTACACTAGCCAATCTGTTTCTTTTTTTTTTAAGTCTCTAAACCCCACAAAGAATGGATTCCACTATCAGTGACCCTCTGCAGGCCACCAACGAGCAGTGCCCACATCATCAGAATGAGATTTGGCACAGAAAGAAGGACCCATTACACTACTGATAAACAAAAAAAAAAAAGAATCGGGACAGAGTCTCATGTGAGTGTGGTTTTAGGTAAGAAATAGGGAATTTAGTTTAAGATTAAAATGAGTAATTATCTAAAGGGAGATGAAGTGTAAAAGCATAGCTTTTTGTTTTTTATCTGCCTGAAAATAACTTCAGGTCAGCATATTTTTCAGTTCACAGCTTTATAAAAAAAAATGTTGTAGTTATAAAAAAACATGCAGTCTTCCTTTGCTAATCTGATTCTGAGATTGTTAGTTGTCTGGCTGTCTCTGGGAGCCTAGAACAAGCACTGACCTGGAACAAGCATGCATACAGTGAAGTCAGAACGTCGGATTTGCATATTTGTTCTAGGTAATGACTTGTTGAACTTGTAATAAAAAGTGGACAACTAAGATTTTCTGCAATGACAGCCTACATTTTTCTATTGTAAAAGGTTTCCATTAAGAGTTTGTTTTGAAGCTAAGTATTACTTTTATAACTATGGTCAAATGTTGCCTTTTTTGAAGGAATCACAATGACTGCTCTTAGCATTAGCTGTCATGCTGAATCCTAAGTAATTTTGAATATTTCTACTTACTAATTCCACTTGATCATCTCCTGACAAAAGGGATATTACACTGAATTGACAGGCTTGACATATATCCATGGTCGCCTGACAGATGATGACAAATGGTGCTATTTTATGCTTGAATTGTTGATGGAAAAATGGTGCCAAAAGTTAGATGTCATGTTGCTTTATTCTTATAATGAGTGGTTTACAGAAAATGAGTAGCTCAAAAATGCAAACGCACAACATTCTCGATTCTGTCATATTAAATTTACACATTCAACAGTTTCATTTGTGAAGTATATACACAATGTAAAATTAATGTCATCATTTCACAAGCCCCATGCTTCCACAAGATAAATAAAATGCATCATCATATACTGCAAAAATCCCTGGCAGGTGATCTGGATATTAAAGGAGAACTTATTGCATTATTTATAAAGGTTTTTTAACGCAATGTTGTCTACATTAAGTTGTATTTTGTACATATCAGATTTTAAGTAAAGTTATGTGAATTGTTCCTGTGGATATGCAAATCATGTTAAATATAGGGTATTGGACATAAGTTAAATGCAAAGCAAAAACAGATGTGCTGTTAAAACTCAATTCTTTTTATTTGTACTATGGTAAAGAAAAATAATAAACCTCTTATATTCATGTTGTTTTTATTTAATGTGTTTTAGAAATGCCCATATTCCAATTCACAAAGCACCCTATTATATATACCAAAATCTTCAGTTTGGTGTATTTAATTTTGGGTGAAATAAAACAGTGAATGGCTTCCAATAAAAATAAAGCTATAGGGAGTCTACTTCTGCCTTTTGAAATAGAATATTGCAAAGCTGAACTCTAGGCAGATGTAAAAGGCACACAATTATGCAGCTCTGTAATCATTAATACATTAGTACATGTAGTATTTTTTAAATGCAAGCAGAGTAAGTACCTGCATTTGACCTATATGACCAATAAATTAATGCGCTGACAAGAAGCATGCTGATGGAAAGAGGAAACAATTCGATAGATAAATTGGGTCTTTACTGTCTGCTTCTCTTTTCACTATTTAGCCACAGGCTGGGGACGATCCTGAACTATATGGGCTCATAGAAAGTGGGGTGAATGATGTTGGATATCAGACTGTGGACATCTACAACAAAAGCAAATACTTTAGGTTAAATCACTGGATTTAAACTGAACATTACAGCAAGATGGTTTTGATTTTATAAATGGGATACTCATTTGTCTTATGTTGTTATTTTTGGCTTGAGTTCTGCTCTTACCAAATTGACTATCACCCATATCAGTTGGAGTATTTTGGTATGCCAAAGGAAAATGCATTTTATTTTCTGCCAAAATCCTTCAATAGACAGAATAATCTGGCTCAGAACACTTAAAGCAAAATAACAAAAATATATAGCAAAAATAACAAGATAAAAAATGAACATTCCATTATAACAAAACAAGCAGTTGTGGTCATGCCCCCCTCCATGACTTTTCCATCAAAATCAATAATGCAACCATCAATCCCTCCCCCAATGCCAGGGTACTAGGTGTAATCCTAGACTTCAACCTGTCCTTTCAGCCCCAAATCCAATCCAAATCCAATCATTGTCAAAAGCTTGTAGATTTTACCTCCATAACCTCTCTAAAGTATGCCCCTTTTTAACAATTAAAACCACCAAGCTAGTCCTTCACTCCCTTGTTTTCTCTTGCCTTGACTATTACAACTCCCTTCTCACAGGCCTACCTCTCCATAGGCAGTCTATCATGAAGGCAGTCTATCAGCGCTCAGTGTCTGCCACCCCTCTCTGCCAATCCCTACACTGGCTCCCGATCGCCCAGCAAATTAACTTCAAAATACTAACCACAACATACAAAGCCATTTACAACTCTGTCCCTAGCTACATCACCAAACTTATCTCCAAATATCACCCAAATCATCCTCTCAGCTCCTATCAAGACCACCTGCTCCCAAGCTCCCTTGTCTCCTCCTCCCATGCTCTTCTCCAGGATTTCTTCAGAGCCTCTCCCATCCTCTGGAATTCTACCTCAATCTTTCCAGCTATCTCCTTGTGACGTGTTCATCGTCACTGGAATTTAAGGACAGATGGGTGATGGTTTGGATTGCTTCTTATTTGTCAGCATTGCCATGAGGTCTCTGACCAGGAAGTACAACTCCTAATATGGTCATTCCAGGAAGTTCAATGAGGAGACTGACTGTCTAACAATGTTGCTTTTGTCGGAGGTGGCTTTCCATTCACCTATTGTCAGGTGTGCTAATAAACTCACCTCTTGTCTGCTAAGGGATGTATTGACACTCAGAGTAATGTGTATTGGGGGCTTGTTAGGGAACCATTGTTCTGTGTCTGGCTATTGTGTACATTGATTGTCCCCTGGGGGTTTATGTCTCATTACACATAACAGTCCTTCTAATCAAGCTATCGGACCAATCCCTGCTGACTCATTTTCAAGTCCTAATTTGCATGGCTAAGGAGGACCTGAAGGAGAATGGCATGTACTTTGCAATTGACCAATGGGAAAGCGGTTGTTTGGGGCAGGATGTTGCAAATTCTGTATATAAGTGTGTTGTGTACTTCCAATAAATCTTCTTCCTGTTTGAACTTACATACAGCCTGCCTGGTGTTTGTTCTAATGGATTCCGACCGGCACATAGCTGTAGTTCGGATTCCGGAGCCTTGGTTGACCGAACCATCAGACGTTGCGATCTGTAAGCTGACTCACTAGAAGCAGAGGAGTGTCGGGAGAGCGGAAGCAAGCGAGCAAGGGTCTCGTCACACTCCTATTCTAGCTGCTTTCAGGCAATCCCTGAAAACGTACCTCTTTAGGGAAGCCTATCACGCTTCCAACTAATCTTTTACCACTTCCATCATTACCCACAGTTACAACCTTTTGTACAACCTGCCCCACCCTATTAGATTGTGAGATGTTCTGAACAGGGCCCTCTTTATCCTTTTGTATTTTTTTGCAGGCAAACAAATAAACAGTTAAACATTATATGCCATGTGTAGGTTATAGTAGAAAGAATCAAATAAATGAGTCCAAATGACAGAACAATCAGAAAACATGGATGAACAATGGAATTAGCTCTGATTGCTGGGTAATGGTAAGGTTGTTTTCCACACCCCCAGACACCCCAACTGGGAACAAACTGTGTTGGGGGGGGGGGGTACCCTGACCGACCCTTCATTACAGAAAGAAGGACTGTATTCACTTGAAGTGTAATCACCTCTTGTATTTTATTGTATTGTAATTGTATTGTCTCCCTTTTCTATTGTAAAGCACTGCATAAACTGTTGGCGCTAAATAAATCCAGTATAGTAATACTAATTATTAGTGATTTGCAACAGTGTAATATGCCATTTTACCAGCCGATACATGTTTTTGGGACATTTGTGGGGCTCCCCATCATCCTTGGCATTCTTTAACCACTTCCCAAAAATGGACATACCTGTACGTCGGCTTGAAGAAGTGGTTGTACTGGGATGATGCCTGCAGCTGCAGGCATCAATCTGGTACAGTTTTTTAGAGTCGGCGGTTGGGTTTCAGGAGATGACAGCCAATCCGGCTCAACAGCCACTCAGCCGTTATTCCAGGGAGTGGGAGCGGACGTCCCCCCCTCCTGCCCCCTTCCATTGCTATGCTGAGTCTCCCGTCCCACCTGGAGACCCGAGCAACCAGCCAGTGCGTCCGCCGGCTTTATAAGCTTGGTGTCAAATATTAAACAGGTGGCATTTTGTCTGGTACTAGTTTGCACCTTTGGTGCCTCTTTCATAAAAAAAACATGGTGACCATTTGGAAATTATGCAATTTTACAAATGTACACTCTGGACTCAAAGCAACTTGTTATTTACGCATTCAGAAAATATATTCAAAAACTGTTTGGTGCCATGGGTAAATACTTTATTAACAGAGCTTTTTTTTTTTTTCTGAATGAAACACACTTTTAGCAGAAATGCAAATGTTTTGCAATTGAAGATTACCAATGTTTTTTCCCACTTTTATATTATGGGGTGTTTTCTGTACATACTACATCTACCACATTGATGTCCAAAAGAAATCTGCAATAGAGTCATTCTTCTAAACTTCTAACATCTCAACCCTTTGAGCATTCTCTGCAGTCTCCTTAAAAGTTGGCTTACCTCTACACAGGCTATCCCCCCTTCAATCCATCATGAATGCTGCCGCCAGACTCATCCACCTCACCAATCGCTCAGTGTCCGCCGCTCCTCTCTGTCAAGCCCTCCACTGACTTCCGCTCACCCAACGAATTAAATTCAAAATACTTACAACATCTTACAAAGCAATCCACAGCCTTGCCCCCAGCTACATCACCAGCCTCATCTCAAAATACCAATCTAATCGCTCTCTTCGTTCTTCTCAAAACCTCCTGCTCTCTAGCTCACTCATCACCTCCTCCCATGCTCGCCTCCAGGACTTTTCCAGAGCTTCTCCAATCCTATGGTACTCCTTACCCTTATCTGTCCGATTATCCCCCACTCTATTAGCTTTTAGGCGATCTCTGAAAACCCTCCTCTTCAGAGAAGCCTATCCTACCAACCCCTAACAAATGTACCTCCTTTTTCTCCATCAACCCATCCCCCACAGTTATTGCCTTTTGTTTCACTTGACCCTCCCTTCTAGATTGTAAGCTCTAACGAGCAGGGCCCTCTAGTTCCTCCTGTTTTGAACTGTATTGTAACTGTATTGTCTTCCTTCACATTGTAAAGCGCTGCGCAAACTGTTGGCGCTATATAAATCCTGTATAATAATAATAATAATAATAATAAAAGTCAAATGTGGGATGTGCATGTCAAACAGACATAGGTAGCTTTTTGATGAATAGATAAAGAGAATAAATACACCCCCTTCACTGACATCACCTAGGTTACTATTTTCCATTAGAGATGTCCCGAACTGTTCGCCGGCGAACAGTTCCCGGTGAACTTCGCATGTTCGCGTTCGCCTCGGCGGGCGAACATATGCGATGTTCGGTCCGCCTCCTATACATCATCATTGAGCAAACTTTGACCCTGTACCTCACAGTCAGCAGACACATTCCAGCCAATCAGCATACCCTCCCTCCCAGACCCTTCCACCTCCTATAAAAAAGCAAGGGCAGCATCCATCTTAGATTCATTCTGAAGCTGCAGAGTTAGTTAGAGCAGGGAGAGGGCTGCTGTTACTGCTGAATTGATAGGGAAATCATTAGCTAGGCCAGTGTTCTGTGTCCACTCCTGCTGTAAGGACAGCATCCTGACAGCACCCCAAAAAGCCCTTTTTAGGGCTGGTATATCAGTCTGCTTTTATTTATTTATTTTCTAAATATTTATCAGGCATTTTTGGAGGCAGGCATGACTTTTTTTGGATTAGTGTCGGGGGGGGGGGGGTCTAAAAAGTGTACCTGTGAAGTTTCAGCTCTGTAGCATGTCCAGAACCAGAAAATAAGGATCATATAGGTGTAAAAGGAGGGTTCCCACCATCCCTGCTCTACTGAAAAATTATCTTTTTTTCTGGTTCTGGACATGCTACAGATCTGAAACTTCACAGGTACACTTTTTAGACCCCCCAGACACTAAATCACACAAAAAAAGTTCTTAAAAAGTGTCATTTTTGATAGAGAGCCAATTATTGAAAAAATTAAAAAAAAAAAAAAACTTAGAAAAAAAATCTTTGGATTTAGTGTCTGGGGGGTCTAAAAAGTGTACCTGTGAAGTTTCAGCTTTTTATTTTTTTTTATTTTTATTTTTTTTTTAATTTCCAATAATTGGCTCTCTATTAGTGTTGAGCGAACACGGACTGTATTATTCGTGTTCGTACCGAATAATTGGATTTTTTTTACCCGAACACGGACACGGACACTTTACTGTATGTTCGGGTAAAAATCCGTGTTCGGTCGTTTTATTTCCGGGTTTTGCATGCTTTGGCGCTCTTTTCATGGCGGGCTTTCAACAGCCAATCAACAATCGTTTAACTGGTGTGCCTTAAGCCATCCCAGCCATGCCTGCAAATGTCTTAGTAGCTGTGATTGGCCGTCTGAAGCATGTGACCAAGTCTTTATAAGTTCGAGGCAGCCGCCGCAGCAGCGTCATTCTGCTGCTTAGCTAAGGGACAGAGCACACATCAATGTGCTGGCTGCTGATTAGGGAAAGATAGGCAGGAAAAAACCATTTGTGTCCGGATAGAATTGAGGGACAGGTCGGAGTGTTTAGGCAGGGCGAGTTGTAGGCATTTTAGGGATAGAGTCTGCTGAATTATAGGGTCAGTGTCTTCTACAAACTACAATCGATATTGCTGTGTGGGGGGTGGGGTGAATCTGCACTCAATCCTGATCTACGATCTCTTCTCAATCCTGTTAGGGACAGAGTCTGCTGAATTTTAGGGAAACTGTGTTCTACAAACTACAATCGATATTGCTGTGTGGTGTGGGATTGGAGATAGGCAGGTGTCAGTGATCCACATCCATTTTTCTGTGTGTGAGCTGCAGTGAACACAATCTTTTTGGGCTGCAGTGAACACAATCTTTTTGGGCTGCAGTGAACACAATCTTTTTGGGCTGCAGTGAACACAATCTTTTTGGGCTGCAGTGAACACAATCTTTTTGGGGTGCAGTGAACAAAATCTTTTTGGGGTGCAGTGAACACAATCCTTTTTGGTGTGCAGTGAACACAATCTTTGTGGGGTGCAGTGAACAAAATCCTTTGTGGGGTGCAGTGAACACAATCTTTTTGGGGTGCAGTGAACAAAATCCTTTTTGGGGTGCAGTGAACAACATCCTTTTTGGGGTGCAGTGAACACAATCTTTTTGGGGTGCAGTGAACAAAATCCTTTGTGGGGTGCAGTGAACACAATCTTTTTGGGGTGCAGTGAACACAATCTTTTTGGGGTGGAGTGAACAACATCCTTTTTGGGGTGCAGTGAACAAAATCCTTTTTGGGGTGCAGTGAACAAAATCATTTTTGGGGTGCAGTGAACACAATCTTTTTGGGGTGCAGTGAACACAATCTTTGTGGGGTGCAGTGAACACAATCTTTTTGGGGTGGAGTGAACAACATCCTTTTTGGGGTGCAGTGAACAACATCCTTTTTGGGGTGCAGTGAACACAATCTTTTTGGGGTGCAGTGAACACAATCTTTGTGGGGTACAGTGAACAGAATCTTTGTGGGGTGCAGTGAACACAATCTTTGGGGGGTACAGTGAACACAATCTTTTTGGGGTGCAGTGAACACAATCTTTGTGGGGTGCAGTGAACACAATCTTTTTGGGGTGGAGTGAACAAAATCATTTTTGGGGTGCAGTGAACAACATCCTTTTTGGGGTGCAGTGATCAAAATCCTTTTTGGGGTGCAGTGAACACAATCTTTTTGGGGTGCAGTGAACAAAATCCTTTGTGGGGTGCAGTGAACAGAATCTTTGTGGGGTGCAGTGAACACAATCTTTGGGGGGGTACAGTGAACACAATCTTTTTGGGGTGCAGTGAACACAATCTTTGTGGGGTACAGTGAACAGAATCTTTGTGGGGTGCAGTGAACACAATCTTTGGGGGGTACAGTGAACACAATCTTTTTGGGGTGCAGTGAACACAATCTTTGGGGGGTACAGTGAACACAATCTTTTTGGGGTGCAGTGAACACAATCTTTGTGGGGTGCAGTGAACACAATCTTTGGGGGGGTACAGTGAACACAATCTTTTTGGGGTGCAGTGAACAACATCCTTTTAGGGTGCAGTGAACACAATCTTTGTGGGGTGCAGTGAACAACATCCTTTTAGGGTGCAGTGAACACAATCTTTGTGGGGTGCAGTGAACAACATCCTTTTAGGGTGCAGTGAACACAATCTTTGTGGGGTACAGTGAACACAATCTTTGTGAGGTGCAGTGAACACAATCTTTGTGGGGTGCAGTGAACACAATCATTGTGGGGTGCAGTGAACTCAATCTTTGTGGGGTACAGTGAACACAATCTCATACTTCTGAAGATTTGAGGGTGCTGCCTGTTCCATACTCCCCCTACTCCTCATCTAGCCTTTTAGGGGTACAAACAATAGTAATTGGGGCCTAGTGTGGTTGTGTACGTGTGATATACATACACTTTTTTTGGATCATATTTTCTATTCCGCTATTTAATCAAAAACCTTTGGGGATCAGTTAAATTGGGGGATAGTCTGTGTTGGTACGTGTGAGAGAGATCCACCTTTCCAAGTTGTTGGGGTTCATCTCATACTTCTGAAGGTTTGAGGGTGCTGCCTGTTCCATACTCCCCCTACTCCTCATCTAGCCTTTTAGGGGTACAAACAATAGTAATTGGGGCCCAGTGTGGTTGTGTACGTGTGATATACATACACTTTTTTTGGATCATATTTTCTATTCCGCTATTTAATCAAAAACCTTTGGGGATCAGTTAAATTGGGGGATAGTCTGTGTTGGTACGTGTGAGAGAGATCCACCTTTCCAAGTTGTTGGGGTTCATCTCATACTTCTGAAGGTTTGAGGGTGCTGCCTGTTCCATACCCCCCCCTACTCCTCATCTAGCCTTTTAGGGGTACAAACAATAGTAATTGGGGCCTATTGTGGTTGTGTACGTGTGATATACATACACTTTTTTTGGATCATATTTTCTATTCCGCTATTTAATCAAAAACCTTTGGGGATCAGTTAAATTGGGGGATAGTCTGTGTTGGTACGTGTGAGAGAGATCCACCTTTCCAAGTTGTTGGGGTTCATCTCATACTTCTGAAGGTTTGAGGGTGCTGCCTGTTCCATACCCCCCCTACTCCTCATCTAGCCTTTTAGGGGTACAAACAATAGTAATTGGGGCCTAGTGTGGTTGTGTACGTGTGATATACATACACTTTTTTTGGATCATATTTTCTATTCCGCTATTTAATCAAAAACCTTTGGGGATCAGTTAAATTGGGGGATAGTCTGTGTTGGTACGTGTGAGAGAGATCCACCTTTCCAAGTTTTTGGGGTTCATCTCATACTTCTGAAGATTTGAGGGTGCTGCATGTTCCATACTCCTCTTCCTCATCCTCCCTTTAGGGTAGGAAAAAATTTAATCGGGCCTAGTCTGTGTTTGTACGTGTGAGATACACAGTTTTTTATCCTATTCCGCTATTCAATACACACCCTTTTGGTGTAAAAAACATTAAATTGCGGCATAGTTTGCATATTTGACATTTGCATATATTGTGCCTTGTTGCGCTGTTTTGGGTACTCCACCAACATGGCCAGTGGCAATGACGCCATTCTCAGCTTAACTATCCCACTTCTATGCCTCCTTGAAAAAACAATTTGGGCGATGATGGAAGAGGATGTGGCACAGGATGAGGAGGAGGAGGAGGAGGATGAAGAGGTAACATTTCAAAGGCTTTCAGGGCAGTCATTCGCAAGGGGCTCCGAGGGTGGGTTCCTGCACACACAAACGCCAGGGACACAATTGTCCAGCAGGGGCACAGTTCTGGAGGATGAGGAGGATGAGGAGGAGGAGGAGCTGGAGGAGGAGATGGAACCATGTTCACAGCAGGGTGGCACCCAGGCCAGCTCATGGCCATCACTGGTGCGTGGCTGGGGGGATACAGAGGACACGGACGATACACCTCCCACAGAGGACAGCCTTTCGTCGCCTCTGGGCAGCCTGGCACACATGAGCGATTACATGCTGCAGTGTCTCCACAACGACCGCCGAGTTGCCCACATTCTAACTTGTGCTGATTACTGGGTGGCCACGCTGCTGGATCCCCGTTACAAGGACAACGTACCGTCCTTAATTCACTCACTGGAGCGCGATCGCAAGATGCGCGAGTACAAGCGCACGCTGGTAGACGCCATGCTGCTGGCATTCCCATCTGACAGCGGGGCCACAGTGGAAGCACAAGGCAGAGGAGGAGGAGGAGGAGGTCGCCAACGCAACCAGGGCACCGCCAGCACCTCAGAAGGCAGGGTTAGCATGGCCGAAATGTGGAAAAGCTTTGTCAGCACGCCACAACAAACAGCAGCACCAGCAGCTCAGATGGAACGTCTTAGCAGGAGGCAGCATTTTACCAACATGGTGGAGCAGTATGTGTGCACACGCCTACATGTAGTGAATGACGGGTCTGCCCCCTTCAACTTCTGGGTCTCCAAATTGGGCACATGGCCTGAGCTTGCCCTTTACGCCTTGGAGGTGCTGGCGTGCCCTGCAGCCAGTGTATTATCTGAACGGGTATTTAGCACGGCTGGGGGCGTTATAACAGACAAGCGCAGCCGCCTGTCCAGAGACAATGTGGACAAGCTCACGTTCATTAAAATGAACCAGGCATGGATCCCACGGGACTTTTCCGTACCTTATGCAGAATAGCAATGGATACCGACCTTACCCACCCATTGTTCCATTTTTGCTCTTTCTCACTCTTTTGGGGTGTACCCTCATTTAAAATTTTTGAAAAGAAGCAGTGTTGGCTACCTCGTCCTCCTCCTCAGGGCCAGATTAATGTAGGGGCTATTGGAGCTGCAGCTCCAGGCCCCTACCTTTTATATAGGCCCCGGGTTGGCCATATTCACTGTTACCGCTCTTCTGTCACTTGTAAACACAGAAGTCTGGCTTCTATGCTCGCTTCCCCAGGCAGCACCCTCAGAACCTCCCCACACAGCGTGAAGGCCGGACAAGGAGGGACAGTTGGCGATGCATGGATGTGTTTATGGGCTTCAGAGACAGCATCCCATGTTAAATTAGGCATGCATGGCTGCACCCTTCCTCCTCTGGGTGCATGGCAAGGCACGGCCCTTAAGGCCCTTCAAAATCCTCAGCACCAAGCCCATGATGCTGTTAATCCGGCCCTGGTCCTCCTCCACCGCCGCTTCCACCTACACCGCCCATAGGTGTGCGCAGCCTATTGCATTAAGGTGTGCACCCCAAAGTTGAAATACACATGCATGTGTTTGCCAGCAGGGAGAGTAATGTATCGGGGCCATGTACCTGTAGGCAAGGAGAAATAGAGCAGAGCAGGTCCCAGGGAGATCTTTCCCATCTCCTCACTGGCAATGCTATGTGCCCTAGGTGATTAGGGTGTGCCCAGGCACACCCAGCACACCCTGTGCGCACGCCTATGTCACCGCCACATCCACCACCACCTCAACCTCCCTCCTACTCCATATGGGCCTCGTCCTTCAGAGATGAAGAAGAACATTGTTTTATTTTTCTGTTTTTTTTTGTTGTTTTAAGTTATTTCCCTATCCACATTTGTTTGCAGAGCACTTGCCATGCTCTTAATTACGTTTTGCTGCCATTTGCAGCACTCTAGCCCTTTCCTTTGGTGTTTTAGAGCCATTTTAGTGCCTTAAAGTTCGGGTCCCCATTGACTTCAATGGGGTTCGGTGTCCGGGAAAAGTTCGGTAAAAGTCCGGGACACGGACCCGGACTTTTTTTTAAAGTTCGGCCGAACCCGTCGAACACGGACATCTAGGTGTCCGCTCAACCCTACTCTCTATCAAAAATGACAATTTTTGAGAACTTTTTTTGTGTGATTTGGTGTCTGGGGGGGTCTAAAAAGTGTACCTGTGAAGTTTCAGCTCTGTAGCATGTCCAGAACCAGAAAAAAAATAGAATTAGGGTTAGGGCTAGGGTTAGGGCTAGGGTTAGGGCTAGGGTTAGGGCTAGGGCTAGGGTTAGGGTTATTTTTAGTGCTTAGGGTTAGAGGGTTAGGGTTAGAGGTGTAGGGGTAGGGTTACTAACTCTAACCCTAAGTATCTCACCATAACCCTAACCCTATCCCCTAACACTAAACCTAACCCTAACCCTAACCCTTAAAGCCCAGTTCCTGTCCCATTTTGGTCAGTTCTGGTCTGTTTGCGGTTGTTTGCGGTGCGTTAAACGGAGAGTTTGGTCTGTCAGAGTTTGGTCTGTCACTGTGAAGCAGGCGTAACCCTTACACTACCTGATCGATACAACATCATACCTGATCGTATACACACACTGGATGTTTTAAAGCACGTTATTCCAAACAATTTAGGAATGTTAGGTGATTTATGCCCTTCATGGATTAAAACCCGACTCTGCGTCAACTACGTAATTTTCCATGGGAGTTTTGCCATGGATCCCCCTCCGGCATGCCACAGTCCAGGCGTTAGTCCCCTTGAAACAACTTTTCCATCACTATTGTGGCCAGAAAGAGTCCCTGTGGGTTTTAAAATTCGCCTGCCTATTGAAGTCTATGGCGGTTCGCCCGGTTCGCGAACATTTGCGGAAGTTCGCGTTCGCCGTTCACGAACATTACATTTTATGTTCGCGACATCACTATTTTCCATTAGGGATGAGCTTAGTGTTCAGTCCAAATGTTTAATGTGTGCAGTTTGGATGGACGTGTCAATGGTCGCTAAGCAAGTGGAAGCTGCTGCGTCCTTACCAATCATTTAGCCAATTCACTTAAGCAAGTCGGCAGGGAATGGAAATGAGCCAGTTACATCATTGCCTAACTATCACCACATGGCCATATTTGGACAATGATGTCACCACTGCCCCATCCCTTTGGGGAGCTGTTATTTTGCAGGTGTTTTCATCAGGGATTGGTTGTGTGTAGGTTGTTGTGTTTTATTTTTCAGTGAGTCGCCCATGGCAGGCATTGTGATTGATAATGGATTTACAATGAGGGACATTTGTGGCAAGACCCCCCCCCCCCCCAAATAGAGGGAATTATCTGGGGAATTTTCATGGGCACCGCATGCATCATTTTTTTATTTGTTTTTCAGTGAGATACTCCCATACATTCTTTACATTGCTGTATGATGTAAAACAGCAAAAATAAAATTTACAAAGAAAAAAAAAAGACTATTTAAACTGTTGCCTAAGAAGACTGTATTGCTGGCTTTCTGAAAAATAACAGCACACAGACCCCTCCAAAGGTCCCCCCACAACACACAACAGGTACTTTGGGTCTTCTAAGTATTTTGGGAGACCTTTGGGGTCTGTGTGCCATTTTTTCTCTTAAAAAAGAAGCAAGGAGGCAGATGTTTCTTTTTTTTGCCGACATATTAAAACTTTCTTCCCTTGTAACTGTTAGTGCTAGAAAATCATAGCAAGCCACATGGAACATTTAAAAAAAAATTGGTTATTGTGCAGGGCAGTGCCCACCTCCATGCTATTTTTTGTCACCATCTTGCCCAAAAAAATGGCATTTATAGTTTGACAGATTTGGCTCTCATTAATTTCAATGGGGTTCGGGTTCAGCATCCAAACTTCTTTGAAGATCAGAAAACACCTGCAGGTAAACCCAGGGCAGTTTGGCCAATCACTTTTTGCCACTAAATGCTGCTCCTGCAGCAGCTTTAACTCCAGGTGTCAGCCTGATCAGTCCAGACAGATATGTCCCTAGTGTGTCTATGCACCTGCTGCTTCTAGGCAGCACAATGGTCTCCATAGGAAGGTGGAGCCCTGAATCATTGTCAGCTCCCATACTAAAAAGTCCGCGTGGCTCTGCACAGTCAGGATGTCGATTGCCATTAAAAAGGAACCTAGGGTTGAAAGTTTTGCCTAAAAGTCTCTGAGCTCCAGAAACCAAACTAGGATTTACTGGGAAAAGAAAACTCAAGGACTAATTCTCTCCCAATGAGACACACATTAACCAAATTCCGCTAACATTATGATAAAGCACAGCCCTGTCACTATATACTATGTATAATGTATATAAATATATATATATATATATATATATATATATATATATATATATATATATATATACTGTATATATCTTCAGATTTTCTACAGGAAAATATTCTCTAAAATGACAAAACAGAAACGTATTCTTATATCTTGGCCTTTATTTGATTATGAGAAGGTAATGATTTTGCACCTTATTTTTCAATAAAAAAAGCAGCATGCAAACGTCTTACTCTTTCTAAAACTATGTCACTCCAACACTAGTAATTCAGTTTGTGCTCTCATATGTAATGTTATTTATAGTTTAATAACCCTAGATTATCAGAAGAATTTTATAATTAATTTGTTTGCTAGAGGGTTGAAGAAATCCTGTTAAAAGGGACTGTCTTAAGAATACATCTATTCCCATTAGACCCACCTCATACAGTATCATTTCTAAACTCTTGCAACAAAAATATCTTGTACGGTAAAGACTAGTAGTTAGCATTTGTAAAAGTTGTCCTTCACTCACATTAAGTAAAATTATATATTTGTAAACGTGATTTATAAAATTTGTAAAGGTCTCCCCATAGGCATTATAGTTTCCTGTGAGACTATTGATCATATGCACCTAAAAATACCTTTTTTAAACTATACAAATGTTACAGTGGGTTTATTAGCAAAAAACATGAACTAAAGATTCCCTGTATAGGCATATTACATGCTCTATAATATTCACCAAGCACAAATGTTTATAATTAGACATTTTCTGTAATTCTATCCATTTTGTATAATATACTCAATATTTAACATGTTGCAGTACTGTTTATGTATAAGATTTTTTTTTCTTAAAGAAGCTATTGAGTTCTGCTTTTGGAGGGGAAGAACACCCCACCTCCCCTCCTCATACTACCTAAGAAACATGCACATCTGTGGCTGTCAATCACAAAAAAAAAAGGTAACTTGATAAAGCGCATGCGCGTGAAACGCGTAGTCACGGTAACGGAGAAAGTTTGCTTTCCACCCTGGTTCCTGCAAGGCGAGTGACATTTTTCCGGCCATCGCATCAGAGCAGCGCAGTGATTGTTCCTCCTCGTGCCGGCTGGTCCCGGAAAGGATCCCTTGGATCGCATTTGTGTTGTTCCTATGCGCTGCTATCATATGTTTTATCCTGCTCCAGCATCCATCCCATGCTTTACTGGCCAGCAGCATAGTGACTTCCTTGGTGGCCCACTGGCTGATTCTTATCCTTCATACAACAGGCACCCTAGGAGCGCCTGATTATTTGTTTTTGCTTTTGTGCCTGTCAATCACAGACTGTGAGCTGGAGCTCTCCTCTCCTGTCACCAATTATCCCTTGGAGTCAGAAAAAGTTTTCATAAGTGAGTCATGTGGATAACAGGGGAATGAGGCAGCAGAGAGAAATCACACTCAGTACTTTGAATAGAGACAAATACACAGTATAGAAGAATGTACTTTGTTCATATTTCATGTCTGAGGTTTACTACCACTTCAGGTTTATTGAGATAAAGTAATATTTTTGTACACCTCCCTCTTTCAACTGGTTCTGCTGGCCACTCTCAGTTGCTTGTAATAGGAAAGGAAGCTGGTTCTCTGCTCTTGATAAACTATATCAACCTTTCATTTGATTGATCGGTATTTCTATTTGAAAAATTGCTATCATTACAAGGCAACCTCAGCAGAATTGGTGACATCTATCCTTACATGCACTCACTCCAAGTTTGCATACCTAGAAATGAACTGCTAGCAAAGTAGAATGACAGTTTGCACCACTCTTCTAGTTATTGTTTTTGGGAGTAGCGGTGTGGAGTTGGCAAACTGTCCCTTTTATCCTAAAAGTTGTTTGACAGCCAATTGCTCTCTAGCTGCCACATTCAATGGTATGCATTTATCCTATTATAAAAATGGTGAAGGTGACATGTCAGGCGAATGGCATTGTATGTCATCTGGGCAAGTAGAATTAATGTGAATTTCACAAAAAATCCTTTATAAATAGTTCTCATACCATTGTTGGATATGTAAAAAATCATCACTTTTGGAATTTAGAATGCTGTTGATATAGGTGCATTTAAGCTCATCATGTAATCTGTCAATTAACCACTTGCCGACCAGCAGCCGCACTTTTACTTCAACAGGTCGGCTCTATTACGCGAAACGACATACCTGTACGTCGTTTTGTGTAAAAGCCAGTGGGGGCATGTGCGCGTGCTGATTGGCCAGAGGGGGGCCAATAAGCGGGTCCAGTAGACGTTATTTCCGCTGGCCACCCGCGATCGCTCCCGATAGAGACAGAATGCCGGTCTGCCTATGTAAACAAAGCAGACCGCCATTCTGTCAGAGATTCCTCCTATTTAGGAACATAGATCTCTATGTTCATCTTGTAAGTACAACCCCCACACAGTTAGAAAGCATCCCCTTGGGACACCTAGGGAACCCTTTGAGCGCCCCTGGTGTTAACCCCTTCCCTACCAGTGTCATTAGTACAGTAACAGTGCATATTTTTGTCACTGATTACTGTAATAATGTCACCGGTCCCCTCAAAAGTGTCAGTTAGGTGTTCAATCTGTCTGCCGCGATCTCGCAGTCCCGTTAAAAATTGCTGATCACCACCATTACTAGTAAAAAAAAATACAAACTAGGGGATAGATTTATGTCATTTTTTTTAGACACGATAACTTTTGCGCAAGCCGATCAATATACACTTATTGGCATTTTTTTAAAAATATGTGGCAGAATACATATTAGCCTAAGTTGATGAAATAATTAGATTTTTTCATTTTTTTTTTTTTTCATTGGCTGTGTTTTATAGCAGAAAGTAAAAAATATTGTTCTTTTTTTCAGAATTGTCACTTTTTTTTTGTTTTTAGCTAAAAAAAAAAAAAACTGCAGAGGTGATCAAATACCACCAAAAGAAAGCTCTATGTGTTAAAAAAAGGACATCAATTTTAAATGGGTACAACTTTGCGTGATTGTCAGTTAAAGTGGTTAAACACATTTTTAAAATGTGGAACAACTCATACTGTTTTTTTTTATAAAAAGATGTTCATACTATAAGTAAATCCCCATATAACCTGCAATGCATAGATTACTTATGAAAACATTGATATTCTAATATTCTAATATTCTACAATTAAAATTGATTAGATAGTATTACAGTTATACTGATAACACTTCCAACTGTATTTATGTGCACAAAATACTCACTCCAAACAAAAGACCATCTGACTATATTTTACTTAAAGCGTTACCCCAACACTTAATATTCCTGATATGCACCTGCTGTACCATGTACTGTATTTGTATGAGAAAGTCTCCTGTTATTTTTGTATTTCTTCCTTTGTGTGATATTCCTGGTGTTCCTGCCTTTTCACTTGCTTTCCTATTAAAAACTGACCACACTAAGCAGGAGAACACACTGTGGTCAGTTCTCTAGCTATGCTGGGAACTCAGCCTGCTCTCCTTCAATAAATATTCACTATTGTACATATTTTTCTTATCTTCCCAATTCAATTCTTACATGGTAATATGCATTTACTCACATTGATATGCAGTCACTCACAGTTTTGTGCTATGGCTCATTAAATGTTTGTTTCATTATTATTGTATATTGTATCTTATCTTATTCTTGTATGTATGCCTGTATAGCTATTCGTATATGAGCATAAATTTGCTGTTTTTATTGAAAATGCAATATTTGATATCTCAAAAACCTGATGTGATAGACAAAAACTGATGCCAGATTTGGAATCAGCACCCTAAATTTACCTTTAAACCGTTGGAATATCTAATGCCAGAAAAAGTGTGTTGACCAGTGTAATCAGACTTGTCCTGACACCCCCACGCAGCACAGCCATTCAGCTCAGCGTGCTGCTGCTTCTCCTCCTCCCAGCTCTTATGCAGCTGAGATCACTAATAAAGAGGATAAAAAAATGGTATTTACAGTGCCTTGAAAAAGTTTTTATACCCCTTGTTTTTTTTCCCACATTTTGTCATGTTACAAACAAAAACATGAATGTATTTTAATGTGATTTTTATATGCTAGACCAACACAAAGTGGCACATAATTGTGAGGTGGAAGGAAAATGATAAATGGTTTTCAATTTTTTTTACAAATAAATATTTGAAAAGTGTGGCGTGCATTTGTATTCAGCCCCCCTGAGTTAATACTTTGTAAAACCACCTTTCGCTGCAATTACAGCTGCAAGTCTTTTTGGGGATGTCTCTACCAGCTTTGCACATCTAGAGAGTGACATTTTCCCCATTTTTCTTAGCAAAGTAGCTCAAGCTCTGTCAGATTGCTTTATTATTCTACTTTTTGCTGGCCTATGAAACCATACTAGTTTTTTTGAAAAGTTGATGGGTGTGCTGGACTGACCTGCTTGATAGAGGGTCTGTGGGTGGATGGTAGGTGAGAGAGGGACACTTGGGGAAACTAATTCCCAATCAATCTGGCCAGACTGGATGAAAAAAGACAGTGACCCCTTTGTTAAGGGGTCTGGGCTGCTACCTTAAGATACGGCCTAGTGGTCATTTCCAAAGTTTCTAGTGGTAGTCGGTTAAAGGAGCGCCCAAAATCAGCAATAAGAATCCCACTTAGATCAAAAGATCGTGGTTTTATTGGTAGCAGAACATGTTAAAGCCAACGTGTTTCGGGGGAACAGAGACTCCCCCTTCTTCAGGGCGTACTGTAAATGTTGCTATTAAGATCTGCAACTGACAGCATAACCTGTAGCATAAGGTTTTGAAAGGTACAGTGCTTTTATATTAGTTATGCCAAATGTGCATTTTACAAACATATTTATTCTTCTAAAAAGTGCAAAACTATATTTTTTTGCATATAATAAAGCATAGGTAAAGCTACTGTAAATGACAGCAAATATAAAATGATAATAAAAAATAAATAATGGCATATACATTTATTTACCTTATTATTATTTCAAGACCTTTTAATATATTATACAAAAAAATTGGGCCATCCAGTAGAATTTCTCTTTGTAAAGTTAAGAAAAAACAACCAATTAACATACAACGATCTTCTTGACCTCATCAATATTAAAAATGCAATATCCACCATTTCTGTAACAAATGTATTAATATAATACATTATATTGCCAGCAATTTGTTAGGTTTGACCTTTATTAGAAGTTCACTTATATTATTCTAAAGACCTATGTATGCTCATTCATGAGAAATTAAAGAAAACACCTAGGGACTTTTATGTCTACATGGGCTGCATTAGATCTCTCCACCACTGGCAGTGACATAAATCATGCTGATATTTTAACTCACTAGACAATAGGCCTAGGCACTCAACTGCACTAATGGTCTTCTTCTAGGTCAGAGAAATAATTAGTAGCTTTAAGAACATACTACTATGCATTGGAAATCACTTTGTCAGAAATAAGGTTCTTCTGCTCTTCTGAGCTTTTCATTTGTCACATCCTTTTGCTGAACTGCAATAAATATCTTAGTGACCTTGTCTAAAGCAATCTAATTAAATGGCAATGTCAATGTAAAACATTATTTTATTAGCTTTGTGTTCAGTAGAAAGTCGGTATTTTGTATTGTAGTTGTAACCTCTTTAATCATATAATTAATTACATTCTCATGGTGAACGGTCACTTAGGGACCCTTTCTATCTAATATACTTTAATGTGCCATGATCTGCAGTTTAGAAGTCAATTTACAAATCGTGTTTCAAATGTAGTTTTTGGTTCACTGTATCACTTAAGTCAATACAGCTACGTGTCACCGATAAGCTTATAGACTGGCAATATGCCCTAATATATTCATATTTATTTTTTAAAAGTGCAAAAATGCTTTAGTAGGCACTAAATTAATTCACCTTTTGCAGTGCTTTCCGATGGCTATATGGTAGAATGATCATATAGCATTGGGATATATGAGCTTGTCATTTCTCTTGGTATTTTAAGATATTAAAAAAACCTTTGATGAAAGTTAGAAAAGTTACTAAAAATGTCTGCAGACATCTATGGTTACACATAGTGGGTATGCTAGAGGTCTTAGGCTAGTTGCACATGGACATACAAATTTACTGATGTTTATACTCAGGATCCTGTTGACAAAAAGATCCTGCAAAATGAAATGTTGTTTAAAGACTTTGCGTAAATGCACGTAAAGGCCCGTAAAAGGAGCATAACACTCTTCATTGCCAGTAGTACAATATACTCATATATACAGACATAAACATGTGTTAAGGTGTATAAACATGGGTACACATGCAAATTACTGCAGTCAAACATAACATTTTCTATTTTTGTTTTACTGCTCTCTAATTATTGCTCTATTTCTGATCTTTACACAGCTGTGTATGGTTCCATAGACAACAATGCATCTATATCCAGATCAGTTTTTTACACCTGTGTGCCAGAGGCTCCATTGTCAAACATCTTTTATCTGTTTAAACAAAGGATAGAAGATTTGCACTTAAAGTATAGACATAGCTGAAGTTCAAATCAGTATCTACTAGGGTTTGGTTAACCAGAAGCTTATGCAAATCTACATGGCACTGTGAAGAAATATAAACATATTTGAGATTCCTGTGTCCCTCACTGTCTTTCAGGGAACTTTAAATCATTGGACTGTTCGAGAGGTGGTCCTCACATGCTACCTTAAAGTGCCCTGATTCGCTTCCCTCCTCCCATTCCTCCCTTTCTCATCCACCCCTTTTCCACCTCCACATATTTATTTTGTTCTTCGTCTGCTCCTTTTTACTCTGTCTCAGTGTTTCTATTTAATGCCTCAAGACTGCTTGTTCCACTTGTCTACACCTGTTAGACTCCTACCTTAGTATATGTAACCATTGCTACTATTTGCCATTACTAATTCTATAAGTTTCAAGATTTTATCCAAAGGTCTTGTTAACTTGGCTATCAATGAAAAGTGTTGCAGTCAATTAATTAATGTTCTAATTTGTAAGGTGTGGCAGCCTGATGCCCCACTAGGGTGATTTTAATCCAGAATTCTCAACTAGGCTGGTTGAGGGGCTCCAGGAGGTTTGCTTAATTAGAAGGAAACTGGCTTTTTGGTTTCCTTATGAATTAAAGAAAAATCTATTTTGGGACTTGGAGCCCACAGATTTCTTAGCTATCCGGGTGGGATGAAATCTCTAGTGCTGGGTAAAGATTTTCAGAACCACCAGCACACTGTATGGTCAAATGTGTGGTGGTCTATTAAAAGTGACATGACCACCATTGGTTTTGGTCCACTCTCCTGAGGTGCCAGGTGTGCAAGGGAGAAGCCAGAGGGGTTCATGCCTGCATTGGAAAAGACAGACACTCAAACCTGAGGGCTAGAGCAGCAGGGGGCTGCTACTGATGTGGACAGTGCAGGCAAGAAAATGGTCTGTAGGAGACAGACAAGAGCCTGACGTGGAAGGCCTGAGCAGCATTGCAATAGGTGTAAGCCAGAAGGATGAATAACTGATTTGCTGCTAAATTGAGCCTGGAGGAAGGAGATAGCTCTATATATATATATATGTATATGCCCACTCTGTTTGCAACAAACTCTTCTCTGTTCATGACCAATTTATCACAAACTCCTTCAACCTGCTTGCCATTACTGAGACCTGGCTTCAAGAATCTGACTCTCCTTCTCCTCTTCTCCTGCTGCCCTCTCCAATGGTGGCCTCCTGTGGTCTCACTATCCCAGGCCTAGTGGACAGAAAGGAGGTGGGGTTGGAATTCTCCTTTCCTCTCAAAGCACTTTTCAGGTTCTTCATCCACCCCCTTCTCTGTCCCTGTCCTCATTTGAAGCTCACTGTATTCGTCCAGTTTCGTTGAGAATTGCTGTCATCTATCGGCCTCCTGGACCAGTATCAGGCTTCCTTGATGACTTCTATGCCTGGCTACCCTACTTTCTCTCTTCTGAAATTCCCACAATCATTCTTGGAGATTTCAACATCCCTGTTAATCTTTTTTTAATCAATGTTTTATTGAAATTCAAACTCAGTACAGAGTAAAACAAATGTTGAGCAGTAACAATAGAATACAAACCACAAACTCAAAGTGTAAATAAAGCGTGCTCGGACAACCGAACCATAATGTCGAGGAATTTCATCGACCATATAAGCAGGTTTAGATAAACTGGATAATGAGTAATGTTTTCGCTGGCATCAGCCATAGGGGAATAGGGGTGGGAAGGAGGGAGGAGGGGCAACCAGGTGGGAGGGAGGGAAGAGTTGAGAAGGGTTTATGGGTTTGGGGGAGGGGTGGGGGGTAAGGGGGGGGGGGGTGTAAGGCACCGTGAGAATGCTCAAAACTGCAAAATAGCTAAAGTTATCCTATAAAGAGTTGACAGTTCTACCTCTACACCACAATACACATAGATTAAAGCACCATAGCTGCCTAGCACACCAATATATGCATTGTAGGTTAGCGTGTATTAGAGTGCAACCAAAGGAGTGTGTGCATCTGTCCACCAAGTCAGTACTGGGGTCTCAGATCAGTTCGGAGGAAGTGTTAGTGACCCTGTCAGAGGTAAGAGATTGGGGGCAAGCAAGTTCCACTTGCGATCTATGGTCGTACGGGATAGACGTGAATCCAAGGTGGGTCCCACTAGTTCAGTGTTTCTTAAAGATATGAGATCAGAGGAAAGTTCAGCTATAGTGGGGGCGGTGTCTGACATCCAGTGGCGCAGAATCAACCTGCGGGCTGCCATCAGGCAGTTGACCAACCATGGCTTGAATTGTGATATGCGCTTCCTGGAGTCTTTTGGCATCAGTAGACTTTCCTCATCCAGGCAATTGAACACGAGTGGGTAGATATCTCTAGGGATGGATACCCCCGTCATTCTAGTAATATAACGTAATGTTTTGTCCCAAAAAGATGATATCTGAGGGCAAAGCCACAACTTGTGCAGTAGAGATGGAGAACGTTCTTTGCAGAGAGTGCAGAGATGATGTGCCGGGTCTTTTGACCAGCGGATGTGAGGGTAGTAAGCTCCATGAAGAATTTTAAACTGTTGCTCCCTCCAGAATTCACAGGTTACGTGTTAGCGAGTGGTTAGGTAGCCCTTCAGGATCCTGGATTGGGCGTTGGGTGAGTTGAGCAGTTTATTCCAGGATTTAGCGATGGAGTGCACAGACCCCTGATAGAGTTCTTGGTGTAGAGGTTTATACAACTGCGATATCCTGTGTTTACCCTGCACAATCCATTGGTCCACCAGGTTGGGGCGGAATCGTAGAGAGGAGGTACGACATAAATCATTTACAAAGCTTATACATTGCCTGAAATAGAGATAGTGTCCTTTCGGCAGATCATGAGAGTGATAACTTAGAGGAAGCCCAGTACTCACGTCAAAAAGCTGTGACATCAATTTTAGGCCGAGTGTTGCTGCGCCTGTGGGAAACCAGGGTGGTTGTGGATGGGAAGATATCTGGACAGGCGTTGGGAGGATCCCAACTTCTTCCTCACCTCTCTCCAGGCTGCCACCGAATCTCTAATCAGGATATTGTGACGGAGAGCGTTGGGGACATCCCCTGTCCCACAGTGCAGCAACGCGACCAGGTCACGAGGAGCAACCATTTGGGACTTCATAGAATAGTTGGTATACCGCGATTCCCTGCTGATCCAATCCAGACAGCCTTTCAGGCCCAGGATTTTAGCTCGGCTACCATCTTGTCAAGTATCGGCGCAAAATTTAAGCGATAAATGGTAGAGGGAAAGCGACCAATTTTGATTCCCAAATAGGTGATGTGTGTGGATGCTATACGCAGACTCGACGACGACGCCCACTGTGGGGTGCACGCCATATTCAGGGGAAATATTTCGCTCTTAAAGTTCTGGAAGTTGATACGAAGACCCGAGCACAGACGGTAATCGGCGAAAATGGCCTGGATCAAGGGAAGGTCATGACCTGGATCTGACGTGAAAATAAGCACATCGTCCGCAAACATAGCAGTGCGTAATTCCTCCGTGCCCACTCTTATGCCCCGAAGATCAGGATGGGAGAGCAAATACCTGGAGAGGGGCTCTAAAGCTAAATTGAACAGGAGAGGTGAGAGCGGGCATCCTTGCCTCGTCCCCTTGAATAATCGGAACGAGGGAGAGATTTGACCCGCTATCACCACCTGCGCCTGCGGACTCGCGTACATCATCCTAATTAAGTGCAAAAATTTGCCCGAGAAGCCTACTTTAGTGAGGACTCGATCCAGCCATTGGATATTCACGTTATCAAATGCCTTTTTGGCATCAAGAGTGATTATCGCCACGTCTGTGCTCGGGTCCGCCTTGGAAGCCTCGAGAGCCAGTGATACCTTCCTAATATTTGATATAGCAGATCTGCCTTTTGTGAACCCTGATTGCGTGTGATAAATAATGGAGGGCATAATGGACGCCAATCTGTCCGCCATTAATTTGGAGAGCAGCTTGGAGTCTACGTTTAGGAGCGAGATTGGCCTGTGTAAACAAAGCGGGCGGATCTCCTAAGTGACAGGCAGGGACAGATTGCAGGATTTAGCAAAGCTGAACCTGCGATCTGTGCCTGTGTCACACAGTCCCCTCCCCCCACACACGTCAGTAAGCACCAGGCATACATTAACCCCTTGATCACCAATAAAAGTTAACCCCTTCCCTGCCAGTGTCATTTTTACAGTAACAGTGCATATTTTTAGCACTGATTACTGTAGTAATGTCACTGGTACCCCCAAAAGTGTAAAAAATGTCAGTCAAGGGTCCGATCTGTCCGTCGCAATGTCGCAGTCCCGCAAAAAAAATCGCAGATCACCGGCCATTACTAGTTTAAAAAAAAAAACATAAAAATGACATAAATTTCCCGTAGTTAGTAGCTGCGATAACCTTTGCGCAAACCAATCAAAATACGCTTATTGTGATTTTTTTATCAAAAATATGTAGCAGAAAACAAATTGGCCAAAAATGTTAAAAATTTTTGATTTTTACATTTTTTTGGGGGAATTTCATATAAAAAAATGTGAAAAATATTATTATTTTTTCAAAATTGTCGCTTTTTCTTTGTTTATAGGACAAAAAGTAAAAATCGCACAGGTGATCAAATACCACCAAAAGAAAGCTCTATTTGTGGGATAAAAAAGACATCAATTTAATTTGGGTACAGCATTGCACGACCGCGCAATTGTTCCATTAAATTAAGGCAGTGCCGAATCGCAAAATATGGCCTGGACAGGAATGGGGTAAAATCTTCCGGTCTAAAAGCAGTTAAAAATACGCTCATTGAGAATTTTTTTGTCAAAGACATGTAGCTAAATACATTTTGGTCTAAATATATGACAAAAATTTAATATATTGGATATTTTTTAACTGTCAAAGTAGAAAAATATTGTTATTTTTTCAAAATTGTTGCATTTTTTTATTAATATCGCAAAAAATTAAAAGCACAGAGGTGATAAAATACCACCAAAAGAAAGCTCTGTTTGCGAGGAAAGAAGGACGTAAATTTTGTTTGGGTACGGCGTTGCATGACTGCGCAATTGTCAGTTAAAGTCGTACAGTGCCGAATCGCAAAAAGTGGCCTGTACGTAAAGCAGGAAAATCCTCATTTTAGGCCAATTTGTATTCTGCCACATATTTTTGGTAAAAAAAAAAAAAAATCCCAATAAGTGCATATTGATTGGTTTGCGCAAAAGTTATCGCGTCTACAAACTAGGGGAAAGATTTATGTCATTGTTATTTCATTTTTTTTTTTTTTTTACTAGTAATGGCGGTGATCAGCGATTTTTAGCGGGATTGTGACATTGTGGTGGACAGATCGGACACCTGACATTTTTGACACTTTTGGGGGGGACCAGTGACATTACTACAGTAATCAGTGCTAAAAATATGCGCGGTTACTGTACTAATGACACTGGCAGGGAAGGGGTTAACACCAGGGGCCATCAAAGGGTTTATTGTATGCCTAGGGAGTGTTTTCTAACATTGAGGGGGATGGGCTTATGGAATCAACATAGGGACCTGTGTTCCTGAATAGGGGGAACACAGGAGCCCTGTGTTGATTGCTGACAGAACAACGGTCTGCTGTGTTTACAATGGCAGACTGCCATTCTGTCTTCCCAGGGAGTGTTCGTGGGTGCCCGGTGGCAATCACGCCTGCCGGCCCCGCAGATCAGCTTTCCCTCTCGCGAATCGCCGAGGAGTGAAGTATGGGTACGGCGATTTGCGCAGCCAACGCATTATATCTGCGGCGGATGGTCAGCAAGTGATTAAAGCTTGTGGGCCCTAATGCAAAAATTGATCTAGGGCCCCTCACTACTACTTGCCACTTCCACCACGCACTGAAATACTCCAAGTGGCTAAAAAGTTAATTAATTTGCATATATTTATTTACAATAAAATCATTATTAACGGACACATTTATAACATAACTTACAAAATTCCCGCTAAATCTAAAAGATAATGTATTGAGGTAATAATCAAAGCTTTGCATGTGAATGAGGTCTTGGGGCACATTCACATGGGTGCTGTGGCCTGCTCAGTGCAAACTAGATTTTTATTTTTTTATTTTTTATGTGGTTGGAGCTGTGTGAAGGCAGCTTATGGTATGTTATGGGACTCAGCAATGTGTACAAACACAGCCGAAGGTCCTAATTTGACAGGTGTGTGGATGCAGGTTTACGGCCCCAATCACAGTCAGTGTGTATTGGGGGTAACTCATCCACACCTGCACCTGTCAAATTAGGACCTGCAGCTGTGTTTTTACAGCCACTGTATCCTCATAGAGTAACAGGCTTCTTCAGCCAAAAAAACAAACCACTCATGCCCACTACATGAGCCAGAGAACCCATGTGAATGAGCCCTTATTTATTTATATTATTTTTAAAAAATGTTTTTTTTCATTACCTGTTGCAATTTTTTTTCTTTTTTTTTCACATTTTTTTTCACAATGCATTTGGATGCAGGGGCTTTGGTAAAATATCAGACTCTAAATAGACTCTTAAAGTCTCACTTTTGAGACAGGGAAAGGGAGCAAACACACTCCCCAGTTCATTTTTGCAGCCTCAGCTGCACCCAATGAGTGGACATTAAGAGCTCTGCACAGTATTCCTGTTCCTTCATAAACTGAATCATAGTAAACATAGTTACCAATCACTCACTGTGTTCTTTTGGAAAAGGAAGGAGCCAGTAAATTACATCCTGAGGAATCCCCCCGTTTGCCCACAGCAGCAGCTGGTGGTAAAGGAGAGGGGAGAAGTCTGCAGTGTTGCCGGGGGCCTGGGCAGCAGGAGAAATCTGATAGTGGACAGGAGGGGGGTTTTCAGTGTGGGGGGAAGGGTAATTAGAGGAACCAATCCCCTGTATGCAGCAGCTAAAAACAGTGGAGGAGGAAAAGCTGGCTTTCAGCTGCTGTGGACTGAGCCAATACAGGGATTGGATCTTATACTTTCCCCCCCTGCAATACATAATGTGGCATGGATGCTGCTGAGGCCCCCCTTGAGCATGGGCAGGGTCACCTTTGTGATCCCTAAAGTTCCACCAGTGGTGCTAGGGGTGATTAGCATGTGAATAGTGACAAGTTGAATATTAAATATAAGATTAAATTGTTTGAAAAATATAATAATGTATACTATACTACTACTACTAATACTTTGTTCAGGATTTCTTCTGTATGTATAAAGGGACATTGCAAACTTACTATTGTAACTTTAATACATAACTTGTAATGTATGTATTTGTCAGTTTCCTTGGAATAAGGCAGCTGGACTAAAAGTAACTTGTGTTCTGATAATACGTAGAATTGAGGTTTTTGGACTTTAAAAGTTTGTTCTGAGAAATGTCCTAGTTTGGCATAATGTCTAGTTTGGCACAGGAAGATGTATTGCTGGAATCTTTGATTAAATAGGGGATTGTTTTAATGTCATGTCGTATTTGATTAAAACTATCAATTTGTTCTTATAATCATTTATGTTTATTGGGATCGTGTAACCTTAAAGATTTGGCTCAAACAATGAGTAGACTTGGCTCAAACAATGAGTGATGAGGACATGTCCACATCTATGCATGATCATGATTATTGTTCAAGGTCAGTTAGGAAAATTCCACTCTCCCTGATATGTAGCCAAAAATATGTGTATAAAGACAGCTGTTACCAAATATGAAATGGCCACACTGCATCTTGCCTGTAGTCCGATGACATTGTTTATTCTGAATAAACCATATACAGATTAAGAAATCTGATGGGAGTTGAAGTCCTTCATTGAAAGCCTGACCCTAACATTGGTGACCCCGAAGATGTGTCTCCTTGTCGCAGGCTCCTTTGTTCCATTCTTCCCACAACAGGAGGGTAAAATTTCTTGAGGCCTCAGGTGAGAAACATTTTTCTCAATATATTTCTCCTTTGCTGGTGTGTGGATTTGAGTGGTTGGATGGAGCTGGGACACAGGAGGTAACACAGTCCTTTTTTTTCTAGTAATTATCTGTATGTGGTTGTTCATAATAGTATTAAAAAGTGCACTGTGTTTTCTCTCTTACCCTCAGAGAGACAGTTTATAGTTGTTACGAATAAGAGATTTGCTATAGATGTAGCACATTTTTAGTGAGTGTATGAGCTGAGTGCCTGAATTAAGGGTGTAATAGATATAGCAGAAGTATTGGCTTCCGTTTTGTTCCCTGCAGAGCTGGAAGCTCTGTGTGACATGGTGATTGAGTGCTCTGCTAAATGTTCTTTGGAATAGGAGAAGTGGCCTATGAACTGCTCAATGTGGGACACCTCATTGAGTATAGAACAGTAAGCATAGGAGCTGGGTTGGCTGCTGGTACACAGCCTAGTGTAATAGAGCTCATAGGATCCTACATCCCTTAGGATCTATATTTTGCTATCTCTGGATGAATAGACAGAATATTTTCTAAATATGAGAAGTCGTATGAATAAACTTATTTGCCATTTGATAAAGGCATGTGAACTGTCAAAAGAAAAGGAATGTTTGGTCAAGGTGGCAAAAACTGTGGGCTTGAAACCTACCAAACTTCTGCCTGGTATGCCCATTGTAAAAATTATACAAGAGGGCAAGACAGCTCTGACATTCCACAGAAAATGGTATAAATTAACTTGGAAAATTCATAAAAATGACCTGGATAAATGGTGGCTAGCAGAAGGCTCCTTTAAAGCACATAAGCTGGAAGCATTACGTAACATATTATTGTTTGTCTGTGTGGGAAGATATGGCTGGTAAATTGGCTCTGTCACCCCCATATAAAATGTGTTCAGAAAAAATTCCTTTGACAATAGGTGAGGAGGAGGACGAATTACCTATTGATTTCACTTCCCCTTATGCAGCTGTTAGGAGACAGCTTAGACATGTAAAAGAGGGACAGCTCAGGCAGGTGCCTTCTGCACCTGAAATAATGCTGGAGATCATTAGCCCTACCCCTATAAAAGAAGCAGTGGGGGAAAGAGAAGACTGGTCTGCATGGATTCCTAGTACTCCCCCTTGGTTCAAAATATATTTTATTAATTATTTATTAAATCGATAAATTAGAGAGACAGAGAGTTGGTTACCAATGTCACCAGGGTCTGAGGAAATTGAGATGCCTACCAGACATTCTGAGCGTAGGCAAAGTTTGGGAAATCTCATTGGGCCAGTAACTGGTGAAATGTGGAGATATGAATCAACGGGGGAACTTTAGCCTATTTTATAAAAGTCCTCTAAGAACACCCCTGTGGTGTCTCTTGCTTTCACTCAAAGCAGTTGAGCGAGAACAACAACTGAGAAAATATATTAGGGATCAGTTACAGAAGTGCCTTTCAGTTCAAATGCCCTTAAGGGAAGTGGCATTTCCTGGAGAGACAATTGATGATGTCTATACCCCCTAAATTGGAACAGTGTATGTGCCTTAGAAACCACATGAAATTAGGGCAATGATTGCAGATCTTCCAAATCTGCAAGTCTGTCCTAAGAAGGGGTTAAATAGAATATTCTGGCTACAGAAAACTCAACAGGCTACTTATGCTGATTTGTGGATACTTGTTGATTGTGTGTTGCCTGATAAGTATGTGGATATATGGAAAGTAGTAGCTAAGAATAAAGGGACAACAGAGATGGGAATAGTTAAACAAGAGAGGGGAGAGAACGTCTATGAAAAAGATATTGTGTGATTGTCTGAAATATTAAAAGATTGGGTGACTACCACTTTTAAAAGAGGGCAGTATTTAAGGCAGTCAATGGAAGTAATTTAGAAGAAAGGTGAGGATGTGTTAGGGTATTGGGGTAGATTCAAAGAAGCAATACAGAAACATACAGATTGGATGATTGATGATCAAATGGATATGGCACGAGTGGAACTGGTGAATGTGTTAGTAGAAGGATTTTTGCCAGAAGAGAGGGAAGAGATAGAACTCCGTACAACAGGATGGAGGAAAAAAACAGCTACAGAACTGGTTGATATTGCACAAAATGCATATGAAGTCTTACAAAAAAGGAGATAAAAGATAGATAAAAAAAGAAAAAATAAGATGATGAATGTGGTAATTAGAGAGGAAAAGGTGCAGAGGGAACATATTGGGGTATCAGTATCAGGGGGTTCCAACAACAACTCCTCCCTACCCTCCCTCTGGAAATGTGTACATTTCAAATAATAATTCAAAGAAATAACAGGAGAAGGAATACAGGGTGACCATATGATAACTTTCCAAAAAAATCCTCGGATTAAATCCCAATATCAGAGAGTAATCCCAAATATGCCTATGCCTGCCCCAGGGCCTCTAAGAGCATGCCCATTTGTTTTAGCTGTGGCCAAGGAGGACATTTAGCTAGAGAATGCATGAAATGCTAGGATGAAAAGGGGTGTGCTGATAACACAAATTATGAAACTGTTGTTAATCCTGAGTTTTTTTTTTTGGAACCAAATGTTGAACCTATAGTGGAAATAAATATTAATAGTGTTCCCAAGTCTTGTTTAGCAGATACAGGAGCTAGTCCCTCGCTGATGAATAACCCAGATGAGGCCTTGCCTCTTTTGGATCATCAGATTTCCTTGGTAGGGGTAAGTAACAATATCTTTACTACTGATGTCACTAAATCTGTACCGGTAGCTATGGGAAGCCAAACCACCATGCATTAATTTGTGCTGTCACCACACTCCCCTTGTAATTTAATAGAAAGGGATCTTCTAGCAAAAATGGGTGTAACTATTGCTCTGTCCCTAGATAGGATGGTGATACTGTAGATATACCTGAAGCGACAGGACCGGATGCAACTGATTTGGTCACCAAATGCTAGATAAATTGACTACTCCACGTATTGTTTTGCAGATAATGAAAATCTTTTTGTGGATGGGTCTTCTTTAAAGAGGGATGATGGAATTACCCTAGCTTGATGTGCAGTAGTAAATGGGAAAAAACAAATTGTGTATGCAAATATTGTGCCTAACACCAAATCTGCTCAGGCTTCTGAACTTACTGTTCTGCCTGAGGCTTTAGAGTTTGCACAGGACAGTGAGGTTAACATTTTTAGCGATTCAGCATACACAGTGTGGTACACAATTTTGCACAATTATGGAGAGAAAGTAGATTAATGACAGCATCGGGATCCCGGATTCAACATAGGGATTTGTTTGTTAGGCTTATGGCTGCAGTACAACTTCCGCAAAAGGTGGCAATTGTAAAATGCAAGGCCCATATTAAGTCAGATGATTTCATTTCTTAGGGTAATGCCCTGGCAGATGAAAATGCTAGAAGTGTTATTCTGCAACATGTGGTGGAGGAGAACTTCAAGTTGCAATATCTTTAACTGTCGATAATGACATGTTAGCACAATTGCTCTTCTAACAAGTCGGCCTGGATTAAACAGGGGGCTAGTTGTGATTCAAATGGGGTACAGAAATTACGTGATAGGATGATTGAACTATCAATGTTGTTTCCTTCCCTCTTTGATCTGTATCATACTAATTGTCATGTCTCAGCAGGAGGGATGAGAAGGATGGCTAATCGTCATTGGTATGCTCCGGGGTTTCATGGTTTTGCGGTATCAAAAATACGAGAATGTGCTGTGTGTCAAGAACACAATGTTGGTAAACCACTTAGAACCCCAATGAAACGCCTACTGAAGAGCAATTTCAGATATGTTTTCAGCTGAGCTGAAACACAGATCTCTCTTTTCCTCCAGTGCAGCCACTCCCTCTACAGTTAGAAAGCACTCCCTAGGAGCACACTTAACCCCTTGATCACCCCTGGTATTAACCCCTTCCCTGCCAGTGTCATGTATACAGTAACAGTGCATTTTTTTTATTACTGATCACTGTATTGGTGTCACTAGTCTCCAAACAGTGTACTTAGTGTCAGATTTGTCTGCCGCAATGTCGTAGTCCCGCTTAAAATTGCTGATCACCGCCATTACAAGTAAAAACAATAAAAAAAATAAAAAGTCCATAAATCTATCCCATAGTTTGTAGATGCTATAACTTTTGCGCAAACCAATTAATATACACTTTTTAGGATTTTTCTTTATCACAAATATGAAGCAGAATCAGTATTGGCCTAAATTGATTAAAAAAAAAAAAAAATTGATTTTTTTCCCATTTTTTTTATAGGGCATGTTTTATAGCAGAAAGTAAAACATTTTTTTTTTCAAAATTGTGGTTCTTTTTTTTGTTTATAGTGCAAAAAATAAAAACCACAGAGGTGACCAACTACCACCAAAAGAAAGCTCTATTTGTGGAAAAAAAAGGACATCAAGTTTTTTTTTTGGTACAACGTCCCATGACCATGCTATTGTCAGTTAAATCAACGCAGTGCCGTATTGCAAAAAATGGCCTGGTCATTAAGGGGGGGGGGTAAAAGTAGTTGACAAAGACATTTTTTACCTTAATGCATGTCCTCCATTTAGGTAAATAATGTCCCACTACTTGCTCCATCACCCCACCCAAACACTTACCGGGGAGCAGGTTGGTATAACATATTGGTTAGTTATAAAAAAAAGTCTTTAAAACCACTTTAAGAATGCAGTTAGTTAAAACCCTATTTTATTTACTAATATGCCATTTTAATTATTAACTGAGTTCCAGAGAATTTCATGAAATGAGCGGCTGAGTACTCCTCTAAGCTTGTAATTGATTTTTTTCGTCTAAGTTTGCACTTCTTAGTACAAATCCTCTTTCCTTCCCATAAGCGTATTTAGTCAGATCCTGCACATTTTGTGTCATTTCATCTGCCTCCACACAGCAAAGATAAACTTAGTAGAGCTGTCTAAAATGCTGAACTTGCTTTTACTATAAGTAGACCCAATTATATCTCTGGCTGGTACAAGCACATAAAAGATGTCTTATGCTACAGCAAACCTCAGATTATGGGCACTAGCTGTTCTTGCTTGAAAGCCTTCATCACCTGTGACAATGTCATTTCTGGGTCACAAATATGTCTTGCCAAACAGAATATATGGAAGTTTTATTTCTATCTAACTTGCCTTAAAAAACAATGATTTATAGGAGATGGATGCATAGGGAAATGTAAAGAAAGGGACTTGACACTTCATGCATGCATTGTGTTTAAATAATACAGCTTAAAGTATTTTTCTTTTTGTATTGTATTATTTCCATATGATTTGCTTTCACTGACAAATAACATGCCAGAGTTGGAAATGCTCACAATTCACAGCTTTAAAAGATCAGTTGATCTACATCATATCAGAACTTCTGTCAGGCTTTTATTGTTTGTGTCCTTATTGGAGAGTTTCACTCTCATTATCTGTTCTCCTGGCCACTTTCTTAAATTTTCCAAAATTATCCCAAACTGAAAAAATATCAAATGTCTAAGTCGTACAACTTACAAAGACAATCATAAAGTGAAATAATTCCCGCAGAATACAAAGAACATTTTTGCTCATCGAAATAGCCTACCACTACTGATCTCTGTTTCTAAATAGCTAGTTGCCTACCTGTCAGACTGATCCACTAAACTCCTTACTTTCAAACAACTTTAAAAAAAATTCAAATTTTATTCTGATTTCAGCTGCAGCATGCTAACTATGGGTCATTGACTCAGGATTAGGGATATGCAAATCTACTTGTGTTTGATTCACAGGGAGTTTGTCAACTGCATTTTCAAAATCCAGATTCAAGAAATAATCTTGATGCTAAATTCTGACCATCTTTATGGCTAATAAGAAAGCAATTGTCAAAAAAGGGCACGGGGAGCTTGGCACTGCCATAGTATTGGAATAATGTCATAAAGCAAAAAATGTTTTTTTTTTTTGTTTTTTTTAAACTATACAGCAGAAAGAGGGTCATTTAATTGGCACTTCTGGAGTGTCATGATAAAACACCAGCCCTCTAAAATACATTTTTAGAAGATGCCTTTAGGCTGTATGTGGTTTTAGAGAACAGTACAATTTCCATAAACAGTGTAAGTGACACCTTAACCTTTATATTTAGCTTGGATTGTATTATGATATATTATTGTAAATACTACATAGAAATTGGCCAGTGGCTCTATAGATTAACCAGTTCTGGACCGTAAGGATTTGCCCCCTTAATGACCAGGCCCTTTTTTTCGTTTCGGCACTGCATTACTTTAACGGACAATTGAGTGGATGTGCGATGCTGTACCCAAATAAAATTGACGTCCTTTTTTTCCCACAAATAGAGCTTTGTTTTGGTGGGATTTGATCACCTGTGCGATTTTTATTTTTTGCGCTATACACAAAATGAGAGCAACAATATTGAAAAAAAAAAAAAAAAACAATATTTTTCACATTCTGCTATATAACATTCCCAAAAAAATAAATAAATAAAAATCAAAGTTTTTTAACATTTTAGGCCAATTTGCTTTCTGCTACATATTTTTGGTAAAAAAAAAAATAGTAATAAGCGTATTTTGATTTGTTTACGCAAAAGTTATCGAGTCTACTAACTACGGGAAAGATTTATGTAATTTTTATAGTTTTTTTTTTTTTTTTTTACTAGTAATGGCGGTGATCTGAAATTTTTTTGTGGGACAGTGACATTGCGGCGGACAGATCCCACAAATAGAGCTTTCTTTTGGTGGTATTTGATCACCTCTGCGTTTTTTTAGATTTTGCGCTATAAACAAAAAAAGAGCGACAATTTTGAAAAAAACACAATATTTTTTACTTTCTGCCTTTAAACCTTCCCAATAACAAAAATTTAAAAAATCTATTTGTTTTTAGCATTTTAGGGCAATTTGTATTTTGCTACATATTTTTGGTAAAAAAATCGTATTTTAATTGGGTTGCACAAAAGATCTGTCATCTGAAGATTGTAGGAGGCCAGCAGCAATCTCCGCCACTCCTCCTGCTGTGTCTAAACATGATTTGTTGGTTACATTGTTAGTGAGGTTGAAAAAAGACATCAGTCTATCAGTCCATCCAGTTCAACCTATGATGTGTGTGTTTGTGTGTATGTGTTTGCTGTTAACTGTACATTGTATACCCCTTTATGTTGTGGTATTTAAGGTGCCCATCTAAGGCTCCATGTACACGGGACGTTAGAAAAAACGTGTTGCAAAGCCAGTTCTGACGCCGGGAAAAAGCAGCTGTCAAACGTGCTTTCAGTAGCTTTTTCCATTGGCGTTATTGCACGTTTGGCCACGTTGCTTTTAGCAGCTTTTTTTCTGCCTCCTTCCAAAATCAATGGTTCCCTATGGGAGCCTATTGATTTGAATGGAAGTCGCACCGCAAGTCGGATCAGGATGATCCCACTTGCGGCGCGACTTGTGCTGTGAGAATCTTAAGGGGGAACTCCACGCCAAAAATGGGAAAAAAATTGCATGGGGGTCCCCCCCCCAGGTTCCAAACCAGGCCCTTTGGGGGCCATCTGTGCCATGAGGGGGCGGGGCCTCCTGATGACGTCATCAGGGGCCACGCCCACAATGGCTATATAACAAGCTGCAGAGACCGGAGACCGGCATAATTATCAGAGACATCGTCGGAGGAGGACCGGAAGAAGAAGAAGAAGAAGAAGAGAAGAGAAGAGAAGAGCAGAGGGCAAAAGAGCAGAAGAGCGGACAACATGGGGGCAAGGTGCTTTGAGGTGGGGGGTGCAGAGCTCCCCCTGCCCCAAAGCACCAACGACCCCCCATGTTGAGGGCATGTGGCCTGGTATGGTCCAGGGGGGTGGGGCCGCATGCTCGTCCCCTCCCCCTTCCTGCCCTACCGGATAAGGGTCTGATATGGATTTTTGGGGGGACCCCACGCCATTTTTTCGGCCTGGGGCTACCCTCAAATTCCATACCAGACCCGAATGGCCTGGTTTGGAACCTGGGGGGGACCCCCACGCAGTTTTTTTTTCACATTTTTGGCGTGGAGTTTCCCCTCAATATTCTCACAGTGCAAGTCGCGCCTGATCCGACTTGCGGTGCGACTTCCATTCAAATCAATAGGCTCCCATAGGGAACCATTGATTTTGAATGGAGGCAGAAAAAACGCTGCTAAAAGCAACGTGGCCAAACGTGCAATAACGCAAATGGAAAAAGCTACTGAAAGCACGTTTAACAGCTGCTTTTTCCCGGCGTCAGAACTAGCTTTGCAGGACGTTTTTTCTAACGTCCCGTGTACATGGAGCCTAATAGTTTTTTGAAACTATCGATGCTCCCTGCTCCCTGCTGATACCACTGCTTGTGAAAGAGAATTCCACGTCCTTACTGCTCTGACAGTAAAGAACCCCTTACATAGTGTTATACCTGAAGGGTTTCACATGTACTGTCACTTTAAGGCTCGCTCCACCCAGGAGTGATGACAAGGTTTCAAGGGGCAGAGTGGCCATCTTAGAGACATGTAGAGAGATGTATTGATATACAGAGCTGTCCTGTAATGCATGTTGTAGTGTACAGAGAGTCCTGAATAAACAACCGTAGTTTCAGATCAGAGTCCTGTGTCTCTCACAACACGGAGAATATAACACGTAGTTTAATCACTTAAGCTCCAGAAGATTTTACCCCCTTCCTGACCAGACCCCTTTTTTCAACTTGGCACTTTGTGACTTTAACTGACAATTGCACGGTCCTGCTATGCTGTACCCAAACCAAATTTACGTCCTTTTTTTCCCACAAACAGAGCTTTCTTTTGGTGGTATTTTATCACCTCTGTGCTTTTTATTTTTTGCGCTATTAATAAAAAAAGAGCAAAAATTTTGCAAAAAAATTACATTTTCAACTTTGTCTTTTAACCACTTACCGCCCGCCCGCCGTCATATGACGGCGGGACGGTGCGGCTATTATCCTGGGCGGACGTCATATGACGTGACCCAGGAAATGCACGGCAGGTGCGCGATCGCGGGCGCGCCGCCGTGCACTGCCGGTGTCGGGGTGTCCCCGGGACACCCCCCGTCACCGGCAGGGGGGAAACAGCCACTGGGCGTGGCTGTTTCCCACGTGATCGGCTGTGTTCCAATGACACAGCCGATCACAATGGAGGCGGCCGGGAGATGACCGCGCATGCGCGATCGGGAGCGCGCAGCGCGGTCATGTCGGTGGCACTGTGTTCCGTAGCTGTCACCGGCAGTAGTAAACAGTCACTGATAGTGACTGTTTACTATGTGATCGGCTGTGAATCCATTCACAGCCGATCAGAAAATGTAAACAAAGAGCAGTAACTCAGTGTTACTAGCTCTTCTCTCCTCATACAGTTTCCAGTATGAGGGGAGAAGAACTAGAAACAGTGAGTTACTGCTCTGTGTACCTGCAAAAGTAAAATCACACAAATAAAGGTCCCCCCACACAGTCCTCAGCCCCCCCCAATGTCACCTGTCACCCAACAGTCACCTCATCAGTGCCCAGAAATTGATACCCATAACGTTCACATGTGAGCGCAGCGATCGCGGGCAGAATCACCGCGATTCTGCCCGCAATCAAGAAATCATTGCAAATTGCGGGACGCTTGTGCGTTGCCCGTGATTTGCAATAGCACCCCAAACGCTGTGCGATGTTGCCGCCATTTCCGCCTGCCGAATCGCGGTAACATCACGCAAACAACGCATGACGCCCAAAAAAGGTACAAGAGCTTCTTTGGGGCGTCATGCGTTGTTTGCGTGATGTTACCGCGATTCGGCAGGTGGAAATCGCAGCAACATCGCACAGCGTTTGGGGTGCTATTGCAAATCACGGGCAATGCACAGGCGCCCCGCAATTTGCAATGATTTCTGGATCACGGGCAGGATCGCAGTGATTCTGCCCGCGATCGCTACGCTCACATGTGAACGTAGCCTAAAGTTCACCGGTCACCAGAGACTGCCATCAGTACCGCCGTGCACCATTGCCCGTCACCTGTCACCCATCAGTGACCATCGCCTGTCACCTGTCACCCCATCAATCACCGTCACCTGTCACCCCATCAGTCATTGTCACCTGTCACCCCATCAGTCATCGTCATCTGTCACCCTATCAATCATCGTCACTTGACACCCCATCAGTGATCGTCACTTGTCACCCCATCAATCATCGTCACCTGTCACCCCGTCAGTGATTGTCATCTGTCACCCCATCAATCATCGTCACTTGTCACCTCATCAATCATCGTCACCTGTCACCTCATCAGTCATCATCACCTGTCACCCCATCAGTCATCGTCACCTGTCACCCCATCAGTCATCGTCACCTGTCACCCCATAAGTCATTGTCACCTGTCACCCCATCAGTCATTGTCACCTGTCACCCCATCAGTCATCGTCACCTGTCACCCCATCAGTCATCGTCACCTGTTTGCCATATGCATGCAATCACTTACTGACCGCCTAACGACTATATGCGTCGGCCATTAAAAGCTAAATACTGGGGTTATGGCAGCAGATAGCCCCCATAACCCCGGTATTTTTTGAAACGGCGGGCGGTCGGCTTTCAGATAAGGGTAGTCCCAGTGGCGGATTCGCCGCAGAATTACCCTTACGGTGCAGGGGAAGAGGTGCCCCCCCCTCCTGCCGCGTCCCAGACGTTTTCCCAGCTTACCGGACCCGCCGGCAGCGGGGAAAACTATCCAGTCCCGGATCCTCAGAGACAGGAAGTCGAGTGAGGGCAAGATGGCCCTCACTCAACTCTATGGTCTTGGAGGACCGGAGCTACGTCAAAAGACGTTGCCTAGCAACCGGTTTAAAGGGCCGCTTTTTTTTTTTCTTTTTTTTTTTTCCTCTTTCAACAATTTTTTTTTTCTTTTCTTTTTTAGTGTAGTTGTGAGGTGTGAGGTCTTTTTGACCCCAGATCTCACAATAAAGAGGACCTGTCATGCCTATTTCTATTACAAGGGATGTTTACATTCCTTGTAATAGGAATAAAAATGATCAAAACATTTTTTTTTTTAAACTGTGTAAAAATAAAAAAATAATAAATAAAATAAATAGGAAAAAAAAAAAAAAAAAATTAAAGCGCCCTGTCCCCGTTAGCTCGCGCGCAGAAGCAAACGCATACGCAAGTCCCGCCCACATATGTAAACGGTGTTCAAACCATACATGTGAGGTATCGCCGCGATCGTTAGACCGAGAGCAATAATTTGAGCCCTAGACCTCCTCTGTAACTCTAAGCTAGTAACCTGCAGAAATTTTTAAAATGTTGCCTATGGGGATTTTTAAGTACCAATGTTTGGCGCCATTCTGTGAGCATGCGCAATTTTGAAGCATGACATGTTGGGTATCTAATTACTCGGCGTAACATTATCTTTCACATTATGGAAAAAAATTGTGCTAAATTTACTGTTTTCTTATTTTTTAGTTCAAAAAAGTGAATTTTTTTCAAAAAAATCGCATCTGGAAGACTGCTGCGCAAATATGGTGTGATAAAAAAAATATTGCAACGATCTCCATTTTATTCTCTAGGGTCTCTGCTAAAAAAAAATATATAATGTTTGGGGGTTCCAAGTAATTTTCTAGCAAAAAAAATGATTTTAGCTTGTAAACACCAAGTGTCAAAAATAGGCCCAGTCTTAAAGTGGATAAATGGACAACTTTGTGTAAAGCGCTACTTGGATGTTAGGCCTATGTGTGTGGCCAGGCTGTGAAAAAGTGTTACACATGTGGTATCGCCATACTCAGGAGGAATAGCAGAATGTATTTTGGGGTGCAATTTTTGCTATGTACATGCTATGTGTTAGAAATATTGCATAAATGGACAGCTTTGTGTAAAAAAAAATGTGTTTTCATTTTCTTTCCACATTTTCCAAAAACTTGTGGAAAAAAATGACATATTCAAAAGACTCATTATGCCTCAAAAATTATACGTTGGGCTGTTTGCTTTCCAAAATGGGGTCATTTTATGGGGGTTTCCATTGTCCTGGTGCTCCAGGGCCTTCAAAAGTGCGATAGGTTGTCAGGAAATTATATGTGTAATTTGTGCTCCTAGAATGCCGGACGGGGCTACTTGAATGTTAGGCCTCTGTATGTGGCCAGGCTGTGAAAAAGTCTCACACATGTGGTATCGCCATACTCAGGAGGAGTAGTAGAATGTGTTTTGGGGTGTAGTTGCAAGTATACATGTGCTGTGTGAGAGAAATAACCTGTTAATATGGCAATTTGTAAAAAAAAAAAAAAAAAAATCTTCATTTTGCAAAGAGTTGTGGGAAAAAATGACAACTTCAAAAAACTCACCATGCCCCTTATTAAATACCTTGGAATGTCTACTTTCCAAAAAGGGGTCATTTGGGGGGTATTTATACTTTCCTGACTTTTTAGTGTCTCAAGAAATGAGATAGGCCTTCAGTACATCAGGTGTGATCAAGTGTGATCAATTTTCAATGATTCGCACCATAGCTTGTGGACTCTATAACTTTCACAAAGACCAAATAATATACCCTTACTTGGGTTATTTTTACCAAAGATAAGTAGCAGTATAAATTTTGGCCAAAATTTGTGAAGAAAAATGACTAATTTGCAAAATTTTATGACAGAAAAAAAGAAAAATGCGTTTTTTCACGATATTTTCAGTCTTTTTTTATTTATAGCACAAAAAATAAAAAACCCAGTATTGATCAAATACCATCAAAAGAAAGCTCTATTTGTGTGAAAAAAAGGACACAATTTTTGTATGGGTACAGTGTTGCATGACTGAGTAATTCTCAGTCAAAGTGTGAGAGCGCTGAAAGCTGAAAATCGGTCTGGGCAGGAAGGGGGTGAAAGTGCACTGTAGGCAAGTGGTTAAAAAATATCCAATATACTCAATTCATGTCATTTTTTTTGGCCAAAATATATTTTTTGTCACAGGTGTTTTAAAAATGATTAAAAAAAAAATGTTTTTTTTTACACAAAGTTGTCATTGAAATTATATATTGCTCACACAAGCCATAGGTATATGTGTAATTACACCCCAAAATATATTTTGCTGCTTCTCCTGAGTACAGGGATACCACATATGTGAGACTTTTTGGGAGCCTAGCAGTGTACGGGAGCCCGAAAACAAATCACCACCATCAGAATTTCAAAGGGCGTACATTTTTCATTGCATTTTTCTCACTACCTATAACATTTTAGGAGGCCCTGAAATGTCAAGATACCACAAACCCCCCCCCCCCCCAAATGACCCCATTTTGGAAAGAAGACAAGCTGTTTGCTGAGAGGCATGGTGAGTCTAAAGATAAATTTCTCACACATGACATGGGTATATGTGGAATGACACCCCAAAATACATTCTGCCGCTTCTCCTGAGTATGGGGATGCCCCATGTGTGAGACTTTTTGGGAGCCTACTGTGTACGGAACCCCAAAAATCAATCACCATCTTCAGGTTTTCTAATGGCGTAAATTTTTGATTTTACTCCTCACTACCCATCACAGTTTCAGAGACCCTGAAATTTCAAGATAGCATAAAACCCCCCCAAATGACCCCATTTTGGAAAGAAGACACCCCAAGATATTTGCTGAGAGGCATGGTGAGTCCATGGAATATTTTATATTTTGCCACAAGTTCCGGGAAATATATATATATGTATATGTATATATTTTTTTTTTTACACAAAGTTGTCAGTAAATGATATATTGCTCACACATGCCATGGGTATATGTGAAATGACACCCCAAAATACATTCTGCTGCTTCTCCTGAGTACAGGGATACCCCATGTGTGAGACTTTTTTGCAGTCTAGCCGAGTACAGGACCCCGAAAACCAATCCCCACTTTCAGGCTTTCCAAGGGCGTAAATTATTGATTTCACTCCTGACTACCTATCACAGTTTCGGAGGCCATGAAATGCCAAGAGAGCACAACCCCCCCCCTCCCCAAATGACCCCTTTTCGGAAAGTAGACACCCTAAGCTATTTGCAGAGAGGCATGTTGAGTGTTTTGCAGATCTCACTTTTTGTCACAAAGTTTTGGAAATTGAAAAAAGAGGAAAAAAAATGCATTTTCCTGTTTCTTCTTCATTTTCCAAAAAAAAATGAGAGCTGCAAAATACTCAACATGCCTCTCAGCAAATAGATTGGAGTGTCTACTTTGCAAAATGGGGTCATGGGGGGGGGGGGGGTTTGTGCCATCTTGGCTTTTTACGGACTTCAAAAGTGTGATAGGTAGTAAGGAGTGAGATCAACAATTTACGCCCTTAGAAAGCCATAAGGTGCGGATTGGTTTTCCGGGTCCTGTACGCGGCTAGACTGCCAAAAAGTCTCACACATGGGGTATCCCTGTACTCAGGAGAAGCAGCAGAATGTATTTTGGGGTGTCATCTCACATATACCCATGGCATGTGTAAGCATTATAGCATTTACTGACAACTATTCCATGGACTCACCATACCTCTCAGCTAATAGCTTGGAGTGTCTACTTTGCAAAATGTGGTCATTTGGTGGGGTTTTGTGCTATCTTGAAATTTCAGGGCCTCTGAAACTGTGACAGGTAGCGCAGTGGTAAAATCAGCAATTTACGCTATTAGAAAACCTGAAGATGGGGATTGGTTTTCAGGGTCGCATACACAGCTAGGCTCCCAAAAAGTCTCACACATGTGGTATCCCTGTACTCAGGAGAAGCATCAGAATGTATTTTGGGGTGTCATTTCACATATACCCATGGCATGTGTGAGCAATATATCATTTAGTGACAACTTTGTGTAAAAAAACAACAAAAAAAAAAGAAATAATAATTTTCCCGACACTTGTGGCAAAATATAAAATATTCCATGGACTCACCATGCCTCTCAGCAAATAGCTTGGAGTGTCTACTTTGCAAAATTGGGTAATTTGGAGGGGGGTTTATGCTATCTTGAAATTTCAGGGCCTCTGAAACTGTGACAGGTAGCGCAGTGGTAAAATCAGCAATTTACGCCATTAGAAAACCTGAAGATGGGGATTGGTTTTCGGGGTCGCGTACACAGCTAGGCTCCCAAAAAGTCTCACACATGTGGTATCCCTGTACTCAGGAGAAGCAACAGAATGTATTTTGGGGTGTCATTTCACATATTCCCATGGCATGCGTGAGCAATATATCATTTAGTGACAACTTTCTGTAAAAAAAAAAAAATTGTCATCTTCCCGAAACTTAGGGCAAAATATAAAATACTCCATGGACTCAATATGCCTATCAGCAAATAGCTTTGGGTGTCTACTTTTCAAAAAGGGGTCATTTGGGGGGTGTTTGAACTGTCTCTGCATTTTATGCTCAATCTTATCCACATATAACCCACTCTTCTAACCACTTGAAATACAAGCCTTTTCTGTGACTTTTTGTTTACATTAATTTTTTTTTTTTTTTTTTAACTAGAAAATTACTTTGAACCCCCAAACATTATATATTTCTTTAAAGCAGAGGCCCTATAGAATAAAATGGTGGATGTTGCAAATTTTTCTGTCACACGGTATTTGGGCACATATTTTCCAAACGTAATTTCTGCACAAAAAATACATTTTTTTTAAATGTATTGCACAAATACACTATATAATTCCAATTTGTTTGGTAAAATGTAAAAGATGATCTTATGCCGAGTACATAGATACCAAACATGACATGCTTTAAAAATTGTGCACGCCTGTCCAGCGGCAACAAAGTACATACATTTTTAAAAGCGTTTAAAAGTCTTTACAGGTTACCACTTTAAACAAAAAACTATCAGCGCAAACCTAATTCGTGATGTACATACACTGTAAACAAAATAAATCACTGTGCGTGAAATAAAATGTGCTAAATAGTGCATAAAAATGTACAAAACCTATAAACCATCAATGTGCATAAAAGAATGACCGGCAGCATACACCCATCGTGTCCACACTTCACAATAAAGTCACTTCTGGCGCATCACGTTTTGATTTATTTAGGTTACCACTTTAGACTTACAGAGGAGGTCTACTGCAAAAATTACTGCACTCGACCTGGCGTTTGCGGCGATACCTCACATGCATGCTGAAATTGTGGTTTACATATAACACTAGACCAACGCTTGCGTGCGCCATTGCGCGCAAGCATGGAGGGACAGGGGGGGGGGCTTGATTTTTTTTTCTTTTTTTTGCTTTTTTATGTTATTTTGACACCTTTCCTTTTATTTTTATTTTTTTTAATCATTTTTATTGTTATCACAGTGTATTTAAATATCCCCTATGCATCTGTAGTGGCAGGTACTCTTTTTTTAAAAAATTCGGGTCTTTTAGACTCTAGATCTCTCCTCTGACCTTAACGCATATGACCACACCAAAATTGGTGTGATAAAATACTTTCCCAATTTCCCAATGGCCCTGTTTATTTCTGGCGAAACAGAAGTCATGAAATGCTCGTAGCTTCCGGTATCTTAGGCCATAGAGATGATTGGAGCCATTCTCTTAGCTCTATGGTTAGATAATTGAACCACCGGCTGCACTCTCGGGGGTTAACAGGAGAGCCCGAGAAAAACCACGGAAGGCGGCGGAAGGCGACGGTGGGGGGGGGGGAGTCTCCTCCCACTGCATGTAAAAGCAGTCTAGCGGCCAATTATCCGCTAGGATTGCTTTTACATGTAACCTGACCGCTGGCTGTAAAAAACAATACCAAGATTATGCCTAAATCTGCAGGCATCATCCTGGTAAAACCACTCAAAGTCCAGCAACGTACCAGTACATTGCTGGTCCTTGTTTGGCATATAGTGTAGGTTTTTTTTTTTTTCATGCAGCCTGTGGGCTGAACGAAAAAAAAGAGAACCTATCAGAAATCAGCACGGGAATAATGTGTAGTATTACCCACCATTAACCGCCCAAACATCCACCCACTTAATTTAATGATGGGTATACACGACACGATTCCATGTACTGTATACCAAAATAGGATTTTAACTGCAGTGCTGAAATCAGAAAATCACCACAGCTGCTGCCAACAAGGGTATCCATATATGCTGAGCGCAAACGCTGTTTGTGTCAGAATATATAAAATCAATGTGGCAGCCGACGAGTACCTGCAAGAGAAACAGGTCACAAAAGAATGAAAAACAAACAAAGTACAGTAAAAGTACAGTAGGAAGAGTAGAAGAACATATAAAATGACTGACACAACAACGGTTTTTGGATCCTTTTATTTTCTTTCTAACTGTTGTTTCTCGATTTGGGACTGCGATTTTCCAGCTTGGGTCTCTCAAAATGTCGATGGACATCCAACATCTTTTGAGACCCTGTGTTTGTGTGCCCTACACTGTGTCGTGCTGTACCCTACACTAAAACTCCACTAGTGTATGGTAGCGCTCAAAACATTCCCCGATGCAGAGACCAGGTTGGTCAGGACATTTGGGACAATAATAACCGGTGTCACGCCTAAATCCGCGCTTACTACAGACACGACATCTTCTTTGGGGGTATTTTTGGGTAGGGGTACTCGGGAGGACATGTGAAAAATGCCTCTCATGCAGCCGGCTCACTGCATCTGGAATAGGTAAGTTGGGCAGGCATGCCTCCTGGGTACAGGTAGGCAAGGATGATCTCTTCCTGGAATTCCCAGAAGGATCCAGTTCGTCCTGACGCCCTGTATAGGACAAAGGCGTTCAGCATAGCCAATTGGAATAAATAAACAGACACTTTTTTGTACCAGCGTCTGGCTTTACGGGCAACTAAATACGGCACCAAAAGCTGGTCATTAAGGTCTACCCCTCCAATATTAAGGTTATATTCGTCAACACAGAGGGGTTTCTCCATAACGCCAGTTGCCGTAGGAATTTGGATCGTCATGTCTGCGTGAAGGGAGGACAGGACATAAACATCCTGTGTATCCCTCCACTTCACTGCAAGCAATTTGTCAGTTTTCAAGCAAGCTCTGGCCCCGACTAAGACTGGATGTTACAAGCCATTGGGGGAAGCCCCAGCAAATAGGTCGCACTGGGACAAATGCGCCAATTTGTAACTCGAGCAGGTGACTAAATAGTGGCACGCTTGTGTAAAAGTTGTCCACGTACAAATGGTACCCCTTTCCGGATAAGGGTGACACCAAGTCCTAAACCATCTTGCCACTGCTCCCTATGTAGTCTGGGCAGTTAGGGGGCTCCACACAGCTATCTTTTCCCTCATAGACCCGGAAACTAACTGTATAGCCTGTGGCCCTGTCACACAGTTTATACAGCTTGACCCCGTACTTGGCATGCTTGCTGGGGAGGTACTGTTTCATAGCAAGGCGGCCAGTAAATTTAATCAGGGACTCGTCAATGCAGACAACTTGTTTGGGGATGAACAAGGCTGAAAACCGCTGATTAAGGTGGTCTATGAGGGGCCGAAATTTTGTGGAGCCGATCATAAGCAGGGTCTCCCCGAGGACGACAGATTTCATTGTCGCTGAAATGCATAAATCGCAGCATTTGCTCATATCTCACCCTGGACATGGAGGCAGAGTACATGTGCATATGGTGAAGTGGGCTAGTGGACCAATATAGCCGCAAATCACTCTGTTTGGTTATGCCCATGTTCAGGGAAAGGCCCAGAAAGATTTTAAATTTGGAAACGGTTATTGATTTCCAGCCGAATGGTCTGGCAAGGGGCGAATTTGCGTTGGCGGAGATGAATTGTTGTGCATATAAATTTGATTGATCCACAATAGATCTGAAAAGATCTTCCGTGAAGAACAGCTCAAAAAAGTTCAGGGGTGTAAAACCAGCTGTCCCCACGTGGATTCCAGGTTGGGCAGTGAATGGGGGGAAGTACTGGCGCTGTAGAATCAGTGGGTTGCCAATTGGGATATGACAGCGCATCAGGGAGGGCACTATGGGCTTTACGGGCCTGCCTTCGAATACGCGGTGGCTGCGGGCCACTACTCGTGCTAGCCACTGCACCATCTTCAACTGCACTTATGGGACTGGCCACATCACCAAGTGTTACTGCAGTGCTGGTTGTACTAGGTCCAGGGTGTACTAGGCCGCTGGTGCTTGCCAGGTCGCCAGAAGGATGAGCGGCACTAGTAACCACACTCTGCTCCATACGAGCACCCTGCGATTCCTGCATCTCAACAACTCCAGAATGGGGTTGGGTACGCCTGGGTCTAACAGGGACCCATCCGTCGTCGGAGCTATCTGTCAGGGAGCCGCTGCTGTCATCTGGTTCGTATACTGACCCTGATTCTGCCAGTGTAGCTTCCCCATCGCTATCATCTGACATGGCCAGTATACTATATACCTCTTCATCACTGTACCAACGTTTGGTCATTTTGGTAACTAAATTTACCAGTACAGTAGTGCGACTCACAGGTAATAAAAGCACCTGGTTGTCAAGGAATATTTCAAGTGCACCCAAAAAAAACTGCTAATGCTAGCAGGGATCAGGCCTGACTCTGCTAACACAGCGGTTTTGTGTGTTGTGTTTTTTTGTAAGTGACAGTAATCTATTGATTACTACACTTGCCTGGGTGAAAGGGTTAAACGCAGGTGCTGGCTGGAATCAGAGCTGATCGTGCAAACACCGCGTTTTGGGATCCCTAAACTATGGGGACAGTTCTGATCAGATCAGATATTGATCTGTTCAAACACTATACTAGTAAAGGAAGTGTATGTGCGTGTGTGTGTGTGTGTGTGTGTGGTAATCAAGGGGTTATTTCTAACTATGCGCTGGGGATCTGCGTTTTTTAGACTGCCACTAACACTAGCTAATGTCACCTGTGTCACTAATAATAGTGATCAGAAAAAAAACTGTACACTATAAAAGTGACACTGTGACAGGGCACGGAAGGGGTTAACTGGGGGTGATCAGGGGAGGATCAGGGGGTTAAATCTTTATTGGGGGGTGTCGGGACCCTAAACCTTCTTTGGGATAGAAACTAACTCGCTAGCGCAAACTCAATTCACAATCACACTAATACAAAATACAGTAAAAACAGTATATTATGGGTGTATTAGTGTGCAATGTGACAGGGGGAAGGGGTTAACTGGATGCGATCAGGGGGGGATCAAGGGGTTAAATCTTTAAAATGGGAGAGGGTGGCAGGTATCCTAAGGATAAAAGGAACGGTGGGGAGCGCTAAACCTGGTCACACTTATAAGGGTATATAGAAAATGCTATATGCTGCATACAGTGTGTGTTGTGACAGGGGGTGTAGGGGTGATCAGGGGGGATCAGGGGATTAAATCTTTATTGGGGGGTGGTGAGGACCCTAAACCTACTTTGGGACAGAAACTAACTCGCTAGCGCTAATTCAGGTCACAAACACACTAATACAAAATACAAAAACACAGTATATTACCTTTGTATTAGTGTGCAATGTGACTGGGGGAAGGGGTTAACTGGGGGGATCAGGGGGTTAAATCTTTATTGGGGGGGTGGCGGTATTTTAAGTGAAAAAGGGAGGGCCGCAAATGCTACACCTGATCACAAATCACACTTATACGTGTATATAGGAAAATGCTATATACTGTATACAGTGTGTGTTGTGACAGGGGGTGAAGGGGTGATCAGGGGGGGATCAGGGGGTTAAATCTTTTTTGGGGGTGGCGGGTATTTTAAGTGAAAAAGGGGGGTCGCAAGCACTACACCTAGTCACAAATCACACTTATAAAGGTATATAGAAAAATGCTATATACCTTTATTTGATGAATTGAAAGCTAAGTATTTTTTGTGGTAATAGCACTAGAGCACTTTACATAGACTGTATGATATATTGGAAGTATATACACCTCTACTTTTTTATTTATTTTAGGTCACCATTTTAAGTGTAGAACTTTATGATGTTGTATTGATTGTGTACACATCACAGAGATAATTTTGAGTTTAATACCACTATACAATTTTTTCACTATTTTAATGAGAATCATTTTCCCTGAAGCGCGATACCTCCCCCCTCCATAAATTTGTTTATACACCGTCTGGTCCACAGAATGGGTATACACAGCTTTAAGGGGTGGTACATTCATGTATATATATTTACTAATCCTCTAGATAGCGCGAGACTCACATCACACTTTATATGGGTACACTGTATATACAGTGATACTATGGAAGACACTGAGCCTTTTTATTGAGGGGGGTGATATATTTTTATTGTATTTTTCTTTTCATCTATGTACTATGATGTATGGATTACACTTATTGAGATAGATTTGGATAATTCATTTTAAATTCCTTTTTTTGATACTAATAAAGAACAAATACATTTTATAGATTTATGAATTTTTCTACATGCTGAGTGGGGTAGCCAAGCACCAGAAAAGCCCCGTTTCTCTTTTTCTTTGTTTACTATAAAGAAAGGCTTTCCCAAACATAGCCTTTCAAATCATTTCAATTATCATCATAAGGGCTCTTTCACACACGATCCGCCGATCCCCCGCTGAGCAGGCAGGTGACAGCTGTGTCTCTGCGCTGTGTGCGGAGACACAGCTGTCAGGTCCCCATTCATCTCTATAGGGGAATCGGATGGGAACGAACCGTCTGTTCGTTCTCATCTGATCCGATCCACCAGATGGATGGAAAATAGGGTTTCCATTCGTCTAGTTTTGATGGATCGGACATGTCTACGCTGACATCCGATGCCCCAATGGGATGCATGGGGCGTCCGTTCAGATCCGCCAAAAAAATTGACAGGCGGATCTGAACGGACTCCATGTGTGAAAGGGGCCTAATAGAATTCCTAAGTGTATTTCCTTTATGGCTATATATCAATATCATCCCCATTGGAGAGGTAGCCATTTTAGGAGAGAGATCTCTAAACTTGAAACTAAATGGATCTTCTGGCTGAGGTCCTATAGGCTTCATGGCCTAAATATTGATTGGGACATTAATGCCTTCATAAATAATAGCTCATTTTTTTAGTATATTAGTGATGTGCTGGTCTTTCAAAAAAATTTTTTTTAATTTTTTAAGTTTGTGTATCGTGACCATTGTGCATCTATTGTATATTTGTAGCTTGTTTTTTGAATACCGTATATATATATATATATATATATATATATATATATATATTTTTTTTTTTTTTATCTAATTTGTGTTTATATGATTACTATGTTTGTGAATATGTTACATATTTGCTTAGTGTTTGCTGTTTCCAACCATCAGATGGCGATACCAATGCCCTTTATTGAGGGATTTGGCAACATCACATTTTTACTTTTTTTCATACGTTTTATTCTGTTAGTTCAGATGGGCTTTTACTACTTACCAGTTTATGTTGCTGTTAATTATTAGCTTAATTAATGTTGCTAGATCCAGCACTATTATCAGTTATTTCTTCTAGCTGGATTTTATTTTTATTTTTATGGAATGCATTGGTATGAGTTTACCGGATGTTGGGGTTCTTCCTTTTAGATGCACCTACATTAGTTCTGGTGTTTTGATATGTCCACCTCTGGAACGCATCTACGCTATTTCTGGTATACTCTCATTGTTATTGTTTTGACCTGTGGCATATTTGCGTCATTTAGGGTAAGATGAGGCGTCATGCCCGCATTCTGGAATACAAGTACGTCACCCTTGGTCAAAGCGTTTATCCTTTTCTGGGTCCCCAGGTTATCAAGTTGGCTTGTGGAATGTTTGCGCTTATTTCCGGTAAGATGAGGCATCTTGCCCGCCTTCCGTAATGCAAGTACGTCATCTCCGGCCACTTTGCTGATTATTTTCCGGGTCCTCATTATGTTTATATTGGTGCTTTAGATTTCCGGCCCTTACCATGTAAATACAGGATAGGCACTTACGTGGCCATGCCCCTGACGTCTTTTTCTGATGAATTGTGTCGGGAGGAGTCAGGTCATGTAACATCGCCACGTTGGATAGTCGGCCATACTGTGGGTTGGAAACACTAGTAAAACTATGAGGAGCTACATGCACTTTTAATACTCTTGTTCTGTAATTACCTTGGTTATTTTAAATAAAGCGTTTGCGACTAATACTGTGCAATGAAGTCCCTTCTTGCTTACTTTTGCATACATCTTCTGTGAGAGTCTATGTATGGTGGATGTGCCAGCTTACCAAAGATCCATTATACCATAAATATGGAGAGATGGAATGAGAAATGTCTAAGATTTACTGACTACTCTTGAACCAGTAGTCCATCCTTTGTGGTAAGGATCAGTGTGAACTTTTACCTCTGGTGGTGGATCCTTCCCAGCACTTTCATGTGTGGTTCTGCACCTATTATTAAAGTTGGTCTACAATAACGTCTTGAGTGCTGCATTTGTGTTATATTATCTTATATGTTCTCTGACTAGGAGGATTGCGTCAGCATCTTTAGACAATTTTAGCATTTTTACTATATTGTTTGTTTTTCTGTCTATTAGCACAGGTGATTTCTTGGTTTTTATAATTGAAGTATTTTGTTTCTGCACTTAGAGGCGCCTTCTTTTTGTTTTCTTTGTGCTGTGATATGGAGATACCCTTGATGTTGTGGTTTGATCTGAGGCATCAGAGTAGGGGTTCCAAGGTTAGAATGAAGATTAAGAGAGAGAGGGGACACCAATGTCTTGTCCCATTGGAAATGGAGAAGGCATTTGACAAGTGGCCGTTAACTCAGTCCTTGGCTATGGGGGAGGAGTATAGTGCTAGAATAAAGTGCAGAATATGGTCTCAAATACCAACAGCTTTGAGTACTTCTGACATATAGTCCCAGGTCGAATGCCTTCTCCAATCGAAGGAGAGAAAGAATCCAGGTTGTCCTACTATGGTCAGCCAATGGTGTAAATTAATTGCTTTTATAGTGTTATCTCTCACCTCTCTTCCGGGTATGAATCCTACCTGGTCTAGGGAGATTAATTTAGGTAGGAATGGTAGTAAGTGGTTGGCTAAAATTTTTACATAGAGCTTTAGATCTACATTCAGTAGAGAGATTGGCCTGTAGTCGGTGACCAGAGAGGGGTCCTTACCAGGTTTGAGAATGATAGGAATGTAGGCCTCTAAAAGGTCACGAGAGGGTGATGTTCGCGAGGATAGGGAGTTAAAGGCTTTTAAGAAGTGGGATAAAATAGTGTCTGGGAAGGACTTGTAATATCCAACCGTCGGGGGCCGGGGCTCTTTCCAGCTTTCATCTGTTTAAGTGCTAGGTAGCTTCTTTAGCAGAGCGAGGGCATTCTAATTCTTTCGCCTCAAGTGCAGATAGCAACTTAGGGCTATATTTTTGTAAAAAATCTTTAATCAGTCTTAGCCTGAGAAAATCATCCTTGTTTGGGTGATTAGTGGATAGGTTATAATGTTGGGAATAGTGATGAGCTGAACAACCCCCTGTTCGGTTCGCACAGGGACTCCCTACCTCGCGGTCTAAGTGCACAATAGATACATTCCATCTCTATGGGTATGAAGGGAGGCCTATTTAGTAAATTATTGAATAAGCCTACTACAGAAGGTAACAGTTGCTCAGTGTTGACTGACTCAGGAAGGCCTCTAACCCTCAGATTATGGCACCTCCCATGATTATCAAGATCCTCCATATGTCATTTTCTGATTTGTAGGGTGTAGGTGTCCATGGCTTGATGAATTTGGCGTGTGGCTGTTCCCTGGTGTGCGGTTATTTTTTCCACCTCCTGCACCCTGCCTGCAGTCGATTGGATGTGGAGGCAGAGGTCTGTGATAGCTGCCATCTGAGTGTCCTTGATGTCCGCAGATATCATGTGAAGGTCATTCAGACTAAGCTGCTGTGGAGGTGTCAGAGATATCTCCATACTAGGGGGAGGCGAATAGGTGAAAGCCGTTCCCGTAGCAGATGGGCCTGTTGGAGGGGTAGGGCCCTGCGAGGATGCCACCGTGCTGCCCATCTGTGTCCAGAACAGCTCCGGGATGTTTTGGCTCAGCCTGCTGCTAGTGTCACAGGGAGAGTGGGGTCATGTAGCGGAGGAGCTGAGGGATGAGGTCCCCATGTTAGTAGGCTAAAAAAGCAAGTTGAAAACCCCCGATTGAGTCGGATGATAACCTCTGATGGTGGGAGCTCACAGGCAAAGTGGCCATCTTCCACCGAGGTCAAACCACACCCCCTCTGATATGTATTACTTCTTTTTTGATGCAATATGATAAGAAGTTGCAGTTATTTTCCATAAAATCATCCTTTGCTGTATATCAGAATTTCTGATCTCCTACAGTAAGTTTCCATCTGCATGGATTTCTTGCACAACTGCTGCACATCTTGGCCACTTATAGTCTCTAAAAAAAAACTTGTGTGATAAAGTGACAAGCCAGGAGCAGAATTAGGAGACAGAGAAGAGCAATTTCATTTTATGATGGAAAATGCCTGCACAAGGACTTTCATGACAAGATCATTAGGTGTTATGTTAAAAAAAAATAAATTTTGAGGGATTTACTAAAACTGCAGCTCATAGAAACAAATCAATCTTGACAGAGAAATCAATGGAAGAGGCACGTGTGGGGAGGAAAAATCATGAGCTCAGTTTTGGATAGATTGAGTTTGAAGGAGTGGTGAAACATCCAAGCTGATATGTCTGTTAGTAAAATAATGATACATAAGAAGAATGAAGGAGTGTGCTGAGGGGTAGAGAGAAAGATGTGGGTGTCATCAGCATAGAGATGGTATTGGAAGCTATAGGAGGTTATTACCTGACCAAGGGAGGAGGTGTAGATGGAGAAAAGGAAAGGTCCAAGAACAGAACCTTGGGGGATCCCAACAGAGAAAAGGAGAGGAGAGGAAGAAGTAAAATTGTAAGTAATGCTAAAGGCGTAGGATGAGAACTATCGAAGAGTACATTTACAGAGACCAAAGGCATGGAATTTTTTTTTTTTTTTGAAGAGGGGGTGGCCCACAGCAGAAAGGTCAGAAGTAGGAGTACAGAATAGTGTCCATTGGATTTAGCTGTTAGCAGATGGTTTGTGAGTTGTAGGAAAGCAGTTTCTGTGGAGTATTCAGTGTGCAATCCAGACTGAAGGGGATCAAGAAGGGTATTCTTGGTGAGGTGGTCGCTAAGTCGGTTGTAGACCAGATGTTCAAGGAGATTGGATAAAAAGAAGAGCAAGTAGATAAGGGGGAAAGGTTGTTACGATTGGGGGGGGGGGTCTAGTAAGAGCTTTTTAAAGTATTGGGGTGACTAATGCATGTTTTAGAGAGTCGGGGAAGATGCCAGATAAAAAGGAGAGATTGAAGATGTTAGAGAGTGTAGGATAGAGCCAGAGAGTTACCGTAGCATTTGTGAGGGGGCAGGTGGTGAGATGAATGTTAGAGAAACGTTTAGAAACCTCATCTATAGTGGTGGGGTTAAATAAAGGAAGTCATGATTTTACCTGTGGACATGGAGTGGTAAATGGAGAAGGTATCTGTACAGTGGAGATCTCCTTACAAATTGTATCAATCTTATGTTCTCTTAGGCTGTGACTGAGTTGGTGGGTGGAGGCAGTGGAGAACAAATTACATTATTAATGAGAGTGAAAATTAGGTCTGCTTGGCAGTAAAGAGGTAAAAATTGTATTTTGGGTTTATATTGTTTGAAATCTCTGAGACTTAGGCTTATGCCACAGGTGCTCAAACGCGTGGCTATGTTTTTTCAGACTTCTGGTGTCATCTGTTTGCCAAGGTTGTAGGGGTCGTGGCCTGATTCTGTGTGTAGTGAGGGGAGCCAGTGTGTCCAGGGAGGATGACAGAGAAATATTGTAGACAGAAGTGGCTAAGTTGGGGCACGACAGGGATGAGACTTTGCCACAGAGGTGGTCAGTAGCAGAGTAGAGAAGAGAAGGGTTGAGGTGGGGAAGGTTTCCATGGGCAATGTGGAACGGTGGTTGGAGGGAGAGGAGATGGAAGAGTGGGAGAGAGTGAAACTAATACGGTAGTGGTCAGAGAGAGGAAAAGGATTGTTGGAGAGGTTGCATGGAGTGCATAGGTGAGAGGTTGCATGGAGTGCATAGGTGGGAGAAAACAAGGTCAAGGGTGTTACCATCAGAGTGAGTAGAAGCATGTATCTATTGCTTCAGATCAAAGGACGAGGTTAGACTGAGAAGTTTGGAAGTAGCAGGAGTGTTAGTATTAACAGGGATGTTAATTAAAGTCAACAAGAATGATTGTGGGGATTTCATAAGAGAGAAAGTAGGGTACCCGCCTGGGATTCTCACCAGCAGGGTTGGCAACTGCCAGTACATTTACAAGCAGCCTTTTGCATCTGTCCGTGAATGTCTGCTACGGACATTCAGACTGCATGTCCGTAATGGACATTCATGCACCTATGTAGAAATTATAGAATTTACAAGCTGTTCATAAATTTAATGACAGTTGGGAACTCTGCTCACCAGCTGTAAAGGAGCAAACAGCTTAGAAGGAGTACAAGTAAGGTGAGTATGTGGAGGTCAAGGGCATCCCTTTCTAGGGGCACCTTTATGCTGCCTTGCATAGGCGAGGTGACAGTGAGGTGCACTCAGAATCTGGTGCAACTGTGCATGGTAGCCAGTCAGATTATAACTTCAGCTTGTTCAATTAGGCTTTGGCAACACAACCTTGAAGCTGGTTTCTATGCAGAATTGCATCCGATTTTTGACTCCCGAGTTTTAGTAAATAACTGACTTCAATGAAAGTTACTTTAATAGTACTTTAAAATATTAAAGTATATGAAACCCTTCTCTTCCTTGCAGATGGAATTTTCGACCCCTAAATCGGAGTACTTCAAGTACTTTCGCATATCTCACTGCTTACTGAGCCTCCCGAGGGTTTCTGTTACCATCCCTGAAAAAGCGTGGCAATTCTATATGAACGTACATAACACACACAAGGATACCTTATTTTATCAACTTCTGCAGAGCAAAACCTCCTTTCATAAAAGTCCGCAAATGTTGAAATGGGAAAGAGATCTGAACACAGCCTTCACAGATTATCAATGGCAAACAGCCCTTTCTATGAGTTACCAAGCTACTCGCTCAGCTAACATCTGGGAATTGATATGGAAAATCAATCTTCGATGGCACATCACACCATATTTGGCCCACAAATTCAACCCAGTGAATACCCCCTATGTTGGAGAAACTGCGGGGTGTAAGCTGGGGAATAGGTAGCAGGTGCAAAGCTCCCTGGGATGAGCAGTTTTTCAGGCACAGATACCAAATCCAGTGTGTTAGTGACAAACAGTGCGGTGTTTATTAGTGCTATATACAAGTCTATACACAGGTGCTGTACAGTGCTTTAAGGAAAACAAGCAGAAATAATAATAATAAACAAAAAAGCCTAGCCGTGTCCCGGCGCTTACTACACACAATGCAGTCCCTCTCTAACACAGACTGAGCAAGCCTACAGCTTGCCAGCTTCCAACGACACACACTGACAGTGTTACCAATCTTCTGCTCTCCTAGACAAACGTTGTCTAAATTCCCAGGCTGAGAGAGCACTGCTGTTTGTCTCAGGTGAGATTAAATTGGCCTGGTGAAGAGGGCCAAAATCCTAACTGGATCATGGCTCAGAGATCCCTAAAGGTATAGGAGAGATGCCTGGGTGATGTATAAACCCCGAACCGGACTTTTCCTGGCTCTCTCTGGGGCACTCTGCTACAGGGGGTACAGGCACCTTACTTCACATCTTTTGGGGTTGTCCATACTTGACCTCACTTTGGATGGAGGTTGCGTCGCTAATTGAAACAGGATATAGGGATACATAGAGTCCCAAAACGTCATCGTATCTTAATCATCCACATCTTGCTAGCCACTAAATTACTGATCGCCCGCAACTGGAAATCCGATGCACACATTTCCATTACCAATGTGATCACGTTGGTTCATACACATGGATCCTATGAACGCATGTTTGCATATACTCAAGGCAGGGGCCCTCAATGCCATGCTTTCTGATCCTCTTGGTTTGAATGGTATAACAGTTGTTCTCTTTCAAGTGCTGATGTTTCGCATTAACATGCTGAGTTACCTACCTCTGTTGATTTTCATTTGCTGTATATGGGGGTTACCCCCTGGGCCCTATGGCACAGACTGGTCCCATTTGGGGTGCCGGGACCGGGACCTGGGAGGTCACCTCTACGACATTCTATCCATAAATTAATTCATTGTTGTGAAGGGAACTATAACTGCTTCTTTTTCACTGTTCTTGCTTTACGCTACCCCATGATGCTGTTCATTCATGTACGATGTTATCTATACTGCACACTGTGGTTCGATGCAGTAATTTCTTCTCACTATCTGTTATGATTTGTTAAGATCTGTAATCCTGTTTACACGATTTTGTCCTGTTATCTTAAGAAAAGTTTAATAAAAAGCACTGAACACAAAACATCATACTCTTGAAAAAAAATCTATTGTATATTATTGCCCTCGGCCTCAATCCAACTGCTTACATACCCTCCAGCCTGTGCCATATGTTCATGATCATGAAGCATGGCATTGTAGTTTTTTTAGTTCAGCATGACAACTGCCTCATCTCTAGCTTGTGGGTTTGTAGTTTTGAGGTGTTTTGGTGCACTCTGGGCTTTGTGTACAATACAGTATGGTACCTAAAGATGACAAGCGATTGTGACTTGCTTTTATTCTGCTTGTCAAATTTTATGAAGTCTGTAATCTTTCGTTTTATTCTTTTACATAGTAACATAGTTACATAGTAGTTGAGGATGAATAAAGACAATAGTTCAACCTGTGAAAAAAAAAAAATATTAAAGTATATATGAAGCATTAGTTTTTGGGTTCAAATATACTTTAAAGTATGCAGAATGTGTAAAAAAGATACAATTTTAGTAAGGCATTCATTTAAAAAATAATGCATTCTGAATGGGTGAATAAAGAGTAACATTTTTAACAAATAAGGCTTTACAATATAGTTTTGTTAAGAAAAAAACATTCCCCTCTGGGTGATATATGTACATTGCAAGGATTATAACAACCCTTGTTGCAGATTCCTACATTTTGTTATTATAATGAAACCTCTGCTTCTCTGTGCCCCTATGATGAGTGGGTTTAATGGGAGTGGTTTCATATTAGCAATCAGGTGTGCACCTGCAGGGCACCAATGAGGAAAACTGCTGGGCCTGCAGCCCTTTAGACGTGTTCCTATTGGGATTATCTCACCAAAAATGACATTTTTGTTGCAGGGGATGACTGAAATCTGACTTGTATCTTAGGCAGACTTCTGGAAAAATTGGTGAGCCAATCACATGTAGCACAGGAGGGTCTGATCTACTAGTTTAGCCTGTCACACATGTTTCTAAGTGTAATTCACTGGGTCTGAAGGAGTGTCCCCACTGCAGCCAATGAGGGACCTTATTGGACAGTGGAGGAAACCTAGCCAGTGGCACACTCTGTTTTATGTCACTTCCAGTGGGAGGGCATTCCTGCAATGCATCCTGGGATTGAACATAAATAGGAGGGGAGCATGTGACAGGGTGTCTTTGGGTGGGAAGCCAGGTCCCAGGAGGAGGGTGACGGCTGTGTCTCCTCCTGTTGCTGAGGAAGGTGGTCCAGGCAGTCAGCCTAGGGACCAGGGTTTGAGCTGTGCTGCAAATGCTCCAGTGTGTGCTGACCAAGTGGAGCTGCTGGGCAGGATTCTTCTTGAAAAACAGTATAATGAGTAATTAAGCATCTGCCCAGGGGCCTGCCTAAGAGAGGGGACCACTCCAGACAGGTCAAGGGGATCAAGCAGCAAGCTAACCCGAAGTGTTACAGTAAAGGGGGTGCCAAGTTGTAAAGCCCTGACGATTAGGGGTTAAAGGGGGTGCCAGGAAGGGCCCTGAAGTTGCTCAGCAGTGCAATCTACTATTAAAGTCAGCTACCTCAGTAAAGGAGTGCCTTAGGAAGCTAATAGGACTCTTTCACAGTCAAAGGTGAAATGCAGTAAGTGGCCTAGCCGTGACAAGCTCAAACCAGCGTCAGTCAGCATTAACCAGCGTCAGTCAGCATTTTTTGTACAGTTCCTGCCTTTTTGTTCATAGTTCAGTTATTGGAGTATCCCACTCATCCCTTCTCCTTTACAAATTACAAATAAAAACACAAAAACCAAAGAAACTGGACTGGTCCTTGTCTGACGTAAACTTGGAAACATGTAAAAATGGTCTACTGTTGCTAATGGTAACCCAGGGGAACCCACACACAGAAGCTCCCATGGGAGTAGTGCTACACACACAAGCAGGAAATTACAGTATGTTTCTGGGGGAGGTCAGTATACATTCTGTGTATAGAATAACTCCAAGTAGCCATATTGCATTACATTTTCAGAAAATTACAGCGGCTGCAGATTGAAAAGCAAAGATCATTTGTAATAACAATCAGTTACAATATGACTTGTGTCTCAATTGTATATGCCATATTATTTTTTCGTTATTTACTATTTTTTGTCCCCAAGAAAGTGGAGTTACCCTTTAACAAATGTATCTTGCCAATTGAGGGAGAGAATGAACAGAGAATTTTATCCATGAGCTGCTGTTCTTTCATTTTGGTCAAGCTATATTGCTTTACTTGTGGTATGGAAAAGTGAACATCCATGCCTTTGCATAGTGCCTGGGTGAAACGTGGCCGAAGAGAATCAAAGTTCCTGGCAAGTAAGGCAGTTTACATATTTCTACTATGCATTTAGCTGTCAGCCTACATTTTATCAATAGAAAAGTATTAGTGCTGAATCTTTTTTTTAGTCTAGTAGTTATACAAAGCTATCTACAGAATGTCATTTTCTCATCTATTTTACTACTTGGAGAATTTTCTACAATTCTTAATATTACTATAACAATATAAGAAACTTCTAGAACAAATTACAATATTTAAGCAGATGTGTGTATAACAAGATGACTGTCAGTTACAATACAGATTAAATGTGCAAGTGCATATTTGAACATTCATTATTTTTGCATCTTAGCATCTTAGACTAAAGCTGGATACACACTATCCAACTTTTGTGGTTAGATTTCCTTCAGATTTACCTTTTCTATGTAGTGCAAGGGCCTGCCAGATTGCATACAAATTGAAAGTGTTTAGATTTGACCTCATATTATATGGCTTTGGTAAGTCTAAAGGAAAAAGTCTTCAGAAAATCTTATAGTGTGTATAGCCCATTTGTTCAACCTTGCAAATAAATCCAATTCAGTTTGGTTTTCTCTCCCTGAAAAATGGAAATTCATATGTATTAAGGTAAATTCATATTAATTTAATATATCATCTCTCCCAACGATTGTGGGTCACAGTAATACATTTAGTTTTGCACGCCTGTGACCCATATTTATCTAAAAGCAGGCTAAAGTCCACTGTTGGCTGAGATCACTCAGCAAGTCCAGGCTCTAGAGCAGTGATGGAGAAACTTGGCACCCCAGATGTTTTGGAATTACATTTGCCATGATGCTCATGCACTCTGCAGTTTAATTGAGCATTATGGGAAATGTGGTTCCAAAACATCTGGGGTGCCAAGGTTTGCCATTACTGCTCTAGAGGGATCCTGACTTTAATGTAAGAATCCACCCAGATGCCTAAGCAGCAGCTGGCTCAGCCTCTCATCTACCTAGATTAGTATGCATGTTTGTTATTTTGAATTTCCACACTTCTCTATTAAGCTATATGTTCTAGTAACAGAGTAAGCATTTAAGCAAGAAATTAATATTAACACTTTTGTCAGTAGTTAGTTAGTATTGTTTTCCTGATTTGCTTCCTGTAAAGCAATTTGTGTGAAAATGTGTTTTTTGTCTAGACTAATTTCACACAATTGATATGGGCTGCAATTGACGGTTATGTCGCTGCAAAAGCTATGGTAGTTAACAGAAAATGCAAAATACATAGCGTGAAATTGTAATTTCTTATAAAAGTCAACAGAATGAACTCTAGAAATATGCGTATAGCATACAGATAACCAGAAAATTAAATATATATAACGTTTTATTATATTTTTTTATTAATAAAGAAAAAATTAATAAAGCCCAAAAAAAAGAAAACCCCTGCTGAGGCAGAAGGAATAGCACCTGAGAGATGCACAAGGGGATACAGCAAATATGCTCTTAATATTATTGGTTCTGGTCCACCACCAAAAAAAAAAAAACCCACCTCTGGAGCAGAAGGAAGAGCACCTGAGATGCACAAGGGGAGCAGCAATTATGCCCTTAATATTAATAGCGCTGCTGTGCAAAAAAAAAATCGCTGCTGATGCAGAAGGACGCACTACCACCTGCGACAAAGAAGGGGGCATACTAATATTGCAGCAACAGAACCTAATGCTGCTAAAAATAAATAAATAACTTGAAAAGAAAAAAATATATATATACAGTATATCATTGTAATAAAAATGGTCTCAGTGGGGTGATACAGACGTGTTGTATACAGTATACTTCAGTGGCCCCACTACAATCACAGCACAGCACTAAACTGACTGCAGTACACTGTGTAACATAAGAATCAGCCCTTCACTACACTGCAATGGCTGATATCTATATACTGCTCTGGCAGATATATACACTGGACTTGGCTGATATATATACTGCACTGGTGGATATATAGCCTACAATAACTGATAAATATATACTCCACTATCTCCTGCAACTGCTGATAATATATATATATATATATATATATATATATATATATATATATATATATACTGTATATCTACTATACTTGCTGATCTATTAATAGATAAACTGCACACTCCACTAACTACCCTGCCTAATATCCACTTCTAACACACTACACACGGCTGCCGTTTAAGCAGCCTTTATATAGTGTGGGGCGTGAACTTAGCCCCTGAGCCATGATTGGCTAAAGACACCCTGCCTTTGGGCAATCACGGACATTGTACTATGATTGGCCAAAGCATACAGGTCAAGGTGCATGCTTTGGCCAATCACAAGCATTGCATTATGGTGGGCGAATTTCCTGTGAACAGCCACGTTTGTTCGTTGTTCTACAAACAAACAAACATCCGATGTTCGAGTGGAATTTATGTTCGACTCAAACTCAAAGCTCATCCCTAATCATAAGAGAGGATTACATTTATAAGAGCATGTCCTTCATTGATGCTATTGATTGCAGAGAGGAGATTGTATGCTCATGGTGCTGGTCTCTACTCACTGTGGTCTTGGCCTCATTTGGAGAATCCATCCTCATCCTTCCTTTGGCTGGACTCTGAGAGACTGGAGTTGATGGAGGAGACTTGTGGGGAGAAACGGATGCCAGACCACCATCTAGTTCTCCTGGATCGCTGTTCGGGAAGTCTGTACAGGATGAAGATAGATGTGATGCAGTGCCGGTGCCATCTTGTCTTCTTCCCTGCTGTGGAGCGGGCCGGAGGAAGAAGGCTGTTAGCTTTTTTGGGCACCACTTCTCTTTCCTCTTTCAGGACATCTGAGCTGTGGGGTCCTTGGAGTGTAGGGGTTGCCAAGGGGTCTCGATGGGGCTAAATTCTTGTACTTTTGCTGTGGATGTCTGGCCGGCTGAGGAGAGCTCATGGCTAAGGCTGCCATCTCGTGTATGCTCAGAGAGTTCAATTTTGCATAGTGATGAAGCAGGTCCCAACAAAACGGAGCTTTAGACCAGTGAATTTTGAAGAGGATATTGCTGACTCAGAGGTATTTAAAGTAGAAGTCCAACCTAACTTTAAAATACCTGCATGTCTAGATCTCCACAATCTAACAGTAACTATTTAGGCCTGTAAAAATTAAATCAGTATACATACCTTTTTTTTTTCAAATATTTTATTTAAGCAAAGAAAGACGGACAGGCATATACAAAAGTATCAAAAAAGAAGCCAGATGGCAGACAAAGATTTACAAAAATGTATGCACAGCATTGTAGTAAACACCATAATACATCTCTATCATTTACCTGTAACAACAATTATTCATTTCAGTACAGATTTGCACTATTATGAAGATTATAATAAGAGTGAGCCGTATCTTACTCTCGGATACACAGCTTGAAAGAAGTATAGTTAGAGAAGAAAAGAAGAGGGGGAAGATGACAAGGTGGCAGGGGGAGAGGAAAGAAAAAAAAAGGGGGGAAAGGGAAAAAAAATAGGGATGGATGCAGACATGCAGTGGTTAGGTTTGTAGTGTATCACTAGACATCACCATACTTTAGTTATTATTCATAGCCAAGCACATCAAGGTTTTCCCCCTTTCAGAGAAGATGAACATATTCCATATCCCGCAAACTTTTTTATATTTCTCCCTGTCGTGTTGGGTTGTCAATACAAGATCTTCCATTTTGTTGATTTCTTCGATCCTGTTTATACAGTCACTGATGGATTGGGGACATTGCTTTTTGCAATATAATGGAATGCATGATTTGGCAGTGTTCAGGAAATGGTGTAGTATTGAGTTTTTATATTTTTGCACCAGTATATTTGATAGATGAAGTAGTAAGAAAGTGTTTGGATAGAATTTATGGAGGATGGCAGGGGCACGATACCATCTCTTCAGAATTTTCTAATTGGTCTCCTGTATCTTCGTACAGGAGGATGTCTTAAACGATAACGTATATATGTTTTGTTCTTGTTTTGACAATAAAGTGTAGTTAAGGTCTGACTCCCACTTCCCCAAGCAGGGTAGACGGTATTCCTCAGGCGGGTTTATCAATAAATTATAGTTTTTGGAAAGGGGTCGCGATAGAATACCTACACCTGAACAGTATTCTTCAAAGATCGCAAGGTTCCTGTTTTAGGCTTCAGGGGTAGGTAGTGAATGTAAGTGTTATATGGTATGTTGGTTTGTGGTGCTACCCTTGCAAATAGTGGTGTGCACAATATGTAATGATATCTCCGTGAAAGTGCTGATGTGCATACAGTAAATTAGTAAATAAAAATTACAAAGAATGCAAAGATTAATACAAATTCAAATATGTGAATACCACTTCTTAAATAATCACTGCGTGTGATTTACTTAAAAAGTGCTAGTGCTTATAAGTGCTGAAAAAAGTGCTAAGATATAAATACAAATAAGAAAAGAAAAATCTGCGCTAAGGACTAGAATCTGGCTGCTGCCTACCTGCAAAATATAGCCCTGGGTGGGATATAAGTAGTAGAAAGAGGGGGGTATGAGCTAGATGGCACTGCCTATGTTAATATGTCAGAACAAGGTCACACAAACCTAAACTCTAAACAGAAAAAAACATCATAAAGTGATAATACCTCATTACATCATCACATAACATACACTCAATATGTACAGACAGCATACCATATATCCTTGAGAGATGATCTAATCAGACGACCAAAGCAACCGGTACCAGGGCCCCTACCTGACAGGATCTAACCCCTGAATCATACCACGCTTGTTACCCCTGCAGGGGTAGATAGCTCCGGTGAGTGCGGGCATTACTGAGAGGGGAGCACTTGTTTCCTCACCTGCACATCCAGATTGGATTACCTCAAGATTCACCCAATTAATCTTTTGGACTTTATATCAACAATCACTATATGGACTCGTGCTAATTAATTATTTATTACCCCAGTCACTTATCCCTTCAGTAGTTATTTCCACCCACCACTAATCAAGTTTGGATGCCTAAATTGTGTTAGCAGTTGCATACACATGTAATGTTCTGGTACCTATGGTACCCTTATTTCCATTTCTCTCCTAACATTGCGTCCCATCTTGCTATCCAAATGGAACGCATACACCTTTAAGGGCAATAACATCATTGCCGAGCGCCGCTTAAGTGGCTATTTCAATCGCCGGTTTGCTCTCACTCATTGCTCTATCAAATCGCATGTTCACCTTACCTTGTCTTGTGCTGCCGGAGCTTCTAGCTATACCCTTTGCCTGAACTGAACCGGAACCTCGCTGCCGATCCTGTATCTCGCTACCGGATCACTCCTTACTACTGGACCTTGCTACTACTAACTATCTAGTGATAAGTACCCCACAGGGGATTCCTTCCTAACCTATACTTTCACTATCATCTACTGCATATTACAAAGACTATTACTATCTAATCTATTCCTATCATCTGCATAGATTGTTAGCTCTTGGGACTACCATCATCTATCATTGCACTAGGTTACTCTATCTTGTATACATTCTGCTGTCCCCTACCATCTGTACTATACATGATTGCTAGAACCTATCTGCATACTACCATCACCTACCACTCTCCTGAATACTATTACTGAGTGCTCACCATACTATCGCCTGTCTCTCACCTCTATACTATCATATATTCTATCACTCCAGGAACATCATATTGAGTGTATGTATATTGCATAACAGGCTGTGCACGGTGATGAAGTCCTGAGAGTTGGATATGTTGTTCAACAGAATCTCTACACGACTACTGAGTGTAACAATTCTGCAGCTGCAAATCCATTCATTAACAAAAAACGCATGAGCGTTACAACACACTGGGTTACGTTGCACCAGTCACTTTATTATTTTTCTATTAAGTAACTCTTTTTATTACTTCACATTATTTGTGGTTACTTATTCACTTTGGAATAATAGGACATTCCACCAACTAACCTATTTATTTTATCTAACTACCTCATATTGCACTTTGTGTCACTTTTTTTCCTATATGTATATGGCTATCAATTATAGTACACCCAGATAAGATGTGATAAAGGACACCTCCCACAGAGCACTTTATATTTATACTTACAGCTGCAAGAAAAAGTATGTGAACCCTCTAACCACCATGACCACTTCAGGGATTTGAAGTGGTCATGGTGGTAGGAGTCAGAAACACTGCACATGCTAGGATATTTACAGTTATGTGCTGGGGGCTAGTTGCACTCCTAGCACATATCACTTAGACAGAAAATGTCATGTCCTTATTTATAAATGTATGAACAAGGACATGACATATTATGACAAAACACAACTAGTTATTAAAAAACATATTGCAACAATTTACACACGCTAATGCACATACCTTTTCTACTTATTTTGTAGACTGCTGTCGGGTACTGCTGGAGGAAGCAGCAGCTGCAGTTGAGAGCAGAGCCGCTGCTTCCTATCACAGGCGGAGTGCATTTCATATCTCTCCGCCTGTGACAGACCCAGAACTATACAGGAAGCATCAGCTCTGTCACTGACTGCAGACATCCTAAATCTCCCACAGCAGTCGGGAGATCGCACAGCACTTGCAGCCCAGTGCTTGCCCATCCAATGCAGCCTAAACAGTGCCCATCCAATGCAGCTTCACCAGTGCGTACCCATCCAATGCAGCCTGATCAGTGCCCATCCAATGTAGCCTAACCAGTGCAAGCCCATCCAATGCAGTCTGCAATGAAGAGGGAGGAGAGCCGCTGAATTACCCAGAGCGGGGAATTCCATCTTACCCGGTGACCGCTGTCATACGAAGTCCTGCCTCCTGGACCGGCTCCTATGATAGACGTCACCAATGTGCTGTATGACAGCGCCTGCCGAGTAAGCAGGAGATCCCCCCTCTGTTTGTAATCCGGTGGCGCTCGCCCCCCTCCCCTCCCCTCAAGGCGGCCTCTGTCTACAGTTAGTTGTAAACCACTGTGGCCGTGCCCCCGACTCGACTTTCTTCCTCCCCAGCAAAAAAAAAATGGTCAGGGGGCAGTAGGGCCGCATTTCCTGAGGTTCTGGGCCGCATGCGGCCCCCCGGGCCGCAGTTTGGACATGCCTCGTCTAGGGGTTCACATACTTTTTCCACCTGCACTGTGAATTTTTACATGGTGTGTTCAATAAAAACATGGCAACATTTCATTCTTTGTGGGTTATTAGTTTAAGCAGACTGTGATTGTCTATTGTTGTGACTTAGATGATGATCAGATCACATTTTATGACCAATTTGTGCAGAAATCCATATCATTCCAAAGGGTTCACATACTTTTTCTTGCAGCTGTATATATTTTTTTCAATCCCTGCACTGCATTATAGCACTTTGTTGCACCTTTGGCACCAATATTGAGTTATGTCTGTACATATTGAGTAGATGTTATGTGATGATGTAATGAGGTATTATCACTTTATGATGTTTTTTTCTGTTTAGAGTTTTTGGTTTGTGTGACCTTGTTCAGACATATTAACATAGGCAGCGCCATCTATCTCATACCCCCCTCTTTCTTATAAATACAAATAATCCCCAATTGTGCATAAAAATCCACTCACTACCCACCTGGGGAACTGTGATGTAGTGGGTTAGCAAGACCCTATGTAAACAGCTTATTAAAAAAAAGTGCAAAGCAGTTAAGATAACTGATACAATCATTTAGAAGATTTCCTATATTGCACCATTAAGGCCATATTGGCAGCCATTTAGTATTAAAGTCAATGCCCCAATGTATCCACTGTGCTGTGCCAACAAATAGTCCGTGCAGGTGTTACACCCTTCAGTGTCCTCTGTGTCCTCACCCGTGGTCCCCACTAGGTATTGCACTCACCAGACAGCCTACCCCTTTCAACAGGGGTATAGCGTTTTGGGTACTGTCCTGCCATATTGGGATATCCCTGCTCTGGTATCTGATTCCTAGATGGATCTGGTGTTTCTCAGGGATAAAAGGATAAAATGCCCCATAGTGTAGTAATTACAATCATTTACTTTATTAAAAGTAGTGACTTACAGTTGCAGAGTACAAAGATTGGTGTTACCGTGGCGCTTCCGCATTCCACAGCCAAAAACCACAGTACCGGAAATGACACTATGACGCTAGTCTCTGCCCTTCGCATTTCGCCATTACGACGTCACCTGGAGCTGCGCCATCTTGCTCCACTCCCGGGTTTGCTGATATTGGGGGCCATATTCACACACATGTTATTTACAGTATTTAAAATGGTTTTAAACCTTTATTTATTGGTCCAGAACCATAAAACCATCAGAAAGTTAATATTTGGACCGTATAAATACTAAAAAGGATTACTCTCTAACCACATGTAATTATTAGTAAAAAATTATTATTAAAATGATTTAATTAAAAAGAGGCTGAGACAATAAAAAAGGCTAAGGGACCAAATTGTAAAAGTAAAAGTGTAAGAAAAATGTAAAAAAGAAAAAAAAATAAGAAAAAAATATAAGAAGAAAATAATATGTATAAGAAAAAATATAAAAAAAAAAAAACACCTACATAAAAAATGGCGCTTACTTATTAAGACCACTAAAAAGTGTTACTTTAATATACCTTTTATGAAAAGGATTACTGAGAGTGTTATTATGAGCATGACTTTATGTGTTTTTGTGTATTTTTTAAAAACCATTAGTCCTAGAACTGTGTTGATTCTAATACTCAGATGTCAGTAATGAAGCAGTTTAAATCAATATCTACGTTAAGGCCTTCTGGCTGGAGGGTTTGCAATAGATATATTCATTTAGTCTCATTGCGCGATACCAGTGTCTTTTTATTGTTACCTCTCCAGTCTCCTTTGATTCTATCAATGCCGTAAAATGTCATTACCGAGGGGTCCTGGGAATGTGCTTCTTTAACCTCCCTGGCGGTATTCCTGAGTGTGGCTCGGGGTTAACTTTCAGTACCAAAAGCGGTAACCCCGAGCCACACTCAGGATTACCCCAGAATGTTACTCACCTTGCCTTTCCGGATCCCTTCCCTGCAAGCGTTGCGATGCAGGGGGGGGGAGGAAACCGTGCGAATTCAAAAGTGTAAATACACAAATGACATGATACAAAGTTGTGATCCTAACTAATTACACTATATCATGCCATTTCACCACAGGATTGCACCTGGTGACTTTTCCAGTGCCCTGCCTGTGCTTTTCCAGTGCTTTGTGCCTGGAAAACTTTGAACGATTGTCATTTAGTGTATTTACATTTTTTTAAATTGCCTCACTCACAGGGAAGGGAACCGCAAGACAGGTGCTGGCATCGGCCGAGCACACAGCCGGAGGACAGCAGGAGGACGGCATGGGAGGGCGGTGGGGGATCGCAGGGGAAGGTGAGTTTTAACCACTTAAGCCCCGGAGGATTTGGCTGCTAAACGACCAGAGGGCATTTTGCGATTCGGCACTGCGTGACTTTAACGGACAATTGCGCGGTCGTGCGACGCTGTACCGAAACGAATTTGGCGTCCTTTTTTTCCCACAAACAGAGCTTTCTTTTGGTGGTATTTGATCACCTGTGCGATTTTTTGATCACACGCTATAAACAAAAAAAGAGCGTAAATTTTGCAAAAATAGCAATATTTTTCCCTTTTTTTTATATGAAATTCCCCCAAAAAAAAATGTAAAAATCAAAATTTTTTAATATTTTCGGCCAATTTGTTTTATGCTACCTATGTTTGGTAAAAAAAATCGCAAAAAGCGTATTTTGATTGGTTTGCGCAAAAGTTATTGCGTTTACTAACAAAGGGAAAGATTTTTGTCATTTTTGTTGTTTTTTTTTTTAACGCGTAATGGCGGCGATCTGCGATTTTTTTTGCGGTACTGCGACATTGCGGCGGACAGATCGGACCCTTGACTGACATTTTTGACACTTTTGGGGTTACCAGTGACATTTCTACAGTAATCAGTGCTATACATATGCACTGTTACTGTAAAAATGCACTGGTAGTGAAGGGGTTAACTTTATTTGAGAGGGAGGGGCTGTGTGTGTCCCTAGGGGCGTGATTCTAACTGTGATTGGCTGTGGCTTCAACTGTATGCAGAGTGATCAATGGATCTACATAGTAGATCCATGTGATCAGCTCTCATACAGAGAGGAGAATGACAGGCAGCTTGTTTACACAAGCTGCCTGACTATCTCCCTCTCCCCCGCCGATCGCAGAGTGGCCGGCGGCGATCGGGTCCGCCGGTCACACGCGCGGGGGGGTCCGTGACCACGCGGGAGCGGGAGCGCGCCTCCGGCGGCGCGCGCTCGCTCCCTAAACCCTCACAGGCGAGCGACGTAGACCTACGTCACTTTGCCTGTGAGGGGCTGACCGCCGCCGTAGATAGTCGTGCGGCGGTCGGCAAGTGGTTAAAATGTAAAAAGATTTCCATGCAAAAGAATGTACCACTTTTAGCATAGAAATCTGGACATAATCAGACTGCTAGGGAGGTTAAAATGTCATGATAGGCTGTGTTTCATAAACCCTTTCTTGATGTTTTTAATATGTTCTTTGATCCTGATGAATTTTTTACATAGTTACATAGTTTGTGAGGTTGAAAAAAGACATCAGTCCATCCAGTTCAACCTATGATGTGTGTGTGTGTGTTAGTACATTGTATACTCCTGTATGCTGTGGTCTTTAAGGTGCCCATCTAATAGTTTTTTGAAAATATCGATGCTCCCTGCTGATTCGACTGCTTGTGGAAAAAAATTCCACATTCTTACTGCTCTGACAGTGAAGAACCCCTTACGTATTTTGAGGTTAAACAGTTTTTCCTCTAGTTTTAATGAGTGGCCACGTGTCTTATTGTATTCCCTTTCTCTAAAAAGTTTGTTCCTTATGCTAGGGTCGCCAGTACAGTATTTGTACATTGATATCATATCCCCCCTCAAGCATCTCTTCTCCAGAGAGAATAAGTTCAGTGCTTGTAGTCTTTCCTCATAGCCGATGCCCTCCATTCCCCTAATTATTTTTGTTGCCCTTCTCTGGACTCTCTCCAGTTCCAGCACATCCTTCCCGAGGACTGGTGCCCAGAACTGGACAGCATACTCCAGATGTGGCCGGATCAGAGTCTTGTAGAGTGGGAGAATAATCTCTTTATTTCTGGAATTAATCCCCTTTTTTTACATGCCAGTATTCTGTTGGCTTTGCTTGCAGCGGCTTGGCATTGCATGCCACTGCCAAGCCTGTTGTCCACTAGGACCCCTAGGTCTTTTTCCATCCTAGATTCACCCAGAGGTTTCCCCCCTAGTGAGTAGCTTGCTTTCATGTTTCTGACACCCAAGTGCATTACTTTTTTCAACATTAAACCTCATCTGCCATGTAGTTGCCCACCCCATTATTTAGTTCAGGTCCGCTTGTAAGATTTCCACATCCTGCATAGAAGATATTGGCATGCTTAGTTTAGTATCATCCGCAAATGCCGAGATTGTGCTAGATACCCCCTCCTCTAGATTGTTTATGAATAAATTAAACAAGATTGGTCCCAGGACAGAACCTTGGGGGACCCCACTTTCCACACCCGCCCAATCCGAGTACTCCCCATTTATCACCACCCTCTGGACTCTCCCTTGGAGCCAGTTCTCTATCCAGTTACTTACCCTATGGTCCATACCTACCCTCCTTAGTTTGTACAGTAAGCGTTTGTAGGGAACGGTGTCAAAGGCCTTTGTAAAGTCCAGATACACCACATCCACAGGCTTACCTTTATCTAGGTGGCGGCTCACTTCATCGTAGAAGGTTAATAGATTGGACAAGAAAAAATAAAATGGTATCACTATCCTTGCGGACTCTATTTGTGCCCCAGAGTGACCGCTGTAGGTGGGCGTGAACCAGGATGATGGGATTTTAAGGGTGAGGCTTGTGAGGGTATATGTTTTAAGATAAATAATTCAAAAACAAGACACACACAGGGACACTCCTATTTTGGCCCCTGCAGCACTTTTGCATGCTGGGATCAAGGATGGACTGTCAAATTCCACTCAACAACCAACATACAATCAAGGGGAGATAAAGAATCCTCTTGATATTATCAATCTTTCCTCCTGATCACTCTCACAAATTGAGAAAGAAGTATTACAACTAGGCCTAAGTTTCTGTCCAGATCAACAAATAAACAAATTCGAAGTGGTCAAAGACCTTCATTTATTTGCAAGGAACTTGACATATAAATATATCTTTGACAAAAACAAAGGCCAAAACAATATACGGGACGAGGATCTGTACAAAGGATTCAAGGCCCAAGATTTTAGAAATCTCAAAACAATGATGCAGTTAATCGAGGAAAATAAACAACATCCAGACTATTCATCGTCTGATTCCTCTTCTGATGATGAGGAGGAATCACGCGATGAAATAAATAAATTCAAATCCAGATCAACACGTTTTCCCAATCTCCAAACTTGCCCAGCTATCTGGGCTTTTGTGAAGCACACCCAGAAGGAGATCGACAGATTGGAGGCCCCCCTACCTGGGGCCTCTAACCTGTCGGCCTCCCAAAGGACTGCTTTAGATGACCTTGTCCATGACGACCTCGTTGTCATAAAACCCTCGGATAAGGGTGGCAACGTGGTCGTCATGGACAGGCATCAGTACGAGACCATGTGTCTCGATATTCTAAAAAATGAAGAATGGTATAGACCAGTGTCTATTGAGGAAGTTGATATTATGAAGGGTAAATTCAAATCTATAATCTTCAATGCCCTACAGTCTCATGTGATTAACCAAGAACTGTATGACTATTTAAACGTTAAATGGCCAATCCTGCCAACGTTTTATGCGTTACCCAAAGTACATAAAAGCCTTGAAACACCTCCAGGGCGCCCAATTGTTTCAGGCATCGGCTCTATCACTGAACCTTCCAGTAGGTTCGTTGATGACCAATTACGCCCACATGTCATGGGCCTACCCTCATACCTCAGGGATACTTTAGAGCTCCTGAGAGTTCTGGAGGGTCTCAGTGTCCCTGGTGGCTCTCTTTTGGTCACCCTTGACATTGAGGCCCTCTATTCTAGTATCCCCCATAACAGAGGTATCGAGGTTATCACCACCTTTGTTAAGGAACAGACCCATCGCACTTGGGCGTTGGCAGATTTTACACTTCAACTACTGAATCATATTCTCAGATCCAATATTTTTGTATTCGGCGAAACCACTTACCTCCAGGTACAGGGGGTAGCGATGGGGACTGCCTGTGCCCCATCGTATGCCAACCTGTACCTGGGGGGGTGGGAAAGGGAGCTATTCGCCAATGATGGCGCTTCGATGTACCTGCGCCACCTAGCGTTGTGGCGCAGGTACATCGACGACGTCATCGTTGTATGGACGGGCTCGGTGTCCACCCTTCTGGAATTTATAGACTTCATATCTCATAATAATTATAATTTAAAATTCACTGTTCAATATGATACCCAAAAAATAGCCTTCCTTGACACCACAATATATCTTACACCTGAGGGCAATATTTATACTTCCCTATACCGTAAAAATACGGCAGGAAACACTATACTTCATTATACTAGTAGTCACCCGCGATCCCTAATACGCAGTATCCCGTATTCACAATATCTTAGAATACGACGCAACTGCTTTCTGGATGATGACTATAAACAAGAAGCTAAGGCCCTACAGCAAAGGCTTTTGGTCCGTGGCTACAGCAAAAAATTACTTAAAAAAGCTTATCAAAGAGCTAATCTCCAACCACGAGATAGGCTTATTTTTGGGTCACGTCAGACTAAACCCTCAAATACTACTAAATTAGTTACCAAATACAGCTCCCAACATCAAACCATACGTAAAATCTTGGATAACAATTGGCACTTCTTAGCAGACGATATTACGGTCTCAAAATACATTAAACCCTACCCAGAGATAGTTTATCGTAAATCTGCCTCACTTAGAGACAAACTTGTACATAGTCATTACAAACCAAAGAAAGAGGAAGATTACCATGGAGCAATGGGGGGCTATGGTACTTATAAATGTGGCCAATGCTCAGAATGCCCCTGGGTAAAAGAGGGGTACACCTCCCCTCTACCTCGGGGAGGAACTTTGAGACCTAGATTTAGGGCTACTTGCCTTACTGAGGGTGTTGTTTATTTAGCTACATGCCTCTGTGGGGCGTTTTATGTAGGGAAAACAATTAGACCCTTTGCGAAACGCATCCAAGACCATCTGTACTATATGGACACTGGACTTATGTCTACACCCATCTGTAGGCACATAGGCCTAAATCATAATTTCGACCCCCATTTTATTAAATTCATTGTATTAGAAGCAATTAAGAAGAACCCCAGAGGGGGTAATTATGATAACGCAATTCTCAAGGCAGAAGTAAAGTGGATCTATAAATTACAGGCCACTAGGCCACCAGGTTTAAATACGGCCTTATCATTTAAACCTTTTTTGGAATGAACCTAGGACTGCATTATTGCCTACTACATATATGTAACCATAAGACTAATAAAAACACTCCCCACCCTCTGCTCTTCCTGAAACTCCTTATGTGATCATGCTTTGTATTGTCTATATTGTCTATGTACCTATTGATTCAGCATTTAGACAAACCGTAATACTGTATAAACATCACAGGAATCCATTGTGATGCCAGAATTCAGGATAGGATACTATTGTATACCTTCCATGTCAATAATCATATGCTGCTTATGACTAATTAATCACAGCACATATTGGTCATGTGCTGCGAAGTATTTATACATATTCCTTTATGATATTTATATTTTTCTCTTTTTTTCTTTGTTTCCCTCTTATTTTTGTAGCTTTATGAGATCGGAGTCCGTGTGTCAATATAGGATCATATCGCGACTAAATCCAATGTGCCGGCTCTTTTCCTGCTTATCTCTTTTTTGACAGGGGCTCGGGCGCCAAGCCGGGGGTGGGGTTGTTGAGATTTACACCATTCTTCTCCTCCCACATTCTTTCCCCGAGTCCGTTCTCTTTTGATAGCGGATGTACAGCGTTCCCACTCATCTGTACCTCTTTGTTGCGGTGCAGCTCTGATTGGGACCGCTAGATGGCGCCCGCACCGGAAGTGACCAGTCGGAGGTCATGAGATACCTCATCACTTCCGGTGGGACCGCGCTTATAACGCCGAGCGGAACTTGGCACAGACAGGCCACGACTAGTGGCGCGGCTGTCTGTTACCAATCAACCGGAGCATATGAGGTAAGTTTCGCTACAACGATCTCCCATTTGTACGGCAATAATGGCATTTATCTTTCACAGTTTCTGCTGGTTAAATGTGTTTCCACCCTCTCCTTTAAATACTCACTCTCTGGGCAAATTCTAATCGGACACTTCCTCTAGTTCACTCTCAGTAACTTTGCACATTTTAAACCTCTTTTGGTTACCATCGGTCTGCACCTGGTCTATAACTATATGTTACATCTAGATCCCTCACATGGTGTCTATGCACCCCTGGCTTCATCAACCCCTCCTATTTCTCTACCTTATCACTCTATGTAGCTCCCTGTTTTCTTTCACATCCTAAGCATGATCTTTTCACTGCTATCGCCCTACTATTGGAGAACGTAGGTAATATACCTATATACACCTGATTTCAGTATCATGTGGAATTTTTAGTGACTAGCTTTTTCCTTTATGGAATGCTGGTTTTTTCAGATTTACTCCCGTTCGACCGAGCTCGGTCCGGTTCCTGTTAAAGTAGCGGGATCAGGTCTGGCTGGACTTTGTAGTTCAGGGTTATTACCCGCCATTGGATGGATCGTTATGATCCCTGATACACGGACGCTGATATGGCTGCTTTGCTCTAGATACAACTTGTGGTGAGCCCTATTACACTGTAATTTCAATATCTGATTGTAATTAACTTGGTATATTTTTGTAAACTGACTGTATGTTATTCATACTTAGAACCAGTAGAGGTCACCATTCCTGTATTGTCCCAGAAGAAGCCTCTCGGCGAAACATGTTGGACACGAGTGACCCCTAGCACCTTTCAATGGTTCTATATACATTTAAGTATCTTTGCGATATCAAGATGTATCACTGTATGTGATTGTTTTTATGAATTTGTAATAAAAATCATTATTTTATCTTGTTTTTGAATTATTTATCTTAAAACATATACCCTCACAAGCCTCACCCTTAAAATCCCATCATCCTGGTTCACGCCCACCTACAGCGGTCACTCTGGGGCACAAATATAGTCCGCAGGGATAGTGATACCATTTTATTTTTTCTTGTTCTATGTATCAATAGGGATGTGGTGTTGGCTTGCTGGGTACATTGGCCAGTTTAGGCATGGCACCTTCCTTTTCTTGTAGGTTAATAGATTGGTTTGACAAGAACTATTTTTATGAATCCAGGCTGATTACTACTAATAATACAGTTTTCCTTACTAAAGTCTTGTATATGGTCCATTAACATTCCCTCCAAAATCTTGCAGACTACTAATGTTAGGCTGACCGGCCTATAGTTACCCGGGATATATCTCGGCCCTTTTTTAAATATTGGTACCACGTTGGCTTTTTCCAATCAGCTGGCACCATACCCGTCTGTAGACTATACTTAAAGATCAGGAATAATGGTCTGGCAATCGCCCAATGAATAGTGGTCTGGTGGTCCTTCCCACATATTGCAGCCGGCATGGACACCCAATTACGTAAGTGACATGTGTACTGATGCATGTAATGTAATAGTTTATTTTATTTTGTATTCTTTCCCAGTAGTCATTGATTGAAATGTACGTGTTTTTCTTTCTTGTCTTCTGTTAGTCCTGCAGGGTAGACATTTCTGACATCTAAAAAATCCTTTGAGGCTTGTTGGAAGATGGATGGTTTTTGGGGGGTCTACTACATTGTGCACTAGTCTGTTTCTAAGTGTAGGTGCTCTTTTGTATACAAACATAGGTTTATTAGGTAATATTTTTTTCAATGTTTTATCCACTTTTAAGATGGACCTGTGCTTCCTAATAATCTTTTCAATTTCTTTATATTGTCTGTTGAAACCCGTAAGGAATGCTGTATCCATCTTATCCATTTTTCCATTTCTCCTTGCGTTTTCATTTATCAGATTTTCTCTTTTCATATTCCTTACTTTTTTCTTTAGATGTTGTAACTCTGTTTTCTTATATCCTTTTTCTTCAAATCTCTCTACCAGGATTTGTGATTGTATGTCAAAGTCTTGGATGCTACTGCAGTTTCTTCTAATTCTCATTAGCTGCCCTTTGGGAATATTACCCAGCCACTGGGGATGGTGGCAGCTATTTGTTGGGATATACCTATTCCAGTCCATTTTCTTGAAATATGTTTTTGTTTCCAGAATTCCTTCTTTTTTGAAAATCTCTAGGTCTAAATATGCAACTTTTTGGGAACTCCAGTTTCCTGTGAATGTAATCCCATATGCATTATTGTTAATTTCATCAAAGAATCCTTGCAATGTGTCGACACTCCACTTCCAAATTAGGATGATGTCATCTATATATCTACGGTTGTATCTAAGATTCGGTCTCTCAATGCTATATATCTGCTCTTCCTCCTATTTTTGCATAAATATATTTGCTATGCTGGGGACGTATTTAGCCCCCATAACAATGCCCTTGGTTTGCACATAATATTGTCCTTTATACCAAAAGTAATTGCTATTCATGGCCATCTTCAAACCTTCCAAAATAAAATTGATTTGTTCCTGTTTTAGGCCTGTGTTCTTATGTAGTGCCCATTCGACCCCATCAATTCCATCCTTCTGTACAATGTTTGTATATAATGCATTGACATCAGTAGTAACCAACAATTCTTCCCCTATGTTTTCAATATTCCTTAATTCCGACAAGAGTTATTTGCTGTCCCTGAGGTATACTTTTCCTAACGCTACTAGAGGCTGCAAAAATTTATCAAGGTATTCTCCCAATCTTGAAAACAACGAATTTATGCCACTAACTATGGGTCGGCCAGGTGGTTTTGTTTCATTTTTATGTATCTTCGGTACATAATATATAACTCGTGTTCTAGCTGCTTCTGTGCAGAGGTATTTTGCCTCCTTTTTGTTTATGATACCACCTTCTCTTCCTCTTTTTATGTAGGTTTTATTGCCTTCTTGTATTTTTTCTTTGGGTTCCCTCTTAATTTGATATAAGTGTCTTCTGCAGTAGATGTTCCATTTCTTCCTCATAATCTTTTTTATCAAGAATCACTAAGCCTTCTCCCTTGTCGGCAGGTCTGATAACCACTCCTTTCCTCTTTTCTAACTTCTTGATTATTTCCCATATGTCTTTCTCTTTCCGATTTTGTATTTTCAATGTTCTTATCTCGTCCTCTACCATTCTCTTGAAAACCTCCAAGATTTCATTTTGTGGGTTTTTCGGGTTAAAGGTAGACCGGTTTCTCAGTTGATTTTTGTTTATATTCCATGTTCTCTTGTAGTGGTGATGTTTCTTTTTTCAGGGCAAAAAATGTCTTTATGTTAATCTTTCTTACATACTGTTAAAGGTCAATATATATACTTCAAACTTATCCAAATTCTTCTCTAGGGCATATTTAAGGCCTAAGTCCAAAACTCTATAGGCCCTATTGTTAGAGGTGTCTCACAGTTAGAGACATGCTGGATTTATGAGCTTAAATCATATTGGCCATATGGTATGAACGTTGATTGGGATATTATTGCTTTTATTAATAAGTCTTGATTTTTTAATGGGTAGTTTGCAATGGGGAATAATATTTTTTCATTTTAATATATTTTGTTTTAATTTTTTAATTTTTATATGAGACCTTTCATTTTTGTATTTTGTATATATTCTTTATCCAAATTCCTATGCATGTACATGTAATACTACTGTATATTTATATATGTGTGGGTATATGTGTATATATCTTTATCCATATATATATGGATACATATATATATACAAGTTGATACTGGTGTTCCCTGTGCAGAAAGGGCCATAGAGAGTTAGATATTCACTGTGCTCACTATTTCCATAATAATTCGTACACATGCCCACATTTATTTACAGGGCTGATAACTTATTATGTTAATGTAATTAATTAGATCCTCTGTTTGGATCTATTTGCACTTTCTCCACTTATTCATCCCTGAATTGCTGATTCGTTTTTTTAAAATGTTTTAGCACTTTACTTCCTGAGATCGATGCGCATTCTCTCATTGGAGGTTTGATGTGGAATGCAATACACTACGTCACCTCTAGAGGTCTGTATATGCGACATCTTTAATGCAGGAAGTTGATCGTTTTTCACAGCCAAGCCTCGTGATCACAATGAGGCTTGGTTACTGATTCTTTCTCCGATTCGGTGACGGCATGGAAGTGCTATTTACTCACTGAGTTATGATGAATTAGACCAGCCTCGCTCTGAGACTGAGGCTTGGTTAACGCCAGGAACTACACAGTAATCATATGGAAAGCTCATACCCCAGATGAAGCAGAGGATGAAGAAGAGGACAAAATGGACGTCAGGTTTCAGCAAGCTTTCTTCTCGATACTGCGCCCATTCAAGACACGTGTTTTTATGCTTGTCATTCTTGTGGAATATGTATGTTTTTTTACCTTTCAATAAATGTCAAATTATCACACTATGTGGAGTTTCTTTATCTCTTTGAGTACCTGAGCCATCCAAAGACGGACTACACATCAAGGGTCATTTCAGCAAGTTTATATACCCAAAGCGTATGCGACTCCTTTGCCATATGGTAATTTGAGTCCACTATTTCTGGTAAACGCTCCCAAGTTTTCTTATTTGGTGATTGGAGCACTGGCGGTGTGTTTTCCTTTTCTCTACCTCGGAACACAGAATTACCTCTTTTTTATAAGGATATATCTTTTGGACTTGGACACTTTGATTTATTTATTTTGTTTGCAAGATTTTCACTTAATTCGGTTTTCATTGAAGGGTATAAGAATTATTGGAAATTTTGCAAATTTTTTTGCACTTCGCACTTTTGCCATTGTTTATACACTTGTATAAATGATATTTATTAATAGAATCTTGATTTTATTATGTGTTACAACACATGTTTAATCCTCCCATACCAATTTTAGCACTGTGCTTTTTATGTATATATAGTATTGGGATATACTTCGCAAAAAATATAGCTTCTTGTATTGCTAAGAGTTTGAGGTCTGAATTTAGAAGAGAAATTGACCTAAAGTTAGCAGAATCGTCATGTGGTTTGCTAGGTTTTGGTATGGTGATTATAGGTGCTTCAAGGGATTCTTTGGGGATATCCTCTGAGACCATTATTTGGTTGAATGAGTTGCATAGGTATGGAGTGAGCATATTGGTAAACAATTTAGGGTATTTGTTACAGTAGCCATCTGGTCCAGATGCCTTGTGGAGGGGAAGTGTGTGTATCACTTTCGAGATTTTATTGTCAGAGATGGGTGAGTTGAGTTCCTCCAATTGTTTCATGAATACAGAAGGGAGTTGGATCAAGCCTAGAAATTGAGTCATCTGTGTAGGATCAGGGGAAGATTCTGCGGAGGAGGCATTTTAGTTATATAATTTGTTATAGAACTCGCTGAAGCAGTTAGCTATGTCTTTGGGGTGACAGACTCTCCTACATTGGGCTGTATTCATAAAAGGGGTGTAGGATAATGACGCTTTGCGTTTTACTTGTTTAGCTAGGAAGGCACCTGGTTTACATCCATGGGCATAACAAGTCATACTGAGGCGTTTAAGGTGGTGATCAAATGAGGCGTGCAAGTAGCTACGAAGCTCCTCTCTAAGTTTACGCTGATGTGCCACATCTGATTCATTATGAGAGGCCTTGTTGGTCCGCTCAAGCTTACGGATCCTATTTGGAGCAATCCTTCAGGTCAGCCACCTTTAACTGAAGTTTGCTTAAGCTGAATCGCTTCTGCGTGTATCTCGTGTGCATTAACTATTTCATCCTGGGCCTTAGCAACCTCATCTATCTGGGCTCCTAGCTGTTTAGTACGGTCTTCTATGCGGTCTATTCTGTTTGAGAGATGGGATATAGAAGAACTCATCATGAACGGCAGCCTGCAGGAGTAGGAGCATTGCTTTTATAGTGATTTCAGAGGCAGGAGTATATTTGCTGGGAAGCTGACAAGAGGTTCACGGTATGCTGCATGCTTATCTGCTGGGGCTTTAGATGCATCAGCCCAGTGAAGTTTTTTTGCAGAAGGTGCCTTAGAAGGAGAATGTGCAGGGGAATTAGCCACACTCTTACCTCTGTCTGCTGTTGTGGAGGGAGAGAGGTCTGCAGCAGCATCCTCCATGTCAGAGATCTGCTCCTGCAGCGGTGGAGGAGAGCAGCGTGTCTTCTTGGCACCATCTTGTGTCCCCCTGCGTGCCGTCTGCATAAATCTGTAAGGCGGAATGGTCTGGGGGTCCTGTTTTTTTTTGCGGGTCATAGCCAGCCTGAGACCCGATATCCTGTCTTCCCTCATGGAGGTATTCTCGGCGAGCTGGGTTGCCGTGGGCTGCTTTTCTCACCCGTGGCTGTGGAGCTGCTCCGGGTTAGGCAGCCATTCCAGTCAGCCGCTAGGAAACGCCCCCCCCCCTAAAAAGTCTAAATTTATCTACAAAAAATACAAAATAAGCACAAGGGACATTACTGATCTTCAGTGTGAAGTGTTCCTTATTTGCCTGCCTTCTTGTTCAATAGAAATCTTTTGTCCTTCAATTATGGTGGCTGGGGTAAATAGAACTAAGGAACTGTCATAGGCTCTCATAGGTAACTATAGGCCGGTCAGCCTAACATCAGTAGTCGGCAAGATTTTGGAGGGGATGTTAAGGGACCACATACAAGACTTTAGTAATGAAAATGGTATTATTAGTAGTAATCAGCATGGATTCATGAAAAATCGTTCTTGCCAAACCAATCTATTAACCTTCTACGATGAAGTGAGCTGCCACCTAGATAAAGGTAAGCCTGTGGCGGTGGTGTATCTGGACTTTGCAAAGGCCTTTGACACCGTTCCCCACAAACGCTTACTGTACAAACTAAGGAAGGTAGGTATGGACCATAGGGTGAGTACCTGGATAGAGAACTGGTTCCAGGGGAGAGTCCAGAGGGTGGTTATTAATGGGGAGTACTTAGATTGGGTGGGTGTGGAAAGTGGGGTCCCCCAAGGTTCTGTCCTGGGGCCAATCCTGTTTAATTTATTCATAAATGATCTAGAGGAGGGGATATCGAGTAAAATCTCAGTATTTGCGGATGATACTAAACTAAGCATGCCAATATCTTCTATGCAGGATGTGGAAACCTTACAAGTGGATCTGAACAAAATAATGGGGTGGGCAACTACATGGCAGATGAGGTTTAATGTTGAAAAATGTAAAGTAATGCACTTGGGCGTCAGAAACACGAAAGCAAGCTGCTCACTGGCTCACTGGGGGGGGGGGGGGACCTCTGGGTGAATGTAGGATGGAAAAGGACCTGGGGGTACTGGTGGACTGGTGCAAAGCCAACAGAATACTGGCATGTTTAAAAAAGGGGATTCACTCCAGAAATAAAGAGATTATTCTCCCACTCTACAAGACTCTGGTCTGGCCACATCTGGAGTATGCTGTCCAGTTCTGGGCACCGGTCCTCAGGAAGGATGTGCTGGAACTGGAGAGAGTCCAGAGAAGGGCAACAAAAATAATTAGGGGAATGGAGGGCATCGGCTATGAGGAAAGACTACAAGCACTGAACTTATTCTCTCTGGAGAAAAGACGATTGAGGGGGGATATGATATCAATGTACAAATACTGTACTGGCGACCCTAGCATAAGGAACAAACTTTTGAGAGAAAGGGAATACAATAAGAGACGTGGCCACTCACTAAAACTAGAGGAAAAACGGTTTAACCTTAAAATACGTAATGGGTTCTTCACTGTCAGAGCAGTAAGGATGTGGAATTCTCTTCCACAAGCAGTCATATCAGCAGGGAGCATCAATAGTTTCAAAAAACTATTAGATGGGCACCTTAAAGACCACAACATACAGGGGTATACAATGTACGGTTAACAGCAAACACACACACATCATAGGTTGAACTGGATGGACTGATGTCTTTTTGCAACCTAACAAACTATGTAAGGAGTGCCTGATAATGCCTGATCTTTCCACCCAGCACATGGCATCCACCTCCCGACTCTCAGTCTAACATAATTTCTACCTACAGTATAATTTCTTTGGAACATTTTACTAGGTACCTTTCTCTGTATAACTGGGTGTCTTCCGAATTCTGTACTATATGACAGCATTTTGATGGAAACATGCTAATAACCTTTGAGGATTTATGCCAAAATAATCACCTTCCTAATAAGGACTTTTATATACCTACACATGAGGATTATTCTGCTCTCTACACCCCTATAGGAAGCCCTATAGGCATCAACTTTTTCTACCATATGCTTAATTATTCCCTGCAAAAATAATTATATACAACTAAAGGCACATCTAGCCCGAACATTTTCAATCTCTGAATGGCAAAGTGTTGTTCCTTAGGCCACACACTGGGAGTCTTCCTTCAAACAAATTCTGCTTTGCCTATACTACAAAGAGGGTGTCAAGGATGTTTCCTAATTTCTCCCCCTAGTCCTGGGAAGACTGTGGCTAATGGACTTTTTTACACATTTGATGGACCTACACTAACATCTTCCCTTTCTGGAACTACGTATTTGTCTTTATTTCTCCAGTTACAGAAATGTATATCAAACCAGATCTATTTCTCGTCCTGCTTCATTTGAGCTTAGACCATTGTCTTTTTGAATCATACATTTTATTCTTCCTGCACAGTCTAATTTCCAGTAGGAAAACCATAGCTGCAGCCTGGAAATAACCCCCACCCCCATATAAAGCACAATCCCTTAACACTGTTAATACACAAATGCAATTTGAACTCATGTTCATCATAGAAAATGGCAAGTGGGAGATCTTCTAGATGCAATGGAGTGGCCGCATGCTATATCACAGCTGCACAGCTTGCATTGCCCCCTCCAGGTATCCCCAACTCCCCTTCTGCCAGTTTCTCCCTTTCCCCCGAGTAATCCCTCCTCCCACCTGGTGGTGTCCCCAGTGTCTTTCTCCCCTGATCCTTCATCCTCCAACTCTGGACCAGGGATTTTCAAAGGAAAAGAGCAATGTAGAGATGGGGGGTGGGAGAGGAAGAGGGGGGGGGATGAGAGAGAGGGAGGAGAGAGAGAGGGAGGGGAGAGAGAGAGAGAGGGGAGGGAGGGAAATATGGGGGTAGAAAGAGAGCGGGAGTTAGGGAGGGAGAGAGAGAGGAAGGGAGGGAGAGAGAGGGAGTGGGGGGGGGGAGATGGCGGAAGACAGAGAAAGAGGGAGAGGGAAGGGGAGAGAGAGAAGGAAAAAAGAGAGAGGGGGAGATAAGAGAAGGGGAGACGACAGAATCGGGAGTATAATGTCAACAGACCTTCTAAGATTGTTCGGAATGGTGCACTATGTTCTGTGCCAGGAGTTCCTCACAATGCTGTTGTTCATAAGCATATAATTCATGGATAAGAATTTTGTATCCAGTTATGTTGAATGGCAGGTGTACAAAGAGCAGGCACTGCAGGAAAGGGGTGACAATGAAAGGTTTGATAACGTCTCCTCGGACGAAACGCCGTTAGGTCACGGCGTGCTGACGTCATCTCCGGAAGCTTATCGAGGGAGCGGATGCGCCTTGCCGTCCGGCCGGCGGCTTCACATCCTTCGCTTTACACAATATCTGTTTGTAAGTACACTACCTTTTATAATAAATCTGTTCGAAGTTTTTACACTATTGGCGCCTTTCTCTCTTTATTGGGCTGGTCTGCCGATATATCCTGAGAACAACAGCGGCTCAGCCTTCGGCACTAGGGGGTCCTAGAGGCCACCTGTGCACATCAAGTGGTCACATCGTGTAACTATCTGTGGTTTGCCTTGATGCCATTGGGTCCCTGAGAATACCTGTCCATATGCTGGGGGATTACATCAAGTGTCCATATCGAGCAATATTCTTTATGGTCTGGTAAGAGGCTTTAAACGTCCTTGGGTGACTTGCTGATATTTGGTGCATGTGGACCTAATGTTCTGCTGACTTTCCATTTCAATCTGGTAAGAGGCCTTTTTGGATAGAAAATACGTTTTGCTGATCTATCTGGTAAGAGGCTCTACGTCTGGTGGCGGTCTTTTCTTCCTTTATCACTGGGATCAATACACATATTTGCTTATCCTTTGGTAAGCGGTTGCACAATTGGTGAAGGATATTCACACTTTATGTGGTTGAATACACTTTGATTAATTGACAAATTTTTGTACGGTATCACGCTATGGAATGTTTTCTTTCCTCTATGTGATATACGATCATCTACACTGAGTATCCGGCGCAAGAACTCCATTGGATTACCTTGGCATGTGAACTTACCTCATCATATGAATCTTGCAATTTAAAATTGCCGTTCCGGTAAGCACAATTCCTATGGGATCTTTGGAGGCTGTTCAGGATTCTCAAAACACTACTAGTCACAATCTACGTTCAATTTGGGACATTTAATAGTTGGACATTTATTTGTTTTTCTTTCACTTAGCGCGACTTATTATATTGAGTATACTGTATCAGTGCTACTGCTAGCACTGAACATCAAAGAGAATATGAATTATATATTTCTATACATTCACAGGTCACAGTTTAGTGATCAGATTGACTTATTATGTCATTTTGCATCTGTTTAATGGAATGCTGTGCTTTGCTGCTGGCTGATGGACCCTACAAGCAGAGCTCTCTCCCCTCTGCACTCAGCCCAGGCAGTATGACTTAATCCGCTCATCAGGACTGCCTGATGTCATTTGCTGTTTCTTCTATTTAAGGGCTAGGTTTGCCTATTTTTATTAAAAGAAAGTTCAGTTCACAAAACATGTGTTTTCCTCGCAGGGGTTTTTCAGCATTCCTTTGCTCATCAACATAAACGACATTCAGCACCTTTGGCTATCACTTGCAGCACTGCTGTTCTGGCCTTACACTTCAGGCCCTTGTCTGTCTCCTACAGACAGTTTGCTCACCAACATGGTGCACACAGATAGCAGCCCCATGGAGCCCTCCTGACTCCTGGGCCAGAACTCCTGTCTGCCGGGGTGGAGCCCAGAACCTTGGTCCTGTCTTTACTAAAAGACCCAGACACACCTGCACCATCAAAGTCCTAGCTAGGCTCCAGGTACCCCACTGAACATTAGAAAACAGTTAGGTAAACTTTAAAGCCAGTTTCCTCTGCAATAAGCTAACCTCCTGGAGCCCCTCAACCTGTCAGCTTGAGAGTTCTGGGTCACAACCCCCTGGACCCTGGCAGGGCAACGATCTGCCACATATCACCTCCCCCTGTTTCCACCCTGGAGGGGGGTATAACAAACCAGCCTAACCTCTTCCAATTGGCACCCACAAGGGCAAAACCCAGTCTTACCAGGTGAATTTCCCTGTATCCCCATGGCTTCCAAAAGCAACACCTTTTCTTTGTGACCACACTTATCACCTTACCTCTATGAGACTGTCCAAGAAATTTTCTCTTTACCTCTAAAGAGGTCACATTTTTAAACACATTTTGGATTTTTTATTTGGGTTACCTTAATCCCTCTCTGCTTTCAATGTAGAGGCACCCTCTTACTGTTCAGAGTCTGTAGGGGGCCTATTTCTATTTCTATGGTGTTCATAAGGGGACCACCCCACCTATTTCTGGTACCTGACTCAGTCAATAATTATTTCCCAGGTTTACCTGTACTATTGGACACCACATTATCATGTACCAATAACACATCACTTGGTTCATCGTGATCAGACATATTAAGATCATATTCAGATCATCATTGCACTTTTTTTAAGCATTCGTTAGGGCAGAGTCTGCAGAGGGTATACACAGAAGATGGCTCTAGTGTCACCCACTCAGCAGGCAACTGTCCTACTACCTGATCTTTCTCAGGGACCCTATCTGGTTTGTCTTATAAACCTATTGTTGAACTGGTGTCCAAGTTCAGTTCACAAAACATGTGTTTCCCTCGCAGGGGTTTTCAGCATTCCTTTGCTCATCAACATAAACAACATTCAGCACCTTTGGCTATCACTTGCAGCACTGCTGCTCTGGCCTTACACTTCAGGCCCTTGTCTTTCTCCTACAGACGGTTAGCTCACCAACAGGGTGCACATAGATAGCAGCCTTGTGCTGCACTGACTCCCATGTGAAGCTCTCCTGACTCCTGGGCCAGACCTCCTGTCTGCCGGGGGGGAGCCCAGAACCTTGATCCTGTCTTTACTAAAATACCCTGACACAACTGCACCATCAGAGTCCTGGCTAATCCTAAACCCTGGTCCCAGGATTGGAAATTTACTCCCATCCAGATTGCTGCGAAATCTCCAGGCTCCAAGTCCCCAACTGGACATGTGAAAACAGTGAGGAAACGTAAAAGCCAGTTTCCTCTGCGGTAAGCAAACCCCCTGGAGCCCCTCAACCTGTTCGGTTGAGAAATTTGGGTCAAAACCTCCTAGACCCTGGCAGGGCAATGCTCTGCCATACCACATAACACTGATAACCATAACTCAGCAAGGATTAATGCATAATGAAAAGAAATGGCTGCACTCAAGATGAGGTAAAAATCCAGGTTTATTACTGGACATCCCAGTGTGACAAAAGGTGGCAAGGTAGACGCGTTTCCCACACTAGTCTGTGTGCTTAATCATTACTAATGATTACTAATGATTAAGCACACATACTAGTGTGTGAAATGTGTCTACCTTGCCACCTTTTGTCACACTGGGATGTCCAGTAATAAACCTGGATTTTGACCTCATCTGGAGTGCAGCCATTTCTTTTCATTATTGATTATCTACGGAGGCGAGCCGGGGCATGCACCGCTGTAGGTCATCAGGCTTCTGGATCACCTTGAGCAGTGAGTCTCTTTCCTTTGCATGCAAGGATTAATGCAGGTCTTCTTCCTGGCTCCCTACACAGACCCTTCATGCGGAAGACTCACTGGGGTTGATTTACTGATGCCCCGTACACACGTACCGATTGTCGGCCATAAATATTCGGCCAACGTCCGATCGGCCGATTGTCGGCTTGTTAGTATGATGCTTCCGACAACCGACTGCGACTTTTCGGCAGAACAAAATCTGGTGTGCATGCTAAAACATTTTTGTTGGCCGTCACCAGAACGGCCGATTGTTCGTCAGTCAGTACAGATTTCGGCCGACAAAAGCCAGATGAGCAAGACTGGGTATGCTCAGAGAAGAAAAAACACACGGAAAGTAGACCAGAACATGACATCACTTCTGCAGTTGGTTGTTGTTGGTCAACAAAATTTGTGTGCAGTCTAGAGCACATTTCAACCAACAAAACAACACCCGACAAAAGACGGCCGATCGGTCAGCCAACAATCGGTGCGTGTGTACGGGGCTTGAAACTGGTGAGTGCAAAATCTGACGCAGCTGTGCATGGCAGCCAATCAGCTTCTAACTTAAGCTTGTACAATTTAGCTTGACAAAAAAACCTGGAAGCTGACTGGTTTCTATGCAGAGCTGCACCAGATTTTGCACTCTCCAGTTTTAGTAAATCAACCCCCACTGTGTGACATCACTGTTGCATGGAATTCTGAGGCTTATACTGACCCTCACTATGCATTCCTCACAACACAAATTCAAGGAAATGCAATTTCCATTGCCAGGCACAGCTAAAAAAAATACAGGAGCAGCACAGCTGCAGAATGACAAGCAGTGTAAGCCAGGCAGGACCTCCCTGATTTTTAGGGGATGGGATCTCGCTATTTACGTTCAGAGCATTAGACACACATCTCTTCTTTCTCTCCTCACAGCCACTCCTTCTGTTTGCACTTTGCAGCCATCATTCGGTCACTCTCTCTTCCTGGCCTGAAGATTGGTGGTTTTTAGGCAAGAGATCTGCTCTGAGCATTCATACAGAAATGGGAGAAATAGCTACATGTCTCATGCTACTAACAATCTCTGCTACAGACTACATGCATCCAGTTTACATTTTTTAGTCTGTCCCAAACTCCTAGCACTGCAGAATATGTGTCCTCTCTTCTCCCTTCCTCTCTCAGTTGCAGGCACCTCTGTCTCCTCTCTTAGTTGCAGGCACCTCTGTCTCTAAAAGTTAAATGTGCCAGGCTTAAGAAAGGGGTGGGTTACAGTGCCATTCTCATTGGGTGAAGAGGCAGTGGAGAAACAATGAAAATGTAGGGCTGTTTTTTTTTTTTTTTTTTTTTTTCAGTGTGTCTGTAAAAGACATTTAGGGACAAGTGTAAAAATCACTGATTTTTACAAACTGTCCTTGAATTTAGTGACAGTTAGCAACACTGTAAGATAGGGTCCCTACTGGCCACAGACCCTCAGGCAGTGCCTGAATGATCAGTCCACCTCTGCTCATACCCTAAAAGTGATGTCCCTGTTCATACCTCCTTTCCAAATGTATTCAGAACTAAAATAAAAAAAGGAACTAGCTCAATGTATGTGACAAAACCACTTAAATTATCATATACCATTTACACAATTTGTGCAAAAAAATGAAACATCCATGCAATATAAAACAAAATAAATAGTGCATGTGTATTAAAATCAATATGTGAATCCAATCACCATGTTCATAAACAAGTACAATATAGTGCTCAAATTCTTCCTCCCGATCAACAAACGTGCTCCACTACGTGCTAGTAAATCCTGCACTCACCAGACCAATTAGGTCAACAAGCAGTTGATAGGCATTATAACTTAGAGCCAAGCTTTTAGACAAATATGTCAGCTCTTCCCCTGGTCGGTTCCGGTGTTACTCACGGGTCAGATATGGAGAATAAAAAGTTCCAACAGATAGGAGGTATTTAGTGTAGAACCGTTTATTTACTCAAATAGAAATATGTATGCACTCACATATTAGGTGCTAGGGAAAAGCACTAACACAAACAGCTCCCCCAGTCAGGAAGATGATGCACCACCGCTCAAATCCACCACAACTGGCATGGGTTCCACAGACCCAGAAATGATGCAAGGGAAGGACCCGGAAGTGACATTGACCTCTCAGCTGCTATGCATTTTGTGCAGCCGCGTGTTTTCAGGAAGCTTCCTTGCCGTAACTTGCTCCTTTTTCCATTGTACTTTTGCATTTTGCTATGTAACATTGTACAACATAAAAAAAAACTGTTCTTTTTCCTCAAAAGAAACATTTTATAGGTAATGGAGTCAGTGGCTTGAAATACATAATGTGTAAGCAAACAGAAATATCATGCTTACAGAGCACAACTAGTCTAGATTATATTCAAAGCCATATTTCAATAGGTGCAGATATTATTTAAACTACATTTTATATACAAATAAAGAATATTTTGATGACAGCGATCAAGAGTATTTAGCACAGGTACCGTGTTTTTTTTTCCTGACATTCAAAATCTTAGCTTCCAATTTACATGTTTTCAAGAAAACCAATAGAAATCTCTACTGCTCAGACTAAATGTCATATGCATAACATTGCTTGTCAAGAACGTGTTTTACAATCAATGGTAACAAAAGGTGAAAGGATGGATTTTATCTCACCATGTTTTCTAGGTTCTGGAAAAAGGGCAAGTACTGCTATTTTCATGCAATGATATACAAAATGTAATAATGTAGTAAGTTATTCTGTAATTAAAATAAGCTTTTCTGATCAATGCCTGGAAATGGAATACTGACAACATCCCACACTGACTCCGTATATATGTTCAATTGAGAAAACTGAACATTTGATGAAATGGAACTTCATAGAAAGTGTACAAATAAATGATTAGCTGTTCCCTGGCTTTTGTCAACCTATGACAAGTGTAGACATTGATAAAGTATAGACTTAAAGGCAGAAGACATTCAATAGAAAAGTGTACTGAAAAAAAGAAAGACTATTTCCAGTTTCATATGATAAAAAAACAAGGTAGAGAATATATTATGTCACATTATTTTTAAATGTTTATGATAGTAAATAGAAATTATAGAATACTTTCTACAGACCACCTGACACTGTTTATGACCATGGTGAGCACACACACACACACACTATAAGCTTGGGGTAGGAATGTTTTGTATTCAATCTAGGTCAGCTTTGCACATTTTTTTTTCTGTTTCAATAAATGTATTATTATTATTATTATTATTATTATTATTATTATTATTATTATGCACAAAGAAGCATTACAAAGGGTTGGTGCATAGGTATTAAAAAACAAAAAAAAAATAATATCATCAAGTAGGTACAGTAAAGCAGGCAATTAAACTTGGTACAAATTTGTAATTAAGAATGCGGAGAACTTTCTCAGTCATGTGGTTGTAGCAACAGAAAAACTGGTGAGGTACTGGTGCGCATTACCACACACAAGACCCCAAATGGGATCTATTAGTGCCAGGTGTAGAAACTGCCACCCGGCAGCATTGAGGCCCTCGATACGTACATATTGTGTGATCGGTTACAGGAACATTGGTAGCTTGAATTGTGAGTATAGGGGTAAAGAGTTAGAGTGGATATTACACAGTATAAGAAGATGAGGGTACAAGTGTTGAATACCGTGTATATATAAGCAGCGTAGGAGAATTAAGTTGTGGTTGGGAATCGTTGTAACCATGGTGACCATTTTTGGTGAGAGGAGATTAAGTTACCTTCAGAGGAAGTAAGCATGTGTTCATACATACCATGAGTGTGAGTTAAGGACTTTATTTCAGCTAGTGTGATCTTCGTATCAGTTTTCCAATGCCTAGTGATAGTAAGTCTAGTAGCCAACAGAATATGGGAAACCACACATCGGTATTGGGGAATAATAAGGTCAATTTCAATGCTGAGAATGGCTAATTCTGGGTTGGGGTGATATTAGTCTTGGTCAAGTTGCTAATAAGTTTAAATACAGTACTTCTATCCATAAGGTGGATAGTTTGGGGCATTCCCATAGAATGTGAAGTAGATCACCCCTTTGTCCGCACATCCCTCAGCAGTCAGAGGAGGCAGATGGGGCAAATTTGTTTATTCAAGTTGGTGTGAGGTACCATCTGAGGTTAATTTTAAGTGACAGTTCCCAAAGTTTGGCTGCCCTTGTGGCTTTGTAGTTGGAATTGATCGCTATAAGCCATTGGGATGTGTTGAAAGTTTTCCCAAGACGTATTTCCCATGAAATCATCGGGGGAAGCTTGGAGAATATTAGCTCTGCACAATTTGAGAGGGTTTCATCAGAAAAGATGGCCACATTCTTTTTCTGGGATGATAGAAAATAATGTTTTGTCTTCTTTAATCACTTCTGGACTGGAAGGTTTTACCCCTTAATGAGCAGGCCATTTTATGCGATACTGCACTGCGTTATTTTAACTGACAATTGCACGGTTGTGCGACACTGTACCCAAATAAAATCGATGCCCTTTTTTCCCCACAAATAGTGCTTTTTTTATGGTATTTGAACACCTGTGCATTTTTTTTTTTTTTTTTGCACTATAAACAAAATATTTTGTGACAATTCTGAAAGAAAAAAAAACAATATTTATTACTTTTTGCTACAAAACACCCACCCCCCCCCCCCCCAAAAAACAAAAAAAAAATTGTATTTAGGCCAATATGTATTCTGCTACATATTTTTGGTAAAAAAAATCCCAATAAGTGTATATTGATTGGTTTATGCAAAAGTTATCATGTCTACAAACCAGGGGAAAGATTGATGTAATTTTTATTTATTTATTTATTTATTTTTTACTAGTATTGGCGGCGATCAGCAATTTTTAGCGGGACTGCGACATTACGGTGGACAGATTGGACATTTTTGACACTTTTGGGGAGACCAGTGACATTACTACAGTAATCAGTGCTAAAAATATGCACTGTTACTATACTAATGACACTGGCAGGGAAGGGGTTAACAGCAGGGTTAAATGTGTCCCTAGTGGATGCTTTCTAACTGTGTGGGGGATGGACTTGCTGGATGAACACAGAGACCTGTGTTCCGAATCCTAAATAGGAGGAACACAGGACCCCTGTGTTCATCACTAACAGTACAACAATCTGTCGTGTTTACATCGGCAGACCACTGTTCTGTCTCCACGGTGAGCGATCGTGGGTGCCCGGTGGACATTGCAACCACCGGACCCGCTGATGTTCTCCCCCTGTGGCCAATCGGCGCGTGTGCTCCTCCACTAGCTATCTCATAAAGCGATGTACAGGTACATAATTTCACGCCCTGAAGTACGGCGGCTGGTCGGCAAGTGGTTAACAGATGGCAAGGTGAAGAAACCTGTGGTAACTGTTCATAATTCATTTGGGATCAGATTCCAGTTATAGAGGAACAGAACTCTAAATGCTGTGTCCAAAAAAGGGCAGAATACATTGATCAACACTGTAGCCATTGACTGCAAGCGCTGATTGAATGCTGGTTTTCCAGCATAACCATTCGACAAAAGCCAGTCAGACAATAATATTTGCAGACCAAAATTTATCCTGTTCTTGTTGAACCCTCCTTTAGGCGTATTTAGAGGTAAGATATTGGATAGGATATTCAGTGTTACAGATCAATATTAGGGAGTTAAACGCTAAGGGACAGGTTTAGGTTTATAGTATGTATACAATTTTGGATAGGGGATATGTACTGAGTGCAGGCATCAAGAACAAATGCATGCCAAAAGATCTGTTTTCCTAGAAAACCATGACTAAATAAGTTTATCCCTTTTTTAAAATGGTCCAAATATATTTTTATTATTATTATACAGGATTTATATTATTTATACAGCGCTTTATAAAATAAAAGCAAACAATGCGGTTGAAATACAATTTGATACAAAAGGCTTAGGAAAGCCCTGTTTGTGAGAGTTTACAAAGAGGGAGAAGTAAAGCAGCACATAGATGATTTTTTTTTTTTGTTCAATACAATGAATGTGTGGATGGGGGAGTGGGGAGACTTCACTGATCAGCATTGCTGGCTATAGCCAGTAGCGCTAATTGAGTGGCAAAAGATCTGACATCATTGTTGCACAGAAGTTGAATACTTGGTAAATTGACTTCTGTACAACCACCCTGCCCATACATAGATTGAAATTCATCCAGTCCCTGCTGACCTGGCATCAAAGATACACCATGCAAGATTGTAATTTGCTTTCATGAAAACTCACAGTGTAAAATAATTTAATGGAAGCGCACCTAAAAGTGCAGGTAAACCACCGATACAATCGCGCTGCAGCCAAACCACAATGCATCACTGCCAATCCAGCTAGAAGAGCTAAAAGCAAACTAAGATGGAAAGGGTGTAAGATCGGTGTGTGGAATGCTGAGCTGAGACCAAAGGCTGTAGAAAATGTTTAAGGAATATTTATGGACAGAACAACAGATAGGAGAAGGAGAAGGGAAAATCAACAGGGCAGATAAGCAAGGAGGATTGATGCTGACTTACTGTATGATCGCCCAGGAAAGGTAGAGAGAGGTGTAGGCGAGGCGGAGCGGAGATGAGCCGGACAAGTGAGAGTAACAAGGGAGAAGATGAGATGTTCCAGGAAGGACAGCAAGGTGAGAGGAGAGAGTGATAAGTGGCTGCAGTAGATAAGGCAGAGTGGGATGAACAGAGGAGTCAGGAAATCAGTGGATATATGGTGAATATAAAGCACAGTCATTCCTGTCAGTGAGTCAGGAGTAGCGATGGTAACTCCCAGTGCGCTCCCCTCACCACAGATTTAGACACCGCCCAGGGCAAGTGCCCCTCCCGCCCATACCTTGTACCGACCTTGGAGGGAAGATATAACAAGGGAGTGAATAAGTAGCTTTCTGATGTCATTTGTTTAGAGAGGCACATTTTGGAAATGTTAGATGTTGGGCCAGATTGAGAGGTCAAAAATAAACTTAGCACTCTGATGTAAGGGAAGAGACTGATAATTATGCTATTGGTTTGGTTGGAAGTCAGGATGGGGGGCATTAAGCAGAAAATACTATGAGCTTAGTTTTGGAAAGGTTGTTTTGAGGAATTGGTGTGATATCTATATTGATATGTTAGTTATTAAATTAGTAATGTGTGAACAGACTGAGGGAGTGAGCAAAAGAGCACAACAATATACTTGGTTGTCACCAGCACTGAGGGGTTATTGGAAGCTGTGGAAGGTTATTAACTGACCCAGGGCAGGGAGGAGGTGTAGATACCTTGGAGGACCTCTATATAAAGAGGAGAGGAGGATATAGAGTTGTAAGTGATACTCAAGATGCATTGAGATAGGCAAAAGGCGAATCGAGAAGGAACAGAGTCTTGAGGCCTAGGAAGTGAAGCCAACTTTATAAAAGGCAACAGGAAGGTCTAGGATTACATGTACAGAACAATAGCTACTGGTTTTAGTGGCTAGTAAGTTTTAGAAGGGCAGTTTCTCTGAAGTGTGTCTGTGAACGCTAAACTGTAAAAATTTGAGAGGGTTGTTGTTAGTGAGGTGGTAGCTTAGATGGTCCTGAACTAAGTGTTCTAGAGGTTTGGAGGTCAACATTAGCAAGGAGATGGATCTTAACCACTTGCCGACTGCCGCACGTACTTATACTGCGGCGGTCAGCCCCTCACAGGCAGAGTGACGTATCGGTACGTCACTAGCCTGTGAGGCTCTGGGGAGCGAGCGCGCGCCACCGGAGGCGCGCTCCCACTCCCGCGTGGTCACGGACCCCCCCGCGTGTGTGACCAGCGGACCCGATGTCCGCCGCTCACTCAGCGATCGTCAGAGGAGAGGGAGAAAGGCAGGCAGCTTGTGTAAACAAGCTGCCTGTCATTCTCCCCTGTGTAGGAACCCTGTGTAGGAACTCCTCATAGAGCTGTAGGACCGTTGATCATTGGTCCTACAGCTCTAGCCACAGCCAATCACAGTTAGAATCACGCCCCTAGGGACACACACAGCCCCTCCCTCTCAAATAAAGTTAACCCCTTCACTGCCAGTGTATTTTTAAAGTAACAGTGCATATGTATAGCACTGATTACTGTAGTAATGTCACTGGTAACCCCAAAAGTGTCAAAAATGTCAGTCAAGGGTCCGATCTGTCCGCCGCAATGTCGCAGTCACGCAAAAAATAAATCGCAGGTCGCCGCCATTACGCGTTAAAAAAAAAAACAACAAAAATGACAAAAATCTTTCCCTTTGTTAGTAAACGCGATAACTTTTGCGCAAACCAATCAAAATACGCTTTTTGCGATTTTTTTTTTTTTTACCAAACATATGTAGCATAAAACAATTTGGCCGAAAATGTTAAAAAATTTTGATTTTTACATTTTTTTTTGGGGAATTTTATATAAAAAAATGTAAAAAATATTGTTATTTTTGCAAAATTGACGCTCTTTTTTTGTTTATAGCGCAAAAAGTAAAAATCGCACAGGTGATCAAATACCACCAAAAGAAAGCTCTGTTTGTGGGAAAAAAAGGACGTCAAATTCGTTTAGGTACAGCATCGCTTTCAGCAGCCAAATCCTCTGGGGCTTAAGTGGTTAAGTTTGTTAGACTGGTGAGGTCCAGTAAGGGTCCTTTCACACGGCCGCTCCGTGTGTCCGCAAATCATCCCATCCGTTTGCGGATGATTTGCGGACATAATGTAAGTGAATGGCACTGCGGGTGTCAGCGAAATACCATCCGCTGACACCCGATTTTCCTCCTTTCAGTTCTGTTCCGTTTTTACGAATGGAACAGAACCTCATTTTTTCTTCCGTGTAAAAAATGGAAAGGAAGGAAAATCGGATGTCAGCGGTGTCATCCACTGACATCCGCAGTGCCATATACTTACATTATGTCCGCATATCATCCGCAAACGGATGGGATGATATGCGGGCACACGGAGCGGATGACAGAAATGTCATCCGCTCCGTGGAAAAAAAAAAGAAAAGTCCCGCAGCGGACCTTTCACACGGAGCGGCCGTGTGAAAGGACCCTAAGGGTTTTTAAAGTATGGGGCAATCAGTGCATGCTTGAGATTAAACACCAGTAGAGAGAGTGAGACTGAAAATGTGAGTTAGTAACAGTAACAGATACCCCCAAAAGTGTCAATGTCGCAGTCCGGCAAAAAAACGCAGATCGCTGCCATTACTAGTAAAAAAAAAACAATAAAAATTACATAAATCTTAGTCAGTAAACGCGATAACTTTTGCGCAAACCAATCAAAATACGCTTATTATATTTTTATTACCAAAGATATGTAGCAGAAAACAAATTGGCCTAAAATGTTAAAAAATTTTGAGTTTTAATTTTTTTTTTTGGGGGAATGTTATAAAGCAGACAGTGAAAAATATTGTTTTTTTTTTCTCAAAATTGCTGCTCTTTTTTTGTTTATAGCACAAAAAATAAAAAATCGCACAGGTGATCAAATACCACCAAAAGAAAGCTCTATTTGTGGGAAAAAAAGGACATCAATTATTTTTGGGTACAGTGTTGCACGACCGCGCAATTGTCCATTATAATAACGCAGTGCCGAATCGCAAAATAGCGCCTGGTCATTAAGGGGGCAAATCCTTTCGGTCTTAAAGTGGTTAAACATTCCAAGGTACCATGTTTTAGTGTTGGAAGAAAAGGGCCTCTTCGCCACATCCTGTTCCTAAGAGGATTTAAGGGTTTCTGAAGGGGCACTTACAGGAATCTGGAAGTCCCATTTATAATAAGGGGCCCTCAGATATCCACCTTCTTATGGTACATTAGTATCCATTATTACTCTTTCCCAAAAATGTAAACTAACGTACCCACCTGTGAAAAATCCCCTCAAAAATGTTTTAAGCAATGTTCCCTGATGTAAATTCAGCACCAGGCACCTGTGTGGTGAAGTAACATAATCAGTCTCTTCACCCGAATGAGTTATTTTGATTAACAATAGATTTATATTGCTGGACAATGTGATTGAGGTGGGCTTTATATCACAGTACATTATTTATTTATTTTTTTCCAATAAAGGACTTTCATGTGGTGAGTGTCTTTACTCCTAACTAGATAATGTATCATGACACAACAAGTGGGGGAACCTACAGTCAGGCCCATAAATATTTGGACATCCACACAATTCTAATAGTTTTGGCTCTATACACCACCACAATGGATTTGAAATGAAACAAACAAGATGTGCTTTAACTGCAGACTTTCAGCTTTAATTTGAGGGTATTTACATCCAAAGCAGGTGAACGGTATAGGAATTACAACAGTTTGTATATGTGCCTCCCACTTTTTAAGGGACCAGAAGTAATGGGACAGATTAACAATCATAAATCAAACTTTCACTTTTCAATTCTTGGTTGCAAATCCTTTGCAGTCAATTATAGCCTGAAGTCTGGAACGCATAGACATCCCCAGACGCTGGGTTTAATCCCTGGTGATGCTTTGCCAGGCCTCTACTGCAACTGTCTTCAATTCCTGCTTGTTTTTGGGGCATTTTCCCTTCGGTTTTGTCTTCAGCAAATGAAATGCATGCTCAATCGGATTCAGATCAGGTGATTGACTTGGCCATTGCATAACATTCCACTTCTTTCCCTTAAAAAACTCTTTGGTTGCTTTCGCAGTATGCTTCGGGTCATTGTCCATCTGCACTGTGAAGCGCAGTCCAATGAGTTCTGAAGCATTTGGCTGAATATGAGCAGATAATATTACCCGAAACACTTCAGAATTCCTCCTGCTGCTTTTGTCAGCAGTCACATCATCAATAAATACAAGAGAACCAGTTCCATTGGCAGCCATACATGCCCACGCCATGACAATACCACCACCATGCTTCACTGATGAGGTGGTATGCTTTGGATCATGAGCAATTCCTTGTCTTCTCCATATTCTTCTCTTCCCATCACTCTGGTACAAGTTGATCTTGGTCTCATCTGTCCATAGGATGTTGTTCCAGAACTGTGAAGGCTTTTTTAGATGTTGTTTTGCAAACTCTAATCTGGTCTTCCTGTTTTTGAGGCTCACCAATGGTTTACATCTTGTGGTGAACCCTCTGTATTCACTCTGGTGAAGTCTTCTCTTGATTGTTGACTTTGACACACATACATCTACCTCCTGGTGAGTGTTCTTGATCTGGCCAACTGTTGTGAAGGGTGTTTACCTCACCAGGGAAATAATTCTACGGTCATCCGCCACAGTTGTTTTCCGTGGTCTTCTGGGTCTTTTGGTGTTGCTGAGCTCACCGGTGCGTTCTCTCTTTTTAAGGATGTTCCAAACAGTTGATTTGGCCACACCTAATGTTTTTGCTATCTCTCTGATTGGTTTGTTTTGTTTTTTCAGCCTAATGATGGCTTGCTTCACTGATAGTGACAGCTCTTTGGATCTCATATTGAGAGTTGACAGCAACAGATTCCAAATGCAAATAGCACACATGAAATGAACTCTGAACCTTGTATCTGCTCCTTGTAAATGGGATAATGAGGGAATAACACACACCTAGCCATGGAACAGCTGAGCAGCCAATTGTCCCATTACTTTTGGTCCCTTAACCAATTAAGCCCCAGCCCTATTTCGGACACTTTTTGTTTACAAGTTAAAAATCTGTATTTTTTCCTAGAAAGCTACTTAGAACCCCCAAACATTATATATATTTTTTTAGCAAAGACTCTGGAGAATAAAATGTCGGTCATTGCAATATTTTTTGTAACGCAGTATTTGCGCAGCAGTCTTTAACCACTTAAGCCCCGGAGGATTTGGCTGCTAAAAGACCAGGGGGTTTTTTGCGATTTTTTACTGCGTGACTTTGACGGACAATTGCGCGGTCGTGCAACGCTGTACCTAAACGAATTTCACGTCCTTTTTTTCCCACAAACAGAGCTTTCTTTTGGTATTTGATTAGTTTTGTGTTATATTTTGGTTTGCGCTGATAGTTTTTCTGGTATCGTATTTGATCACCTGTGCGATTTTTTTGATCATGCGCTATAAACAAAAAAAGAGCGTAATTTTTGCAAAAATAACAATATTTTTCACATGTTTTTATAAGAAATTCCCCCCCAAAAAAATGTAAAAATCAAAATTTTTTAACATTTTCGGCCAAATTGTTTTACGCTACATATGTTTGGTAAAAAAAATCGCAAAAAGCGTATTTTGATTGGTTTGCGCAAAAGTTATCGCGTTTACTAACAAAGGGAAAGATTTTTGTCATTTTTGGTGTTTTTTTTTTTAACGAGTAATGGCGGCGATCTGTGATTTTTTTGCGGTACTGCGACATTGCGGCGGACAGATCGGACCCTTGACTGACTTTTTTGACACTTTTGGGGGTACCAGTGACATTACTGCAGTAATCAGTGCTATATATATGCACTGTTAATGCAAAAATGACACTGGCAGGGAAGGGGTTAACTTTATTGGACAGGGAGGGGTTAAGTGTGTCCTAGGGGCGTGTTTCTAACTGTGCAGGGACATGGCTATTGGTGTAAAAGCAAAGATCAACGGTTCTACATAGTAGAACCGTCAGATCTTCATTTTTACACCAGGGAGAATGACGGGCGGCTTGTTTACATAAGCCGCTCCGCCTTTCTCCCTTCACAGGAGCGATCGTAGTGTGACCGGCGGACATCGAGTCCGCCGGACACACGCACTGACTTGTCTGTGAACGAGCCGTGGCGGGTGAAAGATGATGTCACGCCGAGTAAATAGATACCCAACATGTTATGGTTTAAAATTGTGCACACCCGTGGGATGGCGACAAACTACGGTCAATAGAGATCTCAATAGGCGACACTTTAAATTTTTTTAACGGTTACCAGTTTAGAGTTACAGTGTAGCTCTTTTTTTAAAATTATTGCTCACGCTCTGGCAATCGCGGCGATACCTCACATGTGTGGTTTGAACAGCGATTTCATTCGCGGCTCAACTTCCGTATACGTTTTTTCCATGTGTGAGCTAACGGTGACGGGTGCAGCTAAATAATTTTTTTTTTCCTATTTATTTTATTTTTTTTTTAACTTTATTACAGGTTTTTTTTTTTAAAAAAAATCTGATCACTTTTATTGCTGTCACAAGCAATGTAAACATCCCTTGTGACACCAATATGCAGTGACAGGTACTCTTTATGGAGGGATCGAGGGTCTAAAAGACCCTAGACCCCTCCACTACACTTTCATGTATGCAAAACGCTGAAAACTATGTTTTTGCATACAGCCGTTTTTTAAATCTGCCGCCTTTTGCAGCAGAGTCACGGAATGCGGCAGGAGGGGGGACGACGTCCCCTCCCTCTCACCCAGGTAACGACCGAGCGGCTACCGAGCCACATCAGTCTTTACTGACAGAAAGCCGACCGCCAGCTGTAAACCACGGTACCGGGATGGTGTCTCTAGCTAGAGGCATCATCCCGGTATAACACCGCAACATTTGCCGACGTAGGGCTACGTCACTTTGCGGTAAGTGGTTAAAAAGTGGGAGGCACATATACAAACTGTTGTAATTCCTACACCTTTCACCTGATTTGGATGTAAATACCCTCAAATTAAAGCTGAAAGGGCTCTTTCACACAGTCCGCTCCGTAGGCGGATCCGTGTTGCTCAGCGGGGATCGATCCGCGATCCCCGCTGAGCCGGGCGGATGACAGCTCCGTCTCCGCTTGCAGAGCGGAGAGGGAGGTGTCTCAGCACCCGCTGCCCTCTATGGGGGACCGCTTGTCCGCTCTCATCAGATCCGCTCCGCTCCGATTACTGAACGGATGGAAAAATAGGGTTTCCATCCGTCCAGATTTCACGCACAGGATCAGATGCGGATGGCAGCGGGTGTCAGCGGAGGTGTCTCCGCTGACACCCGCTGCCCCATAGAGCTGCATGGAGGATCAGATCAGATCCACCTAAAAAACTGACAGGCGGATCTGATCGGACCGCCCGTGTGAAAGAGCCCAAAGTCTGCAGTTAAAGCACATATTGTTTGTTTCATTTCAAATCCATTGTGGTGGTGTGTAGAGTCAAAAAGATTAGAATTGTGTTGATGTCTCAATATTTATGGACCTGACTGTATGAGGAAGGAAATCAAACCGCCATCTGCCACACTGTATCTGAGGTCTGTAAGTTACAGGGAAGAGGATTTTACTGGGAACACAATGGGGGTGAAGAGTAAAAAATATTTGGGGACTTATTTGTGCTAGGAAGGGGGATTTGTGCTAGGAAGGGGAAATGGGTAGGGGATTTATTCAAGGAGGAGGTATGGGGAGGGGGATTTGTAGGGTTTGCTGGGCTGGGAGTTTACCTTGCTTGCAGGTCTTTTTTCTTTTAAAATGGTTGTAGACCTTTATATATAACCAGTAAGGTGACTAGCACTGGGTGATACAGAGATGAAACAAATCCTTCTATATAAGTTCTACCTGTTTTTTTTTTTTTTACAGACCTCTCTGCTGTGCATAAGTTAAAAATACTGAATTTATACAGCTTGTCTGAGCTTTCAAAAAGCAGGGGGTGGAAATCCGATCTTACACACTGCAGAGTTCAGCGAGATGAGCTCCAGTAGCTGATTGGTGGGAAGGGACACACCCCCCTCCACATACCACACAGGAATGATGCAGATCTAATGATATGAACCATAGACTGTGTGCTGGAGATCCCTCCTTTGTCACATTTTTATCTGTTGGAATTAGGAAAACCTGTCAGAAATGACTCATGCAGATAGCAGAGGAACTAGACAGCAGAGAGAAATCAAAGCTTTCAGCAGAAGAGAAGTAAACACTATAGAACAATGTACTTTGTTCATATTTCATGTCAAGAGGTTTACGACCAGTTTAACCCTGTGGGTACTTCTTGGAAAATTATTTCCTTCCTGGCTCCAGTTTTCAGGTGCTCCACTTTCTTACAGGGATCCATGGGGCCACCATTGCGTGTGTACTCCCGCCTGGCACTGCAGATGAGTCTCCTTACCTGACAGAAGCTCATATCCTTGGTGGCAAGCCACACCCTTGCTCCTTCCTTCAGATGATGATTGACAGTGGATGAAACCTGTGATGTCCTTGCTGTACTGTGCCTGTGAAGGCTATAGTGAGAGTGTTTCACTACCTGGAAGCTGCCAGTGTTAGGCGGGGGAAGAGAGGAGTAAGTACATTTTTGGCCACAGCAAATAAAAAGGTACTGGGTAATGTTGCACTGTTTGATGTTACCCTATAATTTGAAAACAAAGCCATGGGTTTTATGCTACTTTAAGCCCCTACAACTGTAAGCATAATTTTTCCATGCCACTAACCATTGCAGCATACTAAGCATGCCATATTAATGCTCTCTTTGGGGTACCCAAAGACACCTCAGGTTTTTTTTTAAATATTAGAAATGCCCCAACTTCAGACTCAAGATGCCCTAGCATGCCTTCAGAATGCTAGGGCATTCATATTTTCTTTACTAATAGAGGGTAAAAACATCTGTAGTCTAGGTTCACATCTATGTGAGCTGCACTTGATGCATTTTTCAGACACATTTTGCGGTGCGTTTTGCATTTTTAAACCCTCATTTTTTATGCTTTTTGGCATGCAGTTTCATGCTTTTAGCTGGTTGCTAAGGAGCGGGCCGAGAAGCTGGCCACCGTGTCCTTAACAGCCGATAAGTCATTAACTGTCAGTGGTGTGGGGTCCACTCTAGATCTATACCGGGACCTTTTGGTCTGGTATGGATTGGGAGGGGACCCCCCACGCCAAACTAAAAAAAATGGTGTGCAGCCTAGCAGGTCAGGAAAGGGAGGGGATGAGCGAGCATGCCCCCCCTCCTTAACTATACCAGGCCACATGTCCTCAACATGGGGGGGTGCTTTAGGGCAGGGGGGCTCACCATGTTGATGGAGACAAGAGCGCTTTCCCAACAACCCTTGGTGGTGGTTGTGGAGGTCTGTGGGCAGGTAGCTTATCGGAATCTGGAAGCCCCCTTTAAGAAAGGGGACCCTCGGATCTCCCTATGTGAATAAATATGGGGTACATTGTACCCCTACCCATTCATGGAAACAAAAAGCAGTGTAGTGTTACAAAAAACAAGAAGTTATATACAAGTATTTGAGTATAAAGTCTCAAGGTTTTTCACCCTAATGCATTTTATGCATTAGGGTTAAAATCCTTTGGTACTGCAGCTGTCCCTCAGACCCCCCGTTTTCTTACCTGAACCCAATCATTCCAGCGACGAGCATGAGCCCAGCGGCTCCAGCCACTGTCTCGGGTCCTCATTGGCTCCTCTCTTTGCCATTGGCTCCTGCTGCTGTCAATAAAATTTAGTGACATGGGAGCCGGGGGCATCCATGGAAAGAGGCTCTCCGTAGGGGCACCCAATGAAGAGGAGGAGCTAGGAGCGCCGCCGGGGCACCCTAGGAAAGGAACATCGGGGCTTGAATGAAGGAATGAAGAATGTCCCCTGTCATAGCTCTAATGTGTCTTCCTCCTCCAGAATTCTCCCTCTGGTGGTTTCTTCTCCCTCCGCTGTCTTCTCCCTCTGGTGGTTTCTTCTCATTCCGCTGTCTTCTTCCTCCGGTGGTTTCTTCTCCCTCCACTGTCCTCTGCCTCTGGTAGTTTATTCTCCCTCTTCTCTCTCCAGTAATGTCTTCTTCCTTCGCTGCCGCTGACTCACTAAAAATAAATAAAAACTATCTTCCTCTGACACTGGTGACGTCACCTGATGGCCATGCCCCATGGCTATATAAGAAATGGCAGACAGCGAAGCCGACACCACGGAGGCAGCCAGCGTTGGAGGAAGACCTTTTATTTTTTTATTTTTAGTGGGTCAGCAGCAGTGAAGAAAAAATACATCACCAGAGGGAGTAGAGGGAGCGTAAACTACCAGTGGGAGAAGACCGGAGGAAGATGATACATTGGCGCTTTAACTGGGGACATTATTAATTAAAAAAAAAAAGAATTGTCAAAAAATGTCTGTTGTTTTTTGTAGCACTACACTGCTTTTTTTTTTTTTTTGGTGAATGGGAAAGGGTACAAAATACCCCATACTCATTCACATGGGGGGGCCCTTTTTTAAAGGGGGCTTCCAGATTCCGATAAGCCCCCTGCCCGCAGACCCCCACAACTACCACCCAGGGTTGTCGGGAAGAGGCCACTTGTTCCCGTCAACATGAGGACAAGTTGCTTCAATGCACACCCCACGTTGAGGGCATGCGGCCTGGTATGGTTCAGGGGGAGGCTCTTGCTTGTCCCCTTACTTTCCTGACCTACCGGGCTGCATGCACTGATAAGAGTCTGGTATGGATCTGGGGGGGGGGGACCCCATGGCGTTTTTTTCACAATTTTTGTTTTTTGCAAGCAATTATTTTTTTTACATTCAGCTGTCGGTGGGGAACCCCTCTAACAGCTGGTGACTCATTGGTTATTAAGTATGCAGCAGGCTGGCTTCCAGGCCCACCCACTAGCAACCAGCTATACACAATGTTTTCAAAGGAAAAAAAATGCAAAATGCATCAAAAATGGTATCACAAACGCAACACTTGCATTTCTGGTGTGACTCCATTAACCTCACTGGCAGTATGATTATGTCAGCAATTTTGTACCAAAAGTGGTACAATTTTTTGCATGGAAATTTGGTGTTATGTAGGCCTACAATTCTTAGTAATTACTTACTTAAACCTGACCAAACAAGACTCTAGTAGACATCCCAGATGTGATAAAGTTTGAAACACAAAATCATAAATTATAATATAATAAATAACTATAAATAAGTTAAAGTATATATATATATATATATATATATAAAGTACAGTAAAACTGCAGGCAAGGGCACTGGGGAGAAAACTAAGTTCAATTTATTTTATTTAGGAATGTAATCCAATAGGATTACAATATATCAGTGTGTTTGTGTGTTTTACTTTTTTAATTTGCCGCCGGTTCCACCCCCCTGTGACGCTCGCAGGGAATGGAAGCCGGGGCACACAGCATCAGGCGGAGGATCCAGCAGCCGTACACTGCTGGATCCTCCGCCTGATCCCACTGCTATACATCGCGGGATCCTGGGGACAAGGTAAGTTACCTCTTCCAGGATCCAGTGACTTCTCCCTGGCGGTACCCCGAGTGTGACTCGGGCTTACCGCTAATGGCACTGAAATTCCACCCCGAGTCCCACTCGGGAATACCGCCAGGGAGGTTTAACATCTATTACATGCAAAACACTGGAAAAAAAGTCCCTGACCCTTTCCAAAAGTGCACTGGCTGCAAAGCGCAAAGATGTGAAGGTGTACCATAGTAAATCGTGTTAAATGGGCTGTAGTGCATTTCTGCAAACTGCAAAATGCACTAAAAAGCACATAGGTGTGAATGTAGGATTAATCATACATGGACATTTTTAAATGTATGTTTTTTATTTGGTTTCTTTAGAAATTGCTAGCTTTTATTAGTTGCCTAGCATGATTATTTTTATTATTTAATGATATATGATGTCCTAACCTCTTTTAACCTCTATGAATATGTTACCTGATATATTTCAAGTATTTCATGAGTGGTTTAGCATTAACTTTAATTTATTTTACAACATGTTGAGTTTTCATGATTTTTAAAATATCATGATCTTAGTCTAATTCTTTATATAAAACATTAAAATCAAAGACTTTTTCGGTGTAGGCATATGTATTAATGAGAAGTTATTTCTCAGTGCTTCTTACTAGAAGTAGGGCAGAAACTTAATTGGTCTTGCTGTTGGTTAATCTCTTCTATGGAGCCGTATTGATTGCTTTTTTGGTTTAAGATTCTATAGTCCTTAATTTTTCTTATTAGAAAATGTCAAACTGTAAGTACCTTGTAAAATGCATGTATTTTTAAGACCTTTAAGATTCATTATGAGTTTCGTAAAGCAACTTTCCTAAAGCCTTTTATCCTTGTTTTTAATTAGAAGTTTCTATGAGAAAAAAAAAGTTGTAATTATTTTTTATGAAACACAAGTCTGTGAAGCTGCTATATTAAACTGACCTCTACCCTATGCATTGGCTGTGATATGATTAACTGTTTGTGAAGAAAAAAAATTCTCCAGTGTCATTGTTGTTTCAAGAATTTCAGGCTAAACTTACAGAAAGTAAATTTTAGATTACATTTGAATTAGATAGTATAACAAAAGGTTACACCAAAGCAACACAACAGGAGCCAAAAAAATGTGTTTAGTATTTTACAAAAGTCATCCGAGATGTTATATTTGTAGACTGCGATGATATTTTGCTGCCCTTACCAGAGTGGGAGAGACAGATAAAAAAAAGTTTTTGAGTGCCTAGTGCATGAAGTTGTAAACTTGTCATAATGTCTGCAGGTATAGAAAAACCCCTTGTATTATGACCTCTAGGCAAACATTTAAAGAATAGTAAGTAAAAAAAGAAGGAATTCGCCCCCCCCCTCCCCAAATCCATACCAGGCCCTTATCTATGCATGCAGTCTGGAAGGCCAGGAAAAAGGGAAAGAGCAAGCAACCCCCACCCCTCCTGAACCATACCAGCCCACATGCCCTCAACATGGATGGGTGCTGTGCCGTGGGATGTCATGTGCCATTTTTCTCTTTAACACCTTGTCCCTATGTTGATGAGGACAAGAGCCATTTCCCCCATGTTTGGTCAATGACATTACCTCCTCTTGTGACATCATTGACGCTGCCCCATCAATTTACTTAAAGTGGATGTAAACCCTCACATATACCCAGTGAAGTGAACAGCCTTACATGATACACAGTGATTAAACAAATCTCCCTGCATACATTTTATTTGTATATCTTCTGTCTTCAGCTTTTTACACTGTTTTGAAAGTGAACATCATGTTAGAATTGTTTCTTCCTGTTCCAGCACTGAGTGTGGAGTCTTGGCATACACTGTGTTACAACTGATTGGAGGAAAGACACACCCCCCTCCACATAGGCAGAGGAAGGAAGAAACATCCAAAGCTGTGCTGCGAATAGATCAGCTCTCTGCTAATCTAACTCTTTGCACCCACCCTGACACAAATTTTCACCTGCTTTTACCACCTGTGTTGGAGAACTTGTCAGAAGTTATCATGCTGATAACAGAGGAACGGAGCAGCAGAAAGACACAGGACTTAGTGCTTTGGAGAGAGATAAGTAAGCACTACAGATATTAGTACCCCCGGTCAAATTACATGAATGGGGTTTACAACCATTTTAAGCAGCAGAGGGAAGCGGCATGTCAGTCGGTGGGAGTGATTTTTTTTTCATGTGAGCGGTGGATGGCATTCATCATTAATTAACAGTGGCTCTACAAAGGGGACATTTGTTTATTATATTTATTTATTTGAAGGACTTGTGAAAAGCTGTGTGCTGTTTTTATTTACACTAGCAATTTTTTAAATTAATAAATAGGGGTATTATGTCCCCATGTTCATTCATATAGAGGATCCAGAATCTGGGGGCCCCTTTTCTTAAAGAAGGCTTCCAGATCCCAATAAGTCAGCCCCCACAGGCTAGGGTTGTGGGGAAGAGTCCTTGTGCTCCTCAACATAGGGACATGGTGTTATAGAGAGAAACAGATCCAAATAATTGTAGAAAATTATCATATAAGCATATTCACAGCTTCTCAGAAACTGGAACAAGGATTAATGCGTTTCACACTGGAGAGCACTTAATCATAGCACAGGTTACTCAATTAACCATACTCAACATAGCCTTCAATCCTATCCCCTTATACAGCTGTAACACTTTAACTGCCTTGTACAGCTGTAACTCTTTAACTGCTAATACTAATATGACAAAAGCCACACACTAAGGACGGGAGCGCACACAACAAATATCTATAGAACCATTAAAAACCCAATATTTAAATTACAACTAATCCAAAAAAAAAAAATCCAAACAAAAAAGGGTCAAAAAAATAATAATAACTCAACATAGCCTTATCCACACAAATACTAGATTTATAAAGGTACCACCAAGCATATTAAATGTACAATCCATCTATTAACTATCCCTCAACACCTCCCAAAAAAGAGAGGCAGAGAGAATGAAAGAGGGGACAAAGACTGAAGAAGAAAAATAACAGGGAGAGAATCATAAAAAAAACAAACCAGCATGACAAAAACTGCTACATTGTACACATCCCCAAGTGTCGTGCTTGTATGACGAAAATCAGACGAAATATCCTTTGATTTTTCTCTCTCATGCTCAGCGGTCATAACCGTTTTTAGTTGACAGTGCATAAATGTTCACGAAATTTCTAGTTCGATTTTTATTTTTTTTTTGCGACGTTTGTTCCTAGACTTCCGGGTCGTGAGCAACTTCAGATCATGCGCAGTCTTTTATATTCGATTTTTCATGGATGTACTGCATACACATTAAACGAAAATTGGTTATGTTGGGGAAGGACGATAAAAATTTTAGTTCATTGTCCCTCCGTTTATTTTTTTGTTGAAAATGTCGATATCGGCTTCTGAAAGTTGTGTACACACTAGCCAAAAATCGTACGATTTTACCTTGGACGGGAATTTTCAGCAGATTTTCAGTGTGTACCCCACTTTAGTAACCACCAGCACTGTAAAAATAACCTGGGAAGTGGGTGTAAAAAGGAGGCAGACAAATATGCCTCACAGAACTACATTTTCCCCCTAAAATACCAACAGCAAAAAAAGTGAACGTTTAACCCTCTTGACAGCAGAGCCATCTTATCATCAGTAAATACCTTTTTGGAAACATTTATAACATTTTTTGTGTCTGTGTTTGCAGAGGGTATAGATTGTGACGCTCCCTGAACCTCCCTCTTCACTTCTTCCTCATTTGTTTTTTTTCTTAGTGTGTGTCTTTTCTTGCCTATGTTCTTGTTTCTGTAATATCTATTTTTGCCGGCTTTAGAGTGCTTATTCCTGATTGCACCCTTGAATTACCAGATTACTCTCAAGATGTGTCTTATTCTGTTGCTGCTAATGTGTCCTACTCATATTCATTGTTGCATCAGTGAAGCTCACCTGCTTCTTTTGTGGAAATGTGTACCAGAAATGTTTTTTTTTTTCTTTTCTATTCAGTCAACTTTCTCACTCAAGTGTCTATCCGATTCAGAGAACCCTGCAACCTCTTTTAAGGGTACAATCTGTTGTAATAAGGAGATCTGTTCTTGCAATTTCTCAATCTCCTTGATTTTAGTCTCAATGTTTATGTAAAATAAATCAAACGAACAAGCAGAAAGTGTATCTGTCCATTTCTCCCTCAAAGAATCATCAAAAAGCTCAAACAATGAAAACTTTTTTTTTTTTTACTGTTAGTCCATGTGGTATACATTCCAAATAAAATTACTCAGTAAGTGTAATTTTGTCCCAATAAGCCGTGGTTTCTTTGATCATAGCCTTTTCTAATTTCCAGAGCAACAATTTGATAGAGCAGTTCTTGCATTCAACATTAGTTTGTAAAACATCCTGTATATTGGCTTGTAAAAGTTTGTCATTGATGGTCCTAAATGTATGCCTAGCATTGCTTTGGGAGCTGTGATATGTCATGTTCAGAGATGTATAGTAACTAAGTAGAACGACTTCACTACTGTACTTAAGTACCGAAAGGCGGTATCTGTACTTTCCTAGAGTAGAATTTTTTTCTCCTACTTCCACTTTTACTTCACTAAATTTTTTCGATGATTTCAATACTTCTACTCCGATATTTTTTTTTTTTTTGTGCTGCATAGTTACTCGTTACTATTATAAAAATTACCACTGCCAGAACAGTAGATGGCAGGTTTCATGAAGCTCAAAACATGTGTATTATCAGTGCATACGAAAATAAGTGCTACTGTATGTATAAATAAAAGCTGCATTTGAAATAATAAAAAACAATATGATGTTCAAACTTTTGACTTCTTTCTTTAACCACTTACCTACAGTGCACTTTCACCCCCTTCCTGCCCAGACCGATTTTCAGCTTTCAGCGCTCTCACACTTTGACTGAGAATTACTCAGTCATGCAACACTGTACCCATTCAAAAATTGTGTCCTTTTTTTCACACAAATAGAGCTTTCTTTTGATGGTATTTAATCACTACTGGGTTTTTTATTTTTTGTGCTATAAATAAAAAAAGACTGAAAATATTGTGAAAAAACGCATTTTTCTTTGTTTCTGTCATAAAATTTTGCAAATTAGTAATTTTTCTTCACAAATTTTGGCCAAAATTTATACTGCTACTTATCTTTGGTAAAAATAACCCAAGTAAGTGTATATTATTTGGTCTTTGTGAAAGTTATAGAGTCCACAAGCTATGGTGGGTATCATTGAAAATTGATCACACTTGATCACACCTGATGTACTGAAGGCCTATCTCATTTCTTGAGACACTAAAAAGTCAGGAAAGTACAAATACCCCCCAAATGACCCCTTTTTGGAAAGTAGACATTCCAAGGTATTTAATAAGGGGCATGGTGAGTTTTTTGAAGTTGTAATTTTTTCCCACAATGCTTTGCAAAATGAAGATTTCTTTTTTTTTTTTTTTTACAAATTGCCGTATTAACAGGTTATTTCTCTCACACAGCACATGTATACTTGCAACTACACCCCAAAACACATTCTACTACTCCTCCTGAGTATGGCGATACCACATGTGTGAGACTTTTTCACAGCCTGGCCACATACAGAGGCCTAACATCCAACCAGCACCGTCCGGCATTCTAGGAGCTCAAATTACACATATAATTTCCTGACAACCTATCGTACTTTTGAAGGCCTTGGAGCACCAGGACAATGGAAACCCCCATAAAATGACCCCATTTTGGAAAGCAAACAGCCCAACGTATAATTTTTGAGGCATAATGAGTCTTTTGAATATGTCATTTTTTTCCACAAGTTTTTGGAAAATGTGGAAAGAAAATGAAAACACATTTTTTTTTACACAAAGCTGTCCATTTATGCAATATTTCTAACACATAGCATGTACATAGCAAAAATTGCACCCCAAAATACATTCTGCTATTCCTCCTGAGTATGGCGATACCACATGTGTAACACTTTTTCACAGCCTGGCCACATACACAGGCCTAACATCCAAGTAGCGCTTTACACAAAGTTGTCCATTTATCCACTTTAAGACTGGGCCTATTTTTGACACTTGGTGTTTACAAGCTAAAATCATTTTTTTGCTAGAAAACTACTTGGAACCCCCAAACATTATATATTTTTTTTTAGCAGAGACCCTAGAGAATAAAATGGAGATCGTTGCAATATTTTTTATCAAATCATATTTGCGCAGCAGTCTTCCAAATGCGATTTTTTTGAAAAAAAATCACTTTTTTGATCTAAAAAATAAGAAAACAGTAAATTTAGAAAAATTTTTTTCCATAATGTGAAAGATAATGTTACGCCGAGTAATTAGATACCCAACATGTCATGCTTCAAAATTGCGCATGCTCACAGAATGGCGCCAAACATTGGTACTTAAAAATCCCCATAGGCAACATTTTAAAAATGTCTGCAGGTTACTAGCTTAGAGTTACAGAGGAGGTCTAGGGCTCAAATTATTGCTCTCGCTCTAATGATCACGGCGATACCTCACATGTATGGTTTGAACACCGTTTACATATGTGGGCGGGACTTGCGTATGCGTTTGCTTCTGCGCACGAGCTAACGGGGACAGGGCGCTTTAATTTTATTTTTTTATTTTTTTTCCTATTTATTTTATTTATTATTTTCTTATTTTTACACAGTTTAAAAAAAAAATGTTTTGATCATTTTTATTCCTATTACAAGGAATGTAAACATCCCTTGTAATAGAAATAGGCATGACAGGTCCTCTTTATTGTGAGATCTGGGGTCAAAAAGACCTCACACCTCACAACTACACTAAAAAAGAAAAAAAAAAAAAAAAATTGTTGAAAGAGGAAAAAAAAAAAAGCAAAAAAAAAAGCGGCCCTTTAAACCGGTTGCTAGGCAACGTCTTTTGACGTAGCTCCGGTCCTCCAAGACCATAGAGTTGAGTGAGGGCCATCTTGCCCTCACTCGACTTCCTGTCTCTGAGGATCCGGGACCGGATAGTTTTCCCCGCTGCCGGCGGGTCCGGTAAGCTGGGAAAACATCTGGGACGCGGCAGGAGGGGGGGGGACCTCTTCCCCTGCACCGTAAGGGTAATTCCGCGGCGAATCCGCCACTGGGACCACCCTTATCTGAAAGCCGACCGCCCGCCGTTTCAAAAAATACCGGGGTTATGGGGGCTATCTGCTGCCATAACCCCAGTATTTAGCTTTTAATGGCCGACGCATATAGTCGTTAGGCGGTCAGTAAGTGATTGCATGTATATGGCAAACAGGTGACGATGACTGATGGGGTGACAGGTGACGATGACTGATGGGGTGACAGGTGACGATGATTGATGGGGTGACAGGTGAAAATGACTGATGGGGTGAAAGGTGACGATGACTGATGGGGTGACAGGTGACGATGATTGATGAGGTGACAAGTGACGATGATTGATGGGGTGACAGATGACAATCACTGACCGGGTGACATGTGACGATGATTGATGGGGTGACAAGTGACGATGATTGATGGGGTGACAAGTGACGATGATTGATAGGGTGACAGATGACGGTGACTGATGGGGTGACAGGTGACGATGACTGATGGGGTGACAGGTGACGGTGATTGATGGGGTGACAGGTGACGATGACTGATGGGGTGACAGGTGACGGTGATTGATGGAGTGACAGGTGACAGGCGATGGTCACTGATGGGTGACAGGTGACGGGCGATGGTGCACGGCGGTACTGATGGCAGTCTCTGGTTACCGGTGAATTTTAGGCTACATTCACATGTGAGCGTAGCGATCGCAGGCAGAATCACTGCGATTTTGCCCGTGATCCAGAAATCATTGCAAATGGCGGGACGCCTGTGCGTTGCCCGTGATTTGCAATAGCACCCCAAACGCTGTGCGATGTTGCTGCGATTTCCACCTGCCAAATCGAGGTAACATCAAGCAAACAATGCATGACGCCCCAAAGAAGCTCTTGTACCTTTTTTGGGCGTCATGCGATGTTACTGCGATTCGGCAGGCTGAAATGGCGGCAACATCGCACAGCGTTTGGGGTGCTATTGCAAAAAACGGGCAACGCACAGGCGTCCCGCAATTTGCAATGATTTCCGAATCGCGGGCAGAATCACGGTGATTCTGCCCGCGATCGCTGCGCTCACATGTGAACGTTATGGGTGTCAATTTCTGGGCACTGATGAGGTGACTGTTGGGTGACAGGTGACATTGGGGGGGGGGGCTGAGGACTGTGTGGGGGGACCTTTATTAGTGTGATTTTACTTTTGCAGGTACACAGAGCAGTAACTCACTATTTCTAGCTCTTCTCCCCTCATACTGGAAACTGTATGAGGGGAGAAGAGCTAGTAACAGTCAGTTACTGCTCTGTGTTTACATTTTGTGATCGGCTGTGAATGGATTCACAGCCGATCACATAGTAAACAGTCACTGTCAGTGACTGTTTACTACCGCCGGTGACAGCTGTGTTCCTACGGAACACAGTGCCACCGACATGACCGCGCTGCGCGCTCCCGATCGCGCATGCGCGGTCATCTCCCGGGCGCCTTCATTGTGATCGGCTGTGTCATTGGAACACAGCCGATCACGTGGGAAACAGCCATGCCTATTGGCTGTTTCCCCCCTGCCGGTGACCGGCTGTGTCCCGGGGACACGCCGACACCGGCAGTGCACGGCGGCGCGCCCGCGATCGCGCGCCTGCCGTGCTTGAATGGGCGGACGTCATATGACGTCCGCCCAGGATAATAGCCGCACCGTCCCGCCGTCATATGACGGCGGGCGGGCGGTAAGTGGTTAATAACTACATAACACAGTACCTTTACTTTTACTTTCAGTACTTAAGTAGCAATTTTTTTTCAAAACTACTGGTACTTTTACTTTCAGTACTTGAGTAGCAAAATTAAAAAAAAAAAAACTACTTGCAATACTTAAGTACCAAAAATGTTGAATACTTTAGTACTTCTAGTCAAGTCACTTTTTGATAGAGCACTTCCACTTCTACTCAAGTCACATTTTGATCGAGCACTTGTACTTTTACTCAAGAATGGGTTCTGAGTACTTTATACAACTCTGGTCATGTTCTAAATAAACTGTACCAAATATTCTCAATAGACACAGTTATATGAACATAGGGGCTGGCCAGACAACTCACTGAACAGATGCAAGTAGCACAAGCCCTAAAAACTAAACAAGTTTAACAAGAATTTAGCTCTGTCATTTCAAATCCATTGGTTCTAATTTTGAGAGACTCTTTAATGACTGGAATAGTACCCCTGGATTGGCGTAAGGCAAAACGTCCCAGGCTATTTTTGCAGTGGTGGTTCAAAATCTTTACCAAGGGATCAAAATCATTACCAAGTAACTATAGACCTGTTATTTTAACTGTAACTATAGACCTGTTATTTTAACTCCTATAGTTGGGAAGATACTGAAGAGTTCAATAAAAGACCACATAGATGAGTTCTAATATTCTAAGTAACAGACAGCATGGATTCATGTAATATAGAAGTTATCAGGCAAATCTTTCTTTTTAGGAGGAGGTGAGCAAAACCTTGGACAAAGGAATGGCTGTGGGTGTAGTATATTTAGATTTTGCCAAAGCGTTTGACACAGTTCCTCACATACGGCTAATGTGTAAGGTAAAGTCTACAGGCTTGGAAAAATCAGTTTGTAAATGAATAGAAAACTAGCTAAAAGACTGAATTCAGAGAGTAGTGATTAACCACTTGACGACCGCCCACCGCAGATTTACTGCGGCAGGCGGCCACTCCTGGGCAAACCGACATAGTACTACGTCGCTCGCTCAGGAGACTCTAGGGGGCGAGCGCACCCTGCCGGCAGTGCACTCATGCCCCCACTCGTCAGCCGGGGAGCCAGGGCGTGTGACAGGTGGCTCCGATGGCCACCGGCCACTTGCGATCTCCCCCCGCTGACAGGGAAGGACGGATGGCTGATGTAAACACAGCCCTCCATCATTCTCCCTGAAGTGATCACAGAGGCTATGTGATCCTGCTATATAGGATCTCATGTCTCTGTGATGATCTCACAAGCCCAACCCCCCCACAGTTAGAATCATTCCCCTAGGCTTACATTTAACCCCTTGATTACTAATAGTATTAAACCCTTCCCTGCCAATGGCATTATTACAGTAACAGTGCATATTTGTAGCACTGATTACTGTAGTAATGTCACTGGTACCCCCAAAAGTGTCAAAAATGTCAGTTAGGGGTCTGATCTGTCTGCCGCAATGTCACAGTCCCACAAAAAAAAACGCAAATCGCTGCCATTACTAGTAAAAAAATAAAAATAAACAATAAAAATGACACAAATCTTTCCCGTAGTTAGTAGACGCAATAACTTTTGCGCAAACCAATCAAAATACGCTTATTGCGATTTTTTTTACCAAAAATATGTAGCAGAAAACAAATTGGCCTAAAATGTTAAAAAAATTTGATTTTTATTTTTTGGGAAATGTTATATAACAGAATGTAAAAAATATTGTTTTTTTTTTTTTCAAAATTGTAGCTCTTTTTTTGTTTATAGCGCAAAAAATAAAAATCGCACAGGTGATCAAATACTACCAAAAGAAAGCTCTATTTATGGGAAAAAAGGATGTAAATTTTATTTGGGTACAGAATCGCACGACCGTGATATTTGTCCGTTAAAGTAACTTAGTGCTGAATCGCAAAATAGGGCCTGGTCATTAAGCATCAAAATCTTCCGGTCCTTAAGTGGTTAATGATTCTCACTTTAAATGGTCTAAAGTTATCAGTGGTGTACCCCAATGTTCAGTGTTGGGACCATTACTTTTTAATATACTTATAAATGATATAGGGTCTGGGATTAAAAGTACCATTTCAATGTTTGCTGATGACACCAAGCTATGCAGGGGAATAAAGTCTTTACAGGATGTCTCCAACTTCAATGCACTGAGCAACTGAGTGGCAAATGGGGTTTAATGTTGATAAAGTTATTCACTTGGGGGCTAGAAACGTACATGTATTTTACATACTAGAAGAAGAACAGCTGAGGGAATCAATGGCGGAGAAGGATCTGGGTGTTCTAGTAGATCATAAGCTTACTAATAGCATGCAATGCCAAGCTGCAATTTCCAAAGTGAGCATGGACTGCAGAGAGAGAGATATAATTTTGTCCCTTTACAAATCATTAGTAAGACCTCATCTGGAATATGCAGTTCAGTTTTGGACACCAGTTCATAAAAATGATATTGGGGAAATGAAGAAAGTGCAGAGAAGGGCAACCAAACTGATAATAAGAGGCATGTAGGAGCTCAGCTATGAGGATAAATTAAAGGAACTACATTTATTCTCTCTTGAGCAGAGGAGATTAAGAGGGAATATGATCAACATGTATAAATACATAAGTGGTCCCTATAGTGATTGGTGTTGAGTTATTTACTTTATGGTCATCACAGAGGAGAAGGGGCACTCTTTATGTCTGGAGAAAAAGATTCCATCTCCAAATACAAAAAGGTTTCTTTACAGTAAGAGCTGTAAAATTGTGGAACAAACTCTTTAAAGAGCTGGTTCTGGCTAGCTCAGTAGATTGTTTTAAGAAAGGCCTGGATTCCTTTTCCTATTATTTACCAGTAAAGTTGATCAGGGGAGTATCCGATCACCTCTTGGTGGATCAGGAAGGAATTTTCCTGCTGGAAATTTGGAAATTGGATCATGCTTTAGTGGGTTTTTTTTTGCCTTCCTCTGGATCAACTGTGGTTATAGGATTGTATATATAGGGTTATACAGTCTCTCTCTCTCTCTATCTCTATCTCTATCTCTATCTCTATCTCTATCTCTATCTCTATCTCTATCTCTATCTCTATCTCTATCTCTATCTCTCTATCTCTATCTCTATCTCTATCTCTATCTCTATCTCTATCTCTATCTCTATCTCTATCTATCTATCTATCTATCTATCTATCTATCTATCTATCTATCTATCTATCTATCTATCTATCTATCTATCTATCTATCTATCTATCTATCTATCTATCTATCTATCTATCTATCTATCTATCTATCTATCTATCTATCTATCTATCTATCTATCTATCTATCTATCTATCTATCTATCTATCTATCTATCTATCTATCTATCTATCTATCTCTCTCATATGTAGCACCTTCCTATGTAGGTGCTAGAAGGTGCAAAGTTTTTGGATTTTCCTGCTTAACAGGGAGACTGTCAGGCAGGTTTAAGTACTCTCTGCCTAACAGGGAGCAGTGATCCCATTGATAAGGTCTTCTCAGTGTGATCAGATGCTGCTCATGTTGTCTGCCTGTTTCACACTGGTCCAATAGGAAGGGGCATACTGGACAGTGGGAGGTAACCTGACAAATTGGAGCATGGGTGTAGATACAGCCCTGGCCATTGGCAGAGGAAGGTGCCTCAATGCATGATGGGTGACTGTATTTATACCAAGAGAGCAAGTGTGCACAGGGTCTTCAGGTGAAGAGCGGCATCTCAGAGGAAGGAGGGTCACTGCCATGCGGCCTTAGGGAGACAACCTAAGGACTAGAGTGGCAGAAGATTCAAGCCATATGTCCTGCAGAGCTGACTGGGAGGGAGACACACCTAGAAGGACCTGTTCCTGGCTAATGTGAGTACAGACCTAAGTCTAGAGGCCTGTTCTTTAAGGGCCATCCATTCAAGCTAGTAAAGTCAGTGGATCAGTGGATCAGAGTTCATTGAGTCTGCTGCCAGAGCAAGCAAAGAACTTATTCTTCCATACAAATGCTGTATGGTTCAACAGAGGTTCTGCTATTCAGTTCAACCAAATGAGCCCATGTGAGAGTTGTCCTCCTGCAGCATATATATATATATATATATATATATATTTGTTTTTTCTTCTATTAGTTGAACTAGATGGACTTCAGTTCAGATTTAGGAAGGGGGTCACACACTCCCACTTTCCTGGCCTGTAGGGCTGCATGCTGGAAAAGGGTCTGTGTCACATGCTCAAGGCCCCAGAATGGATGCCACCCCTGTCGTTCCTGGGATTGGGGCCGTACCGAAATACTGTTTACACCGACCCTGTGGAATGGGACCTGCCATGCTCTGTCTTCGGCAATAGGGTTTTCCCTTTCCTTCCCGTTGCTAGGTAGCAGATGGTCAGACGCTTAGTGTCGGTGGGTAGCCGACGCGTGATGTCATCCTGCCCACATTGTCACGTGACTCACGTGGGTATGGTGGGGTGGCACCGGTCTCCCCAGGGGACCTAGATGATCACGCATGGAGGGCGATATACGCTGGGACACGTAGAGTACCTCCACCTACACCCTCCCCGCTCATGACACTATTTAAAGGCACGTTATGAGTGAATCATAATCCTTCCTTTTGGGCTGAATTCTAGAATGTGAATCCAAGGAACAATGACAACTTGGTATGCTCTTAGGTTATACACTTTTTTCTAAAAGGTATGCAGATGCAGTTTAGTTTATACTTATATCTATCTTTAGACACTATCCTTGATTCTGATTTTTAATCCATTTATCAGGGAGTCCCATTCAGGTCCCTTTGGGGCCCCTATTCTTTGGCCTATGCAACAGTCAGTTTCCACTAAACCCGAAGACATCCGTCAACATTATTCAATCATAGGTATGCAAATGTATGTGGTGACTCATTTTTAGACTATTGAATTATTTTTTCTATTTATACTCACACATATAAATACTATACATACACCTTGCTATTTTTCTGCCCTCTTTCCAATGATTCCCTGTGGTCTCAGTGTGCACGCATCGAGGTCTCCCCCATTACGATCTATAGGGGATTGGTGATTGGTCATTTGTCATTGGTATGGCACTTTTCTTACTGTCTATGTTTTTATCTTTCTGGGCTGGTATTGAACCATGGGCTTGGGACATTGTAAGTACAGTGTAATATCTTATTTTGTGTCCTTAAAACTAGTCATATCTACATATTTGGTGATGGTTTTAAAATTATTTTTTACCATACTTACCTAGTAAATGCACAACTGTCCCTGAAGAAGGAGTCAAAATACTTGTGTAATGCACATTATATATCCAACACGTTTCAATGTACACAGTTGTATAATGTGCTGTAGCTACATAACTTGGTGTGGTAATAGGAACCTCACCCATTTTCAATATGTTATATTATCAAAGTTGAAAAACTTTTGTATAGTGTTTTTTGTAAATTTACTATCTACAAATAGTTCAAATCTGTAAAGAAAAGCGCACACAACCTCGGGCAATAAAGCTTTAATAAAGGACAATAACACAGTACATTTGAATTGCACTCACACTTTTTCTTCAAGGCAATCGCTTTACAGCATTCCAACAGGAGCTGCTCGCTCCTCCCGTCCCTCCAGATGGTGACTATCTACAAATACACTTTGATAAACATTCTTTTTATATTTATTTGCACATCTTTCTATGCCTTGAAGTCTTATATAGAGGGGGTAACCTCTCTGTCCATTTTAGAGATGTGGCTAGAACCAAGCAGGTAACTCAACTCTCCCTGTCTTTTGCTCTTAGTGTGTAGTTGGGTAGAAAATATCTTGAATGTTCTCACAATTAATTTCTGGGAGGATATCTGTAAAAGCTTTGTTATATGTGTATATACATTTATATTTCCCTGTGGGGAGTGCATATGGTTATGGCTGGCTTTAAAGGCAAAGAATGGGACAATCAAATGGCAGGCTTTCTTAGGGAGATTGGACAAAACGAACAAATGGAATCTGATCTTCCATCCCTATTGATCAGTTTCAACAAAAAATTGGAAAATAAATCCATGCTACACTGGCACATTCAGTCATTTGAGAGCTATATAAAAGAAGAGATAAATCCCCAGGACCTAGAGTTCAAATATTTACCACTTTTCAGACAGTAGATGGTGATTTCAAAAAAGTGTGGGAAAAATCCTAAATAAATATTCCAAGGACTTGATGATGCTGTTGATAACCGCATATAAAAAATAAATTACCAATTTGGACAAAGATTTAGATCAAATGAATGCATTACACCAACCCCTAAAAACTGGAATATCTTATGCTGAAAAGGAAAAAATACTCAATGAACGCTTAGACAGTTTAACAGGAGTATTCTGTTAAAAAAAAAGAAAAAAAGATGATGAGGGATAGAATAGCATTCAGAGAAGGCAGGGCCTATAAATAGCATCTAAGACACAAAAAGCAAACATCATATTCCAATATATCCAAAAATAATCACTCTAATACTTCTCATTTACCTTCTAGTGTATCTTCTGTTCAATCACAGGCTTCTTTCAAATTCAAGGGTAACGGACATTTCAAAAGACAGAGAAACAACAAAGGAATGCAGGGCCAATGGGCAAAGAAGTCCATGTTGGAACAGAATTAACAGTTGACACACAATTCTTCCAGATAAGGGTGTTCTTATTCGGTGGCAGGTAACTCCCAAATGGGTGTGGTGAATGAGCTATCCTCCATTTCTTCCACTGAAGACATATATGAACACACAAACACTAGAGTTGAACGGACACCTGGATGTCCGTGTTCGGCGGGTTCAGCCGAACTTGAAAAAAAGTCCGGGTCCGGGACCCGGACTTTTTCCGAACTTTACCCGGACACCGAACCCCATTGAAGTCAATGGGGACCCGAACTTTCAGGCACTAAAATGGCTCTAAAAAACCAATGGAAAGGGCTAGACTGCTGAAAATGGCAGCAAAAAGTAGTTAAGAGCATGGCAAGTGCTCTGCAAACAAATGTGGATAGGGAAATAACTTAAAACAACAAAAAAAAAAAAACAGAAAAATAAAACAATTTTCTTCATCTGTGAAGGACGAGGCCCATATGGAGTAGGAGGGAGGTTGAGGTGGCGTTGGATGTGGCAGTGTAGGTGGAAGCGGCGGTGGAAAGGGATGAGGTAGCCAACACTGCTTTTTTTTAGTCATTTTAAATTAGGGTACACCCCAAAAGAGTGAGAAAGATCAAAAATAGAACAATGGCTGGGTAAGGTTGGTATCCATCTCTATTCTGCACAAGGTACGGAAAAGTCCTGTGGGATCCATGCCTGGTTCATTTTAATGAATGTGAGCTTGTCCACATTGCCTCTGGACAGGCGGCTGCGCTTGTCTGTGATAACGCCCCCAGCTGTGCTAAATACACGTTCAGATAATACACTGGCTGCAGGGCACGCCAGCACCTCCAAGGCGTAAAGGGCAAGCTCAGGCCATGTGCCCAATTTGGAGACCCAGAAGTTAAAGGGGGCAGACCCGTCATTCACTACATGTAGGCATGTGCACACATACTGCTTCACCATGTTGGTGAAATGCTGCCTCCTGCTAAGACGTTCCATATGAGCTGCTGGTGCTGATGTTTGTTGTGGTGTGCTGACAAAGCTTTTCCACATTTCGGCCATGCTAACCCTGCTTTCTGAGGTGCTGGCGGTGCCCTGGTTGTGTTGGCGACCTCTTCCTCCTCCTCCTCTGCCTTGGCCTTGTGTTTCCACTGTGGCCCCGCTGTCAGGTGGGAATGCCAGCAGCATCGCATCTACCAGCGTGCGCTTGTACTCGCGCATCTTGCGATCACGCTCCAGTGAGTGAATTAAGGACGGTACGTTGTCCTTTTAACGGGGATCCAGCAGCGTGGCCACCCAGTAATCAGCACAAGTTAGAATTTGGGCAAGACACTGCAGCATGTAATCGCTCATGTGTGCCAGGCTGCCAGAGGCAACGAAAGGCTGTCCTCTGTGGGAGGTGTATCGTTTGTGTCCTCTGTATCCCCCCAGCCACGCACCAGTGATGGCCATGAGCTGGCCTGGGTGCCACCCTGCTGTGAACATGGTTCCATCTCCTCCTCCATCTCCTCCTCCTCATCCTCCTCATCCTCCAGAACTGTGTCCCTGCTGGACAATTGTGTACCTGGCGTTTGTGGTTGCAGGAACCCGCCCTCGGAGCCACTTGTGAATGACTACCCTGAAAGCCTTGGAAATGATCCCTCTTCCTCCTCCTCCTCCTCCTGTGCCACATCCTCTTCCATCATCGCCCGAATCATTTTTTGAAGGAGGCATAGAAGTGGGATAGTTAAGCTGACAACGGCGTCATCGGCACTGGCCATGTTGGTAGAGTACTCAAAACAGCGCAACAAGGCACACAGGTCTCGCATGGAGGCCCAGTTATTGGTGGTGAAGTGGTGCTGTTCCGCAGAGCGACTCAAGCATGCGTGCTGCAGCTGAAACTCCACTATGGGTTGCTGTTTTTCCAGCATGTGCAAGGTGGAGTTCCATCTTGTGGGCACGTCACATATGAAGCGGTCAGCGGGAAGGCCGAAGTTACGCTGCAGCACTGACAGGCGAGCAGTAGCAGGGTGAGAACGACGAAAGTGCGCACAGACGGCCCGCACTTTCTGCAGCAGCTCTGACATATCGGGGTAACTTTTAAGGAACCTCTGCACCACCAAATTCAGCACATGCACCAGGCAAGGGATGTGCGTCAAACCGACTAGGCCCAGAGCTGCTATGAGATTTCGCCCGTTATCGCACACCGCCAGGCCGGGCTTGAGGCTTGCTGGCAGCAACCACTCATCGGTCTGCTGTTCCATGCTCCTCCACAACTCCTGCACGGTGTGTGGTTTTTCCCCAAACAGGCAAGTTTTAAAACTGCCTGCTGTCGTTTACCCCTGGCTGTGCTGAAGTTGGTGGTGAAGGTGTTACGCTGACTGGATGAGGAGGCGGTACAGGATGAGGAAGCGGAATAGGAGGAGTTAGGAACAGGAGGCAAACTGAAGCGCCCTGCAATCCTCGGTGGTGGAAGGACATGCGCCAAATTGCTATCCGCCTCACGCCCAGCCGCCACTGCATTTACCCAGTGTGCCGTTAGGGAGATATAACGCCCCTGACCGTGCTTACTGGTCCACGTGTCGATAGTTAGGTGGACCTTTCCACAGATGAAATTGTGCAGTGCACACCTGATTTTTTCCCCCACTTGGTTGTGCAGGGAAGGGATGGCTTGCCTGGAAAAGTAGTGGTGCCTGGGCACGACGTACTGTGGGACAGCCACTGACATAAGGCTTTTAAAACTGTGCGTCTCCACCAGACGGAACGACAGCATTTCAAAGGCCAAGAATTTTGAAATGCTGGCATTCAGGGCCAGGGGGGTACTTCCTCTTCCTCTGAAGTGTTTGGGAGATGGAAAGCTGAACGCTTTCACGGGACATTGTGGAGATGGTTGGTGACCCAGGTGGTGGTGTTGCTGACAGATCCTCTGTTTGCGGGGTGGCAGGTGCCGGTATCACTACAGAGGTGGATGAAGAGGCCGAGACTGCAGCAGAAGAGGAAGCAGGAGGAGCCAGAGACCTTTCTTGGTTTCGAAGGTGTCTACTCCACTGCAGCTCGTGCTTTGCACTTAGATGCCTGATCATGCAGGTTGTGCTCAGGTTGAGAAGGTTTATGCCTTGCTTCAGGCTCTGATTGCACAGGGTGCAAACCACTCATGTCCTGTCATCAGCACATTGTCTGAAGAACTTCCACGCTAGAGAACTCCTTTGAGCTGGCTTTGGTGCGCTCGGTCCCTTGCTGCATTGGGCAGTAGCAGGCGTAGTGTCTAGGGCACGGCCGCTCCGCTTCTGCACCCTACTCCCTCTTCTGCTGTGCTGTTGGCTCTGTGCGACCACCGCCTCTTCCTCCAAACTACGCAGGTCACCTGCATGACCTTCATTCCATGTGGGGTCGAGGACCTCATCGTCCTCCACATCATCTTCCACCCAGTCTTCACCCCTGCCCTCCTTGTAGTCTCCACAATTCTGAGTGCTGCAGCAGTTGGCACCTGCGTTTCGTCATCATCGGAGACGTGCTGCGATGGTCCTTCCATGTACTCATCTTGAGAAATAAGGGGTTGGGCATCGCTGCACTCAATCTCTTCCACTTCTGGGCAGGGCTAGGTGGATGGCCCTGGGAAACCCTGCTGACAGAGTCATCAAAAAAAGAAGAGACTGCTGCATGACTTGGGGCTCAGACTGCTTGCCTGATTTGCAAGGGGGTGAGGTGAAAGACGGTTGGACATCGGCTGCAGGTGCCAACTCTGACATTTCTGCAGTAGACTGGGTGGGAGACAATGTGAAGGAACTGGAGGCACTGTCAGCAACCCAATCTACTATCGCCTGTACTTGTTCTTGCCTCAACACTTGTAGAGGCGCATGATGCTCTACCAAATACTGCTGCAGGTTTTGTCGCCTACTCACACTTGAGGAAGGTGTTTCACTTGTGCGTGTAGCTGGCACAGATCGACCATGTCCTCTCCTTGCAACAGGAGCTCTACCAGCAGCACCACGACCCAGGCCACGGCCCCTATTTGACGTTCTCCTCATATTTCTGTAATTTATGATCTTGCCCTAGAAAGGTGTTTATTGAATAGCGGAACAAAACAACAACGGTATCTCACGGGTGTATCTCACAGTCAAATATGCAAACTATGCCGCAATTTAATTTTTTTTACCCCAAAAGGGTGTTTATTAAATAGCGGAATAGAAAAAGAGTATACAAATACAATGGGTGTATCTCACAGTCAAATATGCAAAGTATGCCGCAATTTAATTTTTTTCACCCCAAAAGGGTGTATATTGAATAGCGGAATAGAAAAAATTATATAAAACGGTGTATCTCACACGTACAAACACAGACTAGGCCCCGATTACAATTTTTTGTACCCTAAAGGCAGGATGAGGATGAGGAAGAGGAGTAGGAGGAGTTCGGAACAGGAGGCAAACTGAAGCGCCCTGCAATCCTCGGCGGAGGAAGATGCGGCAAAAAAATTTGAAAGGTGTATCTCACACGTACCGATACAGACTATGCCGCAATTTAATTTTTTTCACCCCAAAAGGGTGTATATTGAATAGCGGAATAGAAAAAAGTATATAAAATGGTGTATCTCACACGTGCAAACACAGACTAGGCCCGATTACAATTTTTTGTTCCCTAAAGGGAGGATGAGGAAGAGGAGTAGGAGGAGTTCGGAACAGGAGGAAAACTGAAGTGCCCTGCAATCCTCGGCGGTGGAAGATGCGCCAAAAAAATTTGAAAGGTGTATCTCACACGTACCGATACAGACTATGCCGCAATTTAATTTTTTTCACCCCAAAAGAGTGTATATTAAATAGCGGAATAGAAAAAATTATATAAAACGGTGTATCTCACACGTACAAACACAGACTAGGCCCCAATTACAATTTTTTGTACCCTAAAGGCAGGATGAGGATGAGGAAGAGGAGTAGGAGGAGTTCGGAACAGGAGGCAAACTGAAGCGCCCTGCAATCCTCGGCGGAGGAAGATGCGGCAAAAAAATTTGAAAGGTGTATCTCACACGTACCGATACAGACTATGCCGCAATTTTATTTTTTTCACCTCAAAAGGGTGTATATTGAATAGCGGAATAGAAAAAAGTATATAAAACGGTGTATCTCACACGTACAAACACAGACTAGGCCCCTATTAAAATTTTTTGTACCCTAAAGGCAGGATGAGGAAGAGGAGTAGGAGGAGTTCGGAACAGGAGGCAAACTGAAGCGCCCTGCAATCCTCGGGGTTGGAAGATGCGCCAAACAAATTTGAAAGGTGTATCTCACACGTACCGATACAGACTATGCCGCAATTTAATTTTTTTCACCCCAAAAAAAAAAGTTGAAAAAAGTAGAAAAAAGTATATAAAATTGGTGATTTTTCAATAGCACATGTGAACACAGCAGTGTCTTATGTTTTATGTCACGGTCAGCAGCAGGCTATGAAGGGAAAAAAAAAATTCCCCTTTAACTTTGTAATTTTTAAATAACAGATTAGAACAGCACTCTGTAGTAAAATATAGCTGAACGCTGCACACAACAGACTGATAAAAAAAAATGTTTTTTCCCTCCTCCTCCTCCTCAGTGGGCTCAAGTGAGGGAAAAAAGATCGTTCACTGCACCACCCCCCACACAGCTAACGGACGATTGTTCTCTCCTGTGTCTCCTAATCTCTCCCTGCCTAATCTCTCCAGGCTGTCCCTAAAATGCTCAAATATCTTTCCCTGCCTACACTCCGACCTGTCCCTGCATTCTTTTTGGGCACAATGTTGTTTTTCCCTGTCTGTCCCTAATCAGTAGCAGCCAGCACCGTTATGTGTGCTCTCTCCCTACACTACAGCAGACTGACGCACAGCGCGCTGTGTCTCTAGCTTATAAAGACCTGGGTCACATGCTTCAGCTGGCCAATCACAGACATGCCATTAGTAGGCATGGCTGTGATGGCTTCTATGGCACACCAGTTAAACGCTTGTTGATTGGCTGTTGAAAGCCCGCCATTAAAAGCGCACCATTACATAAAAAACAGGAAATAAAATTACCGAACACGGATTTTAATTTGAATATACAGTAAAGTTTTCGGGTCCGTGTCCGGGTAACAAAAATCCAATTATCCGGTACTGACCCGAATAATACAGTCCGTGTTCGCTCTACACTAACAAACACTAACCAATGTTATAATATAGATAGGAAAAATGTTTCACCCACTCCACATGCACCTATTTTTCAGAGCCATTGTTTTCAGAATTGCCCTATTCCAAACACGGTCAAAGGAAACAAATTGACCAATCCACACGTCAACACAAAAATAAATTCAAACACGGGCACCACTAAAGACACGGAATTTAACATTATAAATCTATCCTCACACTGTCAGGGTGCCAGGAAACCAGACCACATGGGGATGCAGGTAAAATAAAGCAGTTTATTGGAGCAAACAATAATAAATGAACAGCAAGAGTGAGGAAGTGAGAGCAGGAACAAGCCAGGATCAAGTCCAGAAGCGGGTAGCCATCCAAGCCGGGGTCAAGTCCAGAAGCAGGTAATCTGCAGATGCCGGGTCGACTGCCGATGCTGGGTCATCTGCCGATGCATGGTCGAGAGACAGAAGAGTCGTCGGCCGAGCCAGGTCATACACAAAGGAACACGGAGAACAGACTACTAGCAGAGATGCAATTTGGAGTACGAACAAAAGGGCAAGGACTGCAACCCATCAGGTGATAGATGTAGTCAGGTGTGAAGCATCATCACTGGGTGACACCAAGGCAGCAGGCAAATGATGATGTAATTAGAGTCTATCAGAGGCAGCAGTCTGCACATGTCAAAGATGGCTGCCAACAGGAGGACAAGGTAAGACCTTGACAGTACCCTCTCCTCCGGAGCAAAAAATGGTTTCTGAGGAAAATGAGCACGGAAATCGAGGAGAAGGGCAGGAGCATGAACATCAGCAGAGGGAACCCAGGAGCGCTCCTCAGGACCATAACCCTTCCAGTGCTCCAGGTATTGAGCCCGACCTTGGAACAGATGTGAATCCAAGATGCTACTAACCTCATACTCCTCATGATTGCCCACAGCAATGGGACAAGGGCAAGGAAGTGAAGAAGTATAGCGATTGCAAACCAATGGCTTCAAAAGTGACACGTGAAAGACATCGGAGATACGCATGCCAGGGGTGGATCAAGGGCATAGGCCACCATGTTCACCTTACGAAAAGGCCCAACAAAACGGGGTGCCAGTTTTGGAGTGGGCGACCAGAGGTTGAGATTAAGGGTCGACAACCACACCCTCTCCCCAACCTGGTAGGAAGGAGCAGGTAAGAGTCTCTGGTCTGCCTGGAGCTTCTGATGCTGTGCAGAGACCCGTAAAGACTCTTCAATCTGCACCCAAGAGGAACGGAGGGCATGAAGATGATCCTCCACAGCCGGAATGTCCTGTGGTGAGAACGACTCCGACAAAGCAGCGGGTTGGAACCCATAATTTGCCATGAATGGAGACTTTCCAGAAGACGAGTTCATGGCAGAGTTCCTGGCAAACTTCTGCTCAGGGTAGCAAATCAACCCAATTGTCCTGATGGTCAGAGATATAGCAGTGAAGAAATTGCTCCAGAGCTTGGTTGGAATGCTCAGCTACACTATTGGTCTGCAAATGGTAGGCCAAGGAGTAGGAGAGTTGAATACCCAACTGGAAACAAAAGGCGTGCCAGAACCTGGAGACAAACCGGCTCTCACGGTCCAAGACAATCTTCTTGGGCAACCTGTGTAAGCAGAAAACCTCCCTGGCAAACACCAAGACAAGCTCCTGAGCAGTAGGCAGCCACCTAAACAGAACACAGTGGCACATTTTGAAGAACTGGTCGACAATCATGAGGATAACCATGTAACCTCGAGACACGGGAAGTTCCCCAAAAAAATCAATAGCCAAGTGAGACCAGGGACGCTCCCCATTGGGAATGGGATGCTGTAGGCCCAAGGGAAGGTGCCAAGAAGATTTTTTCTGGGCACAGACTGAAAAAGCAGCCACATATGCAGTAACATCAGTGCAGAGAGATGGCCACCAGAACTGATGGGAACTAGCCCAGGACATCTGGTTCTTACCAGGATGGCCGGCAGTCTTGGAATTGTGGTACGTGCGCAACAGTCTGATAAGCAACCGCTTCAGCTACAAAACATTTCCCAGCAGGATTCTCAATGGTAGCATCAGGTTGGGCAGCCAAGATCTGTTCCCCAAGAGGAGAGGTTAGGTTGGTGCGGATGGCAGCCAGGATATGATCTGAATATATGACCAGTGTCGGCACAGAGTCTTCCCTGGACAACTTAGAATACTGGCGAGACAAGGCATCAGCTTTAACATTCTTGGATTGGGGCAAATAGGAGACCACATAGTTAAAACAAGACAAGAATAGGACCCATCTGGCCTGAAAGGGTGTGCTCCTCTTGGCCTTTGAGAGATACGTCAGATTCTAATGATTGGTGAGAATGGGATCTGGAACCACAGAACCTTCAAGCAAGTGAATAGCTAAGAGCTCTCTGTCTCCACTCTCATAATTGTATTCAGCTCGAGACAGCTTCTTGGAGTAGAACCAGGGCCGATCCCAGGCGGGCGCTGCTGGTGCAGTGCGCCCAGGCGCCGCCTGGTGGGGGCGCACTATCCTCTCCCGGCCGCAAGTCTCTCACTGCAGCCTCGGAGCTGCTATATACATTGCAGTTGTGAGCTGAGGGGAGGGGCGGAGCGGACCGCACCAGGGTGTCCACGGGGGGAGGGTGACACCACTCTGCCTCTCATTGAATCGCCGCTGCTCCACATAGTACTGAGCAGGACCAGTATGGGAAGAGGGCGCAGTTTGATGGGTAAAACCCTGCCCTGCACAGAATATGCTGCCGAATGTAAGAGACAGAGAGTGGCTATGTACCTACATGTAGAGTAGATGGTAGCACCCACCCCCTGCCTGCACAGCGCGCTGTACTATTCCCCAAGTGACAGAGTGGAGGAGGCGGGGCAGGTGAGGATGGGAAGTCTCCAACTATCAGTGCTTCCTGATGACTCCAGAATAGATGCACACTGTATAACTTTCCTGCTTCTGAACAGCAGCTTCCCCCTCCCTATCTAATCCTTTCTATCACTCCTGATTTCTCTCACAGTTTCCTGATGTCCGTGGGACATCGGCACCCTCCCCCCCCCCAGCCTTCTGTTTTTATCTCTCCCTGCTCTGGACGATCTCAGAGCACATTCCTCCTCTGTGTAGTGACCCCTCCTCCTGTGCCCTTTCCTCTGACCCCCTCCTCTCTAGCTGTACAGCAAAGTTGAATGGTGCTCTCTATCCTCCTGTGTCTGTGCTGCTGAGTCTACTACGATCTACTCAGCTAACAGGTAAAAAGTTCAGGCTTTTTAGTCACTGATATAGCTGTGCAGACAGCTGTTCTATTTTTAGTAAGGACCTATTAACAAGGGGTCCAAACAATGTGTCTCCCATGCTGGGCTGTCTTTTATCAGCACGGGGGGTACATAGGTGTGCACATCCCAGTGCCAGCACCTCTTTAATTTCTACTGGGACATAAGACTGCATGGACACAGCCTCTGTATTCTAATATGACACACAGATGCAGGTGCCAATAGAAATGAATGGGACGCTGGCACAGGGACGCACACAGCGCCCGTACATCCCTGTGCTGATAACAGAGCGCCCTGCACAGGTTACACGTCTGCACTGCATGTGAATGGGCCCTAAAGAACTCATGTATATGGAGGCTTAGTGATATCACTCCGTCTGTGAGCCAGGACTATGGAGGCGCAGTTCTCACAGTGACAGCCGCAGCCCCGCTGAGATATCACACAAGAGCTTTACACCACAGAGCCCAGAACACCACAGAGCCCAGCACACCACAGAGCCCAGAACACCACAGAGTCCAGCACACCACAGAGCCCAGAACACCACAGAGCCCAGCACACCACAGAGTCCAGCACACCACAGAGCCCAGCATACCACAGAGTCCAGCACACCACAGAGCCCAGCACACCACAGAGTCCAGCACACCACAGAGTCCAGCACACCACAGAGTCCAGAACACCACAGAGTCCAGAACACCACAGAGTCCAGCACACCACAGAGCCCAGCACACCACAGAGCCCAGAACACCACAGAGCCCAGCACACCACAGAGCCCAGAACACCACAGAGCTCAGAACACCACAGAGTCCAGCACACCACAGAGCCCAGCACACCACAGAGTCCAGCACACCACAGAGTCCAGCACACCACAGAGTCCAGAACACCACAGAGCCCAGCACACCACAGAGCCCAGAACACCACAGAGCCCAGCACACCACAGAGTCCAGCACACCACAGAGCCCAGAACACCACAGAGTCCAGAACACCACAGAGTCCAGCACACCACAGAGCCCAGCACACCCCAGAGCCCAGCACACCCCAGAGCCCAGCACACCCCAGAGCCCAGAACACCACAGAGCCCAGCACACCACAGAGTCCAGAACACCCCAGAGCCCAGCACACCCCAGAGCCCAGAACACCACAGAGCCCAGCACACCACAGAGTCCAGCACACCACAGAGTCCAGCACACCACAGAGTCCAGCCCACCACAGAGCCCAGAACACCACAGAGCCCAGAACACCACAGAGCCCAGCACACCACAGAGCCCAGCACACCACAGAGTCCAGCACACCACAGAGCCCAGCACACCACACAGCCCAGCATACCACAGAGACCGGCACACCACAGAGGAGCAAGGAATCAGGACAGGCAGCCAGGAATCAGGACCAGCAGCCAAGAATCAGGACCAGAAGCCAGCCCCAAGGCCCCAGCAGCCAGACCCCAGGACCAGCAACCAGGAATCAGGAGGACCAGCAGCCAGACCCCAAGACCAGCAGGCCAGCCCCAGCAGCCAGACCTAAGGACCAGCAGCAAAGCCCCAGAAGCCAGGCCCCAGGACCAGCAGCCAGCCCCAGTACCCATTATTTAAGGTAAGTGAAGTCTTCTAGTCTTGGACCTGGGCATCAAAGTGCTATTAATTAATATAATATGGTTTATTTTTCTATTGTTCGGTGACACTCTAATGTAGTTTCTCATGGGGGCTGGAGGGGACTCTTTCTATCAGAGACTCTCCAATAGGCACAGAGAGGGCCTCTGTAAGATAAACCCCCCTCCAGGTCCCATTAGACTCCGTTGTAGTCTCTAATGGGGCCTGGTGGGGGGGTCTTTCTAACATAGACTTTAAAATTCACACAGAGAAGACCTCTGTTAGAGAGACCCTCCTCCAGGTCCCATGGTACAACCCCATTGTAGTTTCTAATGGGGCCTGGTGGAGGCTCTTTCTAACATACTCTCTAACAGAGGCCCTCTCTGTGTTCCTTGGAGAGACCCCCCTCCAGGTCCCATTAGGAAAGGGGAGGAGTTAGTAAGATGACCACGCCCACACGGGGGGCGCCATAAATATTTCTGCACCCAGGCGTCTGTTACCCTAGGATCGGCCCTGAGTAGAACCGACAAGGAATTAGGGGTCCATCAGGTCTCCGATGCTGAGACAGGAGAGCGCCTACTCCTGTCTCAGATGCATCCACCTCTAGGATGAAGGGCAAACCAGGATTGGGATGAGACTGAATAGGAGCTGAAGCAAAAGCAGACTTGAGAGCCAAGAAATCTTGGATGTCAGCAGGCTTCCAATTGTGGGGATCGCTGCCCTTTTTGGTCAGTTCTGAGATAGGTTTGGTCAAAGGTGAAAAGTTTCTGATAAATGTAGTAGTTGGCAAACCCAAGGAAATGCTGAATAGAATGGAGACCACTAGGTTGAGGCCATTGTATAACAGCAAAAACCATCTGAGGGTCCATGGAGAACCCTTCAGCAGAATTGATGTAGCCCAAGAAGGCAACCTGAGATAGGTGGAATTCACATTTCTCAAGCTTACAGAAAAGCCCATTTTCACGTAACTGTTGCAGCACCCCTCTGATATGCAGGTAGTATGATTCAATGGATTCCGAGTAAATCAAGATGTCATCCAAATAGACTACCATGCGTTGCTTCAACATATCAGGAAAGACATCATTGATGAACTTCTGGAAGACAGCGGGCGCATTGCACAAGCCAAAGGGTATCACTAGATATTCATAATGACTGGTTCTGGTATTAAACACTATCTTCCACTCATTGCTCTCCTTGATCCTTACAAGGTTATATACGGCTCTTGTGTACTGTCAGGGTGCCAGGAAACTAGACCACATGAAGATGCAAGTAAAATAAAGCAGTTTATTAGAGCATTAACAATAAATGCACAGCATGCGTGAGGAGCGAAATCAGGAACAGTTGGGGTCAAGTCCAGAGTGGGTAGTCATCCAAGTCGGGATCAAGTCTAGAAGAGGGTAGTCATCCAAGCCAAGGTCGAGTCCAGAGGCGGGTAGCCTACCGATGTGGAATCAAGAGCCAGGAAAGTCTTCAGCCAAGCCAGGTCATGCACGGAGGAACACGGAGAACAGAAGACTGCTAGCAGTGATGCACCTTCGATCCCAAACACAAGGACAAAGGACAGCAAGCCAACAGGTGATACATATAGTCAGGTGTGCAACATCATCACTGAGCAACGCCCAGGCAGCAGGCAAGTGATGATGCAAACAAAGTTTATAAAAGACAGCAGTCTGCACATGTCCCAGATGGCTGCCAACATGAAGGCAAGGTAAGAACTTGACACATAACTAGCTGGGGATGGTCCAGGGGTAGATTAGAAAATACAAGAAAACAACAAGAGAAGGGCGCACCGACCTTGTGCATTACCACTTAAAGGTTTGTTAAAATCAAAGAAGGGTAGCGTACAATATACTCACAAACATAGCATATGAACAAGCATATAGGAAATGGGCACCGCTCGCTTCCAGGACACTTCTACACTGCTGGATAGTGGAATATGCTATATGCTTGTTCATATGCTACGTTTGTGAGTATATTGTACGCTACCCTTCTTTGATTTTAATAAACTTTTAAGTGGTAATGCACAAGGTCGGTGCGCCCTTCTCTTGTTGTTTTCTTGTAGTGCCTTTTGGATACCCTTGGTCCTGAGGGGGGCAGCAAGACCAGTTCATTTGTGTCATAAAACCGCCTAGAAGATTCACCTTCCCGCATACCACTCGAGCGCAGGAGAGATATTGTTGTAGATTAGAAAATACCTGTGGGGGCTCAGGAGTATACTCCAGGGCATACTGCAACCAATTTAGTCCTTCCGCACTCAAATACTTCTAGCTCCACTCTGGATTCCCTGAAAACCATAGTGCTTTTCTGTCCCCAAAACACAATCCCTTCACTATATTCACGTGGAACTCATGTGCTCCACCCCGTGAAAAGGGACAATGTTTCACTCCATGTTGCTAAATTATCAATCCTTGGGTCTACATAATAATCATACCTGGGAGAGATTCTCATAACATACTCTTTACATGTTAAATAATTTTTTTAACTCCTATGTGATTTGCTCTGCTGTCTTTCTTTTTCTTTATAATATTAATTATTACTTATTACCTATTATGCAAAGACTCAGATACATTGGACAGAGGTCCCTTACGAGGGACTTTACCTATCTTAAAGCGGAACAACAGTTAAACAAAGCACTAATTTTTACGGTGTCAGTATCTATTCTTCTTCACTGGAAGGCTGGCAATGCACTAACAGACACTGTCAATACCATTTTAGTTTAGAAAATTAACACTTAAAGATGCAGACACTGCAATAACCCTATTCTGTTACCTTTGAGCATCCCTTCCTGAAATTTTTGATCATACACTCTAAGGGGGAAAGGACTTAGAGATGTCAAGACACATAAAGAGGGTAGGGTAAGGTTTTGAGAATCTGGTAAGGGGTCCAAGACTCTCCACACAAAGGGGTAATTCAAATGACAATCGCTTTCTCTTATCAATGACCCAACTGAGAACTGCATCTACACAGGGTCCACTATCGCTTCATTGCCAGGCAACGTCTCATGCACACCATTCATACTGACCTTTGCCACCCAGGATAACTAACTGATTGAGGTCTGCCCAGAATGCGCAATCATCCTCTTTCCTGGGATTTCCTCGGGAGGTGATCAGGCTCCCCTTCCCTCGAATACCATTGAGAGGTCCTGTCTGACTGGTTCCTGAGTGCGGGTTCAAGACGTTGCTGGGGAAGCTCTGAAGCAGGCAGCCAGGATGTAGCGTACTCTCCCGGGCAATTTGTCCAGTGGCGCCTGAGACGTAGGCGTGATCCAAGCTAGGGGCCTTGGACCAATCCCCACGAGTCGCGGTGGAACGGCCACCCTTCTCTGATTTTCCACCTGGCTTCCCGGGCCAATGCACCAAGAATTGTAGCAGCAAACAAACGTTAGAAACCAGAAATGGAATTCGGACGCGAACTTCAGGAAATAAAACCTTTTTTATTTGCTAGTGAAAATGACTTAGCCCGGGTCATGCCTGTTTACCAAGTGACTAAAATAGGATGTACATCACATATAAAAAACAAGTTACGTCACAGATACATATTTCCCTAACTAGCTTTGCAAGCAATACAAATCCTTCTCATACAAATGCTCCCTGTAACTTTTTATCTATGGAAATAAAATGTTTGGCTTCCCATTTATCTGTCTTCTCATTAGTTACAGGAGAACAGAGAGGAAGAGATAAAGGGAGAGAAGGGGGGTCTAAAATACGCAGCTTGACTGTCCTGGTCTGTTTTAGTTAATTATCCACCATTTTAGAAGGCTTTCCAGGTGATGCCAAAATTTCAGAGCCCAATTAAAAACAAAATTGTTACCATTCTGGGACCCAAGAAGAGAACTAATACCCACATGTGAGTAAAGCCAAGCAAACAAAATAAATAATGTCAATTTAACACATTGTGGATGCATTTAACCTTTTCTGTAAGCTTTGATGAAGCTGAGAGAACAGTGCTTTGCTTAAATTTTTAACATCTTCATTTGATCATTATCAAATTTGACATCTTTAAATAGTGTCTCTTCACTTCACCGCATTTCCTGAAGAGCCCCCCTCCCCTTTCCACCTCACATATGCTCCAGTCACCCATTGCTGTCAATCGTATCAACGTAAATGTGTCATTTTTGAGAGGGGTGGTGGTATTATGGGCAGGAAAAGTTATAACATTTTCAACTCATGAGAACAATCACTTTGCAAGTTTACTTTGCAAGTGAAGTCACACTATGCAAGGACATTTTCCATAGAGCTTAGTGAATGTGGTGAAGCTTCACTTTGCAAAGAAAACCAATCATGCAGGGAAAGTAAAAAAAAAACTAAAAAAATGCATTTTTACTTGCACGCAATTGAATGATAGAAGTCATCAGAGATTCGCCTCATTCACTGAGCTTTGGGGATAATTCCTTTGCAGAGTGCAGCTGCATTTTCAAAAGTTAACAGTCTATTTGCCTTCAGTAAATCAGCCTCCTTGACTGCATTCTACATATTATGTTTTGGGTCCATGGCAGGATATGGTTTGAAACATAGACATAAGTCCCCAGAGGATCTGAAAAACCCTCCGGGAGTTGAGACCCCAAATTTTAAAAGGTCCCCAACCAAAAAAATAAAAAAAGTTTTGTACTATATAAACAAGAATTTAAACAACCGTATTGAGAGGAAAAAAGGACATAATAATTGCACATTAGTCCTAGACGGACACAGTAAAAAATATCAAATCAGCAGTAATAGACACTTGGCAGATGAAGATTGGAATTCCAAAAGTGTAAAGAACAGACTCAAGGAGGGCGAGAGTCTTTGGACCTCTTGGGCTGCTGCTTTTGCCATACTGGATAGATGTAAAAGCGTGTGTTTTGTTCCGGAACGTGAGACTCAGCTTGAAGGGAAACGACCACTAATACTTAATAGACTTCTGAGACAGAATAAGCAGTAGAGGTTAAAGGGAACACCATCTCTGAATCGTTGTAGGTGATAAATCAGCAAACACCTGAACAGGGTGCCCCCGAATAGAGATTTGGTCAGCCTCTATGGATCTCAGCATAACATTCACACTATAAAAGTGTGGTTTCAAAATAATGTCCCTTGGTAGGCCATCAAAGCGCAGTGGTTGCAATGCCCTGTGTGCTCTGTCCAGCTCCAGGATAGGTTCTGGTATGTTTGGTATTAGGTCCTTCATCAGGGAGTGGACTGCTGAATGCACATTGTTAATGGATTCCCGAAAGGCCTCTGATTCTAAAATTGAGTCACCTGGATCTTTTTAAAAGATTATAATTTTTCCCAAGTTCAGACTCAAGCTGGTCCTGTAGATCCTGGATGCGAGCAGTGTTTTGGTTAGCTCTGGTGATTGTGTGCTCCACTTTTTGTTCAATGGCCTCTATTCTGGCACCCAAATTGGGGAGGTCAGCCTGGATCGTAGTGGTAATTTGTGTGGCTGTTTGTGCAAGGCCCCTTGAGAGCATTTTAGAGAAAGTGGCCATTAATGATGAGAGCTCAGTGGGATTAACTGCTGGAGTCAGGGACTGCCTAGCAGTCAGGTACTGCCTAATCTATCAGGCAGGGAAGGGCTTCCGTCGAGGTCCCCCATGGTGGTTAATAAAAGATTGTGTCCTCTCTAATGGAGATTCTGTGAAGGCAGGGGAGGGGATTGGAATACTGTGTGTACTCAGTGCGGACAGTCCCATTGTGGTAGCTGAGTGTGAAGATTGCTCAGTGCCAGCCTCCATTTCCTCTCCCTCTGCTTCAGCCTAGTGGATGTCATGGGTCTGCCAACTAAGGGTTAACTTAGTGAAAACTAATTTCAGTGACTGGCAACAGGCTGCCTTATTTAAACACCTCAGCAGCACTGTGTCTTTGCTGTCTGATCTGCAGCTTCCTGTGACCCCTGCTCCCATTTACCTATTTCTGTGATTGATCTCCTGTATGACCCGGCTTGACTTTTGGACTTCCCTTGCTTTCTGCCTGCACCTGACCTCGGCTCACCTCTGACCTTGAACCTGCCCGCCTGTTGTTGACCTGGCCTGTGAACTGATCAGTTTTCCTGTGAGCCCCAGCATGAGTGTGGACTCGGCGTTCCAACCTTCAGCCTGCCTGCTGTTCTGATCCCCCTACCTGCTGGTTGTCTTCTCTAAAGTATCTGGGACCTTGGAGCTGCCTGTCCAACAGCTGACCCGCCAGGCCCTCAATACCATTCTGCTCTCCCGTGCTACCTGTCTGCTCTACCAGGGGCCGCGAGTATGATATGTAAAGGAGGCCTTCCTCTGCACTATCGGGCTCATTAGTCAGGTACGTGAGAAAGTTGACAGTGGAGCTCACCTGGCGCCATTTTGGATTCCTCTGACAACCAGGGATCAGTGCCTAACAATTGGGATGAGACCCCCTGCCGACATGAAGAGGGTTCTGGGTCTTCCTGTTATCGTTAGGGAGTGGGTGGAAGTGGGGTCACTCAAGCAGATCACTGCAGGCTGGGGCAGATGGCTAAAGCGGGATGGAGCTCGGAGATTAGGCGGCCATCTCCAGGAGCTCCGTGCATGCACCTCCTGCAGTGGGGGAATTTTTTAAACTATGCAGAGTTTGTAGATATATTTATGATTTTGATAAGGAGGCTGGTGTGATGTGGGATTGCTTTGTTCAAAGGATATTCCCCACCTCTTTGAGGGCAACATTGAGGGCAGCTATTAATGGACAGAAAGAACCCCCCTCAAACTATTGACATCCCTGTTTTCTCTACTTCTTTCAGGGCTGAATTTAGATTAGAATAATAAATCAAAGATATCTAACAGTGTTGTTTAACCACTTTCCAACCCCCCCCCCCTCCCCCGTGCAGATTTACTGTGGCAGGGCGGCTCAGCTGCGCATAATTACGTACATGTGAAGTGGTTAACGATCCTGTATTTACACAGAGCTTAGCTAAGGATATTAGGGTAGTCCCTCATATAGTACTCACATGAGGTAGATATTTGTCTCCTAGTTTGTATTCTTGTAAGAAGATTATATCCTCTCATTGAGTCATTGGCTCCAGTTTAGGGGTACCTTTAAATGTGGAGCTTGCAAGTGTCCTTGCTGTCCACATCTGAAGAGAGGGGATACTGTTCATTCTGCAGGTGGCAACAGGGATTTTAAATTTCAACTTTTTGAATTGCTATACTAGGAATTTGGTCTATGTTATCACCTGTGGCATGTGCTCTGTTCAATATGTAGTTTTAGCTTTTCGAAGGCTGAGAGATCGCTTGCATGATCATGTGTATGGCATAGAAAAGAAACATTCAACCAATGTCGCTAATCAGATTAATGACTGCCATGCTGGCGATGTCTAAGCCTTGTTTATACAAGAAGTAGAAAAAATGAGTGTTCCCAAGAGGGGGGAGATAAGTTTAGGTTGCTGTGCAAATGAGAAGCTGATTTGATGTTCTATCTGGTTACTAGAAAACCATTGGGGTTAAACCATGAATGGGGATGTCTCACATTTTTATGAATAACAAGTTCTTTACTTGGGATGAACGTAAATTGTGGATGTAGCTATTAAATACTTTGGTTTCTCATCCTATATTAGGCACATGATACATTTTTGTGGTTTTATTTATTTTTTTTATATTATTTTATATATTATTTTATTGAACAATTGTTTCTCTTGACTTAAGAAAATGGAGTACAGCAGCAGCTGCTAATGATTGACTGCTATGCTCTAATTATCTCACACAGGTTCATTTAATTGTAGAAGTGTTTGGGATGCATATATATATATATATATATATATATATATATATATATATATATATATAGTACAGAGCAAAAGTTTGGCCACACCTTCTCATTCAAAGAGTTTTCTTTATTTTCATGACTATGAAAATTGTAGAGTCACACTTCAAGAGGTAGTCACCTGAAATGGTTTTCACTTCACAGGTGTGCCCTGCCAGGTTTAATCAGTGTGATTTCCTGCCTTATAAATGGGTTTGGGACCATCAGTTGTGTTGTGCAGAAGTCAGGTGGATACACAGCTGATAGTCCTACTGAATAGACTTTTAGAATTTGTATTATGGCAAGAAAAAAGCAGCTAAGTACAGGAAAACGAGTGGCCATCATTACATTAAGAAATTAAGGTCAGTCAGTCCGAAAAATTGGGAAAACTTTGAAAGTGTCCCCAAGTGCAGTCACAAAAACCATCAAGCGCTACAAAGAAACTGGCTCACATGCGGATCGCCCCAGGAAAGGAAGACCAAGAGTCACCTCTGCTGCGGAGGATAAGTTCATCCGAGTCACCAGCCTCAGAAATCGCAGGTTAACAGCAGCTCAGATTAGAGACCAGGTCGATTGCACACGGAGTTCTAGCAGCAGACACACCTCTAAAACAACTATTAAGAGGAGACTGTGTGAATCAGGCCTTCATGGTAGAATATCTGCTAGGAAACCACTGCTAAAGAAAGGCAACAAGCAGAAGAGACTTGTTTGGGCTAAAGAACACAAGGAATGGACATTAGACCAGTGGAAGTCTGTGCTTTGGTCTGATGAGTCCAAATTTGAGATGGTTCCAACCACCGTGTCTTTGTGCGATGCAGAAAAGGTGAACGGATGGACTCTACATGCCTGGTTCCCACCATGAAGCATGGAGGAGGAGGTGTGATGGTGTGGGGGTGCTTTGCTGGTGATACTGTTGGGGATTTATTCAAAATTGAAGGCATACTGAACCAGCATGACTACCACAGCATCTTGCAGCGGCATTCTATTCCATCCGGTTTGCGTTTAGTTGGACCATCATTTATTTTTCAACAGGACAATGACCCCAAACACACCTCCAGGCTGTGCAAGGGCTATTTGACCAAGAAGGAGAGTGATGGGGTGCTGCGCCAGATGACCTGGCCTCCACAGTCACTGGACCTGAACCCAATCGAGATGGTTTGGGGTGAGCTGGACCGCAGAGTGAAGGCAAAAGGGCCAACAAGTGCTAAGCATCTCTGGGAACTCCTTCAAGACTGCTGGAAGACCATTTCAGGTGACTACCTCTTGAAGTGTGACTCTACAATTTTCATAGTCATGAAAATAAAGAAAACTCTTTGAATGAGAAGGTGTGTCCAAACTTTTGGTCTGTACTGTATATATATATATATATATATATGTATATATATATTCAGCTGCAAGTGGAGGTGCACTGTTTATGGTTGTGAGTAATTAAATCTCTGCTCCCTGCAATCACTAGCCATGGATAAATGAATAAATAGCAGTCACCTGACTGTTTTACAAAACATAAAAAAAGTATTTGGATAGCTTATTTCATAATAAATTTAATGTTGATATTACTAAAATGTTTACTTTGGTGCACAAAACCATTTAGCATATTTAGGATTTATTTACACTTTAAACATCACCAGATTTTATTAGCACATAGCTGATGGAAAAATCTTGAGCAGTATATGAGAATGTAAAAAATCAAACCAAACTTTCAATTTTTTTCCAGAAACTCAAATATGAATGTAGAAAAACTTTTAATGCTGTACAAAGTGCATCGATCTAAAGCAACCAGTCTGACTTCTTTTTACTGAAGCCATGGCACTTGTGCACTGAAAGATTATTTTTGGTGTGTACTTTGTATTTATTGAAATCCTAACTGAGCCTTGTGCTTTAATTGCTCTAACAGGCTAGTTAAGGAGTTTTCAATAATGTTTGTAGGTTAGTCTTCTCTAGAAGGTAAAATCCTTTGATCTGCATGTTCCCTAAAAATACATATTAGGTATTTTATCAATTTTATACATTTTTTCCACACATTTTGATTGAAGTTCAGTGTTTCTAACAGCATAATTGACACAATTTTAGTGCAGAAAATTCAAATGGCAAAACTGAAAGACTTGAAAGTAATTTTGTGTATTTGTGATCTCTATTGGTATATAAATGCTTCATTTACTCTGACTGTCCGAGTGCTATAAGTGCAAAATTCAGCTGCGGCTTCATTTTAATAACTTGCCAAACAAGTGGATTTATGTAACCTCGTAATCCACAAGATATTCGTTATTTTATTTCCAAACTCTCCAAGTTCATTATTTGCTCTGTAAGGCACAATGTTTCAGAAATACTAGATGGCTGAAACCATGAATAAAACTTTTCAAAAGGTCTGAACTTTAAGTTTCCTGTCCTGAGGTCTCATTAAATTTTCATGACTAACTCATAAGTAAAGGCTTACACTTGCCCTTGCTTTTATACTTCCTATGTTTTTTGTAATATTATCACTAGATCGATGAAAATTACACCTTTTATTTTTGTGGATTCCATAATACTGATTTTGTTTTCAAAGTTTTTGGACTAGATAAAATTAAATACCCCGTTTTATTATAACAACCTTTGCTATAGAGTTTAAATGCAAAATAATAATTCTCCTTTATAATAAGAACTGCACAAGCTACCGACTTAGAGAACCCACATATGTGTTTTTCTGTGTTCAATTTATTCATTTATTTTAAAACTGCATTTTAATTCACTGGGTTTGTCACTTCAGTTGTCTCAAAGCAATTGTTTCTCACCAAGATAGGACTCAACTACATATAAGACTTTAATTGTTTCTAAATATAAAATTTAACCCATTATTAAATATTGGTATGGGTGCTATCAATGCAAAAGAAACAACTATCAACAAAGGGATACTGCTGAATAAAGATTAATGGATAACTACATATTCATTGTGATCTATGGATACATACTTTTCTTTAAAACAATTGCAAATATGATGAAATTACTTCTAGTAAACTGTCCTAAAATCTTCCACCTCTGTGTTCACATATTAATTTTCTGTAATAAGCTATTTTGTATGGTTGCTCATTCAGCCCTATGCATGACACCTGCTAGTGGTGACTGAGAGAAGCATGGTTATAGCAAATGAGCATTGCAAAACAGCTCTAGAAGGGTGCAGTTCACACTGTTTTTAACTGAAGTTATTTTTAGCAAAGGTAAGCCAATATCATTAAAATAGAGAAAAGAAACAAGGGCACCAAGTCATAAAGGTAGATGAACAGCTGTGTAATTTAATATAGTAACTTACATGTTAAAAACAGGTATTCCAATGAAACAGCATGCATGGTGTAAAAGGACAGTCCCCACAGTAGATCCGATGGAAGATGCAAATGAAGGACAGTCACATCTGGGTCCTGTGTGGCGGGTCCTGTGTAGTGGTGAAGGAAGTCCTGAATACCGGCAATGCCGGTTGATGCTGCAAATGGCGTGGGCTCCCTGGCTGGGCAGCCTCACCGCTGTCTGCCGTACAGCAGGAAGGTAATAACCCGGAACCGGAAATAGAAGGACAAGTCTGTCGGTTCCTCCACGGAAGCCGACAGGAACGTACACTGAACCGAGAGTGGAGGGCGGGCTGCAACGTCGTTTCGGAGGACCTCCTCCTTCATCAGGCAAGCCCACCCCTCCACCATAGAAAGTATTTATAATCCTGAGAAACAATTGCACTGCTGAGGATTGGACAAACCTCAGGTGTCACCAATAAAAAAGGGAGGGAAAATTAACAAAAAAAAAAAAAACCCCTATATAAGAGCAGAGTAATTAACTCATCACGATAATTGAATTGAAGGAGGAGGTCCTCCGAAAAGACGTTGCAGCCCGCCCTCCACTCTCGGTTCAGTGTACGTTCCTGTCGGCTTCCGTGGAGGAACCGACAGACTTGTCCTTCTATTTCCGGTTCCGGGTTATTACCTTCCTGCTGTACGGCAGACAGCGGTGAGGCTGCCCAGCCAGGGAGCCCACGCCATTTGCAGCATCACCCGGCATTGCCGGTATTCAGGACTTCCTTCACCACTACACAGGACCCGCCACACAGGACCCAGATGTGACTGTCCTTCATTTGCATCTTCCATCGGATCTACTGTGGGGACTGTCCTTTTACACCATGCATGCTGTTTCATTGGAATACCTGTTTTTAACATGTAAGTTACTATATTAAATTACACAGCTGTTCATCTACCTTTATGACTTGGCACCCTTGTTTCTTTTCTCTGTTACATGTTTGGAGGGTATCCCTACCTCTTGAGGAGCTGCCTGTCCAATCTTCACCCCAGTACCCTGATTTGGACTTTTTGTACTCTTTCATCAGCAAGGATCCATCCAGGATCATCGCATGATTGATTAGGACTTCTACACACTTGAGGTTCTTGTATCTTGTTTGCCCTGCAATATTTTCAATATTTCCATTGTTGCCCAATTTAATTTATTCATTTATCCATTTATACTTATTTTAGTTTTATTTTTATTTTTTATTTTTTTTAATTTTTAATTTTTTTTTTTTTTTTATTTATATTGGTGATTCATCTGTGGTACCACTGGTCATGTGGTCCCCTCCAAAATTGTCCAGTGAGCGCTGATTCACTGACCTAGGTCAGTGTGTGTCTTTTTATCAACATCATTAAAATAGATGTAGGGGATTTTTTTTTTTCCTAAATCATACTTATCTAGGTACCTAGGTGTCCCCCATCGACTCTAACAGTGAGAAACGAGCGATCAAACACCGCTGATTGCTCGGTTCTTAGGGCTCTCTGAGCAGAGAGGTGGTGACTATCAGTCACCGCTCTCTGCTCTGCCCCCCCCCCTCGCTCACTGGAGTGGTGGACTGTGGAGGGGGTGGGAGCACCCAGCTCAAGCTCTCAGCTGCTCGCTGAAAGGCTGAGCTGAGTGCTGGTCCAGGCATATTGGTGGATCCCGACCATATGGTCATGATCCTTTCCAAGCCTAGACCGGCTCTGTGACATCAGTCGGTTTCAGGGTCACAGGAGTGGAGAACAACCTGCACTCCTGTGATCCACAGGGGAAAACTAGCTTTGGCTGTACTTCTCCTTTAAATAGTTCCATAGGCTGAAGAGGCAGATAAACTATATGGCTCAAAGAATGTGAACACCCCCCCCCCCCCAAATTTTGAGTTCAGGTATTCCCAGTGAAGAGTATTGTTAATGCTACAGCATACAAAGTCTAGACAATTGAACACTTCCAATCTTGTTTTGGGAAGGTCCTTTTCTTTTTTGAGTATGATTGTGCCCCATCTACAAAGCAAGATCCATAAAGATGTGGTTTAAATTGTTTTTTTTTTTTTTTTTTTTGGGGGGGGGGGGACTTGAGTGGCCCTCACATAGGTATAACCTCAGCTCTATTAAACACTTTTGGAATGAATTGGAACACCCATTGCTAGCCAGGTTTTCTCATCCTACATCAGTTCCTGATTTTGCACATGCTCTTTTGAGGGGGATGATAACTGTATGTTAAAGTAATACTTAAGTCTCATTTTTCTTTTTAAATAGCAAACATGTTACAGTTACCTGCTCTGTGAAATGGTTTACATAGATCAGCCCAGATCCTCCTCTTCTAGGGTCCCTCTTCTGTACTCTGGCCCCTCCCTCCTGCTGAGTGCCCCAACAGCAAGCAGCTTGCTATGGGGGGCACCCGAGCTGTGCCACAGGCCCCTGTGTCTATTCAGACATGGAGCCATGGCTCAGCCTCACCCCCTTTCTCTCCTCATTGGCTGACTGAGTTTGATTGACAGCAGTGGGGGCCAATGGCGCCATGCTGCTGTCTCAGCCAATGAGGAGGGGAGTCTTTGACAGCCGAGTCTCTTGTGCAACATCGCTGGATCTAGATGGACCTCAGGTAAGTATTAGGGGGGCTGAGGGGGCTGCTACACACAGAAAGTGTTTTATCTTAAAGCATAGAACAACATTAGGTGTCCATAAACTTTTGGCTATATAATGCATTCATCTTTATAGTTCACAGAGCAATTGCAGGAATAGCTTAAATTACATGTTTATTTGAGCCCATACGTGTCAAGAAACCCAGGCTTGTCAGAGGTGCTAACCCAATTTGTGCTGTGTCATTTAAACTGTAGACTTGATTGAAATAGTCATTGGTGCAAGAATTTACAGCTTTCAGATTGTTCTATTATTGCATGTCCTGTGATTTTGAGATCAGTTTCTCTATAATTGTTTTTTCTCAAGCATGGATGAAATTTACAAGCAGTTAAGTAAATGTATGTAGAGAGGTGCATATTGTTTTTAGTCACGAAAATGACTAACCCCATTGAGGAGATAAAACTGGATAGTACAAAACAGGCAGAAACCTAGCATACATATTTGGAGGATAATTTACTAATGATGCAATTTGGTTACTTAAGCCAATTGGTTTGTATTTTCTTCAAATATTTATTTATGTGCAATAGAATAAAAGCTATCCCTGTTATGAATTTCTGATTGAAAATTTAGCTTCCTGGGGTAATTTGAATCGTTATTTAACAAAATGACCAAAGAGGGGGGGCTGCATATTCAGTGCTACAAATATAAATATATAACTTCAAACAAAGTGTTTCAAAATATTATATGCCATACATTAATTCCTTCATGCCTGAAAGTAAAGCATACCCTAATGGCCCATACACACTATAAGATTTTCTGAAGACTTTTTCCTTTAGACTTACCAAAACCATATAATATGAGGTCAAACCTAAACACTTTCAATTTGTATACAATCTGGCAGGCCCTTGCACTACAAAGAAAAGGTAAATCTGAAGGAAATCTAACCACAAAAGTTGAATAGTGTGTATCCAGCTTAATGCCTGAATGCAGTTTTGCAATATTGTTATGTGTTTGTTAAACTATACGTATCCATTTTGTGTTTTCAAGTTAATTATACCTTTTTTTTTTCTGGTCACTGGAGGCAGATTTGGGAAATCTGGAAGTTATCATTAAAATGTAAAAAGTGCAGCACTAAAAACTGCAGGAGAACATGGAATGGCATGATTGCGACTAGAGGCCAAGTAGTGCCAAACTGATGGCTTTCGTACTTTACCCATGTTGAGTAAGACACCCAGTACAGTTTTGACTTCTGAGAGGTATATTGGCACCCAGTTCTTTCTCCGGCAAGATGTTTGGTGTTGCACCAGAAACTAGGTGGCAAAAAAGATTAGTTTGAGTGATGATAAGTTCAAGGCGCTCAACACAAATACCTTAATGAAATCCAAAAGGCTAAAATCTGTAACATAGATATTTATGCCTGGTGAGGACGTAAATGTTAGTAATTGGGAGGTAAAAGATCCCGCGTATATCCACTGAGAAATATGTTGCTGTGAAGCAACTAATGTGATGATGCCCCTTGCGTCCTTTCACTGCCTGCTAGTACTGGGCCACACAGAGTTGGTGAAGCTGCCTGAAGTCACTGTCACTGATGAAAGCCTGAGTTTGTGCCATTTTTTTTAAATAATATAGGCATACTACAGACCACACACTATGCTAAAACAAAGCCTAAACTGACAAATCACACTAACACTTACAGGAACACCAATGCACACATTTTTTTTTATCTTAAAATATGGAAACTGGTTCTAACACTACATGGAACTGACATAAACACTGACACAATAGGTGCAGAATCAGATGCACATTAAAGAAACTCATTTTTTTAATTTATTTTTTGTTGCTTAAAAACATTGACACTAGCTACGGCATTTTCACAAATACTGATGCAAGCAGGAACATTAACTTACTATTTTTTTTTGCTAAAACACAAAGATGGACACTAACACTTGGACTGATAACAGTATAGATACTATAGTTGTTTCCAGGTAAACCAGATTTCCAGCATCATAAGGCCAGTGTGGGTTTATGCTCATATGTATGCGCGTGTGCATTGCTCACATGCTAATACTTTTAGGCAAAGACGCAATTAGATATATTATTCCAGTTCATTGTGCTCTCATTCATGCTCGCACATGTACACATGCACGTGCGCATACAACTTAGCATACATACATTGTGCCCAGTTGCTTATTTAAACTGTTCTGTCACCATGAGCAGTTTCTGAATGGTCTTCAGCTTTTACCTGTATTCCTGTGCCCTGAATTCATTGAATCCGCTTACCTGTGTATGACCTGGCTTTTTCCTGGACTTTGCCTTTTCTCTTTTTTTGCCTCTAGGTGCACACTACAACCCACATGCTAAAACAGTAATACATCTAAAACTTTAAATTTTTTTTTATTTATAAAACACTGACACTGATACAAGTCAGTGACAGGAACACTAACACTGTGGCTAGTGATGGCAGGAACTATAACACTGAGACTAACAGTGACAGGGACACTAACATTGACACTAGCAATGACAGGAACACTAACGCTGAGACTAATGATGGCAGGAACATTAACAATGACGCAGACGGTGACAGGAATGCCAATGATGGAACTAACAGTGACAGGAAAACAAATACAAATATTAGAAGTGATAGGAACACTAACATTGACACTAGCAGTGACACAAATGCAATGCTGAGACTAACAGTGGTAGGAACACTAACACTAGTGGTGACAGGAACACCAACAGTATGACTAATGGAGACAGAAACACTAACTCTAACACTAGCAATGACAAGAACACTGACATAATGGTTATAGGAATCTGCAATGTTCCTATGTGGCTGCAATGTAGGTTTTTTGGCCCCTATTAACCACGCTAGCGGTAAACTCGAGCGCGACTCGGGGTAGGAATTTCCTGCTATTATCGGTATCCCCGAGTCAAGCTCGGGGTGAATGGGCAGAGCTATGCAGACAGCGCAGCGGAGTGTCTTACCTTATCCTGCCGATCCAGCGATGACCTCTCATTGCTGTGACCGCCAGCCGAGATCTCCGCCGCTCGTCTGTCGGTAGGAGGACTTCCTAGTTCCGTTCCCTGCAGCAGCAATGCTGCATGGGAGCGGAACTAGGGAGGGAAATTCTTAAAAAAAAAAACGTTGCACAAAACACAAACACATTTTATATTATATATATATATGTGTGTGTATATATGCATATATATATATATATATATATATATATATATATGCATATGTATATATATATATATATATATATATATATATGCATATATATATATATATATGTATGTATATATATATATATATATATATATATATATATATATATATGCATATATATATATATATATATATATGTATATATATATATATATATATATATATATATATATATATATATATATATATATATATATATATATATATATATATATGCATATATATATATATATATATATATATATATATATATATATATATGTATGTATATATGTGTATATATATATATATATATATATATGTATATATATATATATATAAAATTATATTATTGATTCGATTATAATTAATGCGTATATATATATATACACACACACACACACATATATATATCTATCTATATATATATATATATATATATATATATATATAAACACACACATATATATATATATATATATATATATAAAATATATAACGCATGAATTATAATCTAATCAATAATATAATTTTATTATATATATTATATATTATATAATAAAATTATATTATTGATTCGATTATAATTCATGCGTTTGTGTTTCAAATTTATCACATCTGGGATGTCTACTAGAGTCTTGTTTTGGTCACGTTTAAGTCAGTAATTACTAAGAATTGTAGGCCTATAATACATAACGCCAAATTTCCATGAAAAAAATTGTACCGCTTTTGGTACAGAATTCCTGACAGAATCATACCGCCAGGGAGGTTAACGTGTGCATTGGGTTGCCATTCAATATGAATGACAGAAAAAAGTGGCTGTAAAAAAGTTTTGTTTTACCACATGTTACGCATAGATGTGAAGCCAACCAAAATCAAACTTGTGTTTTGCACACACAGCCCCAGGTGCACCTATTTACCTTCCCTTTCCTCCATGCAATTCCCAGGAAACAAGAGAAGTATCTGGTAATTCTATAGGTTACTACCTCCACTAAAAAGTGTTCGTGCTTGGCGATTGACTGCTCAAGTAGCCAGCACTATCACCTTGGAGTGGAGAAAAAGTTTCCTATATATGCAACCAAAGTGGACTTTAATAGGAAAAGCACTGATAAATCTGCCATAACATCCAAGGATTTGCTGTAAAATGGACCTCCTAGCTTTCCTCGATAGAACACTTTTCCTTATACCTCTGCTGAGATTCCACTAGTGTGTCAATGACTCTGTAACAATTTTTGGAGAATCCAATGTTAAAACTCAAAGAGAATGGGTTTTTCAAAAAGCTATGGAAAAGAGTAATGCTCTTAAAGGTTCCAAACAATTTATGTATTGAGAGGGACAGGGAAACAACCTCAGTCAGTTGTTATTGTTTTTTTGGTCCTGTTTTTTTGCTTTCCAAATGAGTGAATGGTATGAATCTTAGACCAAAGCATTATGTTAACTGCCAGACCATTGGAATGGTCTAATTACTTTCCTGTCCTTGTGGTCGCTTTAATGTCGGAAAGACGAAACAGGAATTCTGGAAGAGAATCTATAAACATATCTACATCATGAAGACCAGTAATCCTGACTTTCCTCTGGGCAGGCATGTCAGAGATGTTCATCAAAAAATCTTTCCTTCAGTAAAATTCCTAGCGTTAGACTGCATTCATCCTAGTCCGAGAGGTGGTGCCTTGGATAAGACTTTGCTCCAGCACGAAGCTCGCTGGATCATGGCCTTAAAAGCCACCTCTCCTCCAGGCTTAAACAAAGTCATCGGTTTCAGAGGGATTTTCCTCCGGAGGATGGTTCAATGAGTAACCTTTGGGGCATTTCTTACATCTCCTTTCTCTTTCTTTTTTTTTTTTAATTTTCCTTCATGCATTCCAGTATAGTCCACCACCCACGGCAACACACATAACTATGCATCACTCATTCCTTTTTTCATTATTTATGCATTTATTTATTTACTCATTCATGTTTCCCATTCCTTTTTTGTGGTTAAATACTTTATAGTGTGGCCAAACATCTCCCTGCCTATGCATGTTTATGTAGGCTAATCTAACTATTATTCTAACTGTTATATACACACATATCTGTATTTTATACATACATTAATTTACTTTTAATTTTAAAAAAGAATTTACCTTATTTAATTTACTACATTTTATTCACATGTTTATCACATTACTCATTCCTTTCTCATCCCCCTCTGTTTGTGGTTAAACATCTTTTTGTGTTGTCTAATAATATATTTGTGTGACACACACAATCACATGGGTATGTATGTCCATGTAGATCAGGGGTGGGGAACCTTTTTTCTGCCAAGGGCCATTTGGGTATTTATAAAATCATTTGGGGGCCGTAAAAAATTATCACCTTAAAAATTAGCCTGTTATATTTGGTCAAACATTTAATTAACTCACCCCTAATGTGATGGCTGCAACTGCTTCTCTTTGGTGAGGTGTGTGATGTTAGCTGGTATTGATGATTATGCTACTCGCAACAGGTTTTCCAGGTTTGCGTCGGTCAGTCTGGAGCGCAGTCAACTTTTTTGTGGTGGTAAGTTTTGAAAAGAACTGCTGTCGGGTACTGCTGGTGGGTATAGCTGGCTGGTACTTCTGATGGGTACAGCTGGCTGGTACTGCTGGCTCAGGCTGGTAATGCTGGCTTGTACTGTGCTGTGAGTACTGCTGGCTGGTACTGCTGGCTCAGGCTGATACTGCTGTGGGTACTGCTGGCTCAGGCTGGTACTGCTGTGGGTACTGCTGACTCAGGCTGGTACTGTGCTGTAGGTACTGCTGGCTGGTACTGCTGTGGGTACTGCTGGCTCAGGCTGGTACTGATGGCTGGTACTGTGCTGTGGGTACTGCTGGCTCAGGCGGGTACTGCTGGCTCAGGCTGGTATTGCTGTGGGTACTTCTGGCTCAGGCTGGTACTGCTGGCTGCTACTGTGCTGTAGGTACTGCTGGCTGGTACTGGTGTAGGTACTGCTGACTCTGGCTGGTACTGCTGTGGGTACTGCTGGCTCTGGCTAGTACTGCTGGTTCTGCTGTGGGTACTGCTGGTTCTGGCTGGTACCGCTGTGTGTACTGCTGGTTCTGGCTGGTACTGCTGTGAGTACTGCTGGCTCTGGCTGGTACTGCTGGCTCTAGGCTGGTACTACTGACTCTGGCTGGTACTGCTGGCTCTGGCTGGAAGAGGTGATGTTTCCTGTATTGGTCACAGGCGGAGTGCATTTGATATCACTCCGCCTGTGACTCCCTCAGACTGTCATAACAGAGCAGGAACTATACAGGAAGCATCGGCTCCATTCTGACAAATCAGCTGAGAGACACAGACTCAGCTGCATGGGGGGCCAGACCAGATGACTTCGGGGGCCGCAGGGTGTGGCCCCTAAATCTAATTATATATCATGTTGGTGATTGATGGACGTTAATCCTGTGATGAAGTTTATTGACCTGAAACAGGTCAGAATTTTCCTTTTGCTTCAAACAGGCATTTAAAGCCAAGGTTAAAAAAAAAAAAGCAAAAAACAAAATACAACATAAGCACAAGGAACGCTACTTACCTTCAGCATGATCTGTTCCCTTGTAATTCTGTTTTCTAGTTCAGTAGAGATGCTCCATCTTTCAATGCCCCCCACCCAGCTCCGTAATCTTCAGGTGTGGCAGGGAAAATTAGAACTGCGGAGCTGTTACAGACTCTCATTAGGAGTAACAAACCATGCCCACCCTTTCCACCCACCTCCTCTATTCATAGAAGCCAGTACTACAGCTTCTATGAATGAAAAGTGAACTATATATGGAGAGGGCGGATCTCTTAATCATCCACCATCTTCCATTCATAGATCACGTTTCATTGATCAAAGCTGTAGTAAATGAATGAAAGAACTGGGGGTGGGCTGAATTGGGCATTCTTGATGAGAGCATATGACAGATCCTCAGTTCTAAATTCCCCAACACACTGGAAGATTATGGCACCAGGAAGGGGGGAGGGGAATCAAAGGATGGAAGAATTCTATTGAACTAGAAGACAAAAGCAAAAGAGAATAGCAGATAAAAAAAAAAGCTGCCATAGACCCTCTTTCGCCCCCGCCATCAGAAACAGAACTGCAGTAGGGGAGATCCCTACATCCACATTGCTTGTGTGCAACTTGCTGGTTGAACAAAAAAAAGAAAAAAAAAGAAAAAAACTGTGCATGTATACCCTGCTTAATAATACCAAAAAGCCCTACGTATTGCAATCCATTCTACTTATATTCAACCAATTAGCCCCCCAAGCTACATAGTTATTGGTAACTTTAAAGGAAATTGTAATGTGCTTGACCAACTTAATTGTAGTTTTCTGTTAGGGATGAGGAAATCTTCCAGGATCAGTTTGTAAAAAAAATCATGAATTCTGCTGCAAACCCCTTTGAAGTCTATGGTGGGGGGATCTTTTTTATTTAACCACTTAAGGACCGGAAGGTTTTACCCCCTTAATGACCAGGCCATTTTTTTGTGATACGGCACTGCGTTAATTAAACTGACAATTGCACGGTCGTGAGACGCTGTACCCAAAAAAAAATAATTTTTTCCCACAAATAGAGCTTTCTTTTGGTGGTATTTGATCACCTCTGCAGTTTTAATTTTTTTGCACTGTGAACTTTTTTACTTTCTGCTATAAAACATTCCCAATAAAAAAAAATAAAATAAAATAAAAATCTAATTTTTTTTCATCAATTTAGGGCAATTTGTTTTCTGCTACATTTTTTGGTAAAAAAAATCCCAGTAGTTGTACATTGATTGGCATGCGCAAATGTTATCATGTCTACAAACTAGGGGATAGATTTATGTCATTTTTATTTATTTTTTACTAGTAAAGGCGGCGATCAGCGATTTTTAGCGGGACTGTGACATTGCGGCAGACAGATCAAACACTTAAATGACACTTTTGGCACTTATGGGGGATCAGTGACATTACTACAGTAATCCGTGCTAAAAATATGCATTGTTATTATACTAATGACACTGGCAGGGAAGGGGTTAACACCAGGGGCGATCAATAGGTTAAATGGTTGCCTAGAGGATGCTTTCTAACTGTGTGGGGGTTGATGTATTCATCACTGACAGAACAGCGGTCTGCTGTGTTTACATAGGCAGACCACCATTTTGTCTCCTTAGGGAGCTATTGTGGGTGCTCGGCGGACATCACATCCACCGGACACACTGATTGGCTCCCCCTCTAGCCGATCAGTGCGTGTGCCCCCCCCCCCCCACTCCCACTATTTTCTACGTGAAGCGACATACAGGTACTGTATGTTGTTTCTCGTAACAGAGCCAACCTGCCGCAGTAGAACTACAGCAGCCGGTCGGCAAGTGGTCATTGCTGGGCATTGATCAGGCAAATAAGCAAGCTATTGTTAAAATTGTCAAGCAAAATTAATTGGAAGCGAGGCATTGTTATATAGTGCATGCATCAACATCAAATTTAGAAAAAAAAAAGTATGTCTGCCTACATAGAATTGTCAGCTTTCTCAAATAGTTCCAACACACACTGATATATTGGCTTCTGCAAGCTCATCCTTTTTAGAAAATGGGCTGGGATATTCAATCCTACAAATGATTGGCGTTTGTGACTCATCTGATCAAGGACCGTTCACTGTATCATAGATGATTCTTATTTCTGGCAGCAAACCTGCTAAGTTGGATCATGAACTTCTTGAACATTTCCACTAAGCATTTTTGTCTAATGACCCACAAACAAAGCTTGACATTTCATTTTTTTTTTTTTATATATATATCTGCTGCTTATTTGTGGCATGTGCCTGAATGTGCACATGGAAAACTTTGTTTCTGAGCTTCAATATTTGTTAAAGAAAAATTGTTACAAATTGTCATAAATTATGTAAGTTCCAAGTTCTTTTTATATTATTGTATTCTGTGTACAGCTGTCAAAACATACTTCATTATTAATGATATTTCTTAAAGGTCATTTTGGCAGGTAAAATTACAGTACATGATGCAAATAAAGTTAAAGGATGTAATCAGAAAAAAAAAAATTCATTCTGAAAACTTTATGCAATTAACAGATACAGTGATAGTATTCATAACTATACCATTATTAAAGCAAATCTTACAAAATTCAAAATCCACAAATGCATTGGAAATCATGTACCTTTTTTCTATTTGTGTTCTTTAAATATGCTTTGGAGGCTTAAGGGTGTCTTTGGCAATGTTTGACCATTCCTCCAGATGTGCATTAGTGAGGTCAGGCACTGATATGGATGAGAAGGCCTGGCTCACAGTCTCCACTCTAATTTATCCCAAAGGTGTTCTATCAGGTTGAGGTCAGGACTCTGTGCAGGGTCGTCATGTTCCTCCACCCCCAAACTCGTTCATTCATGTCTTTATGGACCTTGCATTGTGCACTGGTCCAAATAATTTGGTGGAGGGGGGATTATGGTGTGTTTTTTTCAGGGGTTGGGCTTGGCCCCTTAGTTCCAGTGAAGGTAACTCTTAAGGTGTCAGCATACCAAGACATTGTGGATAATTTCATGCTGCCAGCCTTGTGGGCACAGTTCGGGGATAGCCCTTCCTGTTCGAACATGATTGCACACCATTGCACGAACAAGGTCCATAAAGACGTGTATGCGTGAGTTTTGGGGGAAAGAACTTGACTGGCCTACACAGAGTCCTGATCTCAACCTGATAGAACACCTCTGGGATATATTAGAGCATCCTACTTTCTGAGAGACTCCTAGTGACCAGAAGATCCTTCTGTCCCTGACTTTCCAAGATGCTCTTAAATACCCTGTTATTCCTTGTGTTGCTGCTTGTTCCTAGCAACTGTTCATAGTGTCTCCCAGTGTCATTTAGCATTTTCTTCATACCCAAGTGTTCACAGTGGCTTCCAGTCTTTCCCTGCTAACTCTGTGTTCTTGTCAGCAATCCATATGCTTGAACCTGCTATGTCTCATAAGCATTCTAGTGTCATTGTGCTTCTATGTCTCCTAAGCATTCTAGTGTCCTTGTGCTTCTGTTTCCCTTGTTTGCCTTTGCCAACTTTCAGCCATCCTCACCTTTGTAATACTCTGTGAGTTTCAGCCTACCATTCATTAGCATAACCTGTGTCTGCTGCAGTCTGCTTCAGTGCCTTCATGTGTATTCTTAGCTTGTTCCTTGCTTAGTGTCCCTGTGCACTTCTTTTGGTAAAGCTACTCTTTTGGTAAAATAATACTATGTAAGATTAGTTTTGACATTTCCTCCTGCTAGTTTGAAGTCATGTCCCTGCATACTCCATGCTAACCAGAGATTCCTGCATCACACAGCTGCTTGGTACTCATCTGCTTGTCATCCTTTAGTTCCCAGTAGCGGCTTGTTTGGGTAAGTCAGAGAACCACAACTCGGGAATCAGCTGCAGTGCAACCCATCTCCACCAGGAGCTCTGGAAAAGGCCAGGAAGTTTGTTGGACTTTGCACTTCAGCCCTTTCAAGGGCCCTCACCTTCACTGTAAATGTCACAGGTTGAGTTCTCCCCCATCAGTACCAATAGTTACCCTTCCTTTTCTAGATTCCTTAAGTACCCAAACTATATCCTGAGTGCATGCATTCCCTGGGACCCATTTACACTTCTGTGTCCCTTATACATATTATTACCTCTGAGTACCTGTAGGCTAAAACATTCTACTGCTGTTTGTCTCCCTAGTCGCCTTAAATACCAGTACTGTAAGCATCTCTTACTGGTAGTCCACGCTCTGCCTGCCTGTAAGACTAGCACCCCAGTGCTGCACTATACTACTGTCATTCCTGTGAGTCCTGTATTTTGTGTTTTCCCATGTCCTTGTCTCTGAGCTACCCTGTACCAGGTCAGCTGTAGCCTTCTCTGGTGCACTCTGCAACACACTATCCAACCTGTACTATGCACAGAGGGTCCATGTTCCAAACTGCACTATATTGTCAAATGTTTTGGGATGACTGCCTTTACACACACTTGAACTTAAATGCCATCCCAGTCTTAGTCCTTAGATTCAGTATTGAGTTGGCCCACCCTTTGCAGCTACAACAGCTTCAACTCTTCTGGGAAGGCTGTCTACAAGATTTAGAAGTTTGTCTATGGGAATGTTTGACCATTATTCCAGAAGCGCATTTGTGAGGTCAGGCACTGATGTTGGACAAGAAGGCCTTGCTCACAGTCTCCACTCTATTTCATCCCAAAGGTGTTCTATCAGGTTGAGGCCAGGGATGCAGGCCAAGTTACTGCACCTAAAACTCACTCATCCATGTCTTTATTGACCTTGCTTTGTGCACTGGTGTGCAGTCATGTTGGAACAGGAAGGGTTGTTTAAAAGAATGGGTAGTGTCGCGCTCAAACATAAAGTGCTTGTGCAGATATTTAAACCTTAATTCAAAACTTAAAATTACATGATAGGTGACAATCTAAAAAATCAATCAATCTGTGCTCAATATTGTAAAGTGCAAACAGTCCATATGCAGCATCAAACAGTCCACATCTCTTTGGTGTCACACAAATTAGCAGAGACTTGATGTTAGTGCAGATTAACCTTCACCTCCACACTTCACCCAGTGATCTAGTAAGGTACTCCTTACCGGAAATATATGACCCCTTAATTATAGGGGGTCACATAGGCAATATCTCCACTCAGTACACACGATCCTCAGCTCCTCTGTTACACAGTGGGTAATCCAGCATCAAGCCCTTATAGTGTAGCTCGGATCAGGTGGAAAACATGGGTGGGACAAAAAGGAGACTCTCATGGTGCAGTACATCTAAACATATCGCTTTATTTAAAAAGTATTGCACTTACTCGAATCACCATAAAACAATCGCCTTTCTCATAAAAACATCCAGCGAGGGTTGTGAGCACTGCCGATCGCACAGCGCTCCTCTAACCCGGAAATGGCTACGGTCTCACGTTTCCCTTCCCGACGTACGTTTCGTCAGTACGACCTGACGTCATCAGGGGATCATGTGACCGTATGTTTACTTCTCATATTTATTGAGAATACACCGCTTGGCATCCAATCAGAAACTCCTTAATTTGTAACCCCGCCCGCATGACTCGGATCAGAATCATTAAGGGAGCCTGCTTAGAACAAAAAGGATAATATCATAGTATTACAGCAATTACGCCGCAATTTATTTCTTTTTAATATATACCCAAAGCAAAATTGCTTAGTTTAAAACCTTGGACCGCAACTGTGCTTACTGGGTTTGTGGTGGAATGCCTCACGTTACATTATTGAAATTCCATCAATAGCGGTATTGATACAAATGCATAACCTAGTAAATTCATTAACCATTTCAGTACTAAATAAATTAAACAACATTTTGCAAATTAATTGAGTTTATATCATAAATTTTCATATACTACCTCAATTTTGTTATTATTAGAGACAAGTTAAAATTAATTTTAATTTTGGTTGAAAAGATTAAAATTTTATAAAAATTAAAGATTAAAATTATTATTAAAAGTTGGATATAAAGCAATTCAAATCTATCTCAATGTTCATACCTAAAGGTTGCAATGTGTTCATTTTATATATCCATTGGGTTTCATTAATGGATATTTTTTGAGTCATGTTTCCTCCTCTCCAATGGTTTATTACTCTATCAATACCACAAAAAGTCATTTTTGAAGGATCCTTATTGTGGTACAAGCGGAAATGATTGGAGAGGCTATGTTTTGGAAATCCCTTCCTCACGTTTTTAACGTGTTCGTTAATACGCACCGATAATTGTCTTGTGGTCCTTCCAATATACTGGAGGCCACAAGGACAAGTTATCAGGTATGTAACGTGGGTGGACCTACATGAAATGAATTTTTTGATATTGAATTGCTGACCGGTAACATTAGATTGGAAGGTGGTGGTTTTCCTTGGATTTTTCTTTGTTTTCTTGCACGCATTGCACCTCCCACAACGAAAAAAACCATTTACATCTAAGAAAGTTGGTTTATTGGTGGGCGGGTCTGGTATATTTGGAGCAATGCTGTGTCTAAGATTAGGGGCTTTTCGATAAATGAAAATTGGTTTTTCCGGTAATATTTTGTTCAGGGTCTTATCTTTTTTCAAAATTGGCCAATGTTTTCTCATAATGGCTTCAACTTTTTTATAATCCCTATTAAAGTTGGTTAGGAACGCTGTTTCTCCATTACTGTTCTTATTCTTCTTTTTCGTTTTCAGCAGATCTTTCCTCGGCATTTGTCGCACAAGTTCTCTTGTTTTCAAAACCTCTTCCAATTTGTACCCTTTTTCAACAAACCTAGATGTTAACAGATTTGATTGGGTCAAGTAGTCTTCTTCTTTCTTACAGTTGCGTCTTATGCGCATGTACTGTCCCTTCGGTATAGCTCCCAGCCACTTGGGATGATGGCAACTTCTTGTGGGAATATAACTATTCCTATCCGTGTCCTTGAAGAAACTCTTGGTACATATCTGATTGCCCTCTTTTACCAGGGTCAAATCAAGAAAATTCACGGATTCAGTCTCCCAAGTGGCTGTGAATACCAGCCCATACTGATTATCATTGATTTCTGCCAGGAATTTCTTTAGGTCCTCCTCCGAACCACTCCATAGGACTAGCAGATCATCAATGAACCTTTTGTATAAGGTTAACGATGGGTTGGGGTTCTTGAAAATTACCTCCTTTTCCCATTGGCCCAGAAGGATGTTAGCGACACTTGGTGCATATTTAGCACCCATTGCCACACCCTTAATTTGGTTATAGTGACTACCATCGTGCCAAAAGTAGTTGTTGCCCATTGCCAGGCCAAGGGCATCGCATATAAACTTTTTTTGTATTGGTTGGAGATTGGTTTTAGAGTTTAAGGCAGCAATGGTGGTATCTATCACGTCTGATTGTTTTAAACTCGTGTACAACGATTCCACATCTATGGTCACTAGGATAGTGTTCGATTGTACTTCTAATTCTTCTAAGATGTTAATTAGATGTTTACTGTCTTGTAGATGGGACGGATAGGTAGGTATTATAGGCTGCAAAAAATGATCAATGTATTCTCCAATCCTGGAGAAAATAGATCCAATTCCACTTATAATTGGCCTGCCAGGCGGCTTAGTTTTATGTTTGTGGATTTTCGGCAGCTGGTATATGGTTGGTAGTCTGGGTGCTTTTGGTACAAGGTACTGTGCTTCTTTCTTTGTAAGGATCCCGTTTTCTTTGGCTTTTTTTACCAATTTGTTTAATTTATCTTTCAAGGCTTTGGTGGGGTTGTTTTTCAGCTTCTTGTAGGTGACGGTGTCACCTACTAGTCTATCGAGTTCTTCTTTATAATCATTTTTGTTTAGAACTACGATTCCACCTCCTTTATCAGCTCCTCTGATTACTATATTCTTCCTTTTTTCTAATTCTTCCAGTCCTTTTTGTATGTCATTTCGATTGCTTGAATTGGTTTTGATCTTTTTAACATCATCTTCCACCATATTTTTGAAGACCTCCAAACAGTGATTGGAGGCTTTGGGTGGATTGAAAGTGGATTTATTTCTAAGTCCACTATTTTGAAATTCAGAACTCATAGGATTCTGGCTCAAAGGTTTCTCTAAAAAATGTTTTTTAATTTTGAGTTTTCTTATGTATTTTTCAATATCAATGTATGTGTTGAACTTGTCAACACCTCTATCAGGGGCGAATTTGAGGCCCAATTCCAATAATTTTAATTCATCAGTGGAAAATTGGGCGTCACTAAGATTGAAGATTCCTGCCCCTAGGATTCTCTTTTTCTTTTGTTTCTTTCTTCCGCCCCTGCATCCTCTCCTCTGTTTTCTTGTCTTCCAGGTGGGGGGCCATTTCTTATGGGGGTCTGTTCCTGTTGATATTGGGGATAGGTATCCCTTACCCAATTCTGTCCTGGGTTCTCTTGTTCCCAGTAATTCTCCTGAGGCCATGGTTGTTGGGGTCTCCACCATTGTGGGGGTCCTCCTCCCCTCTGCCAAGGACGGCCTCTTCTCCCACCCCTCTGGCCGCGCGGGGCTCCATTTTGGTGGTTGGGGCCTTTTCCTCTCCCCCTTTGTCCTGGGGCGCCACCTCGCCCCCTTCTCGGAAAAACCTCATTCTGTTGGTAGTTTGGGGCATAAGCTAATGGAGAATAGCTATTATATGTAGGTACATTGAATCTCGGAGAGTTGTAGTTTGGATGTTGGTATCTCGTTTTCCTGTTTGAGCTTCCTTGGGTTCTTTCATTGTCAAAATTAGGTGCTCCCCCAATGGGTGTAAAATTAGGGTTAATGAATCTTTCAATCCCTGTTTCACCTACTGCCGGTGATTGGACCTGGCCAGAATTGCTACTGCCATTCTGGCCTTCAGGTTGATCCTGCCATTTGTATACCTTAGACTCTTTGTAGTCTATTTGATCTCTTTGGTATTTGGTAATTTTCTTATTTCTGGTGTCCTTATCTACCTTATCTAGAAATTTCTGTGTCTGGGTGATCTTATCCTTAAATTCAGCATTATCTTTAAATGGTTCCAAGGTGGTTTTTAGTTCGCTTATCTTTTCTTCTAATTTATTCATTTTAGTTTTTCTACGTAGTAGAATAAGGCTAATAAGTCTGGCCTCACACTGATTGAAGAAATCGAACCAATCTTTGTTGAGGTCTGGGTCAACCAATCCATCGTTTGGACCCAGATCCCAACGTAACCTTCTTGGTGTCATTTTCATTTTGGAGTACTGCTCCAAGGTTGCTATATCCCACCATACTCGAATCTTTTTCTCGAGCACATTTTTTAGGGATTTAACATTTTGTTCCATATCCTTAGAGACAGCACTTTTGGCTGTGAATATATCTGCTGTATTGCGGTTGTTCATAAACTCAAATATTTCCATTGCTGCAGTTTTAAACACAAGTGGGTGTGTAAGAAATCAGAAAAAAAGGGGGGGTTTGGTGCAAACCAAAAACCGCGCAAGTGGTTCAACCGTGTATATATGTATAAATATGTAAATATATTATCAATAAATACAAATTATATGTGAATATAAATATTAATAATTAATAAATATTAATTATTTACAGGAATTGCTTCCTTGTAGTGAGCGGCAACAAAAAAAGCAAGGTGCTGAACAATTGTTTAAAAGAATGGGTAGTGTCGCGCTCAAACATAAAGTGCTTGTGCAGATATTTAAACCTTAATTCAAAACTTAAAATTACATGATAGGTGACAATCTAAAAAATCAATCAATCTGTGCTCAATATTGTAAAGTGCAAACAGTCCATATGCAGCATCAAACAGTCCACATCTCTTTGGTGTCACACAAATTAGCAGAGACTTGATGTTAGTGCAGATTAACCTTCACCTCCACACTTCACCCAGTGATCTAGTAAGGTACTCCTTACCGGAAATATATGACCCCTTAATTATAGGGGGTCACATAGGCAATATCTCCACTCAGTACACACGATCCTCAGCTCCTCTGTTACACAGTGGGTAATCCAGCATCAAGCCCTTATAGTGTAGCTCGGATCAGGTGGAAAACATGGGTGGGACAAAAAGGAGACTCTCATGGTGCAGTACATCTAAACATATCGCTTTATTTAAAAAGTATTGCACTTACTCGAATCACCATAAAACAATCGCCTTTCTCATAAAAACATCCAGCGAGGGTTGTGAGCACTGCCGATCGCACAGCGCTCCTCTAACCCGGAAATGGCTACGGTCTCACGTTTCCCTTCCCGACGTACGTTTCGTCAGTACGACCTGACGTCATCAGGGGATCATGTGACCGTATGTTTACTTCTCATATTTATTGAGAATACACCGCTTGGCATCCAATCAGAAACTCCTTAATTTGTAACCCCGCCCGCATGACTCGGATCAGAATCATTAAGGGAGCCTGCTTAGAACAAAAAGGATAATATCATAGTATTACAGCAATTACGCCGCAATTTATTTCTTTTTAATATATACCCAAAGCAAAATTGCTTAGTTTAAAACCTTGGACCGCAACTGTGCTTACTGGGTTTGTGGTGGAATGCCTCACGTTACATTATTGAAATTCCATCAATAGCGGTATTGATACAAATGCATAACCTAGTAAATTCATTAACCATTTCAGTACTAAATAAATTAAACAACATTTTGCAAATTAATTGAGTTTATATCATAAATTTTCATATACTACCTCAATTTTGTTATTATTAGAGACAAGTTAAAATTAATTTTAATTTTGGTTGAAAAGATTAAAATTTTATAAAAATTAAAGATTAAAATTATTATTAAAAGTTGGATATAAAGCAATTCAAATCTATCTCAATGTTCATACCTAAAGGTTGCAATGTGTTCATTTTATATATCCATTGGGTTTCATTAATGGATATTTTTTGAGTCATGTTTCCTCCTCTCCAATGGTTTATTACTCTATCAATACCACAAAAAGTCATTTTTGAAGGATCCTTATTGTGGTACAAGCGGAAATGATTGGAGAGGCTATGTTTTGGAAATCCCTTCCTCACGTTTTTAACGTGTTCGTTAATACGCACCGATAATTGTCTTGTGGTCCTTCCAATATACTGGAGGCCACAAGGACAAGTTATCAGGTATGTAACGTGGGTGGACCTACATGAAATGAATTTTTTGATATTGAATTGCTGACCGGTAACATTAGATTGGAAGGTGGTGGTTTTCCTTGGATTTTTCTTTGTTTTCTTGCACGCATTGCACCTCCCACAACGAAAAAAACCATTTACATCTAAGAAAGTTGGTTTATTGGTGGGCGGGTCTGGTATATTTGGAGCAATGCTGTGTCTAAGATTAGGGGCTTTTCGATAAATGAAAATTGGTTTTTCCGGTAATATTTTGTTCAGGGTCTTATCTTTTTTCAAAATTGGCCAATGTTTTCTCATAATGGCTTCAACTTTTTTATAATCCCTATTAAAGTTGGTTAGGAACGCTGTTTCTCCATTACTGTTCTTATTCTTCTTTTTCGTTTTCAGCAGATCTTTCCTCGGCATTTGTCGCACAAGTTCTCTTGTTTTCAAAACTTCTTCCAATTTGTACCCTTTTTCAACAAACCTAGATGTTAACAGATTTGATTGGGTCAAGTAGTCTTCTTCTTTCTTACAGTTGCGTCTTATGCGCATGTACTGTCCCTTCGGTATAGCTCCCAGCCACTTGGGATGATGGCAACTTCTTGTGGGAATATAACTATTCCTATCCGTGTCCTTGAATAAACTCTTGGTACATATCTGATTGCCCTCTTTTACCAGGGTCAAATCAAGAAAATTCACGGATTCAGTCTCCCAAGTGGCTGTGAATACCAGCCCATACTGATTATCATTGATTTCTGCCAGGAATTTCTTTAGGTCCTCCTCCGAACCACTCCATAGGACTAGCAGATCATCAATGAACCTTTTGTATAAGGTTAACGATGGGTTGGGGTTCTTGAAAATTACCTCCTTTTCCCATTGGCCCAGAAGGATGTTAGCGACACTTGGTGCATATTTAGCACCCATTGCCACACCCTTAATTTGGTTATAGTGACTACCATCGTGCCAAAAGTAGTTGTTGCCCATTGCCAGGCCAAGGGCATCGCATATAAACTTTTTTTGTATTGGTTGGAGATTGGTTTTAGAGTTTAAGGCAGCAATGGTGGTATCTATCACGTCTGATTGTTTTAAACTCGTGTACAACGATTCCACATCTATGGTCACTAGGATAGTGTTCGATTGTACTTCTAATTCTTCTAAGATGTTAATTAGATGTTTACTGTCTTGTAGATGGGACGGATAGGTAGGTATTATAGGCTGCAAAAAATGATCAATGTATTCTCCAATCCTGGAGAAAATAGATCCAATTCCACTTATAATTGGCCTGCCAGGCGGCTTAGTTTTATGTTTGTGGATTTTCGGCAGCTGGTATATGGTTGGTAGTCTGGGTGCTTTTGGTACAAGGTACTGTGCTTCTTTCTTTGTAAGGATCCCGTTTTCTTTGGCTTTTTTTACCAATTTGTTTAATTTATCTTTCAAGGCTTTGGTGGGGTTGTTTTTCAGCTTCTTGTAGGTGACGGTGTCACCTACTAGTCTATCGAGTTCTTCTTTATAATCATTTTTGTTTAGAACTACGATTCCACCTCCTTTATCAGCTCCTCTGATTACTATATTCTTCCTTTTTTCTAATTCTTCCAGTCCTTTTTGTATGTCATTTCGATTGCTTGAATTGGTTTTGATCTTTTTAACATCATCTTCCACCATATTTTTGAAGACCTCCAAACAGTGATTGGAGGCTTTGGGTGGATTGAAAGTGGATTTATTTCTAAGTCCACTATTTTGAAATTCAGAACTCATAGGATTCTGGCTCAAAGGTTTCTCTAAAAAATGTTTTTTAATTTTGAGTTTTCTTATGTATTTTTCAATATCAATGTATGTGTTGAACTTGTCAACACCTCTATCAGGGGCGAATTTGAGGCCCAATTCCAATAATTTTAATTCATCAGTGGAAAATTGGGCGTCACTAAGATTGAAGATTCCTGCCCCTAGGATTCTCTTTTTCTTTTGTTTCTTTCTTCCGCCCCTGCATCCTCTCCTCTGTTTTCTTGTCTTCCAGGTGGGGGGCCATTTCTTATGGGGGTCTGTTCCTGTTGATATTGGGGATAGGTATCCCTTACCCAATTCTGTCCTGGGTTCTCTTGTTCCCAGTAATTCTCCTGAGGCCATGGTTGTTGGGGTCTCCACCATTGTGGGGGTCCTCCTCCCCTCTGCCAAGGACGGCCTCTTCTCCCACCCCTCTGGCCGCGCGGGGCTCCATTTTGGTGGTTGGGGCCTTTTCCTCTCCCCCTTTGTCCTGGGGCGCCACCTCGCCCCCTTCTCGGAAAAACCTCATTCTGTTGGTAGTTTGGGGCATAAGCTAATGGAGAATAGCTATTATATGTAGGTACATTGAATCTCGGAGAGTTGTAGTTTGGATGTTGGTATCTCGTTTTCCTGTTTGAGCTTCCTTGGGTTCTTTCATTGTCAAAATTAGGTGCTCCCCCAATGGGTGTAAAATTAGGGTTAATGAATCTTTCAATCCCTGTTTCACCTACTGCCGGTGATTGGACCTGGCCAGAATTGCTACTGCCATTCTGGCCTTCAGGTTGATCCTGCCATTTGTATACCTTAGACTCTTTGTAGTCTATTTGATCTCTTTAGTATTTGGTAATTTTCTTATTTCTGGTGTCCTTATCTACCTTATCTAGAAATTTCTGTGTCTGGGTGATCTTATCCTTAAATTCAGCATTATCTTTAAATGGTTCCAAGGTGGTTTTTAGTTCGCTTATCTTTTCTTCTAATTTATTCATTTTAGTTTTTCTACGTAGTAGAATAAGGCTAATAAGTCTGGCCTCACACTGATTGAAGAAATCGAACCAATCTTTGTTGAGGTCTGGGTCAACCAATCCATCGTTTGGACCCAGATCCCAACGTAACCTTCTTGGTGTCATTTTCATTTTGGAGTACTGCTCCAAGGTTGCTATATCCCACCATACTCGAATCTTTTTCTCGAGCACATTTTTTAGGGATTTAACATTTTGTTCCATATCCTTAGAGACAGCACTTTTGGCTGTGAATATATCTGCTGTATTGCGGTTGTTCATAAACTCAAATATTTCCATTGCTGCAGTTTTAAACACAAGTGGGTGTGTAAGAAATCAGAAAAAAAGGGGGGGTTTGGTGCAAACCAAAAACCGCGCAAGTGGTTCAACCGTGTATATATGTATAAATATGTAAATATATTATCAATAAATACAAATTATATGTGAATATAAATATTAATAATTAATAAATATTAATTATTTACAGGAATTGCTTCCTTGTAGTGAGCGGCAACAAAAAAAGCAAGGTGCTGAACAATTGTTTAAAAGAATGGGTAGTGTCGCGCTCAAACATAAAGTGCTTGTGCAGATATTTAAACCTTAATTCAAAACTTAAAATTACATGATAGGTGACAATCTAAAAAATCAATCAATCTGTGCTCAATATTGTAAAGTGCAAACAGTCCATATGCAGCATCAAACAGTCCACATCTCTTTGGTGTCACACAAATTAGCAGAGACTTGATGTTAGTGCAGATTAACCTTCACCTCCGAAAAACAACCCCACCAAAGCCTTGAAAGATAAATTAAACAAATTGGTAAAAAAAGCCAAAGAAAACGGGATCCTTACAAAGAAAGAAGCACAGTACCTTGTACCAAAAGCACCCAGACTACCAACCATATACCAGCTGCCGAAAATCCACAAACATAAAACTAAGCCGCCTGGCAGGCCAATTATAAGTGGAATTGGATCTATTTTCTCCAGGATTGGAGAATACATTGATCATTTTTTGCAGCCTATAATACCTACCTATCCGTCCCATCTACAAGACAGTAAACATCTAATTAACATCTTAGAAGAATTAGAAGTACAATCGAACACTATCCTAGTGACCATAGATGTGGAATCGTTGTACACGAGTTTAAAACAATCAGACGTGATAGATACCACCATTGCTGCCTTAAACTCTAAAACCAATCTCCAACCAATACAAAAAAAGTTTATATGCGATGCCCTTGGCCTGGCAATGGGCAACAACTACTTTTGGCACGATGGTAGTCACTATAACCAAATTAAGGGTGTGGCAATGGGTGCTAAATATGCACCAAGTGTCGCTAACATCCTTCTGGGCCAATGGGAAAAGGAGGTAATTTTCAAGAACCCCAACCCATCGTTAACCTTATACAAAAGGTTCATTGATGATCTGCTAGTCCTATGGAGTGGTTCGGAGGAGGACCTAAAGAAATTCCTGGCAGAAATCAATGATAATCAGTATGGGCTGGTATTCACAGCCACTTGGGAGACTGAATCCGTGAATTTTCTTGATTTGACCCTGGTAAAAGAGGGCAATCAGATATGTACCAAGAGTTTCTTCAAGGACACGGATAGGAATAGTTATATTCCCACAAGAAGTTGCCATCATCCCAAGTGGCTGGGAGCTATACCGAAGGGACAGTACATGCGCATAAGACGCAACTGTAAGAAAGAAGAAGACTACTTGACCCAATCAAATCTGTTAACATCTAGGTTTGTTGAAAAAGGGTACAAATTGGAAGAAGTTTTGAAAACAAGAGAACTTGTGCGACAAATGCCGAGGAAAGATCTGCTGAAAACGAAAAAGAAGAATAAGAACAGCAATGGAGAAACAGCGTTCCTAACCAACTTTAATAGGGATTATAAAAAAGTTGAAGCCATTATGAGAAAACATTGGCCAATTTTGAAAAAAGATAAGACCCTGAACAAAATATTACCGGAAAAACCAATTTTCATTTATCGAAAAGCCCCTAATCTTAGACACAGCATTGCTCCAAATATACCAGACCTGCCCACCAATAAACCAACTTTCTTAGATGTAAATGGTTTTTTTCGTTGTGGGAGGTGCAATGCGTGCAAGAAAACAAAGAAAAATCCAAGGAAAACCACCACCTTCCAATCTAATGTTACCGGTCAGCAATTCAATATCAAAAAATTCATTTCATGTAGGTCCACCCACGTTACATACCTGATAACTTGTCCTTGTGGCCTCCAGTATATTGGAAGGACCACAAGACAATTATCGGTGCGTATTAACGAACACGTTAAAAACGTGAGGAAGGGATTTCCAAAACATAGCCTCTCCAATCATTTCCGCTTGTACCACAATAAGGATCCTTCAAAAATGACTTTTTGTGGTATTGATAGAGTAATAAACCATTGGAGAGGAGGAAACATGACTCAAAAAATATCCATTAATGAAACCCAATGGATATATAAAATGAACACATTGCAACCTTTAGGTATGAACATTGAGATAGATTTGAATTGCTTTATATCCAACTTTTAATAATAATTTTAATCTTTAATTTTTATAAAATTTTAATCTTTTCAACCAAAATTAAAATTAATTTTAACTTGTCTCTAATAATAACAAAATTGAGGTAGTATATGAAAATTTATGATATAAACTCAATTAATTTGCAAAATGTTGTTTAATTTATTTAGTACTGAAATGGTTAATGAATTTACTAGGTTATGCATTTGTATCAATACCGCTATTGATGGAATTTCAATAATGTAACGTGAGGCATTCCACCACAAACCCAGTAAGCACAGTTGCGGTCCAAGGTTTTAAACTAAGCAATTTTGCTTTGGGTATATATTAAAAAGAAATAAATTGCGGCGTAATTGCTGTAATACTATGATATTATCCTTTTTGTTCTAAGCAGGCTCCCTTAATGATTCTGATCCGAGTCATGCGGGCGGGGTTACAAATTAAGGAGTTTCTGATTGGATGCCAAGCGGTGTATTCTCAATAAATATGAGAAGTAAACATACGGTCACATGATCCCCTGATGACGTCAGGTCGTACTGACGAAACGTACGTCGGGAAGGGAAACGTGAGACCGTAGCCATTTCCGGGTTAGAGGAGCGCTGTGCGATCGGCAGTGCTCACAACCCTCGCTGGATGTTTTTATGAGAAAGGCGATTGTTTTATGGTGATTCGAGTAAGTGCAATACTTTTTAAATAAAGCGATATGTTTAGATGTACTGCACCATGAGAGTCTCCTTTTTGTCCCACCCATGTTTTCCACCTGATCCGAGCTACACTATAAGGGCTTGATGCTGGATTACCCACTGTGTAACAGAGGAGCTGAGGATCGTGTGTACTGAGTGGAGATATTGCCTATGTGACCCCCTATAATTAAGGGGTCATATATTTCCGGTAAGGAGTACCTTACTAGATCACTGGGTGAAGTGTGGAGGTGAAGGTTAATCTGCACTAACATCAAGTCTCTGCTAATTTGTGTGACACCAAAGAGATGTGGACTGTTTGATGCTGCATATGGACTGTTTGCACTTTACAATATTGAGCACAGATTGATTGATTTTTTAGATTGTCACCTATCATGTAATTTTAAGTTTTGAATTAAGGTTTAAATATCTGCACAAGCACTTTATGTTTGAGCGCGACACTACCCATTCTTTTAAACAATTGTTCAGCACCTTGCTTTTTTTGTTGCCGCTCACTACAAGGAAGCAATTCCTGTAAATAATTAATATTTATTAATTATTAATATTTATATTCACATATAATTTGTATTTATTGATAATATATTTACATATTTATACATATATACACGGTTGAACCACTTGCGCGGTTTTTGGTTTGCACCAAACCCCCCCTTTTTTTCTGGTTGGAACAGGAAGGGTCCGTTCCCACAAAGTTGGGAGCAGGAAATTGTCCAAAACTTGAACTTGAGTCCTGATCTCAACCCAATAGAACACCTTTGGGATGAAAAAGAGCGGAGACTGCAAGTTTATGTTTAAAAATTTTAGCCAGTAGTGAGCCCCAGCTGTCCTCCATGTCTTTGTCACCAGCACAACACCATTTCTCCTCCAATGCCAGCATCCAAACCCTCCTCCTTCTCACTGTCAGTACCCAGAATCTCCTTCTCCTCATAATACTCCTTTGCTTCCTGCTGCCTCATAGCACGTTATTTCTGTGCAAAAATGGTGGCTGGTGTATGGTCTTCTTGACCAAATAATAGCAGCTAAGTATCTGACACTGTGGTGTAGCAAAGGCCACAAACTCATGTAAACATAGTGTTTAGTTATAAAGAGACTATGCGGGTGATTTAGATAATAATTGTTCCATTCCAGTAGCAGCATTGCAGAGGTCTGTGAATAGCAGTATACAGATGTGGCATCTTCCCAGATGGATTGCTAGGGGCAGGTGTGCCTGGAGGGAGCCCAGCTCTCCTTAAAGGTATAGGGATAAACTGGATACCCAGCAATTGCACACTGGCAGCAAATGTATCCAGTCTGTCCCCTCACCAATTCGCCAACAGCACAAACAAATGGCAACCACCCCAACCTATAACTAGCTTTTGCAGCAAGGAGCACATGAAAGGGCAATGCAGATCAAAAAACACCAAACGAAAAAAATTCCCAGCTCAACTACCAGCCAGCCTGCAACAAACTGAATTGACCCTGTATAACAGTTTACTTTAAAAACAAGGGGTTTAATTTGCACACATTTGCATATACATCTGTAAGCTGCAGCAACCACTTCATGGCACCCCAGTGTACTTCAGTCCTAACTTCATAATTTTCATAAAGTCACCTGAGTTGGAACACATATATTATAATGGATAGTTTAAGGGCAGTTATGCTTGGAGGGAGCCCATCCCTCCTTAAAGGTATAGGGACCCACTGGACACCTAACAATGGCAGCAAAGGTATCCAGTGTGTCCCTCATGAATTCACCAACAGCACTAACAAATGGCAGCCACCTCAACCTTTAACCACTTGCCGACCGCCAAACGACTATTTACTGCGGCAGTCAGCCCCCTACAGGCAAAACGACGTAGAGCTACGTCGCTCACCCACTAGCCTCTAGGGAGCGAGCGCGCACCACTGGAGGCCCGCTCCCGCCCCCGGTCGTTCACTAACATCCCCGCGCGTGTGACCGGCGGCTCCGATGTCCACCGGTCACTCGCGATCTCCCGCTGGAGAGGGAGAAAGACAGGCGGCTAATGTAAACAAAGCCGTCTGTCATTCTCCCTGGTGTAACTGCAGAGACTATACGATCCTGCTATGTAGGATTATATGTCTATGTGGTTTCATCACAAGCCACGCCCCCCCCCCACCGTTAGGATCACGCCCCTAGGGATACATTTAATCCACTGATCACCAATAAAGTTAACCCCTTCCCTGCCAGTGTCATTTTTACAGTAACAGTGCATATTTATAGCACTGATTACTGTAGTAATGTTACTGGTACCCCCCAAAAGTGTCAAAAATGTCAGTCAAGGGTCCGATCTGTCCGCCGCAATCTCGCAGTCCCGCAAAAAAAATCGCAGATCGCCGCCATTACTAGTAAAAAAAAAAAACAATAAAAATGACATAAATCTTTCCCGTAGTTAGTAGACGCAATAACTTTTGCGCAAACCAAATACGCTTATTACGATTTTTTACCAAACATATGTAGCAGAAAACAAATAGGCCTAAAATGTTAAAAAATTTGATTTTTACATTTTTTTGGGGGAATTTCATATAAAAAAATGTGAAAAATATTGTTATTTTTTTCAAAATTGTCGCTCTTTTTTTGGTTATAGCGCAAAAAGTAAAAATCGCACAGGTGAACAAATACCACCAAAAGAAAGCTCTGTTTGTGGGAAAAAAGGGCGTCAATTTCATTTGGGTACAGCGTCACACGACCGCGCAATTGTCCGTTAAAATCATGCAGTGCCGAATCGCAAAATAGGCCCTGGTCTTTGAGCAGCCAAATCCTCCGGGGCTTAAGTGGTTATCTGGCCTTTGTACAAAGAGCACATGGAAGGACAACACACGTTAAAAAAACAACAAACTAAACACTTCCAGTTAATTTACCAGCTAGTCTGCAACAAATATAAATTCACCCTGGCTAACAGTTCATGTTAAAAACAAGGGGTTTCACTTGCACAAATTTGCAAATACACACGTAAGTGTACTGTAGTCCCAACTCTATAATTTTGAGACTGCCTTAATAGAATAAGGACAGGTATGCCTGGAGGGAGCCCTCCCCTCCATAAAGGTAAAGGGATGCACTGGACACCCAGCAAAAGCACACTGGCAGTGAAGGTTTCCAGTGTGTCCCCTCACTAACTGACCAACAGCACAAACGAATGGCAACCACTCCAACCTATAACTGGCCTTAGCAGCAAAAAGCACATGGAAGGACGAAACATGTAAAAAAACACCAAACAAAAAAGCTCTCTTACAAGCCAGCCTGCAACAAACCAAATTGACCCCGTCCAGCAGTTCACTTTAAAAACAAGGGGTTTAGCTTGCACACATTTGCAAATATATGCATAAACAGCAGCGGGTAGATCTTGGCACCACAGTGTATTGCAGTCCTAACTCTATGATTTTGAAAGTCTCCTGAATTAAAACACGTATATATATATATATATATATATATATATATATATATATAATGGATAAATTAAGGGTGATATGCCTGGAGGGAGTCCACCTCTACATAAAAGTATAGGGATGCACTGGGCACTCAGCAATAACACAATGAAAGCAAAGGTATCCAGTGTGTCCCCTCACCAATTCACCATGTCAAGAAATTTCCATCCACAACATAAAAAGACTCTTTCTTTTCATGGTGAAATAAAAAACGTACAAGGTGTTGTTTGAATCCCATGAAATTGATTGTATTCCATGAAGAAAAATTAGCTCCACCACTGTATCTAATTGTAGAGCAGCTGAAATAGAGTATCTAAGCAATTTTTTTAATGTTTTAAAAAGCTATATGGAAGGCCGTATAAGCCAAAGCACATTAGCAGTCTGTAGTATACATATCATTTTATTTGAGAGCCTGAGGGAGAGGAATGTGGAGCCAGACTGTGCTGAGTATACTGCTGTACCCAAGACACAGAGGAGGGGGTGCGGGAGCTGGAAGTAGAGAATGGAGAGCTGCACCATCTTAATCATGCAGTTGTGACTATGGAGCAGAAGAAGGCAGTCAATTTCTATGGCTTTCTGTCATTCTGCCTCTTCATAGACATGTCTGCTGGGTGCTGGAGAGGCTGATTACATTGTGTACCCACTGTTGAAGAGGCAGGGATCACTGTGAGCTATTTCAGTGTCCCACCAGCCTCTGGAGTCCCCAGAGCAAAGTTGCTATCTTGGCCGAAGTTAGCCACGTCCCCAAATGAGGTTTGATTTTAAGTTCAGAATTTTTAGGCTTCATGCAGGGTTTGTCAAACCCCTCACAGACCAAACAAAGATACACTCGCTCACCTCTGCTATCTGCTAATAATGACAAAGCTTCCCAACAGAAATAATGTAGGAGCAAATAATAGGTAAAAAATGTTGTTTTCTCCCTGGGTTACTCAGTAGCAATGCCTGGATCCAGTGCAAATGCTAAAATAAAGTGTTCATGCTCATGTGAGATTCAATACCCATACTTTAAACTAATATTTGCATTATTATAACATATATATATATATATTTAATAAAAAAAAATCTAGCCTTTGATAGTGTACAAAAAAACAACATTAAATATATGGCTGGATTGATGATATTTGACTTTATAATTCTTTCTACCATGTAAGTTTAATTGTAGCTAACATGTTTGCCAGTAATGCGCCAACAGTCTTGCAGTCTTTAAAAATAGTTCTTCCAACCATATAATTTAGTATGTGAATGACATTAAAGAAATACTTGCTAAGGCAGTTCATTAGCATGGCTATAAACCTTTGTAATTATTTTTTATTGGAACAAAATGTCATCCTCTTAAATGCTAGTAAGAAGTACTGAGAAACCTGAAATTAAGGCATGAAACAAAGAATTTCTAAAAGCAGATGTCTGCATTTCTTATCTATTGGTCACTCTCTACTTTGCTGATCATTTTTTTTTTTTATTTCACAATTGTTGACCTTCTAGGGCAAACTATTTAAAAACTGTTACCAGAAGTTCTAATTTCTTTGTCTGGTTTATTTGCTTTCCAGCATATTTACTAGTGTTTTCCGTTGTTTTTGTTTACTTTTGATTGTCTTTAGCTCTGATATAGCTTTTTTTTTTATATATCTACATTTTAAATCTAAGTTTCCCTTGCCTGTGAAGCCCAATTTACATTCGGATTTTGCACCTGTGGCTACAGTTCTATACCTAGTAAAGGCAATTGTCTAGAGGTCCCATATATGAGAGTATTATGATTATTTTTCAATTATTTGAAATTCCTAGCCATCACTTGCCCTGACTGTCCCCCCTGTGGATAATTTGATACTGCTCTGCCTTTCTTCTGGGGACCCCCCCCCCCTGCTTGAGTCTTGATTAGACTTTAATCCCTCATTCATATAATTACATTGAATCATTAAGATGCCCTCCCCCAACTTTTGTGTCATTGATTATAATGACATATGTAGTATTATGCGTTGTAAATTTATGAAATATATATTTGTTTTTTTGTTCATCAAGTTTTATTGTACATGCATTGATTTATATATTGGATATATCTGTCCACGTGTATAGCATATATCTCCTGAGGAAACCTATTAATTGACGAAACATGTTGTGATTGTTACACCATGACAGACATCTGTAAATAGTTACACTGAGGATACCCAATTCAAAATAATCCAATATTTTTAGTAAATCTTATAATTGTTTTCTTCTTTCTTCAATGTTTTTAACATGAATTAAACAAATAAACCATATAAATTGTATCTGATGTTGTGGCCTAGGTTATTGGCACCTAAGAAATCCCAGCTCTTTTCCAGAGCATTTCTTGTGTCTTTCAGTTCAAGTGAGCATTTTTTCCACCCCAACTGCTAGTCTAAACAAGGCCTAAGGTTTTGTTTGTGTGGGGCATACTACAGTGAGGCCATGTTTAGCTGCACAGGGATTCACAGGTGTGCCATGCATCCTCATGTGGGCAGTCCCATTAATGCCAATTAAGACACAGCAGCTGCACAGGAATTCACAGGTGTTCCATGCATTCCTGTGCAAGCAGTCATATTCATGTCAATTGAGACACAGTAGCCGTATTGACACAGCCACTGCTCCCTCCCAACTTAACATCCATGTGGGTGAATGTTCCTGAACTCACAATGTCTGCATTTTTGGCCATACACCTGCATGGATGTAAGATGGGGGGGCCATGGGCCAGCCGCTTTGTCTAAGCTGACATGAATTGGACTGCCTGCACAGGGATGCATGGAACAGCTGTATAACTTAGCCCCCCATTAGCATATGCTTTGGTACACCCCATGTGAATGAGGCTTTAGTATACATTTTAGGAGGCTATTCGTAAGTTATGTTGTGTTTATGTCTGCAAATCTTAATGATTTTAGCATTTTGTTTTGTGTGAAAATAGTCATTTGATAAATATTTGCACAGCTTTTGTGGGGCCTAAAAATATGTAGCATCTTGTTTTTATTCAAAAGAATAAATAAGTCTAGCGGTCTTGCAGCAGAGAAAGATGCTGCATCATAGGAAGATAAATATGTCAGTTGAGTGGGTACAACTGTAACTCCTTAATGATTAGTTTATGTCAGTTAGCCATAAACAAAGCAACTTTCTGGTGCAGGTAATACAACCAAACAATGACACAGTAAATAATAGTGGTCTGGAAGCTGTGAGCAACTACTAAATGAATGACTAACTTTAGGCTGAGCATGACTGGCTCCTCCATCAGGCTGGGGACCCAGTGGCTTTGAACAGGGCACACCTGTCAGTGTAGTAATCAAATTTATTGAGATCCATAATTCAAAACAAGTGTAAGTGTAGAGTTATAAAGACATTTCTCAGTGTTGTCAGCTGGGAAGATCGGTGGACGTGGAGGGCCAGATTCCAGGAGTGTTGGTCCCTTCTCCTCTGAAGCCACTAAGAGGATAAGCTGTCAGATGGGGGTGGATAGCTGAATCCCAGGAGCCTTAATCCCTTATCCCCATGGAGTCACTGTGAAAAGGTGCCTTGTAGATAACTGAAGCTGCTGGAGGGATCACTGAATCAGATACCAGAGGACCTTGTGAGCACCTCAGAGACAGCTGTCAATTCAGTAGGGTTGTTGGGAAACGTGTTTCGGAGGCTAAGGCCCATCTTCCTTCCTCAATTAGACTATTGCCCTCGCCTGGACACTTAAACCCGCTAGCGGTATCCCCGAGCGTGACTCGGGGTAGGAATTTTCTGCTACTATCGGTATCCCCGAGTCACGCTCGGGGTGAATGGCAGAGCTATGGAGACAGCGCAGCGGAGCGTCTCTTACCTTATCCTGGCGATCCAGCGATGAGCTCTCATTGCTGTGACCGCCAGCGAGATCTCCGCCGCTCGTCTGTCGGTAGGAGGACTTCCTGGTTCCGTTCCCTGCAGCAGCAATGCTGCATGGGAGCGGAACTGGGAGTAAAAATCAAAGTAACACCAAACACAAACATATAAAAGGGAGGTGATACAGTGTAATCTGAGAGGATTACACTGTATCACTTTGGTAAAAGTGGTAAAAGACACAGTGCCCTCTCAGTGCCCCCTTGCCATTGTCCTTTGCGTGAATAAAAATAATTGGAAAATGGCATCAAAAAAGCGCTGTCCCGCATATGCGCTTTTGGATGAGATGAGCGACTGCGACAGCGGCAGCGACATGGAGCTGCTCGCAGAACAGAGCGACAGTGAGTCGTGCGGAGATCTGTCATCTGACTCTGTCACCGACACTGATCCCGCAAGTGACGCCGATGATCCCGCACCTGACCTAAGTGATGTGCGCACTTGATGCCCTTTAGACAGCGACGCGGACCAGGCAGCGCCCCCGAGATTCCCTTTCACTGGATCTCCGGGGATGAAGGTTGACGTGGAGGGAGACAACCCCCTGGCGTACCTCAAGTTATTTCTAACGGAGGAGGTAATTCTAAAAATAGTCGCTGAAACCAGTCTGCTACACTGCGCGCCAGATTTTCCCGTTCCAGAAAATGGGAACCAGTCAGTAGCGAGGACATCTGGAAGTTTCTAGGACTCATCATCCTTCAGGGGGTGGTGGGGAAACCACTCCAAAAATAGTATTGGACCACGAATAAGATGCTGGCCACTCCATTTTTTGGCACAGTGATGTCCGAGTACCGTTTTTCTCTGATAATGAAAAACTTGCATTTTGCCAACAACGAGGAGTTTGATGAGGCCACGCATCCTGCGCCCAAACTCAAGAAAATCTGGGAGGTGAGCCAAATGATCGTCACCAATTTCCAGCAGACCTATGTGCCAGACAGGGATGTTTGTGTGGACGAAAGTCTCATGGCCTACAAGGGACGCCTGAGCTGGATCCAATATATTGCATCTAAAAGAGCGCGGTTCGGGATCAAATTTTACATGCTATGTGAGTCGTCCACAGGATATATATGGAATGCTGTAATTTACACCGGGAAAGGTACAAAGTTCGATCCCAAGTACAGCGGCTATGGGATGGCCACATCCTCTGTCCTTTCACTGCTGGACCCCCTTTTGAACCAGGGATATTGCGTTACAACAGATAACTTTTATACCTCTCCGGAACTTTTTGAAGTTTTGCTCCGAAACAAAACAGATGGGTATGGCACTGTTAGGCCAAACCGGCGGGACATGCCATCCATGTTTAGCAAGAAAAAGCTAAAAAAAGGAGAGATGGTTGCCTTTCAAAAGGGTAAAATGATGGCAATGCGGCGGCGAGACAAAAAGGACGTGTGTCTCATGAGCACCGTGCACAACACCACCACTGCCATGGTCCGCACAAAACATGGAACAGATATGCAGAAGCCGCAAGTCGTGATCGACTACAATCACACAATGGGAGGTGTCGATCGAGCCGATCAGGCAATGACCTTTTACCCGGCGATGCGGAAGCAACAAAAAAGTATTATAAAAAGATTTTTAGGCATCTCCTTGAACAGTGCCTCTGGAACGCCTATATTCTTTACAAAGCCAACACTGCCATACCCCTCATTCATTCGGACTTTATCTGGAAGGTGGCTGAGCAGATTTTCATCAACCACCCGACACCATCATCAGTATCTGCTAACAGACCTGGACGACGTGCTGTTGATGTTGGCAATCCAGAGCGCCTGACAGGCCGTCATTTTGTGGACTTTGTACCGCCCACCCCAAAAAAGTTGGCACCTACCAGGATGTGCGTCGTCTGCTGTTCTAAAAAGGATGGCAATGGAAGAAAAGTCCGAAAGGAAACAAGGTACTATTGCCCAGATTGCAATGTCGGACTTTGTCTAGTGCCCTGCTTCATTTTTTCATACTCAGGATGTGTATTGAATTTCTTTGACAAATTTCATTATTTTTCCTTGCCTTCTTGAATAAAATTCTATTATTGATTGGATTATAATTCATGTGTTTGTGTTTCAAATTCATTACATCTGGGATGTCTACTAGAGTCTTGTTTTGGTAAGTTTTAAGTCAGTAATTACTAAGAATTGTAGGCCTTTAATACATAACGCCAAATTTCCATGGAAAGAATTGAACCGCTTTTGGTACAGAATTCCTGACAGAATCATACCGCTAGGGAGGTTAAATACTAGTTTACCAGCTGTCCTGGGTTTAAACTCAAAGAATAAAGAATGGACTAGAGCCAGGGAGGCTGGAATTGACAGGTGGCTGGAATGAGCTAGAAGAGCTTAAATGAGAAGCCATGGGCAGCTGGGGAACTAAAATAATAAATGAAATAGCATGTGGCTTAAAATAAGCTTTCAATGATAAACATTAATCCAATTCATAATCAATTGAAAATAGTAATAGTAGATTAAAAAGATTATTCATAAATAAAATACCTTATTTAAGTAAAGAACAGAGCATGCTTCTACGTTAAGAAATAATGCATGCGCTTGGGCTTATATTCACCTGAGTATACGTTAACACTTCAATAAAAAAAATGTAAAAAAAAACACTAATACATCCACCTGAATATATACAAATCACACAAATGCATACAATGTGCGTATATAAATGTATACATTTTTAAAAAAATTTGAATAGACATTGTATATAAAATAGATAAGAAACAATATTCATAACTACTCAATGACCTCACAAAGGGGAATCAAAAAATAGGAAAATTAAAAACTAAAACCTCCAGATTTTTAGAGAGAGTTAGTTATGCACAATTTTGTATACATTTGATTTTCACCATTTCTCATTTATTAACTCAATACAGGTTAATCTTTTATATTTTGTCAAATATGCTGTGTTTGCATTCGCTAATGATGATTTTAGCATATTTTAGCGAAAATATTGTTTTGATAAACAATTGCGCAAAAATCATGAGGCCTTATAAAACAGTAGAAGCTTCTATTTATTCTACTGGTCATGTGCTTTCAGAAAATGGGTGGTTTGAGTGCAAGACCCGGCAGTGAAAGATTTTCTTTTTAGAGAAGCCTTTCTTCAGTTATTGGAAATTTATTTTAATGCTTTTTAATTTGTTGGAATATTCTGGATGAATGATTCAAATTTTTGATTAAAAAAAAAAAAAAAAAACCTGAATTACACAGTCTTCATATATTTTTTTTTTTATAAAGCTTCAAGGTATTGCAGATATGGATCTTCTGTTTGCTATATTTTACCTACAGTAGTTGAGACATTTGAATTTGTAAAGTCAGAAGAAAGGATGCAAAGCAGTGTATAAACTACAGTGTTAAAGCATTGGGAAATTTTACTTGTATTAATGTAACCTAGTCAATACTCCTATTACCATGTTATTAAAATATCTGGTTACATTTATATGAATGTTATATTAATAAAAAGTTTTCATGCTAATTATAATATTTTAACATAACCCAATTGTGATATAATTTATATATAGTGAAAACATAAAAAAGGGGGTCAGCACTAGTACTAGCATCCCCGCATGAAACGCATTGGGGCAGGAGCTACACGCTGTCGCTGACGTCTCGCCTCCATTTCCAAGCTTGGAACTGACGGCTCTCTTTAAAAGTGCACTGTTTATTTGTCATGACAATAGTTTTACTGGCATTTGGATGAAGCCTTTTAGTTGTTTATGTGAAATCTATACTTTTTAATAAATATACTATATGTGGTCCTCTGCTTATGGCTCTGTGTGGTGAGAGCTTTTTTCCCAGACAGTATCAGGAAAATCTTCTGACTGTCCCCAGTGGTTAGTGAGAATGGAACTGGTTGACCTCGTATGAAGGATCCTGTTAACACACAAATGCTCATGTCACTGCTTTTCTCTCGCAGCTTTAATATTGGTAAGTGCAGCATTAGTTCTGTTGAAAACACGTGACGGAGAGAATTTCCATTAGCTGGTGGAAGACACTTTCTTTGCTTTGATATTTATCATATAGTTTGCCCTATTTTGCACTGTATTTTATTTACACTGATAATTATTTTTATTATCGTTTTTGTATAATATTGAATGCTTTTTGCACATTATGAATGCTGTATTGATAGCACATGCTTTAAGTTTGTAATAATTCTATATTCTATATTGGAGGTGCTGCATTATTTTCTTTGTTGATACATTTATTTATGTGTGATTCTTTTAATTCCTTAAAGTGATTGTAAAGCCTATTTTTTTTTTTTTAATAACAAGCATATTATACTTGCTTCCTCTGTGCATTTGGTTTTGCACAGAGCAGGCTGAATCCTCCTCTTTTAGGGTCCCTCGTTGCTGCTCCCAGCCCCTCCATCCTGTTGAATTCCCCCACAGCAAGCAGCTTGCTATGGGGGCACCCGAGCTGAGATGCAGCTCCGTGTGTCCATTCAGACATGCCCCCTCTATCTCTCCTGATTGGCTAACTGACTTTGATTAACAGCCGTGGGAGCCAATGGCACCACTGCTGTGTCTCAGCCAATCAGAAGAGAGAGTCCCGGACGGCCGAGGGACTTGTGTACATTGCTGGAAAATGATGGGGCTCAGGTAAGTATTAAGGGGTGTTGGGGAGGCTGCTATAGCCAGAAAGTTTTTTTTATCTACATCTACTTATCTACATTCTATGCATTAAGGTAAAAACCTTCAGACTTTACAACTCCTTTAAGCATAATGTACTCTCCCTACATAAATTATATATACAGTACTTTTCTGTCTCATAACATATATTGTTAGTATTAATAAAAATGCTTAAAATAAATATGGCACAAATCCAGCTTTAAGATATCATATAACACTCAATTACTTTAAAAAAATAAATAACTTATCTTAAGTTTAAAGTTGTCATCTACATCTACAAGGATACCTAAAAAGAATACTAAAAAAGAAATACCAAATTTAATAAAAAAACGTATCGTTTTTATATTATTGTCACTACTTTTATTATATAATTTGCTTTGTTTGATAATCCATTTGCCTTGTTACTGCCTTGAAAGCAAAAAAAACTTTTTTTTTTGCTAGAAACCAATTAACACTATGCTCTTGCACTTCTTCCATTGCAACTTTACTTTATTCATATTCAAAATAATGGCAATGTGAAAGCATTGACAGGTGATAATGTAGAAGCCTAGAAGCACAATCTGCTTCTCTGTCCAAATGCTGAACCATACTAATGAAAAAAAGTCACCTGTCAGCTTATTCTAAGGAGATGTGGAATTTTATGTCTAATGTCTTTATATCAGTGCCTATAAAATCAATACTAACAAAGTAATCCACAACCCTCTGTTCACAATATAATTTGTTTATTGTGATAATTTAGTCCCGAATTATACTCTGATTTTAAACATATTCTTTATCATACTATATCAGTATCCAAGCAAACAACTTCCTTAACATTCTGTGGATGACAAAATAAATGCTCAACAACCCTGTGATTGCCAGCAGTGAAATGTAAAACACGGTTCAAGCTCAATGACAAAGTGTCAGCAAATTAAAAGTATGCTGAAGTCCTGGGTGAATGTAGGCACGCTAGATTTATTTTTAATTCTGGAATGGATTGTGGTCATTGCAAAAATTAAATTTCTGAAGCAAAAAAAAACAAGTTAAATCTCATTTAAAAAAAAAATTGCAGTTACAATTGCTGGCACCTGGCTATTGAAATAATAAAGAAAACATCGATGTAGGGTCCCCCCCCCCCAGTCCATACCAGGCCCTTTAGGTCTAGTATGAACTTTAAGGGGAACTCCATGCCAAAATGAAAAGAAAAATGGCATAGGGCCCCGCCTCCCAAATCCATACCATACCCCTTTCTCCACATGCAGCCCGGTAGGACAGAAAAGGGGGGTGGAGGAGTAAGCACCCACACAGCCTCCTGAACCATACCAGGCCACATGCCCTCAACATGCACCGGCCTTTTTCCAACAACCCTGGGCTGTGGTTGTCGGGGTCTGCGGGGGGGGGCATCAGAATCTGGAAGCCCCCAGATCCCGGACCCCCCTATTTGAATAGGTATTAGGTACATAGTACCTCTACCCATTCACCAAAAAAGTATCAAAAAGTAATAAACACAAGAGACAGTTTTTGACAATGTAACAGTAGATTTGTCTAGCAGTATGCAGGAGGTTAAGCATTGGCCACACACTTTTCTCTACATGAGTCATAATTTAAGTTTTTTTTATGGGATGAACATTGGTAGGGTGTGTTAGGGAGAGAGAGACAACATGCAGGCTGTTCTGGAACAACTTGCACATCCAAGCAGACCCAAATTATCTCAAACAGTCAGAGGGCTGAAGGTTTTCTTGTGTACTAGATTGTGCTGAAACTGACCCCATGCTAGGACAACTCTTCTGCTTCATATTTGATGCAACAGTAATAATAAACAGGGACAGGAAGCCATTACACATACTTTGGGATTTAGGCTATCTTTCAGCTAGCTCCACATTTGAAGCTGATCCATACAGATGCTTATGCAGGAAGAATTGTACCCCTAAAGAATCAGTTCAGGTTTAGAAAAAAAAAAAAAAAGGCCTCAGCCCCCTATTGTTCTAATGCACACTAAACTAAAACCTCTTCACTCAAATGTTCAATTACTTTTCTCCCACTTTTTTCATCTAAGGGCAGCGATGGAACAGGGAGTAAAGGGAAATCTCCCCAATGGGACGCAAAAAAAAAAAAAAAAAAACCTGACAGGGGTTATCTTATAACCTTAAAAAAGTACAAAAAAACTTCTGGATAAAAATACCACCATCATCTTCACCTTGGTGAGCAATTAAAAAGACAACGTTGTCTGGAAGAGACGCAGCTGCGACCACACAGTGCACATATACATACAGATAACACTCAATAGCTAGTTAAAGCATAATGCTATTGCTAACAGCAAGGGAAGGTATGACTTTTCATATATATCCTAATAGTAATATGATGTAATATTTAATAAATTATCCTGTGATTAAGCTGCACTGTCCTGTTGTGACTTCATTTTTTGGGTTTCCAAAATTTCTAATTATATGTACTTGGGTCACTTGGATCGCATCTTTACAAGGTGAGTCAGCAATCACTAGGGATGCTGTCGCATTGGCTTATTTAAGCCTGACAGAAATAACCACTAGTGAGGTATTGAATAAAACGCTTTTCTTTTTTCTGTATTTTATTTTATAACTCTCACTTTCTCTATTCAAAAAAAAAAGTTTTGATTTCAGTTTTGAAACTTTGACACTCTTTTGACAATTTTGAGTCTTAGCTTTTTTTAAAGTAAAACAAGTAAAAATGGTCAATTCTACTGTAGAAGAAAAAAAAATGTAGCCGGAGCTTGGCAATCTCCTTTTCTTGTAATTTGGCATGATCTCTAGTGTTAGTTGAATATGTTGAGTTTTAACAATAGAAGTCAGGCTAATACTCTCATCCACTGTTTCTGATGCTAAATTGTGAAATATTTCTACCAAAACAGAAACTACTTCTCTAACCTTTCTCATGACAACACATGAACAGTATAGTGGTGATCGAAAGTTTGGGCACCCCAGGTAAAAATTTGTATTAATGAGATAGCGGCTTTGGGCGGCAGGACGGACATGTTAGAGACCAAACATGACGAGCTAGCACTGGCTCATGCTGATCTCCGTAAAAAACATGAGACTCTCTCGGAAACGGTTGTCCAGCTTCAATCACATCTGGAAGATCTGGACAACCGCAATCGGAGAAATAACCTTCAGGTGCGGGGGGTGCCGGAGACCACCACAGACCTAGTCGCTGCAGTAAAGAAGCTTTTTGGCTCTCTCCTCCCTGAGCACCCTGCCTCGTCCTTTGCATGTGACAGGCTCCACAGAGCCCTCAGGCCTAAACCCACCCCAGATAAGCCTCCACGGGACATAGTGATGTGCCTTAAAGATTATGTCGTGAAAGAGGACATCCTCAGAGCAGCACGTACCACACAACATATCCAACTGGAGGGGGGTCACCATACAAATCTACCCGGATATCTCTCCAACGACTTTGGATAAAAGAAGAAAGATGAAGGAGGTCACATCGGTGCTCCAGTCGGCCAGGATCCGGTACCGCTGGGGATTCCCTTTTAAACTTACAGTACCCCATAATGGCTCCACGTATACAGTGTTCAATGTGGTGGAAGGGAAAGAGCTCCTGGTGAAACTGGGACTTATGGAACCTCAGAACAACCCTAGACTTCCTTCTACCCCACGTCCATCGGCCATTTGGGCAACACCGTCACCTCAGAGAGCCCACAACAGTGGAACCCGGCCTAGGGATCGTGCCCCTTAACCACTTCTAATGTAGAAATTTATAGAGGTCGGACTCATCCTGATTACCCCCCCCCCATGTCTTATTCTCTCCCTTATTTGGATCTGAGTACTGTGTTTCTATATCAACGGACGAGGGGGGGAGGGTGAGGGTCTCTGTGGGTGCTCCATATTTTATGCACCCTTGAAAAGTTTTTGTTCTTCTTTTTTGCCTGAAGTTTTTTTTCCTTCCTGCTGGACTTTTTTTTTCTTTTTTTTCCTTTTTTGGGGCCATACAGAAGGCTCTCTGTGCCCGCCCATTTATTCCCCCCACTCTTCAGCACTTGCTGTAGTCGCCGAGAATTCCCTGCACGATATTTGCAGCAGGGAAAGCTACGGTACGCTGCTTGATGCTGTAGGTTTGCTACCTCCTTAAAAGAGTGTAGGACGGTTTAGTCCTTGGTTACTCCTCTTTTGGAACAGGGGTTCTGTCCCCCGAAGTTCTCCAGTGACTTGAACTGTGCATTTTAGTATTTTTTATTTTTTTTCTATCTTTTGAGTTTATTGTTTTCCATATGGAAATAAGTTTCTTCCTTTGGTTCTGTTTGTTCCTGATTCTATGTAGACCACTGAGTGCCGACGGGGATTTATCATCGGGACTCCCGTTTGATACGCGGCCCACTGATATACCCTATTACTTGCCTTACTTTGACTCCCTTGGTGTTATAGTGCCTTATAGCCGATGGGGTAAAAATCTTCTTATATATATCCAGGTATGGGGTTGCGAGTAATCTCACATAATGTGAGGGGTTTTAATATCCCTCAGAAGAGGCGGAAAGCATTCCGCTCCTATAGGCACCTGGGTGCAGATATCATCATGCTACAGGAGACTCATTTCTCAGCCCTAAACCACCCCAAATTTTTTGATAAAGCATATAAACAGGTCTATTTCACCACATATACTTCCAAATCTAGGGGTGTCATGATCCTGATCCGTGGCTCTCTACTTTTTGATGTCCAACAGGTGTATAGGGACCCGGATAGCAGGTTTATTATACTACAGGGTACTATCCAGGGTAAGTCAATCACAATTGCTAACCTTTATGCCCCTAATGTCTCACAGGGTTCTTTTTTTTAACATTTTTTCCAGGTCTTAGAACGATATTCCTCTGCACATGTCCTGGTTGGAGGCGATTTCAATTTGGTGGCACATCCCATGCTGGACAAGAGCCGATCGGTGAGCACGGTCAATGCATTTCCACGAGCTTTACATAAGTCATTAACCAATTTTCAATTATTAGATACATGGAGGGCACTGAATGTGGGGGTGAGGGAGTATACCCACTATTCACACCCACATGACAGCTATGCCAGATTGGACTATGTGTTCAGCACTCCGGTTCTATTAGCAAATTCCTCCTCAGCAGGAATCCATGTATGCCCATGGTCTGACCATCATATAGTATCTTTCAATACAGATCACGTAGGACTCCCATTTTCCGCGTCCAACTGGAGAATGAATGACTCCATTTTCTCTAACCTGGAGACGTTCACCACAGTAGCTGAACACCTTCGTGAATACTTTACCCTTAACAATAACGGTGAGGTGTCACCCCCTATGGTCTGGGCTGCCCATAAGGCAGTAATGAGGGGAAAGTTGATTGAGTTAGCCACCCAGGCCAAACGCAAAAGGCTAGCTGATCTTCGCTCATTGACCTCTGACCTACATAAACTGTATCACCTACATGGTCAAAACCACTCACCAGAAGTGCTGCACCAAATCTCACAAAAGAGAGTTGCTTTGGACTCTATATTGTCCTTGGCCACAGAAAAATCACTTAAATGAGCAAAGGCAAGGTTCCTTTTGCATAGTAATACAGCCTCGGCCATGTTCACCAGGAAGCTCCACCAGCCTCTCCAGCCGGAACATGTATATAAGGTAAGGGATGAGGGGGACAGACTGGTTTCACATCCTAAAGAGGTACTGGGTGTTTTTTCTCGGTTTTACATGAAATTACTCTCCACCCCGGAGGTTAACGACCCGGATATATCTTACTCATGGATAAATGACCTGGATTTACCAGTCCTATCTGAGGAGCAGCTTGGTAGTTTGAATGCCCCATGCACGGAAGAGGAAGTAGCGGCTGTGATAAAGTCCCTTAAAACTTCTAAAGCTCCAGGTCCTGACGGCTTTACGTCCACATATTACAAGAAATTTATAGACTTCTTATCCCCTAAATTGGCACGGGTCTTTAATTTTATCTTGCAAGGTAACCCGCTTCCCCCAGATATGCTACATGCCAACATGACTTTGATCCCTAAACCTAACAAGGATCACTCTCTTCCCCAAAATTATAGGCCGATTTCTGTCCTTAACAACGATCTTAAGATCTTGGGGAGACTGTTGGCAGCCCGACTAGCTCCTATTATTTCATCCCTGGTGGCCCCAGAACAGACTGGTTTTATTCCCTCCAGGCAAATAACAGACAACATCCGCCTAGCATCAAATATCATTCAGGATGCCGACCTATTCCACCGTAAGGCCTTGATATTGGGGCTCGATATCAATAAGGCATTTGATAGTGTGCTTTGGCCATATTTAGACGTCATTCTGGCTAAGTTTGGTTTCCAGGGGGCTTTTGTGCATGGCTTTAAGGCCCTATACCGAGATCCCCAAACTAAGATAAAACTGCCGGGCTGCTCCTCTGATCTTTTCCCTCTAGGTAGGGGCACCAGACAGGGGTGCCCCCTTTCACCACAAATTTTTGCACTGGCCATAGAACCCCTTGCTAGGGCTATTTGTAATAATCCAGCGATCAAGGGATACACGAAGGGTTCGTAGGAACATAAGATTAGCTTGTATGCTGATGACGTGTTGGTGTTCCTACCGGACCCTTTGGTCTCTCTCTCTAACTTAGTGCAGGTATTGAAGGAGTTTGAGAGAGTTTCAGGCTTGAGTGTCAACCTCTCTAAATGTTCAGCCTTATCAGTGAACATCCCTCAAGAAATGATGGACACTATCACTACCACATTTGGTTTCCCAGTTTAAAAACAGTCCCTGCAGTATTTGGGGGTATGACTGGCTCCGTCCTTGACGGCCATGTATAGCGTTAACTACCCTCAGGCTTTTACCAAGGTGAGACAATGGCTATCCCTCTGGCACTCTTTCCCAATCCCCTTTATGGGAAGAATAGTGGCAGTTAAAATGTCTATATTGCCAAAACTGTTACATCTCTTCCTTGCTCTGCCGGTTGCGCTCCGGAGAGGGGATGTGGAGGACATACAAAGGGAAGTGAACAGATTCATATGGAAAGGTAAGAGGCCCAGGTGCGGAAAACCCACGGTTTATAGGCCTCTCTCTCAGGGAGGGCTGGGAGTCCCTAGCCTGTGGCATTATTACCTGGCTGCTAGACTGGCCCAGACCGCACAATGGCATGTCGGAACCTCACAGCCACCATGGCTGAGGTTCGAAAATGAGTCTGTTCGCCCCTTCAACCTCCAAGGCCTACTTTGGTCCTCCAAGTCGCATCCTCGGGACGTCAAGCAGCTTAATAGTATAGTATGGCATACACTAAATGTTTGGTCCGCCTGTCATGACAGGTACCAGTTGCGCTCCTCCAGACCTCCATTAATGTCCTTTATTGGTAATAAAAGCTTTGCACCAGCATTTACGTCTCCTGACAACTATAACTGGTGGGTGCAACACTCCTTGACCACCCTCCACGCCTTGTTCCAAGACAACTCCTTTTTCTCTTTTGAAGGCCTTAAGGATAGATATCATGTCCCTGATTCTGAATTCCATAGATTCCTTCAAATCAGAGATTTTTATAGCTCTCAGGGCCCTTTGACGGGCAGCCTTGAATCTTCCCCCTTTGAATTTATCAGCCGTACCTCATCTAGAGATAGAGGGGTAATTTCAAGACTATATGGTTACCTTAATGGCCTCCATCTACCAGACAAATCTCGGGCCATGCTGGCGTGGGAGGCTGATCTTGGAGTGGAACTGTCGGTGGAGTCATTGTCGTCCATGCTGCAGAATATGCATAAATGCACTAAATCTATGTCAGTGAAGGACACGGTAGTGAAGCTCCACACTGGGTGGTACTTTACTCCTGACAGGGTACACAGGTTTTATCAGGGGGTCTCCGACCGCTGCTTTCGTGGCTGTGATGCTCCGGGCACCATACTTCACACCTTTTGGGAATGCGGCAGACTATCTACAGTGTGGAATAGGGTATCAGAAGTGATCTCTCAAATACTGACATCAAGAATATCCATTACCCCCCAGATGGGGTTATTATTTGCTAAAATTCCTGGTGCCCCTGCACCAATTCAGAGATTAGCACACACATTATGTTGCTCCGTGCTGTGGGCGGTAGCCCTTAACTGGCGGTCGGAGACGGTCCCTTGGACTCAGGTAATGTCGAGAATGGAGGCAATTAGGAGTATGGAAAGGGTTCACCACACTTTATATGACACTATGCATATCTTCCATAAAAAATGGGAGAATTGGTCTACGGGTTGATCGTGTTTTAAGTTTCATTGGGTTACCTATGTTCGGCACTTGGTGGTCTACTGGGGGGTTCTACCCCCGACAATAACTCATATCTCAGGAACATTTTGTTAATGTTGTTATTGTTAATTTTTCCGAAGTATGCATATAAGAAAATTGGTATAGTCGGGCTTTTAAAACTAATACACTATGACGCATTCAATGCGACAAAGATCTCCATGCCCTTCTTTTCAGCCAGGACTTTGATATGTTCTATTATTCTTTGCCTTATAAGAACACTTGACTATGTCCTTGGTTATAAAGCATATGATACCACTGCCTTACATAACTTGATATGCTGTATACCGTTTTTTTAATTCCATTTACCTTTCTATGTATGAAATGCGCTATATGTGACACTTGTTTGGAATAATGTGAACTGGCACAGCTCTGACATGTCATACTTTGGTTTTGTTTTTTTTGGCTCTTCTTGTTTACAAAGCTCAATAAAAACGTTTGTATTCAAAAAAAAATTTGTATTAATGTGTATAAAGAAGCCAAGGAAAGAGGGAAAAATCTCCAAAAGGCATCTAATTACAGATTAGACATTCTTATAATATGTCAACAAAAGTTAGATTTTATTTCCATCATTTACACTTTCAAAATAACAGAAAACAAAAAAATGGCATCTGCAAAAGTTTGGGCACCCTGCAGAGTTAATATCTTGTACTGCCCCTTTGGCAAGTATCACAGCTTGTAAACGCTTTTTGTAGCCAGCCAAGAGTCTTTCAATTCTTGTTTGAGGTATCTTTGCCCATTCTTCCTTACAAAAGTCTTCCAGTTCTTTGAGATTTCTGGGCTGTCTGTCATGCACTCTTCTTTTAAGGTCTAGCCATAGATTTTCAATTATGTTGAGGTCAGGAGATTGTGAAGTCCATGGCAAAACCTTCAGTTTATGCCTCTTGATGTAATCCCCCATGGATTTTGAGGTGTGTTTAGGATCATTATCCATTTGTAGAAGCCATCCTCTCTTTAACTTAAGCTTTTTCACGGATGGCATCAAGTTACCATCCAAAATTTGCTGACATTTTATTGAATCCATTTTTCCTTCTACTCGTGAGATGTTCCCTGTGCCACTGGCTGTAATACAACCCCAAAGTATGATTGATCCACCTCCATTCTTAACAGTTGGACAGAGGTTCTTTTCATTAAATTCTACGCCCCTCCAAACGTACCTTTGCTCATTCCAGCCAAAGAGTTCAATTTGAACCTCATCGGTCCACAGAACTTGTTTCCAAAATGCATCAGGCTTGTCTATATGTTCATTTGCAAAGTTCAAACACTGATTTTGTGGTGAGGACGTAGAAGAGGTTTTTTTATGATGACTCTTCCATGAATACCATATTTGTACAAGTATCTCTTTATAGTGGAATAGTGTACCACAACTCCAGTGTCTGCCGGATCTTTCTGGAGGGATCATGCAGTCAAACGTGGGTTTTGAATTGTTTTTCTCACAATCCTGCGAGCTGTTTGATATTTTTGTCTTCCAGATCTTGCTTTAACTTCCACTGTTCCTGATGACTGCCATTTCTTAATTCCACCCTGAACAGAGGATATTGACATCTGAAAATGCTTTGCTATCTTCTTATAGCCTTCTCCAGCTTTGTGAGCGTCAACTATTTTCAGTCTCAGTTTTCTAGACAACTGCTTAGAAGATCCCATGGTGCTGATTGTTGGGGCAAGGTCAGATGAGTCTGGGCATTTAAAACCCTTGAGAAACTGTTTGTTTTGGTGCACAGAGCAATTTCCTACCTGAAGACCCCTTCCTGTACACTTACACTGTAACCTTCACACTTAAGCTGGCCATACAATAATCTTCTTTATTTTTTTATTCAACCAGGTTGGTCAAATGAAATAATATGACCCGATTCCACCATCCACACATTTAATGTGGATGGAGGAATCACTCCAGTTGTGCTATTGTATTCTGGTGTTGGATAGTCTTGCCTACCATCAGAAAAACCTGACAGGCTGGTTGTACAGAAGTAAAATGGCATTTATATAACCAGGCTGCCTATACATGGATCAAAATTTGGCTGGTCCCTGCTGAACCGGCCACATGTTGATTCATGTATTGCTGTCCTAAGCCCTAATTTTAACCCAAACTTTTACACAACCCTTTCTATAACCCTCCTACTAAACCTGCCTTAAAGATGACCCTCTGTCCTCTACCATACAGAAATGGTTCATTTTGTCTGGAAGGATTTGAATAAGCAGCAATATTTACCTTATTCTTTGTTTCAGCAACTGGTGCATGCTGACACTGCAAAGCTTGGGACTGGAGGGGCAAGTATGAAAAGCAGCTTCAGGGAACTTGTTTCATAGTCATGAGGAAGCTTGGGGAGCAAGAAATATGGTAAGAATCATTGCGTATTTCTATCTCCCTGGTCTAGACAATCATTTAACTCTTGCAATGGATTGGGTAGGGGCTCTTCAAGGTAAATATTCTTCTGCTGCCCAGAGTTAGGCTTTAAATAAACTGAACTCTTTGATGGAATTCTCTCTTGAATGCTTCCCTCACATGTCTCTTGAATGCCCCCCTCACATGTGTTTGAAGCTTCTGTTTATAATCTTATGTTCCTACACAGAATCTCTTTATTCTGCAGCTGCATGCATCTGCTGGTTGAACCAGGATCTTCAGCAGGTGGAAGCAATGGGGGACTGACAGAAGGGCTGGGGATAACAGCAGAGCTACACTTCCATCAGGGCTGGAAAGAAAGAAGAACCTGAAGGCTGCTGGGACAGGCAGAAAGTGAAACTTGACTGCTTGGTCCCCAGACAGGGGACAGGATTGGAGGAAATAATCAAACTCTTGACATTGCACCACTTTGAAAGGGACTGCATGCTATCAACCTTGAGACTTCTGGCATAGAATAAACAGTGACATCAGAAGGGGCGGTGCCACCGGGTGACGTAACCGGATGGCCTTGCCCCTTGCCTATGAAAGAACTATCAAAGTCGAAGAGCTGGCATACAGCGGGTATCCTCTTAGGAGGCAAAGCATTTTTTTTCTATTTTTCTGGTACAGCGGGCGTTGTGATTGACGATGGATATACATTGAGGGACATTGTTTTTTTTCTTTTTATTAAAGGATTTGTTATAAAACAGTTTCCTGTGGTTTTTACTTTTTACACTCTTTTGTTGAATGGGTACGGGTACGATGTACCTGATACCCATTCACATGGGGGGCGGGATCTGGGGCCCCCTTTGTTAAAGGGCACTTCCAGATTCCGATAAGCCCCCCACCTGCAGACCCCTACAACCACAGCCCAGGGTTTTTGGGAAGAGGCCCTTGTCCCCATCAACATAGGGACAAGGTGCTTTAGGGTGTTTGGGGTGGGGGGCAGAGCTCCCCCTGCCCCAAAGCACCCACCCCCCCATGTTGAGGGCATGTGGCCTGATATGGTTCAGGGGGGGCGCTCACTCATTCCCCCCTTTTCACCTGCCAGGTTGCTTGCTCAGATAAATGTCTGGTATGGATTTTGTGGGAGCACCATGCCGCTTTTTTTAAAAAAAATTGGCATTTTCTTTTTTCACCTTCTTAATCTGTATTGCTGGGAGCTGCAATAAATTACAGCCGTGAGCAAGTTTAAATGACATTTCTTCCTTCAGAAATGTCAGTGTTGCTGCAGCAGGCTCTATACATCATACAGATGCGCCACTTTACAGACACATTAGGGGCCCCCCCCAGGCACGATATTTAAAGGAATTTTACTTTTTATTGTTTCACTTTAAGCATCATTAAAATCACTGCTCCTTTAAAAACGATTGTTTGAATAAAAACATTGCATTGATACATGTCCCCCAGGGCAGTACCCGAGTCCCTATACACTTTTTATGGCAATAACTTGCATTTAAGCCTCTAAAATTAGGACTTTTGATTTTTTTTCATGTTTGTGTCCCATAGACTTTAACCATTATGCACCGGAAGGATTTGCCCCCTTAATGACCAGGCCATTTTTTGCGATTCAGGACTGCGTTACTTTAACGGAAAATTGTGTGGTCGTGCGACGCTGTACCCAAATACAATTAATGTCCTTTTTTTCCCACAAATAGAGCTTTCTTTTTGTGGCATTTGATCATCTGTGCAATTTATCTTGTTGTGCTATAAACAAAAAAAGAGCGACAATTCTGAAAAAAAAAACAATATTTTTTACATTCTGCTATAAAACATTCCCCAAAAAATGTAATTGTTTCATCGTTTTAGGCCAATTTGTATTCTGCTACATATTTTTGGTAAAAAAAAAAAGTTGCAATAAGCATATTTTGATTGGTTTGTGCAAAAGTTATCGCTTCTACAAGCTGGGTAAAAGATTTACGTCTGTTTTTTTTTTTAATAGCAATGGCGGCAATCTGCAATTTTTATCAGGACTGCAACATTGCGGCGGACAGATTGGACCCCTAACTGAAATTTTTGACACTTTTGGGGGGACCAGTGACATTACTACAGTAATCAGTGCTAAAAATATGCACTGTTACTATAAATAATGATACTGGGAGGAAAGGGGTTAACCTAGTGGGTGATCAAGGGGTTAAATGTAAGCCTAGGGGAGTGTTTCTAACTGTGGGGGGGGGGCTTTTGAATTGATCATAGAGACCTGTGATCCTATATAGAAGGATCACAGGCGCTCTGTGACCATTCCAGAGAGAAGAATGGTCGGCTGTGTTTACAACAGCTGCCCGTCTTTCTCTCTCAGTGGGTAGCAGTCGCGGGTGGCCGGCGGCAATCGGCATCCCTGATGCCTAGTGGGGGTGGGAGCGCCAGCACACTCGCCCCATTGCACCAGGTGCGCGACCAACGTAGTACTACGTCGGTTAGCACAGGGGAGACTGCCTGCCGCAGCTGTCCTTTAGCGGTTAATGTTTGCATGTTCACTAGAACTTTTTCCCTGTTCAAGATGTTCTGGTGCGAACCAAACAGGGGGGTGTTCGGGCCATCCCTAATTGCAGTACATGTTTCCAGATTTCAATTGTTTTAGGAGAATCAGCTGCATGGAGTGTTTCTTACCTGAGACAGGAGACCACAATGCATACAAATAAAGCTGGAACAAACATTGTACTGCTCCTATAATGGCTATGCAGTGTTGCAGAAGGAAAGAACAATCTTTAATATTTTGTTAAGCAGGCTAACACTTGTTTAATCTTTCAGTGTGCTTTAAAAGCCCATTCTTCCTTTAAGATGATCACCCCTTTAAGTGTTCTGCTGTTTAGTGATCTCAGTCTTTAGCTCTTTAGTCTATTAGTTTTGCTTTATTAGAAACATTCTGTTTGTAAGCATGTGGGAATTATCCACTTGTCTCAGTATGTGTATAAACGGTCAAAAACAATGAATAGATGTGTGTGCTTAAGCGGAACAGATGCCCTACTTCCTAAAATTTAAGAATAATTTGAACATTTTCGGGGAAGGAGCCTGCAAAGTAAATTATTGCAGGTTTGAGCACCTCCAGTCTCCACAGTCATGTGCAGTAATACACTGTGGACCAAAATTGCTCTATGCCTCAATGATCTCTGTTTCATGTTTTATGTCAGTTCCAATGCAATGAATCAGATCTGACAAGGAGCAAACACACTTGTGTGGACAAGCAGCCAGAGTAATAGAAATTATTTGAGTCTTATCCCAGGTGACAAAGAAACTTCTACAGAATCAATGAACATGAAGCAAGTCACAGTTAAATCATTGGTGAATGCAGCTGTGATGGGATTATGCATAGCAAACATTAAATCCAGTTTATTATTAAATATTCCTTTCTTAAATAATTATTTTGAGTTTGATTAAAGTGAATAAAAACAATGAAATACACAACATTGGTTCAAAATTTCATAAAAACATTTAGAAAAAAGATCCTGTAGAATTAAAAGATGTCATCAATAGTTAATGTTTTTTAGTGTGATTTTGTGTGTTCCGTAAACACACGCAAAAGCATGCATTCTTGCACATGTTGATGAAACACACACAAAAAACACGCGTCCCGGTTGTAATGCAATGCAATTAATTAAAACAATTTCTTTTTTTTTGGTCATGCTCCAGGCCACCTGTTGATTGCAGTTGGTTGGCCTGATCACCTGTTGGGGTTAGCCTGCCTGGTACTGGAGAAGAGTGTTATGTTTACTAGTCTTATCATCTGGTCTTGATGCGGTTGAGAACCTTTGTGGTTGAGAACTCATGGGGCTTCCACATATCTGTTTGACCACTCTATAATTTGAGGGTCATTTTTCTCTGGTAAGCAGGTTTTTCCTCCAGACACAGTGGTGAAGTGTGCTTTCAGGAGTCACGGAATCTGGTGTGGGGATCATCTCTGTTTTTCCTTTATGAACATTCCTTTATTGGACTGAGGTTTTTTTTTTTTTTTTTTCACATATCTACCATTTTGGCACTGCACCCCTTTGTTTTATAATGTAATTAATTAACCCATGTTTCTGCACACAGCAAAATGCATGACAAATGAGCTAAAAGAACACACAAAGCTCACCCAAAAAGGTGAAGGAGCTTCTTTGGTATATTTTGTACAAATTAATACAGGATTGTGAATACAGCCTAAAACCATATATGCATTAAAAATCCCCCAAAAATGTATTAGAATATACAAAACATAGAATAAAATTCCAACTAAATGTAAAAATGTATTTATTTATTTATTTATTTTAAACTTAAACATTGTTGGGTTTTATTTTACATGTTGCTGCTGGAGATGTGGAGAAGAGTCGGGAACACTCCTACATATTTTTTGAACTTGCCCCAAACTAAGAGAATTTTGGGAGGCTGTCCGAGAGCTGGCACATGAATTTACGGACTTTGAGATTCCAATGGACCCAGCTTTGTTTCTATTGCATGTTTCGGATACCCCTCTGAGAGGATATAAAACGTCAGTTGTATATCATATATTAAATGCAGCCAAATCATGCATTCCACTGAGATGGAAATCTCAGTCACCACCTACTATTAGGGACTGTATATGTAAAATTGAAGATACTAACAAAATGGAAGATTTACGATTCACAAGACTACATAAAAAAGGAATGTATGAGAAGACTTGGGGCTCTTGGAACTCCTTCATCCTCTCAGAGAGAGGACGAAACATGCTTAGTCAGGGGAAGGCTCAAGTCTGAAATCTATAGGCGGGTGCATGGGAGAATAACAATTTGCATATCTATAACCCCCTTCCCCATTAAATGGGGTTCGGGGTGTCTCCTTTTTTTTTTTTTTTTCTGCCTCTCTTTTCTTGCCCTTTTTTTTTCTCTGTTATAAAGGGGAGGGGAGGATGGGGAGGGAGGAGGAGGGGAAAAAAGGGAAGAAAAAAAAAAAGGAGAGAAAAAGGAAGGCATAATGAACAATATTATCAATGCAGGAATTATATAGCTTATTTTATTATTTTTGAAAATTTGGTATGTCAGACTGCATAATGAAGGACAATATCTTAGTATCCTGCTGATATAGATATACTGTTATTGAGCGTTTATATGCCTATCTTCTGTTTTTGTTTCTGAGAGAGACATGACTGATTGCTGATGACTATGTATTGATGTAATTACTTTGATGTGAAATGTCAGTTTCTTTTTGTTTTTGTTTTTCTCTTTGAATGAATAAATAAAATATTGAAAAAAAAAAAAAAAAGAAAAGAAAAAACAAAATACGCACAGGGGTATGGGGAAAAAAAAATGTCAAAAGATGAAATAAAACCAATTACAGCTGAAAAAAATATTTTGCTGAAAAAAATATTTTGGTGGAGTTCAATAATGTTGAAAGGAGAATAAGTTCTTTGCTGCTGGGCATGATGCATTGTGTCTGAATGAATCCCAAAACTTTATTAGCTTCTGTCTTCAAATCGAGTCTTATTCTTTAAGAGGTAAGATGCTAAAAATTCTATTGGATTTGGAGGTCTTTCTTTTGCCAGCACTGAAAGACCCTGTAAAAGTATTGGAACCACAGTTTGGTCAAGATATGCTCGTGTGGGCAAGGCTTGTAAATCCACCTTCTGCTTGGAGGCTTTTTCTGTGCTTGTCTTTTCATTTTCTACTATTCTCTGGCTCTGTCCGCCCTCTGTGCTCTGCTCGGCTTCCATCGTTATCACACCTCACTACCGCGGGCAGCACAGCGCATGCACCGGAAGCTGCTCGGCGATATGGCAACCCCAAATGTAAAAATGTAATTCAATAATGCACACCATACATGTGGCAACAAGGGTTGAATAGGATAATTTGTTACTTCAAGATTTTTTTTCTGTTTGACACAGCACAGTAACACCTGCACACAGTTTTTTTCTAATAGGTTTTCTTGATTCATAGATAAATAGGTAGACAGATACGTACAGTAGATAGGTAGATCTGAAGCAATTATAATGAAATGATATACATTTGTTTTTACAACTTTTCATAAATTATATTTAAAAAAATATTCATTACATCAGTTACTACTCACAACATGAGGGCAAATGCGTAGTAACATTCCTTAAATTCCATATGGTGTTAATGATTCTGTACATCTGTTGACATACAGTATGTCTGAGATGAGTCTTATTAATTTCATATTTTTCTAGTTGTTTGGATAGTTTGAAAAGAAAATGTTAAAAAAAATATACCTGAATAAAATGCTATGGTTTTGATGAGCAAAAAAATGTGTTCTTGATTTTTCTTCACTTTGACACTTAATTGGGATCAACATTTAATGGTTTAACATATTTGCAAACCTACCTACCTATCTAACATACAATGCTACCAACTGGACACTCTAGACTGCTAGACTGGAGCTGCAATAACCAAACCAAAAAAACAGGTCAAAATCCAACCAGTGCCCTTACTCTCTTTTTTGTTATTATTATTATTATACAGAATTTATAAAGCGCCGACAGTTTGCGCAGCACTTTAGAACTTGAGGGCAGACAGTACAGTTACAATACAATTCAATACAGGAGGAATCAGAGGGTCCTGCTCATTAGAGCTTACAATCTAATAGTCTTTAGCTCAAAAAAAGAAAAAATACAGAGGGCGCACCAGCCTAGCGCATTACCTTTGCAACAATGGTTTATTAAAAATATATATGCACATCATACTCACAAATAAATTCAAAGTAAGCCTATAATTAATAGAACCATAGTGGTATCAACTTCCAGATGCTAGACTATATCAAAAATGGGGAAGGGGGATAAGAGAGACCTCAGACTCCCCAGTTGAAGAGGTACTCAATGTAGAAAATAAGTGAGATATACTGAGGGTACTCCTGCCACATCCCTGGAACGTATATAAAAAGACAAAGAGAGAGGGATGAGAAGATCCCACAGCTAGCTGGGGTCTCTACAGTCTCTCACATAGAAATGGGACTTTTAAGGCTAGGAGTGGAGATCCTGATGAAAATGAATACACCAAAGATATATAAAAAATATAGCATTTATTAGTATAGGCTTAAAAATCTTATATAAATATCAAAAAGGTGTAAATTCATAAAGCAAATAATGCATGTACATAAGACAATACAGGTAAACCACTGAATCCCAACCAGCCTCTGAGATCAAAGGCGATTGTTGAAAGATAATTAATGAGTCATGATAGATTCATGATACTAGTACAAAATGATATGGGATATATCAGTGGAAATTCTGGAATCGCGACGCGTTTCGCTCATGTCGCTTCCTCAGACGATTCCTTTTACCCTTGTCCATTGAACAGACATGCTTGAGTAAGCGAAATCTTTATGCCAGAAAAAGATATCTGGTCCAGGTGGAGACGTATCACATGTGATTCCTACAGGTTTGGCCCTTGTTGGCTGCACAGCATAAATTAATGCTCAATGTCTCGAGTGATCCATAGGGAATCAAAACGGTGCATTCCCCACTTAAGAAAGGAGTGCTTATTAGAAGCCAAAGTTCTGTTGCCAGAGAAATGAGCCCGGTCACTAACAGTATAACCAACCGCCTCTCCACGTGGTAGGCACGCCAGCGCCTCCTCTCCCCTGCCGAGTGCCGACCAGTGCAAGTCACTTGCTATGGGGGCACTCATGCCAGCTTGGTTCCAAGCTTGTTCTGTATGTCCATAGACACAATGTTCTATGGTTTCAAAGTTTGTGCACCCCTCTCGCTGGTTGTGAATGACAGCAGTGGGAGCCAATGAGCCTATGAGGAGGGAGAGAGCAAACAGAGCCACAGCCCAGTGCTAGACAGAGATTGGGCTCAAGTAAGTATAAGGGGGACTGAGTGGGAGCTTCACACAGAGAATACATTAACCCGTCGCCTGATGGCCCAGTCCAGGGCCTTCCGTAAGTGTGTACGGGCACATAAACTTTTTGATTCCTGGCGGGCTAAGCATCCCACCTCTAAACAGTTTACTTTCTTCTCTGCAGCACATAAAATGCACTCTAGACTATATCACTTCTTTATTTCCGCCCCTCTCCTCCCCTGCACAGTAAACTGTAACATTCTCCCGATTACCTGGTCGGACCACACACCTGTGGTTCTAGATCTGTCTCTCGCCCCTACCTCCGCAAGGGCTTGTCATTGGAGTCTAAATGAACGCCTTCTCCAGAGTCCGGTCATACATGATAGACTGGCTGCTGGCTTGGTGGAATTTTTCACTCTTACTGAGGGTTCTGTGGATGATGTTTCCACGCTCTGGGAGGCGCACAAGGCCGTTTTCCGGGGCTCTTGCATTGCTGAGGGCTTCAGGATGAAGAAGGAGGCCGGTTGTCTTAGGGCCTCCCTGCTGGCCGATTTGCGGTCGGAGGAATCTCGGCTTGTGGGCTCCCCCTCGGTGTTGAAGCTTAGGAAAGTTGTACAACTCCAGGAACTTATTAAGTCCCTGGACCTGTCGAAAGTTGCCAAATCTTTATCTTGGGCTAAGCAGAAATTTTACGAAGTCTCTAACAAACCGCACAAGATGTTAGTTAATAATCTTAGGCCCCGTCCCTTCCATTCGGTCCCTGACCTCTTAGTCCAGCCTGATGGTACCCCTACGCATTGTCCCTACACTAATGGCTAAAGTGTTTGGTGCTTTTTATAGCAAGCTTTATAATTGCCTTACTTCTGAAAACCGCTTTACTTTTACTCAAGAACGTTTCGATGAGTTTTTTGGTGACCTGTCCCTCCCCAGGTTGTCCGCCTCTGCTTTATCCAAGCTGAACGCTGACATATCAGTGGAGTAACTGGCCGCCACGATTAAGGAGCTCCCCTCCTGAAAATCCCCTGGTCCGGATGGTTTGACGTACCTTTATTATAAAAACTTCCAACCCATCCTGGCGCCTCACTTATTAGCGTTGTATGCCTCCCTGGTTCAAGGGAAGACTCCCCATCCCCAATTCACACCTCCTGGCTTTGGTGCTGAGTTTGGATGCCCAAAAGGCGTTTGATCGCTTGAGTTGGCCGTACCTTTTTGTGACTCTACTGCGGTATGGCTTTCAGGGCTCCTTTTACAGGGCACTGGAGGCCTTATACTCGCCAACTACGGCCCAGGTACGGATGTCGTCTGCTTTTATGTCACCCTCGTTTGTGATGCATAATGGTACCCGTCAGGGGTGCCCTTTGTCTCCCTTGCTATTTATACTTTGCTTGGAGCCCCTGGCAGAGGCCATTAGACAACACCCGGACATCAGAGGGGTACTGATGAGGCAGAGGGAATACACCTTATCATTATTTGTGGACGACATTCTCCTGACTTTGACTAATCCCTTGCTGTCTTTGCCATCCCTCCATGCTGTGTTGTCCTCTTTCAGCACCATATCCAGGTATAAACTTAATACTACAAAAATGGAAGCTCTACCACTTCATATACCCCCGGATCTCCTGTCCCAACTGCAGCGGCGGTCCTACCCCTATCATTGGTGCACTTCTTTCCTTTCATATTTGGGAATTAAGCTTACACCCTCTTACGATACCCTCTATCAACACAACTTTGTCCCCCTGTTTCGGGAGATCCTAGGTTCCCTACATCAGTGGATGGGATATCCCCTTTCTCTCTTAGGCCGGATCAATGTCCTCAAAATGTCCATTTTGCCTAGACTACTTTATTTTTTGACACCCTACCGGTTCAGTTCCCTATGTCACAGCTAAAAACCTTGCAGCGTAGCTTTGTAAATTTCATTTGGAACGATAAGGTCCACAGAATAGCCAGCTCGGTTGTTTTCTCCCCGCATCGGAGAAGCGGGCTGGGGGCACCAGATATAGTTAAATATTATTTTGCATCCCACCTCCGGGTGGGGGCCTCCTGGTCTTCTCTGGTGGCCCCCAACCTGTGGTCGGAGATTGAGCGGGGTATGATTTTCCCGGTCCACCCTTGTTTTCTATTGTGGTCAGCTAATCTGCACTCGGATAGAATTTTGAGGGGTATGTGCCTTGCCCCCATGCTTTGTTCCCTAGATGTATGGCTTAGGTGTTATCGTAGGTGCTCTCTCTCTCTTTGCCATGCCCACCGCTCACTAGTGTTTTGTTTTACCCTTCTATTCCTGATAGTTTGCAGGTGGGACGGGTGTGGACATGCATGCAGGCTCCACTGTTTCAGCTTCGTAATCTTGTTCACCCGGTCTCACGCACCATATATCCCTTTGAAACCTTGCAGGAGAAATTTAACATCCCTAAACATACTTTTTATTTTTACCTGCAGGTTCTTCACTTGTTTCATTCCATGATGAGATCCTTGATTCTGGAGAGGCCCACGGCCTTTGAACAGTTGACGGCGCAGGAGCCTCACCAGAGACGTTTAGTATCCACTATTTACAATATTTTACATGATGCTCAGCCATTGGCAGAGGATACTCACCTCTATATGCGCAAATAGTCTGAAATACTACAGAAACCCATTTCACTGCAGATGTGGGACAAAATTTGGTCGGCTGCTTTTAAGTCCTCCAGGTGTGTGGTGCAGAGAGACACCACATTAAAAATGTTGTTGTTTTGGTATAGAACCCCAGCTAAATTGCATAGGATTGACCCATCGTGCCCGGCCACTTGCTGGTGTTGCGGCACTGGTTTGGGCATGCTGTATCATATTTTTTGGCAGTGTCCTCTCATACAACCTTTTTGGGCCATGGTGGGGTCAAAGATACAGTCTGTGACGGGCCTGTCCTTTCCGCTAGATCCCCTTCATTATCTTTTGGGCCTTCCTTTCCCCGGGGTTTCCAAGCCTACCAAGCGATTGATATCTCACCTTCTGGTTGCGGCCAGGAGAGCAATCCCGTTGCACTGGCGACAGACGGGATCTCCTGATGCTGCCCTTTTTCACTGTTTGGTGCTGGGGATGAAATTCCTTATGGGTAGGGTCCATGACGAAGTTTCTCGCTTTAATGCTATCTGGGCAGTTTGAGACCTTCAGGATTCTGCCCTGATATAAGTATATCTTGGTCTCCTGATTAACCTCTCGTTTCATCAGGTCAATTACATAATTGTTTTTTTATGGCTTGACGTGTGCTTTGTATTGTTTTGTTATTTTCTATTTGCATATCTACTGGGACTTTTTTTTTAATTGCCTTGCAATGTTGTTGTCTTTGGGGTTTCCTACCCCCTGTCTGTTCAAATTACCTGTTTATATTTCCAATAAAAATTACAATTATAAAAAAAGAGAATTGTATCAAATGGTGGATAACAACAAAATTTATAATTCAGGTATACTGGACAGCCACTGACATATCTCGTGAATATTTAGAATGAATGCAGGCACCAAGAGCAGTTTTGATAGAAAAGCATAAAACAAAACTTTACTGGAAATCATAAACACAAAGCTTCCTTACACATCTTAAAAGTTACCATTACTGGACATCATAATACATAAAGATCCCTTACACATAAAAGTTTCCATGAACAAATACACTTTAAACATACAACCCTTGTCCCAAGAATATTGAATACTTAGCTTTGGTAGTTGTAACAGCGTCCAATTTAGCTCTGCAACAAAAAGGGGTCTTGGCCGCATGTTTCCAAACAGCCAACCTTCCAAACGAACAAACAAACAAGGCTACATCATAATGGATGTGAAAGGGCCAAAGGGTGAGGTAGAAGAAAGCTTTCTCATGCAAATTGACCCTTTTATAATCCTGTACACAGAAAGACCTCCCACAGGATGTGGTCATATCTTTTGACCACTCCTAGGTAGTGAGGTCATCCACACATGGCTGCACCTCCCCCCCTGCAAGCACATGGTTCATTAAATATGCGGCAGCCATTTTAGAACCACCTGTGGGTGAGAGTTTATTATTATTACACATGTATTGGGAACATTTGTAAAAAATCCACAATTGATACAAGAATACATTAAGATAAAAAAAATCTTCAGCCTTTAAAACTACTTTAATTTGCCAGCAAATGACATCTCCCTTCTGATTCTTTTTTTTTTTTTTTTAAAGAAAATAGCACACATGTCACAAAGGTCCCTCAAAATGCACATAGTTGTATAGTTGGTGTTGAATAAAAACACCAGTCCATCCAGTTTATCCTGTGTGTGTGCGTTCAAGTAAAAAAAAATATATATATCATATTCTATATCCCTGTATATCCACGTCAGCTCCAGGCCATTTCTGACACTTTTTGTTTAAATGTAACAAATATTTTTTTTTGCTAGAAAATGTCATAGAACCCCCAAACATTATATATTTTTTAAAGCAGAGGCGCCATAGAATAAATTGGTGGCTTTTTGCCATTTTTATGACACGCGGTATTTGCGCAGCTGGAGGATAAACATTATTTGAATTTTAATGCACAAACAAACCAAAAAAACACAATTCAAAACACAATGTTTTTGTAAAATATAAAAAATGATGTTACGCCGTGTAAATAGTTACCAAACATGTAATGTTTTTAAATTGTGCACACAACGTAAATTTTTCTATTGTTTAGAAATGCTTTAAAAGCCTTTACAGGTAACCACTTCAGATTTATAGAGGGAGTCTAGTGCTAGAATGATATATAGGAGGCACTATGCACTACCACTTTCAGCAAGTTGTTTAAATAATAATCAAATGATAGTGATTAAAAGAAGCTGCTCACAACGTTCAATGTACCCCCACATGTAAAAACAAAGATTCAAAATTACCTATTGGGTGAAAAATCCCAAATTACTGTAGTTACAGAGGGTAAAATGATTAACATATACCAAATATATAAATCATCTATCTTCCAACATAAAACTAACCCCTCTGGGTAGTGAATCTAAACCATTGGTGCTTCAGAAAATTCAGCAAATAAGCAATTAAATAAATGGAATAATTTCATATAGCAATTAAAAAAAAAAAAAAAAGGTTTGAGGTAACTCTATTGTGTGGTGCATTCAAATCACCAGTGCTTCAAAAAATTGTGCAAATGAACAAATAAACAAATGAACCAATTTAATATATCAACAATTAGAATTTATCAATAAAGTTGCAATATACAGTATATAATATATCAACAATTAGAATTTATCAATTAAGTTGCAATATACAGTATATTCCATTTTAGTGCTTAAATTCTAGAAATCAAGTGTCCATTAATAAGTAAATTAAAGTTCAGTGATGATAAAGTGCATATCAGTTAAAAGGGTAACTCCACTTGCGTGTGGAAAAAATAGTAATTAAATAAAGCAATACTCTAGCGTATAGTCATATTGTAATTGAATATTATTAAAAATTACCTTTCTCTTTAAATCTATAGCTCTGTAATTTTCTGAAAATGCAATGCAATATGGCTACCTGGAGGTGTTCTGTACACAGAATGTGTACAGAACGCCCCCAGAAACATAATTTTCTGCTTGTGTGAATGGCTCACCAATTTTCCCAGAAGTCTTCACTAAGATACAAGTCAGATTTTAGGCATCCCCTGCAACAAAAATGTAATTTTTGGTGAATTCTTCTAATAGGAAATTACACCTAAAGGGATGCAAGCCCAGCAGCTTTCCTCATTAGTGCACAGCTGATTGATAATCATAAAACCACTCCCATTAGACTCACTTTCCCACATGGACACAGACAAACACACTGGGATTTCTTCAGAATAACAAAAGGTAGGAATCTGCAACAAAATGTGTTAAAATCCTTGTAATACTTAGATCACCCTGAGGGGGAATGTTTTTCTCAACAAAAGTGGAGTTATACTTTAAGCTTCTTGTGTGATGTGACCACACTCCCATACACCATCTAAAAATCCACACTGTGTGCTCTAGCAGCTCACCTCCCATTTAGACCATACAGGTCTGACAGCATTTAAAACCAAGTAATTCCCCACTGTGGCTCACTGTATATTCTCCTCTCCACCGGTCAGCAATATTGAATATATTCTTCATAGTGTAGTATTTTTATAAAAGGACTGTTATGCGGACCTTATGCGGAGTTTATGTGTAATCTCCATTAGCAACTGTAAATAGATATGTGTGTGTATATATATATATATATATATATATATATATATCTATATCTATATATATATATATCTATATATATATATATATATATATATATATATATATATATATATATATATATATATATATATATATATATATATATATATATATATATATATATATATATATATATATATATTGTACACGTCGTCGAGGGTGGGTCCTATATTTCCCCTCTGTTTGGGCTGTGGTCCCTTTAAGGGAACAAAAGGGGTTAACTCATTGATCAGAGGAAGTGGGTTTAAGAAAGACAGGAAGTTTGGAGATTGGTGTGGTGGATTATAGAGGAGACTGTGGATGGTGGATGGTGGACTTTTGTACAGCCGGGAGTGTGCATGTCAGTGTGCTGACTGGGAACCTGTTGCCAGGGGAAGTTACGCTCTGAAAAAGTGGGGACTGTTTGACTGCACAAGCAGATCTGAACTCTTCAAGTCGGTGAGACTGTTTTTCCTTGTTGTGTTTTTTTGCTGCTATGAAGCCTGTTTAACCACTTCCCACCCGCCCTATAGGGAATTGACAGCAGGAAGGTGGTTGTATTATCCTGACACACCGTCATATGACGGTGGCAGGATAATGCGCTCTGTGTGCCCCCTGAGCTGAGCGGCGATTGGTGCTGCGGTGTGTCACTCTGACACACCGCATCTCCGATCTCGGTAAAGAGCCTATGACGTAGGCTCTTTACCATGTGACCAGCTGTGTCCAATCACAGCTGGTCACATAGTAAATAGGAAGTGCCATTGATCGATTTTCTTCAGAGCATTGATTACCAGTGCAGACCCTTGGCTTGATTACCAGTGCAGAGCCACCAGGGATGCCCACCTATGACCATAGGGATGCCAACCCATGACCCCAGGGATGCCCACCATGGCCACCAGGGATGGCAATCAGGGCTCAGGGAACCCGCCAATGCCTTCCCCATCAGTGCTTCCCACCAGCGCCCTCCCCATCAGTGCTGCCCACCAGTGCATATCATTGTCATCTATCAGTGCAGCCTACAAGTGCCAATTAATGCCCACCAGTACTGCCTATCAGTGCCCATCAGTGCCGCCCATCAGTGTCACCTATCAGTGCCCATCACTGCCGTCTATCAGTGCTGCCTATCAGTGCCCAGCAATGCTGCATATCAGTGCTACCTATCAGTGCCACATATCAGTGCCGCCTATCAGTGCCACATATTAGTGCCACCCCATCAATGCCACCCATCAGGGCCTCCTCATCAGTGCCTGTCAGTGTGGCCTCATCAGTGCAGGAAAAAATTTATCTATTTACAAAATTTTATAACATAAACAAAAAAAACTTTTTTTTTCCCCAAACTTTTTAGTCTTTTTTTAATTGTTTAGCAAAAAAGAAAAAACCTTTCAGTGATCAAATACCACCAAAAGAAAGATATATTTGTGGGAAAAAAAAGGACATAAATTTGCTTTAGGTACAGTGTTGCATGACCGCGCAATTGTCATTCAAAATGCAACAGTGCTAAAAGCTATAAATTGGCCTGGGCGGAAAAAGGGAAAAGTGGCCCATATTGAAGTGGTTAAGTTAATAAACATTTCTTTGATTGCAACGCCTTTGTCCTGCGATCCAGCTGATTCCCCAAACATTGCAATGTGTATATATATATATATATATATATATATATATATATATATATATATATGAGATATTGGGTTTTGATTTCAACTAATAGTTGATATAAAATTATATGAAGTTAAGTTGTGTGAAACGAATCTGCAGGCGTTAGTAATTGATTTAGCAAGTCCGTTTGAAGTGCAAGAAGGTCAGCTTGGGCTAACAGGAAGGTGTCCGCTATTTACACGTAAATAAATAAACTGGTATGCGAGGTAGTAAAATACCATAATTAAGTTCCTTTTCACAGACCTTACGGGACCAAGATAATAATTGATAATAGGCTGTGTCACTTCCTTCTTTATCTTGGCTTCTCTTTCAAAGATGCTCTTTTTAGTAATGCAATGAAGATGGCCATCTGTTGAGGAATGGACAACTTGCCCAGGATATGACCTTGTATATCTAAAGCCCCAATTCAAGAGGAGGGCAGCTAGCATAATTCAATTTTCCATCCAAAAGAGAGGAGGTGCTAACAAGGGGCTGAGTTATGCTAAGCTAGGAGAGGAGGAAGTTGTCCAATCCTGAATGAGATACACCCGGAGGGCAGAGAGGGGTAAGACAGCTTCACCAATCAGTATGGCCCTAAGCAACTCTATAAGAGTTAGGTATATATTACAGCAGCATGGCTCCTCTTTCACTCCATGAGATGTTCTGACAGCCCGCACAAGCTGTGATTGTGCTGTTTTATGTGCCATCTTTTTACATGTATTCCGTTATGTACTGAGCTCTCCATACCGGCATTCCAGTGATTGATCACTAAGAGTATGGCCATTGGACCCACCCCTCATTAAGGATCCATTGCTTCCTTTATTCATATATAAGGTGAGAGGCCAACCTGCTGCTTTTGGTGGTGGTGTCACGAGCACACAGTAATATGGACTTCTTTACAGAACTTTCTATGCACTATATTAATTTTGCACCTTTGCTACTTTGCACTGAGTGAATATTATTATATATATATATATATATATATATATATATATATATATATATATATTGGATTATTTTTATTGATTATTATTTGAGTATAGCATGATTACCCATCATTGCAGGTATTGTAATAAGCACGTCTTCACTTTATATAAATTTTAGCACTTTGGTTGCACTATTCACTTTAGCGCTGTACCCCCTTATTATATACATTCATTTACTTTTTAAGTGAAAAAGTTTTGGTATAGCTGCTGTTATATGTATTTTCATTATTTGCGCTGATTTCTACATTTTTTTGCACATATATTAGGTAAGGCTGCCTTTTTTTAACATTTTTGTATCGCCGGCAATAATAATGTATTCCTGGCAATTTAAATGTCATTTTATGTCCATTTTTTTCTGTTTTTCATTTTTGTTTTGCTGCAGCAGGTTATATAAATGATACAGATGCACCACTTTACAGGCAGACTAAAGGGACCCTGTCAGAGAAGTCTGGTTCATAAGAAAGATGGAGTACCTCAGCACGTGCATACGCGCATGCGAAGACCAGCAACTGCTCAAGCAGACGTTCTTGTTCGTGGGTTAGGGAGCACGCATAGGCATACGCGCATGCGTACGAGCGTTTGCGCACCTGTCACTAATGATGGCACCAGGCTGGCTATTTAAACTGCCCTTCTGCATGGACTCATTATTGTTTGGTCTGCAGCTTCTGTGTATCGTTCCTGATTCAGTGTGACCTCTGATCTTGATCCAGCTTATCCATAACCTGTGATTGTCTGCTTCATACCCTGACCCCGGCTTGTCTATTGGATTTTGCTTCTGCCTTCTAATCCTGCCTTACTGTTATTCTGGTACTGACTTGGCTTGTGACCCGACCATCCTGCTGTCTACCATCTATGTCCATCTTCCCGACCAGCTGCCTTCTACTGCAGCCACGCAAACTACTGGACTGATTACAGGTACTCCTACATCATCATGCTCCTGTGGCTGCTGTCTCACTATCAGTGGTCCTAGAGCCGGAGTTGTACGAGAGGCCCTCCTCTACACATCAGGCTCACTGACCAGGCACTTGACAAACCCCCAAGGCACTAAATTTATAGGGATGTTTTATTTTGATTGTTTCATTTTAAGCATCATTAAAATCCCTGCTTCTGTAAAATCGATCTTTTTTAAAAAATTGCATCAATACATGTCCCCAGGGTGCTACCCGAGCCCCCTTTTTATGACCAATAACTTGCATATAAGCATTCAAAATGCTGACTTTTTTTTTTTCAAGTTCAGGCCCCATAGACTTTAATGGAGCTTCAAACTTTTTATAGGTTCAGGAGTTCTGGTGCGAACAAAACAATGGGGTGTTTGGCCCAACTCTACTTATAACAGAGGTCTTCCAGTCCCCTATTAACTTTGTTGTCCTTTTCAAAAACAAACAAAACATGGGTACATATAATGTAAGCATATAACAAATAATTAAGGGCTCAATCAGGTAAAAACAAACCATTGGGAATACACAGAGTGGGTTTTTTAAATAAGCATATGCAAGAGATGAACATATAATTTGCCTTCTGTATTTTTTTGGTCTGCAACCTACGATCTATTCGATATCTGCTGAGATGCTGGTGTGCCATTTCTCATTGGGTATATAGGGTAGCCATGGAATATATAAACCCTATAAGGGGGACCATGTCAAAAAACAAACTCACTAGCAAACCTATGAAACATGGAATTACGTATTGTAATAAAGTGTTGTGAAGGGTCACATGTTTCACATCAGGGGACCTTGGGGGAACCCCACCTCCCAGATAGGACTGTGAGCAGTAATGCGAACATGTCCCTCAGTCCCCAGGAACCGATAAAGGTCGGATTTCCTGAGATATTGCCCTTGTCATGCTGTGTCTTGATACCCTCACAAAATAAATAAAATCAAAAGAGACAGGAGAGAGCAAGGATCAGGATGTCCCAGAAAGAAAGATGGGGAAGACAAAGCACAGAGGAAGAGAGGTAGCAAGCCACCTAGTACAGATGTCATCTATGGGGCCAGAAATCCAGGATAAAGAGGGATATGGGTGTAAACTGCCCATGGTTCCCATATCATTTCAAAGGCCCAGACCTTATCCTGGAGTATGCAGACTAATTGTTCTTCCGCCATGATCCAGGAAATTTTTCATTTAACATTTGACAGTGTGACAGAAGTCTTTTTCCAAGATTTTGCAATTTTCATTTTGACTCCAAGAAGCAAAAAAAAACAAGTGCCTGAGTATATTTGGACAGATTCTCCACCTTGTGATTAAGGAGAGCTATTATAGTATTTTGTGGAATTGCAGCGTCCGTAACCCTACGCATCATTTGGAAAAATGTGTTCCAGATAATCTCTAATTCAGGGGCAGGACCACCATGTGTGATATAGGGGGCCCAAAAGATTGCAACTTCTGAAACACATTGGGGAGGTTGTTCATCACCTTGAAGGAGCATTGAAAGCAATGATACCACATGTCTGATGCCCATTTTTCCTCAGGAACCTCTTCCCAGGACCAAGCATAAGTAGGTTTAACCAATGCTCCAGCCAGTAGATGAGTAGATAATGGATATACCCCCCTCTGATCCATAATGTTTGAGCATCATTGTTCATATGCCGTCAATCTCGTGGTTTCATATGCCGTCAATTTTGGGGGATCAGTTTCGTTGGACCAAATGAGAGCAGAAAGTGTGAAATCTGGGATAGCCTGAACCCCTCCCTCCGAGGTAGGCATCTCTAGTTTGCTTACATAATGTCCAACAGTAAGGGGACCCATTGAGTTAACGTAATGGCCTATTCGAAATAATCCCTTATTAGGCCACCATTTAAAGGCATTAATGTTCATACCAAGGGGAAAGGCCAGGGGGAAAGGTGCGCTAATGAACGGAGATCCGATATTAACAAGGAATCTTTATTCAGGAGATCATATAGGGCTAAGAAGTGTGATAAGGTAGGAGCTAAGACCGGGGGTTTAGGTTTGGTTGGGCTCTAGAGTAGAAAGTCTATGGTATGATGGGGAACTGCTTGCCTTTTCATTAGGAGCCAATCCTGCTTAGGGCTGCAAGAATAGACAATAGAGATAGGAGCCAATTGTGCTGCATGATAGTACCACCATATAATAGGAAGCGCCAATTCCCCTTGAGTTTTTGGTCTAAAAAGTATATCCTTAGAACAGCGATGACCTTTGTCAGTGCTGCTTTCTTGATCGGGATAGGCAGGGACCTGAAGAGGTAAAGGAGGCGAGGTAAGAGTGTAATTTTAAGTAGATTCGACCTAGCCAGGAGAGATCATGTTTGGATCATGTGGTTAAGTCCTCCATTGGCTTTTTAAACATGAGAGGATAGTTAGCTGAGTATAATAGGTCAACACTGGGGGCCAAATTAACCTCCAAATATGGAATGGAAATTTGGGCCAAATTGACCCCAGATATGGAATGGAAATGTAATTTTAAGAAAAGGAGAAGTGTTGCTGTAGACCAGGGATCCTCAAACTACTGCCCTCCAGCTGTTGCGGAACTACACATCCCATGAGGCATTGTAAAGCTCTGACATTCATAGCCATGACTAGGGATGATGGGAATTGTAGTTCCTGAACACCTGCAGGGCCATAATTTGAAGACCCCTGCTGTAGATGCTCCATCAAAGAATTTGGGACCAAGATATTTAATGCTATAGCTTTAGAGACATTTACTTGAAGGCTTGATGCTATTCCAAATTCCCACAGCAGTTTAAAAATATTGAGGGTCAAGATAAAGGGAGAGGTAACAAAAAGAAGGAGATCATCTGCAAATAAAGCACATTTTTGCTCCTGAGGGCCACAAAGTACCCCCCGAATATCATGGTGGTTTCTGATGGCTATAGCCAGAGTTTCAATGTCTATAGTGAAAATTATGGGCAGGAGAGGGCAGCCCTGTCTAGTGCCCTTCTAAATGCTGAAAGATTCTGAGTAACGACCTTGGAGCCATACCTGGCCCTAGAGTTGGAATAGATTGAAGGCAGGATTTTCAAAAATTTGGGGCTGAAGCCCCATCTTTCTAGTACCCTAAAAATATATGACCAAGTCACCGTGTCAAAGGCTTTTTGGAGATCAATTTTATAACAAAGCGTTCTTACACTTCTTATTACTTTCCTTGTCGTTTTTTTTTTTTTTTCATAATTTTGTATTTATTAACCTTCCTAGTGGTATTCCCGAGCGTGACTCTGGGTTAGATTTTAGAGCCAAAAGCGGTAACCCCGAGCCACACTCGGGGTAGCGCTAGGAAGATCGCTGGATCCTGGTAGAGGTTTTACTTACCTTTTCTCCGGGATCCAGCGGTATGCGGCGGCGGAGCTTCCTCCCGATCGTCTGCGAGCCCCGGCTTCCGTCTCCGGCAACATGACGTTTGCCGGGGGGTGGAACTGGCGGCAAATTCAAATGTAAAACACACCAAACACACTGATACGATTCAAAATAAAAAAAAATCACATTACATTGCCCCCCAGTGCCCTTTCCTGCAGTTTTACTGTACTTTTTATGTAAAAAAAAAAAATATAATATATATATATATATAATATATAATTATATATATAAATATATTATATATTATATATATATATACACATATATACAGTATATATATATATATATATATATATATATATATATATATATACATAATTATTGTGAATGAGCAGCCTAAACCAACTGTATACATTATATATATATATATATATATATATATATATATATATATATATATATATATATATATATATATATATATATATATATAATATATGTATACACATATATATATATATATATATATATATTAATATATATATATATAATTAATATATATATATATAATAAATTACATGAATTACATGCAAAATAATGGTACCGCTTTCAGCACCTAAAATCCAAAAGAATCATACCGCCAGGGAGGTTAAAGAAAACATAGGGTTCAGTAATACAAGTAGGAAATAGAATCATACAGAAATGTATATAAACGCAACAGTAGGAACAAAAAGAAAGAAAAACAAAAAAATAATTTGACCAACGAAGGGAGGCCAAATATATCAATAATACACTAGTAGTGAAATTGAGTGTATATTCTTAAACATGAGAGAGTGGGAACAATATAAGATGTAACGATTTGTGCGAGGTATCATAGAAGGGTCGGGGGGAGGGGGAGAGGGATGTATGACCCTCTGGGATACAGATGGGATAGCCAAGGAGGTGAGGGTGGGGGGCAAACAAAGCAGCAGGGAGTGAGCAAATCAAACCTGTATTCAGATAGATCCCAGGGTTCCAATATTTTATTAAATTGCAGTATAGCATCATTAGCAGAGGCTATGAAATATTCTGAATTACAGCTATAGTGCTCAAAAGAAGGGATGAGGTAGGTGGGTTTCCTGATAGCCAACAAATAGGGATAGCTCCCCATGCAGACAAAAGTGAAGAGATGAAAGGGTCATGGCGGTGTGTGATTTCAGGAGTCCTATACCAAAACATCAGGATCTCTCTCTGCCCCACACATCTGGATGGCTTAAAAGTGGATGCCCATATCCTTTCCCAAAGGGGGAGAGGGATTGGCATTTGTAAGATATGGGACCATTTCTGCATAGTGGAATGGAAAACATCCATGTGTGTGTGGGTCTATCTAAGGTGAGGGATGGGGATAAAGATGAAAAAGAATGTCTAATTTGGAGGTAGGAGTAGTGTAATTGTTTAGGCATATGGTATTTAGCCCGCAAATCATCAAAGAGAAGAAGCTTGCGGGGGATAGGATTGACAAAGTGACGTAGTTGGAAAAGGGTGTCTTGAGCCCACGGGGCCATGCGTCCATAGGAAATATTATCAGGGACCAGGGGTTTAAAGAGAACATTGCCGGGTAGGCACGGTGAAGAGAGAGAGTACTTCTTGGAAGTAGTACGCCATACTTGCAACCTAAACAACATAGGTGCTAAACACATGTGCTTCAAAACTCTATCATTATGAAGGGATAGAAACCATACCAGGGATTATGGATGTACATAAAGAGAGCCTGCTTAAATTTCAGTCCACCTGTTGGGGGTATGTTGGCTTGATCAAGAGACAATGGTGTGAAAATGTGCAGCATAATAATACTTTATAATGTCAGAGGCCCCTAGACCGCCTTGGGTGCAGGGGGAAATTACAACAGATCTAGCAATACAGTGAGCTTTGTTATGCCAAATAAAGTTTAGAAACCAGTTTTGTAGTGATTTGAGTGGAGATAGAGGTATGGGGACTGGTAAGGTTTCATAGAGTTATAGTAATTTAGGTAAAATTTACATTTTCAGTACATTTATCCTACCCAACAATAAAATAGGGTGAACATCCCATTGTTTCAGCATAGTTTAGATGTCTTTGAAAAGAGAGGGATAGTTAGCGGCATATAGAGCAGAATATGAGGACATCAGATTCATACCTAAATATTTAAGGTAATGAGAACACCATCTATAAAAGTATGTGTGCTGTAGAGTAGATAAAAGGTCAGGGGAGAGGAGGATGGGGAGAGCCAAAGTCTTGGAGGTGTTAACTTTATATCCTGAAAGGGAACCAAAAATAGAGAGTATATTATGTAACAAAAGGAGGGATATGAGAGGATTAGTTAAGGTCAGGAGGATGTCGAAGGCAAAAGTGAAAGTTTGTATTCCCTCTGCTGCCTCAAAACTCCTTTGAGACAGTTGTACAGTTTGTGATAGAAATCTCCAAAAAGATTAGTCATATTACAAGAGCATTATGTAGGTGTGCTGTCTGGTTGAGGAAAATAAGTCAGGAAAGGAATAGAAGATGCGGGGCTTGAGTTTGTTCACTAACAATCTATGGGGATTATTGGAATACTCATAAAAATGTTGTTTTGGCCACATAAGGGATCTGACTATTCAGTGTATATGTAGGGCTTTGAGCTGGTTATGGACAGAGGTTGCCTCTCGAAGACGAGCCACCGTGGGATGGTGGAGAAGTTGCTTTTCTGAGGAATGCAATTTGCCCAAAATGGTAGTTCTCAGAGCTTTATTATCCTTTTTTTAAATTAGAGTCTATGGAGTTGTATTGTCTACTAAAGAAAGCTTTGTGGGCCTCCCACAGAGTGGCTTCCTCCGAGACAGAACCTTGGTTAAGTTTAGAAATTCTCCATCAGGGCTTGAGAGAGCTGTTCTCTGGTAGCATCATGGATGAGGAGAAAGTAATTTAAGCGCCAATTACACATTTTTGAAGGTGCGGCTGACAGGGTTAGATCCAGAAAAATTGGGGAGTGATCAAAGGGGGCAGAAATTAAGAAGTAATCCAGCCTAGAGTACATTTTGTGAGAAGGGCTTCCGATCACGCTTCAGTGAGGGAATTAAGGACGGTACGTTGTCCTTGTAACGGGGATCCAGTAGGGGGGCAACCCAGTAATCAGCACAAGTTACTATGTGGGAAACTCGGCAGTCATTGCGGCGACACTGCAGCATGTAATCGCTCATGTGTGCCAGGCTGCCCAGAGGCAACGAAAAGCTGTCCTCTGTGGGAGGTGTATCCTCTGTGTCCTCCGTATCCCCCCAGCCACACACCAGTGATGGCCATGAGCTGGCCTGGGTGCCACCCTGCTGTGAACATGGTTCCATATCCTCCTCCATCTCCTCATCCTCGTCCTCCTCCAGAACTGTGCCCCTGCTGGACAATTGTGTCCCTGGCGTTTGTGGGTGCAGGAACCCACCCTCGGAGCCACTTGCGAATGACTGCCCTGAAAGCCTTGGAAATGATACCTCTTTACCCTCCTCCTCCTCCTCCTCCTCCTCCTCATCCTGTGCCACATCCTCTTCCATCATCGCCCGAAGTGATTTTTCAAGAAGGCATAGAAGTGGGATAGTTAAGCAGAGAACGGCGTCATCGGCACTGGCCATGTTGGTGGAGTACTCGAAACAGCGCAACAAGGCACACAGGTCTCGCATGGTGGCCCAGTTATTGGTGGTGAAGTGGTGCTGTTCCGCAGAGCGACTCATGCGTGCGTGCTGCAGCTGAAACTCAACTATGGCCTGCTGCTGCTCGCACAGTCTGGCCAGCATGTGCAAGGTGGAGTTCCACCTTCTGGGCACGTCACATATGAGGCGGTGAGCGGGAAGGCTGAAGTTATGCTGCAGCGCTGACAGGCGAGCAGCAGCAGGGTGAGAATGCGGAAAGTGCGCACAGACAGCCCGCACTTTCTGCAGCAGCTCTGACATATCGGGGTACTTTCTAAGGAACCTCTGCACCACCAAATTCAGCACATGCGCCAGGCAAGGGATGTGTGTCAAACCGGCTAGGCCCAGAGCTGCTACGAGATTTTGCCCGTTATCGCACACCACCAGGCCGGGCTTGAGGCTCACTGGCAGCAACCACTCATCGGTCTGTTGTTCAATGCCCCTCCACAACTACTGCACGGTGTGTGGTTTTTCCCCCAAACAGGCAAGTTTTAAAACTGCCTGCTGTTGTTTACCCCTGGCAGTGCTGAAGTTGGTGGTGAAGGTGTAACGCTGACCGGAAGAGGAGGTGGTAGAGGATGAGGAAGCGGAGTAGGAGTTAGGAACAGGAGGCAAACTGAAGCGCCCTGCAATCCTTGGTGGTGGAAGGACATGTGACAAACTGCTATCCGCCTCAGGCCCAGCCACCACTGCATTTACCCAATGTGCTGTTAGGGAGACATAACGTCCCTGACCGTGCTTACTGGTCCACGTATCCGTAGTTAGGTGGACCTTGCCACAGATGGCGTTGCGCAGTGCACACCTGATTTTGTCACCCATTTGCTTGTGCAGGGAAGGGATGGCTTGCCTGGAAAAGTAGTGGCGGCTGGGCACAACATACTGTGCTACAGCCACCGCCATAAGGCTTTTAAAACTCTGCGTCTCCACCAGCTGGAATGACAGCATTTCAAAGGCCAGGAATTTTGAAATGCTGGCATTCAGGGCCATGGATCGCGGGTGGGTAGGGGGGTACTTCCTCTTCCGCTCCAGTGTTTGGGAGATAGAAAGCTGAACGCTTCCACGGGACATTGTGGAGATGGTTGTTGGTGACCCAGGTGGTGGTGTTGCTGGTGGATCCTCTGTTTGTGGGGTGGCAGGTGCCACTGTCACTACAGAGGTGGATGAAGAGGCCAAGACTGCAGCAGCAAAAGAGGAAGCAGGAGGAGCCAGAGACCTTTCTTGGTTTTTGAGTTGTGCACTCCACTGCAGCTCGTGCTTTGCACTTAGATGCCTGGTCATGCAGGTTGTGCTCAGGTTGAGAAGGTTTATGCCTCGCTTCAGGCTCTGATTGAACAGCGTGCAAACCACTCGTGTCCTGTCATCATCACATTGCCTGAAGAACTGCCACACTAGGGAACTCCTTTGAGCTGGCTTTGGTGTGCTCGGTCCCTTGCTGCATTGGGCAGTAGCAGGCGTAGTGTCTAGGGCACGGCTACTCCGCTTTTGCACCCTGCTCCCTCTTCTGCTGTGCTGGTGGCTCTGTGCGACTACCACCTCTTCCTCCAAACTACTCAGGTCAACTGCATGATGTTCATTCCATGTGGGGTCGAGAAGCTCATCGTCCTCCACATCGTCTTCCACCCAGTCTTCACCCCTGCCCTCCTTGTCGGTCTCCACAATTTAGAATTCCGCAGCAATTGGCACCTGTGTTTCATCATCATCCGAGACGTGCTGTGATGGTCCTCCCATGTACTCATCTGGAGACATAAGTGGTTGGGCATCGGTGCACTCAATCTCTTCCACTTCTGGGGTAGGGCTAGGTGGATGGCCGTGGGAAACCATGCTAACAGAGTCATCAAAAAGAAGAAGAGACTGCTACATGACTTGGGGCTCAGACTGCTTGGCTGATTTGCAAGGGGGTGAGGTGAAAGATTGATGGACATCGGCTGCAGGTGCCAACTCTGACCTTTCAGCAGAAGACTGGGTGGGAGACAATGTGAAGGAACTGGAGGCACTGTCAGCAACCCAATCTACTATCGCCTGTACTTGGTCTGGCCTCAACATTTGTAGAGGCGCATTAGGCCCTGCCAAATACTGCTGCAGGTTCTGTCGCCTACTCGCAGCTGAGAAAGGTGTTTCACCTGTGCGTGTAGCTGGTACAGATCGACCACGTCCTCTCCTTGCAACAGGATCTCCACCAGCAACACCACGACTCAGGCCACGTCCCTTATTTGATCTTCTCCTCATATTTATCGAATTTTGGATCTTCCTCTAAATGGGTTTTTATTGATAAGAAGAATACAACAGTATGCAAAAGGGTGTATCTCACTGTACCATATGCAGACTAGGCTGCAATTAACTTTTTATCCCCTAAATGTTTTTTTATTGCAAAGCGGAATACAACAGTATGCAATGGGTGTATCTAACTGTAACATATGCAGACTAGGCCGCAATTAACTTTTTATCCCCTAAATGGATTTTTATTAGAAAGCGGAATACAACAGTATGCAATGGGTGTATCTCACTGTAACATATGCAGACTAGGGCGCAATTTATTTTTTTCCCCTAAATGGGTTTTTATTGCAAAGCAGAATACAACAGTATTTGCTCAACCCTAGCTATGAATACTTTCCGAATGCACTGTATATTGGGCTCAGCCTGATTGGAGGATCAAAATAAAGCTTCTGTTTACAACTAGTGTTGGGCGAACAGTTTGGCCCAAACAATAGTTATGGAGAATTGTCTAAGAGGGGAATTCCCCTAAGTTTGGAAGATCTCCTCTAACCTCTGATTGTGTTTCTGGGGAGTTAGAGGATGTTAGAGGGAATTATCCTCACTGCTACACAGATTGCATAAAATAAATTGAAATAAATTGATATTAACCCTTCCTAACTTTATCAAAAACCCAAAAAATGTAATACATACATTTTAGTGATTTGCCTTCACCTAAATTTAAAATGGCCCACAGAAATGTATTCGACAAAGAAATCTCAACTGCTGAAATATTATTAGTAATTTACTAATGTGTTCACTGCTGCTTATTATAGGAAGCATTCAAGGGTCTTTTACTCATATCTATGTCAATGCTTAAAATATTAGGCAGGGAAAAGCTCTCCACCTAGAAGATAAGATTGATTTAATTAATTAAATCTTAAACCAGGCAAACATTCCATGGATGTTGCAGATTTCTGTTAGAAGTCAGGACTGAGATTCTATAGGATAAAAAATCTTATCACCATAATACATGAACTCTGATCAAGTAGGATTGAAACCCAGTAGCCTTGTCCCTGACTAAACCATAAGAGTCGCTAACTTTATTTCTTTCATAAATTCCAACTGGGAATCAACAGCCTTGCTACTCTACAAAGGCCTTCATAAGGAATATGCTTATATTTCTTGGATTATCTATTGTAACGGTTTGACTCAAATAGTTTAAAAACACCTATATTATGAATTTCTAACAGCCCAATATCAATAAAAAGTCACGTTCAGTCAAGTATACCCCTCTCCCTCATGTATCTCTTTGTTGTTAGCTATACAAGGTAAATCAAAGACTTCAGATGTGTGGGACACAGAATATTAATGTACCCTTTTGCTAACAACATGTCAATGTTTACCTCCTTTCCTCTGATAACCTTACCAAATCTTCATAGAGTTCTTGATTCGGTTGTGGTAATATCAGAACTGAGGGTGAACAGATTTAAATTTCTACCTCCTAACATTAGAGTAGGTCCAACTTCAATACCTAAAATCTAATATAAGTATTACCATGTTAATGTCTTAATGTAGTCTTTAATTCTGTGTCTCAGTGCTGCTTATATCCTCCTTTTTGCTGTCACTTCCTGTCTTCAAATATGCACTCCAGTAAGTTCTGCATGACATTTCTCAGACAAGGATTTCTGATGGTAATAGCAGTGGACACACAGCCACCAATAGGCTGCTAAAAACAAAAACTGCAGATTTAAAAAGAAATATGAAAAAACTTTGAAATTACATTAACATGTTAAAAGTTAACATGAGATTTTAGTAATATAGTTTACATATACTGTACTCTAACCTTCTGGAAACAGGATCTCCGTAAAACTTTTGAACTGCAGAGGTTGCAAAGGTTGGCAAATAAGGGGTCAAAAATGTAATTTATAATAAAATAAGAATAATAAAGAAGATCGACATATATAGTATAAAAAATATGATTAGTGACACATGGGGTAGCAGGATGCTCCACTTATTCAACAGGACCTTTGTAAGATCTGTAACACATATTGGACTCAATTCACAAAGCTTTAGCACAAGGAGGATAATTATCTTTTTTTTTTTATTTTAATTTAATGTTAATTATTACCAACTTCTATTTTTTTATTATGTTTTACTTGTTGAAAAAGATTTAAAAATGATTAAAAAGGATATAACTATCCTTATATTTTAGAATATACAGTATGTGCAATTACCTGTCTTAGAAGGGCGAAAAAAAGAGATAATAAGAACAATATAACTACCTGTAACTTATAAATGTTTGTTTTAAACATTTTGATACAATTATTGCATACTGTAATCATTATGTTTTAGACCAGCCCTTTATAAAGGCCACTAAAAGTCTAGATCAGAATCTTGCAGTAGTTCTGTCTGCATCAATCATCACTCTATAAGTTCCACATGAATACCCACAATTTAATCTCAGAGCAACATTACTGACATCCATTTTTTTTCAGTCAATCCCCCAACATTATTTAATTATGTCAGTGCCTGAAACTGTAAATTCCAGTTACAGATTGCAAATTTATTTTTCTACCTTTGCTGTCATAAATTGGCTTATGTCCTCATCACCAGCCTCTCAAGGCATTTGATGAACTACTCATGATGAGGAAGTCAATGATATCATGACAGTGTATAACTCCAAACAAGGCCATAATTCATCCAAATACATACTTTTCTCATTTGCTGTCACTAAGACATTGACCTTGATGGTTGGCAAATTATTAGTACATTTATTACCAATAAAAGCAATTACTTGAGAAACAAAGCTGCCATATCTCAAGCAAGATGCCAAGTAACCCACGCACACCTACCAAAGATTTATCTCACGAAAGACCAAATATCCATATCACATACATTGTATTTTTCATATTTTAAATATTTATTTCAAAAGTCTGTTTGCTTATGTAGGCAGGCCTTCTACTTCATTATACCGGAAAATAATTAATACAAAATAACAATGTATATCTTGGGCTAATGATGTATTTCTACAAAAAGTTTCAATGTAATGTGCATAGTGAATTTTTACATATTTGGAAATGAACTACCAAAAAACACTTTCCACCTTTAGGACAAGATTTCAGCTGCAATCGATTCCTCTTCCACAACTGAATTGACATAACCCCCTACTAGAACAAATATATCCATTAGAACTTGGTCAAAGACTAACCTACAGTATGTGCCTTTTTATATTTGTCCGCCCTTCCAGTGCTCCTTACCATTAAGACCAGTTATAGGTGGAGGGGGTGACCATTTTTTGCATTATAGTTGATATCTACATTGAGCCAGGCAATGCACTGACACCTTTGCCGCCATTGTGCAATGTGCTGGGTGTTCAGTGTGACCCTGTGCCTTTAAGGAGGGGTGAGCTCCCTCTAGTCTCCTGTCCTCCATCTATCCCATTAGATGCATGTGCTCTCGTTGTGGAGACTCTTTAAATTTTAGAGTTAAGGACTGCAGATTACAGGGTGCCTTGCCGGGGCCTGCAGCTTACGCATGTATTTGCAAATGTGTGCAACCAAACTCCTGTTTTTAACGCATACTGTTAGACAGTTCAATTTGGTTGGTCGCTGGCTGGTTGATAAGTTGTGACTGGAAATCTCTTAGTTTTTTTGCACTAATCATCAGTGCCCTAATTACAGAAAAGTAAAAAAAAGTGCCCACAATCAGTGCCCATAGTGCTACCAGTCAGTGCCCATCAGTGCCTGATCATCTGTGCTGCACATCAGTGTTCATCTGTGCCGCCAATCAGTGCCCATCAGTGCCGCCCATCAGTGCTCATCAGTGCTGCCCATCAGTGCCACCTATCAGTGCTGCCCATCAGTGCCACCTATCAGTGCCACCTCTCCGTGCCCATCAGTGTCACCTTTCAGTGCCAATCAGTGCTGCCTATCAGTGATCATCAGTGCCGCCTATCAGTGTCACCTATGGGTGCCCACCAGTTCGGCATATTAGTACCGCCTCATCAGTGCCACCTCATCAGTGCCCATAAGTGCCACCTAATCAGTGCCCATCAGTGCAGCCTATCAGTGTCCATCAATGCACATCGGTACTTAGTTTCAAAATTTACTGACAGAAAATAAGAAAAACTTTTTTTTTTTTTCTAAATTTTCTGTCTTTTTTTTTAGTAAGAAGTAAAAAAACCCAGCAGTGATTAAATACCACCAACAGAAAGCTCTATTTGTGTGAAAAAAATTATAAAATTCTAATATGGGTACACTGTAGCATGACTGTGCAATTGTCATTCAAAGTGTGACAGCACTTAAAGCTGAAGATTGCCCTGGGCAGAAAGGGAGTGAAAGGGCCCTGTATTGAAGTGGTTAAAGTTAAATATACAGTCATGGTTTTTTTCTGGATTGAGATTATTGGTTTGGAAAATGGGAGATCCAAACTGTGACCAAACTTATATATAAAGCTATGGAGGTCCTGGTTACCTGAAAATATCTGGTGAGTGGCCCCCCTTACACTAAGGTGGTAGAATATCACGCATGAGCATGTATGAGAAGGGAATATCTGAGAACAATCAAGCACGGGGTGTAGAAGATACCCTATTATTTATATAGAGGAAAAAAAATAGTTTATTTGTTAAATATAAATGTGTATTATATTTTTTTTGTTTTTTTGTATTGATGTCACATTCTCATAAGGATAATTGTTTATTTGTATATGAAGTAGCGATTTACATTTTTTGTATAAGCATTTTTTTCACAAGGATACTTGTATATCTTCACATGAAGCAGCAATTTAAACTACATATTATTTTTATTGTGAAGCGCCTCAAATTTAAATCAGCAGTTAAGTATTGGAAGGGCTGGGGGGGGGGGGGGGGCTGCTTCACACAAAAGGTTTTTTTTATCTTAATGCATAGAATGCATTAAGATACAAAAAAAAATGCCTTCTTCCTTTACAATTCCTTTAATATTGAATAAGCACAGAGACAAAGGTCAGATTCAGGACACATCACATACGTTTGAGAATCCTTGGGCCAGTGATAAAACCCTAAAAACAGTAAACATCAGTTAACTTTCCAAGGCCCTATGTATATTCATGTAGGCTTATGGACAGAAAGGATAAACAAGGCTAGTTAACCAATGACCAACTATTGTCTGAGCTCTGAAAAAGATAAGCACAGAGGAGACCTCACCGAATTAACTATTTTCCCTGTAATAATTTCACCAGCTAATGAATGACATTAACTGCTTCCGGACCGCCGGCCGCACACTTACTGCAGCAGGCTAGCCCTCCTTTGCGAACCAACGTCGGTTGCATGCTTGGTGCTGGGGGCAAACGCGCACCGCTGGCGGCGTGCTCCTGCCCCCACTAGGCAGTTGTGTCATGTCTCTAGACCTAAACCCTATTGAACATCTGTGGAGCATCCTCAAATGGAAGGTGGAGGAACGCAAGGTCTCTAATATCCACCAGCTCCGCGATATCGTCATGGAGAAGTGAAGGAGGACTCCAGTGGCAACCTGTAAAGCTCTGGTGAACTCCATGCCTAAGAGGGTTAAGGCAGTGCTGGAAAGAAAAAGGTGGCCACACAAAATATTGACACTTTGAGCCCAAATTGCACATGTTCACTTAGGCGCGTACTCATTTTTGTTGCCAGCATTTTATATATTAATGGCTGTGTGTTGAGTTATTTTGAGGGGACAGCAAGCCTACACTGTAATAGAAGCAGTGCACTCACTACTTTACATTGTAGTAAAGTGTAATTTTTTCAGTGTTGTCACATGAAAAGGTATAGCAAAGTGTAATTTTTTCAGTGTTGTCACATGAAAAGGTATAATAAAATATTTGGTGTACTCACTTTTATGAGATACTGTGTATGTATGTATGTATATATATATACATATATATATATATATATATATATATATACAGTGGGGCGAACAAGTATTTGATGCACCGCCGATTTTGCAGGTTTTCCTACTTACAAAGCATGTAGAGCTCTGTAATTTTTATCATAGGTACTCTTCAATTGTGAGAGACGGAATCTAAAACAAAAATCCAGAAAATCACATTGTATGATTATTTTTAAGTAATTAATTTGCATTTTATTGCATGACATAAGTATTTGATACATCAGAAAAGCAGAACTTAATATTTGGTACAGAAACTTTTGTTTGCAATTACAGAGATCATACGTTTCCTGTAGTTCTTGACCACGTTTGCAAACACTGCAGCAGGGATTTTGGCCCACTCCTCCATACAGACCTTCTCCAGTTCCTTCGGGTTTTGGGGTTGTCGCTGGGTTATATGGACTTTTAGCTCCCTCCAAAGATTTTCTATTGGGTTCTGTGTACTGGCTAGGCCACTCCAGGACCTTGAGATGCTTCTTATGGAGCCACTCCTTAGTTGCCCTGGCAGTGTGTTTTGGGTCGTTGTCATGCTGGAAGACCCAGCCATGACCCATCTTCAATGCTCTTACTGAGGGAAGGAGGTTGTTGGCCAAGATCTCGCAATACATGGCCCCATCCATTCTCCCCTCAAAACAGTGCAGTTGTCCTGTCCCTTTTGCAGAAAAGCATCCCCAAAGAATGATGTTTCCACCTCCATGCTTCATGGTTGGGATGGTGTTCTTGGGGTTGTACTCATCCTTCTTCTTCCTCCAAACACAGCAAGTGGAGTTTAGACCAAAAATCTCTATTTTTGTCTCATCAGACCACATGACCTTCTCCCATTCCTCCTCTTGAGCAGGGGGACCTTGCGTGCACTGCAGGATTTTAATCTATGACAGCGTAGAGTGTTTCTAATGGTTTTCTTTGAGACAGTGGTCCCAGCTCTCTTCAGGTCATTGACCAGGTCCTGCCGTGTAGTCCTGGGCTGATCCCTCACCTTCCTCATGATCACTGATATCCCACAAGGTGAGATCTTGCATGGAGCCCCAGACCGAGGGAGATTGACCGTCATCTTGAACTTCTTCCATTTTCTAATAATTGTGCCAACAGTTGTTGCCTTCTCACCAAGCTGCTTGCCAATTGTCCTGCAGCCCATCCCAGCCTTGTGCAGGTCTACAATTTTATTCCTATTGTCCTTACACAGCTCTCTGGTCTTTGCCATTGTGCAGAGGTTGTAGTCTGTTTGATTGAGTGTGTGGACAGGTGTCTTTGATACAGGTAACAAGTTCAAACAAGTGGAGAACAGGAGGGCTTCTTAAAGAAAAGATAACAGGTCTGTGAGAGCTGGAATTCTTACTGGTTGGGTAGGTGATCAAAAACTTATGTCATGCAATAAAATGCAAATTAATTATATAAAAATCATACAATGTGATTTGCTGGATTTAGATTCTGTCTCTCACAGTTGAAGAGTACCTATGATAACAATTACAGACCTCTACATGCTTTGTAAGTCGAAAAACCTGCAAAATCGGCAGTGTATCAAATACTTGTTCGCCCCACTGTGTATGTATATATATATACCAATGAATTATAAACAGACAAATGGACATATTCATATAATTGTAAATCAGAAAAGGATACAAAAATATGTTATACAGACAAGATAACAAGATATTACGTCTTTGGAAAAAGGTTACCACTACAGTTGTTTATTAGTAATCTATATTATTAGGGAAATGTGTGTGTGACATAACTATATTCAATTAATAGTGTATTTTAGTATTCTATACATATTTTGAGTATTCCAATTGCTCTATAAAGAATTACAATTTCTGATCATCAAAAAAAATGTACTGTTAAATAGTGCTGCATTAGAATTGTATACTCATCTGATGGCGTTACCAGATCTCCTAACATATATATATTACATGGCCACACTTGTATCATGAGAAAGTGCACAGTCCTACAGCAAGTTATTTAGAACAAATATATCCCTTTTCTTAGAATGACACTTGTTCCTCCTTACACAAAGGAGCAGATACCAGTCCTGCTGATGTCTTTTTTCAGCCTCACTAACTATGTAACTATGTAACTTGGTGGCTAAGAGAGGCAATGCTTAATCAAATAAAGTCATTAATATTTAGATACATTAACCAATGCTGAGAAGTTCCACCTTCTGAGTTAGGCTTATTATAATTTTATGAGCCTATTGTCCAGAATGGTATATAGGACTGGGAGAGGAAGCCTTTAGGACACTTCATACACTACAGGACTTCACTTCATCCACACTTCACCCACTTCATTCCCACCTTAGATACTTAGCATCACTTGCCAAGATGCATCTACACTTTGATGAGATGTCATTTTGGGAAAGGCAGCCATCTTAGGGGACTCTGGTAATGATCATTGTAAGTCAGCAGTGATTTTGGAAGGGTAATTATGTTATGTTGATCTTACCTGATTCATTGATTTAACTTCTCAAAAAAATTAAAAGAACACTTTAAAAAAAATCAGATCTCAATAGGGAAAAATATCATGTAGGATATTTATACTGATATGGACTGGGTAATGTATTAGGAAAGAATGAGGGCTGAATTCAAAGACAACCCAAAAATCACAATGAAAAAACGATGCAGCAGGTTAGTCTATTTTTCTGAAATTTACTTGCAGAAACTCAAAATGGTACTTAGTATTTTGTATGGCCCCCACATGCTTGTATGCCTGCCTAAAAACAACAGGGGATGCTCCTAATGAAAAGACCAGTGCATGATTGAGCTCCTGAACAGACTGAGGTGTAACCTGGTGGCTTTGGATGGAGTGAAACATAATGTCCCAGAGGTGCTCTATTGGATTTAGGTCAGGCAAGCACGGGGCCATTCAGTGGTATCAATTCCTTCATCTTCCAGGAATTCTCTGCATATTCTTGCCATATGAGGCAGGCATTGTCGCGCACCAGGAGGAATCTAGGACCCACTGCACCAGCATAGGGTCTGACAATGGGTCCAAGGATTTCATCCCCATACCCAATGGCAGTCAGGGTGCCATTGTCTAGCCTGTAGAGGTCTGTGCGTCCCTCCATGAATATGCCTTACCAGACCATCACTGACCCACCACCAAACAAGTCATGCTGAACAATGTTACAGGCAGCATAGCATTTTTCACAGCTTCTCCAGACCCTTTCACGTCTGTCACATGTGCTCATGGTGAACCTGCTCTAATCCGTTAAAAGCACAGGGCGCCAGTGGCGGACCTGCCAATTCTGGTGTTCAATGGAAACTGGCAATCGAGCCCACGGTGCCGGGCAGTGAACACAGGGCCTACTAGAGGAAGTCTTTTTCTGATTGTTTGTTCAGAGACATTCACACCAGCCTACTAGAGGTCATTTTATAGGGCTCTGGCAGTGCTCATCCTGTTCCTCCTTACACAAAGGAGCAGATACCAGTCCTGCTGATGGGTTAAGGACCTTCTACGGCTCTGTCCGGCTCTCCTAGAGTAACTGCCTGTCTCCTGGAATCTCTTCCATGCTCCTGAGACTGTGGTGGGAGACACAGCAAACCTTCTGGCAATGGCAAGTATTGATGTACCATCCTGGATGAGTTGGACTGCCTGTGCAACCTCTACAGGGTCCAGGTATCGCCTCTTGCTACCAGTAGTGACACTGACCCTAGCCAAATTCAAAACTAATAAAAAACAGTCAGAAAAGATGAGTAGGAAAAAAATGTAGTGGCCCCCACCTGTAAAACCATTCCTGTTTTGGAGGTTGTCTCATTGTTGCCCATCCAGTGCACCTGTTGTTAATTTCATTAACACCAAAGCAGCTGAAATTGGTTAACAACCCCCTCTGCTACTTAACCAACCAGATAAATATCTCAGGAGTTAAATTAACTTGATGCTATACTCTGATTAAAAAGTGTTCCTTTAAATTTTTGTTGAGCAGTGCATTTAAATATACTGTACTTAATATTGATTTTTTAGGATATTTTTATTATTATTCCCCCAATATCCATATATCCAATATCCATAACCATTTAATATTTTTCCTTAATTTTATTTTTGTTTTTCCAATTTTTATCATTTTTATTTGGAGCTATAGTAGCGTACCATTTTTACTGTTGGCTGCTTAAATCGCAGACTTTTTGTCTTATAGTTAATTATATACATATGTGTTATTGTATCCATGGGGAGAAATTAATCCTTTCATTCCATTCATATTGTATCAAAACCCATTAGCAAATGTTGCATAAAAATTTGTAATTTCTGTAAGATTTTATTTCTGTACATTCATAATCTAACTATCTATTGTGAATACATGTTTAGTGAAAACATATCCCATATTTAGCCTGTATTTATATTGTTATATCTGTGTTTTTGAAAAAGAAATTTGATTGGTAAAACTACTCATTAAAATTATTGTTCAGCCAAACGCAAAATGCACAACAGTTAAAAGTTAAGAATTGGGATAGCAAATTCTGACATCACTATTGCATGTATTAAAAGGGTTATTTTTTAAATAGGAATAGGTCTGTAGATCAAATTGAAGCACAATCTGAAAAAACATGTAAAAAAAAACAGTATGTAAGAATATTAACCACTTCAATACAGGGCCCTTTCACCCCCTTCCTGCCCAGGCCAATTTTCAGCTTTCAGCGCTGTAACACTTTGAATGACAATTGCACGGTCATGCAATGCTGTACCCAAAGTACATTTTTATAATTTTTTTTCACACGAATAGAGCTTTCTTTTGGTGGTATTTAATCACCACTGTTTTTTTTTTTTTTTTTTTATTTCTTACTAAAAAAAAAAAAACAGACAAAAAGTTTTTCTTATTTTCTGTCAGTACATTTTGAACTGATGTGTGCTGATGAGGCAGGACTGATGTGCACTGATAGGCTGCACCGATGAGCACTGATGAGGTGGCACTTATGGGCTATGATGAAGTTGCATTTATGGGCACTGATGAGGTGGCACTTATGAGGAGGTACTAATATGCCGCACTGGTGGGCACTGATAGGTGGCACTGATGAGCACTGATAGGCGGCACTGATGAGCACTGGAAGGCAGCATGGATGGGCACTGAAAGCTGGCACTGATGGGTACTTATAGGCAGCACTGACAAGCATCACTGATGGGCACTGATGGGTGGCACTGATGGGCAGCACTTATGGGCACTGACAGGCAACACTGATGTGCACTTACAGGTGGCATTGATGGGCACTGGTGGGCAGCACTGATGGGCACTGATGGGCAGCACAGATGATCAGGCACTGATGGGCACTGACTGGCAGCACTATGGGCACTGATTGTGGGCACTGATGGGCACTGTTTTTTTACTTTACTGTAATCATGGCACTGATGATCAGTGCCCTGATTACCTGTCCTAGACTCCCCTTTGAGGAAGAGCCGCTGATCGGCTCTCTTCGCCACACACTCACGACAGTGTGAGGCGAGGAGAGCCGATAAACGGAATTTCCTCATTTACACATGACCAGCTGTGATTGAACACAGCGGATCACATGGGTAAAGAGCCACGTCTATGGAACACTGCACGATCATGATCGCTGCACTGCATGCCCCCCGGGGGCTCGTGAGGGCGTCTATTCTGGGGCGCCGTCATATGACGTTGTCACAGAACGAGAGCAAGTGGTTAAAGAAATACACAAAAAAGAAAGCCTGACTGTAATCAATAACAGGATTTAGGCATTACTTTGAAAACATTTTGGGTGCCTACATTCTTAAACAGTTTCAATGAACCGTGAGTTTGAGCCACAAGGCGTTCCATCCATTAAATATTGGCAATAGTTTCTATTAAACAGATCTGAGAATGGGCTTTATTGGATAACCTGTTGGATTATATAAGTATACAGGCTGCAGTTAATATATGAGTGGTAAGCTCCTCAGTGTTTTTAGAGATGCCAGTAAATAGAAGGCCGAAGGTTCCATTCAATCCTGAGAATAGCGATTTACTGGATTTCTTCAGGTGTTTTTTAAGCGTTTTTGCAGCTTTTTACAAACGTTGTTAAAGACTTTTAGAAGTGTATTACAAGCGTTTTACAGCTTCAGGGGTTTTTGTTTAGCCAATAGAAAGAACTAGGGGGAGGACAGGGAAAGGAAACTAGTGGTGGAGAGCTTTTAAGTTAGGCATTTTAATTGAAGTCTATGGGGTCAAAAACTCGCGTACTTTTGTGAACAGGGGCCATTGAAATGAATGGGATTTGGCTTGTTTAGAGCTTCAAGCTTTAATGCAGAAAATTGCTCAGGTGTGAACGAGGCCTAAGCGAAAGTTGACAGGACCTGCAGGGAAGGAAACATCTAGGATGGTCAGATCAGGCTGGAAGGCTTTATGTGGAAGATCATTCATATGCTATTAACCATTTACAATTTAATGGTCCTGGCAGTGTGGTAAGAGACACTTTCAGTCAAGGTTCACACATATGCAATGTCAGAAATTGCATGTGATTCACACCACATTGCTGTGCAGATCACATGCGATGTATATGCAAATTCAGCCATACAGCTGTATGGCTAAAATTGCATTGGATTCAAACACAAAAGGTACAGGAACCTTATTTTTTCCTGTCACTGGATTCTGATCACATGGGTGTTCACACCCATGCAATCCAAATCCTGTCCAAATTCACAGTTCATACTGCAATCTGTGAACCAATCTGGGGGTGTCATTAACTTTGTATTGACATACTCAACGGTTTGCAGAACGCAGTGTGAATTGCCTGCGGGGGGAGATGTGATGTGGGAACCCGCACTAAAATTGGGATGGTTCTCGCATTGCATATGTGTAAACCTAGGCTAAATGGTGAGTAAGGTGGTGGAAGCACATTCTCTCCTATTGAGAAGGGGAAGACATTTGGTAAAATCACAAGTGTGTTTGCAACACTTGGCAAGAACACGAGTTTGTTTATTAATATTGTTGCTTTGTTTATAGGAACATTTTTGTTCCTGTACACTTTATAGAGTTTTGGATATTTTGTGCACTTTCACTGCAAACTTTATATGAACTTTGCACTTTTAATTCCATTCAAATATGGATTTGAATATGCACTTTAACTAATTTACCTATTTTGATATTTGTATTTATTTAATTTGGTACTTAGCGCTTCTTGAAGTTTTTTGTTTGTTTTTGTTTGCATCTCCAGCAGGTTTCCGACTACTTTGGATTACAAGCATATAATGAATCAGGGTTTTTTTAACCAAAACATTACTATCTTATACATTGTATGTTCTCCTTACATACCACACATTTGGATATTTTAGCAGCTGATTCCCATATTTTATTCCAGCATTGGAGGTTATGGGGCACTGAAGGGCCCGTTCCCATTTCCTCATATAAAGAGTGGAGTCCTCAGTCAACTTCACGAAGAATCTGATAGAGGAAATTAAAAATTGTTGCAAGGCACCCTGAACACATACTCAACATGCTCAAATTGGGTGGGACGGTCTATTGTTAAAGTAGATCCCATAAAACAAAAGTAGTGTGTGAAATAAAGATAAAAGTAAAACATATTGATCGGTCATTTTATTAGACTGTAATTCTTCTCAATTACTGAATAATTTATATAATTTCACCCTAGCCCAGGGTAGCATTTTGCTACATAATAAACTATTTGGGAGTTCAGGGTTATACAAGAGTTTATAAAAAGATGAGCAGGGGGGAGAAAAGGTACATTTTCAGATTACATTTCCTTCAAATAGAAACCATAAAAAGCATATGGGCAAAGCATAGATGTGATAAAGAGTATTGGATAGGCATGGGGACCCTCTATCCTCAATACCACAGTGCCCCCCTGCCTTTAGTTTATTGGCTACCAAATTTGGCTGGTATGACCTCTGATGTATCTTTAATCCTCTCACCTTGGCCTATTCATGGTCTATACCTAGCAGAGGATGTCTCTCGAGAATTGATTTGGCCCTGGGTAATGATACATTTATTACTAAATTGTCCTCTATTACTTTTACCAGTGTTACTTAATATTCACCCTGGCTTGAGGGGGGTGAGTTAGCCAGTTGGTGATCTTGGTGTCAGGGCACTACCAATGTCATTGCTAATCAGCGAATTCACGCATTGGCGCGAACACGCATGCGCGCCCAATCACGGGCGAACGCAGTCCGAAATGTGTGTGCGCCAATGCACACGCGCATACGCAAGTGTGTAATGGCGCTTGGGGCTAAACGGCCTATTTAAAGCCAGCAATCTCAACAACAAGTTGCTGGATGATCAACAGCCTCCCGTGTTCCCTGTGCCTTGTAACCTGCTGATCGTGATTCCCTGTTGCCGACCCGGACTGTCTGACGTTGTTTCTCCTGGCTCCTGACCCCTTGGCTTACTCCTGGTTTCCTGATGTCTGCTCCTATACTTGACCTCGGCTTGGCTCTTGACTTCTCTACAGCATACTCCCAGTCTGTTTCTGTTTGCATCCCGCTACTGCCTGGCTTGCCAAAGTGTTCCGGACCTGCTTGGAACTTCACAACAAGCTTTGTTCCTGCTTCCATCTGGTCATCCCAACCGGCAACCCGTGCAACTTCGGGCACAGCACTCCCTGTCCCACTTCCAGGGGTGCTCTTCACCTAGCCGCAAGGGGGAGCCCTCTCTACACTCCGGCTTCAGATCAGGTACGTGACACTTGGCGAGTTTAACTCTTTTGAATGTCCTTGATTGGGCGCAATAACAGGATACCGGACCAGCCAAATGTTTTTTTAGGGGCTCATGGTACTACTAGGGATCTGATATTTAGGGATACATTAAAAGCCTATTTGCGAGGAGCTCCCAGGTATACCATATTATATAGAAGATCATCCTCCCAAGATGATAAAGAACTAGTGCAGGCTTATCAGACAGCAGACGTGATTTTTGGTCTCTCCTAATATTGCTATTTGAATACATTGGGAGCATATGTCCCGCTCAAATGTCTGCCAATGGCAAGTGTAAAGTTTTTTTATGCCCAACAAAAATATTTTGAATGTGGTAATCAATCCAGTAAGTTATTAGCTCATATGGCTAAATAACAGGCAAACAGTTCGGTAGTGACTAAATTAGTACGGATAGATGGCGCTGAGACCCATACAACGGAGGAGATTCTTTCCTGCTTCCACAAATTTTATACTAAAATGTATGCTACTATTCTTACTAATACTAGTCAGGATATTGAATCTTATCTCTCTGATTTACAATTTCCCACTCTGACACAAGAACAAGTGATATCACTAGATACAGATATAACAGAAGATGATATCCATGAAGCTTCCCTTGGAGTTCTTCTGCAGATACCTGGATGTCATTGCACCAATCCTAGTGCGAATTTACTCTAACGCCTTTCAGGTGGGGAGGCTGCCACCATCCATTTACTCTGCCTCTGTTGTACATATACCCAAACCTGATAAGGACCCTACTGATTATGCTTATTATCTCCCAATATCTCTGCTAAACATAAACTACAAAATACTCTCTAAAGTTTTTGCCAAACGACGTAATTTTGTCATCCTTAGTATTATTCATCCAGACCAGACTGGCTTCATGCCAGGAAAGTCCACAGCCATTAACATCCACAGAAGACAATTGATTGTACAGCTTCCAGAGTATTTACCTGAGTCTAGTGTGCTGGCCTCACTAGACACCGCTAAAGCCTTCAACTCCATAGAATGGCCTTTCCTGTTAGCTGCTTTACGATCTTTTGGCTTTGGTGAGAAATTCCAAAAATGGGATTCTATTCTTTATGCAAGCCCCACTTCTTACCTTTTGGTCTATGGATTACTATTCACGTCTATATCACTCCACAGATGCATCCAGCAGGGATTCCCTCTGACTACTACTTTTTGCAGTGGCTATAGAAATATTGCCATTGAGATTTCAGTCTCCTCTCCTTATAGGCATTGCTTTGGGCAATAGGTCTGACATTATAGGATTGTATGCAGATGATCTTTTCTTTTATTTACAAAATGCTTTGGTGTTTTTGGGTACGGCCATACAGATAATTGATCGGTATGGCAAATACTCAGGCTTTAAAATTAATTGTCAGAAGTCAGCCTTGATGCCTTTTCATCCACAAACATTTTCCCAGAGAGATGATCCTGGCCAGTCCCCTTAGGATAGTATCTTCATTTAAATATGTATGTGTAATTAGTACACTTTCTCCTTCTAAAGCCTTTAGCCCTGGTTCACACTTATGCAATGCGGGAAACACAGTGAATCCTATGCATTTCCCATATCACATTGCAATCCCACGGCGTCCATGCCATCTCCTGTGGGTGTCAATACTATCCTAATGACACCCTGAAACAGATTGCAAAACACAGTGCAATTTCTAGAATCGCATCGCAAAATTCAGGTTCAGGAGAAAAAAGGGCCCTGCATCATTTCGGTGCAGATGCGATTTCAGCTATGCAAAATAAACGGGTGAAACCACACCGCCCAGACATCATATGTGATGTTCACAGGAATTTAGTGCAATTCCTGTGCGAATCACATGTTGTGTCTGCATCGCACAAGTGTGAACCTAGACTAAAAATCTATTTAGACCCCCTTCTTCATGTGATCAAAACTAAACTCCATGTATGGGCTAAACTTTCTATGTCGGGGGCAGGCCGAATAATGATAATTCTTCTACCTAAGTGTCTCTTTGTAACAGCCCATATGCCGGCCGCGGTGCCCAAATCATTCTTTATGGCTTTAGGAAGCATTGCTTATCACCTTTAACTGGGTAAATAGCAGGTGAAAGTTGAAATTCTTTATTTTGCAAAGACCAAAAAATGGAGCTGGTATGGCGCTTCTTAAAATATATTTCTAATATCTTCCTGGGAAATTATGTCATTTAATTGATTGGTTGGTACCTGTTACGCTGGCCACAGTGAAATCACATTTAGCTTATGTTCTCATAGATAAACCACCTAATAATAGCTTTAGAGGCTGCTCTTGGCATGGAGCATTTGCTAATTATGACTCTAGCCCATACGGTATAGGGGAAGGCCAAAAGAATAGATGAGTTTAGCAATTCTAATCTGGACCTTCAAATTTGGCACAATCCCCATCTGCAGTTCTCCCATCTGCAGCAAATTACAGACAGTTCCTTCTGGTAGCATAAGTGTCTTATTACTTTGGATGACATATACACTGATAATGTACCGTCCTCTTCTGAAGAAGAGAAAGTGCGAGCTCCCCCTCACTGCCTTTTATAGGTAATTGCAGTTTAGACATGCTCTGCACACCCAGTTTAGTACTACTACCACTACATTTTCTAAATACCCTCTAATAGGCATATTACGGTCACAAGGACCTGAGGGTCTCACCTCTAATGCATACTCCCACTTGCTATATGTTATGCCTTATAAAACCCCTTTGGTGATACGTTCAAAATTGCAACAACATTTAGCCTGATTTATCTAATGGAGATTGGGAAGAAGTATGCTCCTCTCACTTACATGTATCCCCAGCCAATAATAATATACTTATACAACTCTATATGTTGCATCAATCCAACTTAACCCCAGTCAGGCTTCACACCATGCACCTCATACCTGTTCTGAATTGCACTATATGTGATTGCTCGGGTGCTGATTTAGCCCATGTCATTTGGTTCTGCCCTCCTATTGCCAGATATTGGCAGCAGGTGATTAATACTCTTTCCACTATTTTATCTGTACCTGGGGCATGTTCTCCCAAGGGTATGCTTATTGGTATCCTGGATGAGGAACAGTGGCTGAGATACATCACAACAATGTTGAGAGAAACACTATTTTTAGTGCACAAAGCTATAGCACTTTTCGATCTATTATCCCTTCTGTATGAAAATGGCTGCAACTGGTGAACCAAATATTACCATATGAATAACTTCATTTTTTTTTAAATACTTTTTATTGGGTTTTTAACAGTACAGGTTATCAGAAAACATTTCAATGTACAAGAACCGTGGTATAACAAGTGAAGCAAAACAGAAAACGAACAGAAAACATAACTGGGTGTCAGCATAGCAGTCAGCGAAAAAATGCATAAAGTTGTACTGGCGGAATTTTTTTTGTATAAAACTTTTTATTCAATTTTAACATGAAGTTACAGACAACAGGAATATACAATTCCAAGGAGTAAATGCTGAAAACAAACGATGAATATATTATTGAACCAGAGATGTAACTAAGTAGAACTACTTCACTACTGTACTTAAGTAGCGAAAGGCGGTATCTGTACTTTCCTGGAGTAGAATTTTTTTCTCCTAGTTCCATTTTACTTCACTACATTTTTTCGATGATTTCAGTACTCTACTTTTTTTTTGTGCTGCATAGTTACTAGTTACAATTATAAAAATTACCACTGCCAGAACAGTAGATGGCAGGTAGGGATGATCGAACTTTTGAAAAGTTCGGATCGACCAGAACACCCGAACTTCACGAAAGTTCGGTTCGGATTTCAGAACCCCATTGAAATCAATGGGACCCGAACTTCGGTAATCAAAAAACACCATTTTGAAGCCCCAAAACCCAATAAATGCCCCTAAAAAGTGCCTAGGGTTCTGGGTCATGCCCCATTAACTATTAATGACACAAAAAAAGTTCTTAAAAATTGTCATTTTTGATAAAAAAGCCAATTATTGAAAAATTAAAAAAAAAAAAAAAAAAAGAGATTTTTTGATTTTTACTTTGGATTTAGTATCTGGGGGGTCTAAAAGGTGTGCATGTGAAGTTTCAGCTCTGTAGCATGTCCAGAACCATGAAAAAAAGAGATAATTTTTCAGTAGAACAGGGATGTGGTTCGGGAGCCTCCTTTAACTTTAACACCTATATGATCTTTTTTTCTGGTTCTGGACATGCTACAGAGCTGAAACTTCACAGGTACACCTTTTAGACCCCCCAGACACAAAATCACACAAAAAAAGTTCTTAAAAATTGTCATTTTTGATAAAAAAGCCAATGATTGAAAAATTATAAAAAAAAAAAAAAAAGAGATTTTTTTATTTTTACTTTGGATTTCAGATCTGGGGGGTCTAAAAAGTGTACATGTGAAGTTTCAGGTCTGTAGCATGTCCAGAATAGAGATGTATAGAACTGTTCGCCGGCGGACAGTTCCCGGCGAACTTAGCATGTTCGCGTTCGCCGCTGCGGGCGAACATATGCGATATTCGGTCCGCCCCCTATAATACATCATTGAGGCAAACTTTGACCCTGAACTTCACAGTCAGCAGGCACATTTCCAGCCAATCAGCATACCTCCCTCCCACACCCTCCCACCTCCTATAAATAAGCAAGGGCAGCATCCATCTTAGATCATTCTGAAGCAGTGTGTGTAGTGAGAGCAGGGAGAGTGTTGCTGCTGCTGCTGTTAATAGCTAGGGACAGTTGTTAGTCAGTGTTCCTGGTCTTGCTAGTCAGTGTTCTTGGTCCACTACTGCTGTAAGGACAGCACCCTGACAGCACCCCAAAAAGCCCTTCTAAGGGCTGGTATTTGTGTAATTTTTTATATATATATATATATATATATATATATATATATATATATATATATCTAGTGTCCCCAAAAGCCCTTTAAGGGCTGGTAATAGAGTTTTTTCTTTTTATATATATATATATATATATATATATATATCTATTGTACACTGCAGTTGCCTGCCCGCTGTGTGTGAGAGGCCACAGACCCACCACAGACTGTACTGTGTGCACACCACACTCATTTCGGGTGACACAGGCACAGTACCTTGCATTTTAAAAAATATTTTTTTTTTCCTCTGTCATAATTGCAGTGAGTGCTGTGTCAGGTCCACAGAGTGCACTGTACCCACTGCAGTGCACTGCCCACCACTGATATATATACGGTGGCACAGCATCTTGTTGCAAATTGAAAAAAAATATATATTTTTTATTATTGCAGTTGCCTGGGCTGCCAGTGACTGTCAGGTCCACAGAGTGTACTGTGCCCACTGTAGTGCCACTGCGTGCCCACCCACCACTGATATATATATACGGTGGCACAGCAGCTTGCAAAGTTAAAATATATATATTTTTTTTATAATTGCAGTTGCCTGGGTGCCAGTGACTGTCAGGTCCACAGAGTGTACTGTGCCCACTGCAGTGCCACTGCCCACCCACCACTGATATATACGGTGGCAGGCATGACTTTTTTTGGATTAGTGTCTGGGGGGGTCTAAAAAGTGTACCTGTGAAGTTTCAGCTCTGTTAGCTGATTAGGGTTAGGTTTAGTGTTAGGGGCTAGGGTTAGGGTTATTTTTAGTGCTTAGGGTTAGACGGTTAGGGTTAGAGGCGTAGGGGTAGGGTTACTAACTCTAACCCTAAGTATCTCACCGTAACCCTAACCCTAGCCCCTAACACTAAACCTAACCCTAACCCTAACCCTTAAAGCCCAGTTCCTGTCCCATTTTGGTCGGTTCTGGTCTGTTTGCGGTTGTTTGCGGTGCGTTAAACGGGGAGTTTGGTCTGTCACTTTGAAGCGGGCGTAACCCTTACACTACCTGATCGATAAAACATCATACCTGATCGTATACACACACTGGATGTTTTAAAGCACGTTATTCCAAACAATTTAGGAATGTTAGGCGATTTATGCCCTTTATGGAATAAAACCTGACTCTGCGTCAACTACGTAATTTTCCATGGGAGTTTTGCCATGGATCCCCCTCCGGCATGACACAGTCCAGGTGTTTGTCCCCTTGAAACAACTTTTCCATTACTATTGTGGCCAGAAAGAGTCCCTGTGGGTTTTAAAATTCGCCTGCCTATTAAAGTCTATGGCGGTTCGCAATGTTCGCCGGTTCGCGAACATTCGCCGATGTTCGCGTTCGCCGTTCGCGAACGGCGAATTTTATGTTCGCGACATCACTAGTCCAGAACCATAAAAAAAAAGATCGTTTGTATTAGAAAACTTTAAGCACAGGAATATGGCTTCTCTGCTGTAACACCTTGCCGGTTTAATAGAAGGCATTTTTTTGGGTTCTTTGCAGTCAGGAAAAACATCTGAACTTGTGTATAGTGGTACTGTGCACAAGTTCTGATGTTTTGCCTGCCTCCAAAACCCCCCCAAAAATGCCAGCAAAAACACACCTGGGCATTTTTTTTTTGACGCTAGCGTTTTTTTTGGCATTTTTTGGGGTTCTTTTGAGGCAAGCAAAACATCTGAACATGTGTATAGGGGGTATATATAGACATATATGTCTGAATATATACCCCTAGACATATATAGGTGTGATAGTAGCAGAAATAAATGCTTGCGCTAATGAAATCATTTACAGTAATATATTTCTGCTACTATCACACCTATATATGTCTAGGGGTATATATTCAGACATATATGCCTATATATACCCCCTATACACATGTTCAGATGTTTTGCCTGCCTCAAAAGAACCCCAAAAAATGCCAAAAAAACCGCTAGCGTCAAAAAAAAAAAATGCCCAGGTGTGTTTTTGCTGGCATTTTTTGGGGGGTTTTGGAGGCAGGCAAAACATCAGAACTTGTGCACAGTACCACTATACACAAGTTCAGATGTTTTGCCTGCCTCAAAAGAACCCCAAAAAATGCCAAAAAAAACGCTAGCGTCAAAAAAAAAAATGCCCAGGTGTGTTTTTGCTGGCATTTTTTGGGGGGTTTTGGAGGCAGGCAAAACATCAGAACTTGTGCACAGTACCACTATACACAAGTTCAGATGTTTTTCCTGACTGCAAAGAACCCAAAAAAATGCCTTCTATTAAACCGGCAAGGTGTTACAGCAGAGAAGCCATATTCCTGTGCTTAAAGTTTTCTAATACAAACAATCTTTTTTTTTTATGGTTCTGGACATGCTACAGAGCTGAAACTTCACATGTACACTCTTTAGACCCCCCAGATCTGAAATCCAAAGTAAAAATAAAAAAATCTCTTTTTTTTTTTTTTTTATAATTTTTCAATCATTGGCTTTTTTATCAAAAATGACAATTTTTAAGAACTTTTCTTGTGTGATTTTGTGTCTGGGGGGGTCTAAAAGGTGTACCTGTGAAGTTTCAGCTCTGTAGCATGTCCAGAACCCCAAAAAAAGATCATATAAGTGTAAAAGAGGGGTCCCACCATCCCTGCTCTACTGAAAAATGATCTTTTTTCTGGTTCTGGACATGCTACAGAGCTGAAACTTCACAGGTACACTTTTTAGACACCCCAGACACTAAATCCAAAAAAAGTCATGCCTGCCTCCAAAAATGCCCGATAAATGCAAGAAAAAGCGCCGTAGAGAAGCCGTATACCTGTTCTAATAAAAATTATAAGAAAATGCTAATTTTTGGGGGGTTCTGGACATGCTACAGAGCTGAAACTTCACATGTACACTTTTTAGACCCCCCAGATACTAAATCCAAAGTAAAAATCAAAAAATCTCTTTTTATTTTTTTTATTTTTTTTTTTATAATTTTTCAATCATTGGCTTTTTTTATCAAAAATGACAATTTTTAAGAACTTTTTTTTGTGTGATTTTGTGTCTGGGGGGTCTAAAAGGTGTACCTGTGAAGTTTCAGCTCTGTAGCATGTCCAGAACCATAAAAAAAAAGATCGTTTGTATTAGAAAACTTTAAGCGCAGGAATATGGCTTCTCTGCTGTAACACCTTGCCGGTTTAATAGCAGGCATTTTTTTGGGTTCTTTGCAGTCAGGAAAAACATCTGAACTTGTGTATAGTGGTACTGTGCACAAGTTCTGATGTTTTGCCTGCCTCCAAAACCCCCCAAAAAATGCCAGCAAAAACACACCTGGGCATTTTTTTTTTTTTTGACACTAGCGTTTTTTTGGCATTTTTTGGGGTTCTTTTGAGGCAGGCAAAACATCTGAACATGTGTATAGGGGGTATATATAGGCATATATGTCTGAATATATACCCCTAGACATATATAGGTGTGATAGTAGCAGAAATATATTACTGTAAATGATTTCATTAGCGCAAGCATTTATTTCTGCTACTATCACACCTATATATGTCTAGGGGTATATATTCAGACATATATGTCTATATATACCCCCTATACACATGTTCAGATGTCATGTCTGACATCAAACATGTCCTCAAAAAAACACTGGCAGTGGCAGCCCCTGCAGCATAAAAAATGCTTGCTGGTGAGAAGCCACATACCTGTTCCGAAGCAACTAAGAGAAATGATCATTTCTCTATAGCGGTCACCCTGCTATGGAAGGGTTTTGTCACCCTGCCATAGCAGTCACTGTCAGTTAACCCTACACTACACTACGGTCCCCTGACACTTAACACTTTCCCTACAGAAACTAAATTTTTGAAGCTAACTTAAGTGTAAAGGAGCACTCTAACTACACTAGATATCCCTTTCCTCACACTAAAAATAGCTAAATGACACTTTTAAAGTAAAATTAACAGAACTGCTTCCACTCTCTTCCATGTCCAGTATAACAATGCTGGGAATATGGCGGGGGCAATCTTATATACTGGGGGGCGTATTCACTAATGATTGGTCTAGGGACCCCCTAGTCACTCCAATCACATTCCTAGCATTCTCCTGCCCCCTCAATTGGCTTTTGCTAATGGTTCTGGTCCAATCACTGGCTTTTAAAGCCCATTTCCTGAAGCATTGCATTTTGGGCGGTTCTGGTTGCCAAATTCCGAACTTTTTGGGCAAAAAGTTCTAAATTCGGCCGAACCTCGAACACCCAATGTTCGGGCCGAACCGATGGTGGACCCGAACCGTTCGATCATCCCTAATGGCAGGTTTCATGAAGTTCAAAAAAATGTGTATAATGTCATGTGTAAATCAGCGCATACGAAAATAAATGCTACTGTATGTATAAATAAAATGGTCTACATATCTGCTGTTAAGGGGAAAGAGAAGCTCCCCCAACCAAGGAGAGTCACAAGTGTACATAGACCTTTTTTCTGGTAAGAGGCTGATTTTGCTTTTTTCACTGGAAGTTGAGAGCACAGGTTTTGCAGTTTTGTTTCACTGGAAGAGTCTATTTGGATATTATTTTGCAGTTACCTTCATTCGCCGGGTAAGGGGGAAATCCACAAGGTGGTGGGAGTCTGCACCTATTATTTGGAATAGCACCTGTTTGATTCCTGCACCTTTGAAAACATATTCATCTTGTTTTGCCACATACAGGTATATATGGTATTATGGCATTATATATATATGGACTTTTTATTGACTTTGATTTCATACACTCTTTTTTTATTTCATTATTGGAATATATTGTTGTATATCACATTGGTTTATATATGATTGTGCGCACCAATAAGCTGTGGAGAAAAAAAACATGCAGGGAAGAGAAGGAGGGATGCTTTAAAGGGGGAAGGGAGGGACATACTTTATCTGTTTTTGTTTACAAAAAGTTACAGCCAAAGGAATTGTGATTGTCCTTTAGGTTAATCATTTGAAATAATAATAAACAATATGATGTTCAAACTTTTGACTTCTTTCTTTAATAACTACATAACACAGTACTTGTACTTTTACTTTCAGTACTTGAGTAGCAATTTTTTTTTTTAAAAAAAACTACTGGTACTTTTACTTTCAGTACTTGAGTAGCAAAATTAAAAAAAAAAAAAACTACTTGCAATACTTAAGTACAAAAAATGTTGAATACTTTAGTACTTCTACTCAAGTCACTTTTTGATAGAGCATTTCCACTTCTACTCAAGTCACTTTTTGATCGAGCACTTGTACTTTTACTCAAGTATGGGTTTCGAGTACTTTATACAAGTGTGTATTGAACAAATGCAAAGACAATAAGTACATATTCCTTAGTCACGATCAAATGCATGTTTGAAGCCAGAGACCTTAGTCGGTGTAGTGTTACCCATCACCCACTAGATGTCGCCAAAATCCTAATTTAGCAGGCATACATCCCTCTTGCAGGGTCGAATAATTGTGATATCCGGACACCCCATGCAAGGACACCCCTAATGGGAACTACACTGTGTCCACGCCTGGGGCGCCAGACACCCATGGGATAGAATAGCATAACGGTAGCTGCCTTGGGGAAATAGTTTAATCTATTAAGCCATGAAATCCAAGGTTGCCACAACTTAGACATACGGTTAGAAGATTGGTTCTTCAGGGACAGAGAGCGCTCATAGGCGAAGTTGGTAGTAACCATGTCAATCACTCCCTGAAGTGACGGTGGGATGAGTAGTCTAGCTGCAAGTAGGCAGTGGGTTAAAGTGTGTCTTAGGGGACAAGGTATCTGCTCAGATCCCAGAGAGAGGAGGGCCAAACCAGGCTCTGGTGTGATGCAATGTTGAGTCATGTCGGAGAGGAATGAGAATACTTCACGCCAAAACTTTTGAATGAGTGGGCACTGCCAGAAAATGTGGAAGAGAGTACCTGTTCCCCCACATGATCTCCAGCACAGGCCGTCGTTGTTCACGTCGAATTTGTGAATTATATCTGGTGTGAGGAACCATCTAAGTGAAATTTTCAGGGTTAATTCCCATAAGTTGGAGTTACATGTCGCTGAGTAGATTGTACAGAGCGCTTGGGTCCACTGTTTATCCGTGTATACTGTGCCCAAGTCCCTTTCCCATTGGGTGTGGGGAAGAGATTTGGAGAAGACTAATTTTTGCTGGAGAAGATTATAGAAGGTAGTAATGCCGTTTACCTTAGGGGATGTACTGGAGGTCAGGTATTGCCAAGCTTGTGTCTGGATAGTTAGCGGCCATATTGACAGAGTAGCAAGGAAATTACGTGTTCTAAGGTGCAAAAAGAGGTCAGCGTTGGGTAGTTGAAATTGATTTTGTAATATAGGGAATGGGATAATTTTGGAGTATTTGTATAGGTCATTTATATTGGATATACCATGTTTGTGCCATAGTGTGAAGCATGAATCCGCTATCAAGGAATGGAGGGTAGTTAAGGGGATTTTAAGTTCCATGCGGTCAGGGCCCATGGTGCTTTGGTTAATTAATGCTTTCCATGCTCCAGCTGAAGCCACCATGGGGGGAGGGAAGTGGGCTGGTATTTTTACCCCTAGGGATGTGGCCATAAGCCATGCAAGGAGGTAGGATCTATTGCAGTGAGTGGCTTCAATATTTCGCCATAGAGTTGAGGTGTTGGGGGCAAACCATTCGCATAGTTGGGTAAGGATAGAGGCAAGGTAATAATCGTAGATATCTACATAACCAGCCCCACCTTGGGCACGTGATTTGATGAGTTTGATATGTGAGCATCTGGGCTTCTTGCCCTGCCAAATGTATGTAGAAATAGTGGTTTGTAGTGAGCGAAATAATTTTTTGGGTACGGGGATTGGCAGTTCTAAAAAGGTAAAGCAATTGTGGAAGGTACATCATTTTGAACGCTGCCAACCTCCCCAGCCATGAGAAACCTGAGGTCTGTAGATGTTTGAGATCGGATTGGAGTTTGGTACGAGCTGGAATGTAATTGTGTAGGAAGAGTGTTTTCAGGGTTTGCTGTTAATTTTATGCCTAGGTAGGAGAGGCTATGCTCTGCCCAAGTATATGGGAACTGCTGTTGCAACAGGTTACTGGAGGAGGCATCAACCCCAATATTAAGAATATGCGATTTAGTTTCATTGACCTTGTACATTGACACCTCCCCAAACCATTTAAGTGTCTTCTGGATTTCCAGTAGGGAGCTAGTTGGATTAGTGATCATGAGGATAACGTCGTCAGCAAACAAACTAATTTTATGTTGGGTACCCGCTATAGTTATGCCCGATATACGATTGTTGGAACGAATGTGTTCTGTCAAGGGTTCCATGACCATATTGAATATTATGGGCGAAAGTGGGCACCCTTGCCTGGTGCCATTTGTAATTGTAAAAGGGGTGGAGATTGCCTCCAGTGTGCATACCATAGCTGATGGGTTCGAGTACAGAGCCATTATGGCTCTGTAGAGGAAGCCATGGATTCCAAACTTACGGAGAAGCCCACGTGGTGAATGGCATTAATGACCCTCTTAGTGGCGTCCAACGCCTGGCGACCCTTCGTGAAGCCCGATTGGTCTTGGTAAATGATTGTCGGGAGAACATTGAGTAAGCGTAAAGCAATCATTTTAGAATAGATTTTCGCATCTAAATTCAGAAGTGAAATTGGCCTAAAATTTTGAGGCTGGTTTGGTTCTTTCCCTGGATTTGGTAATGTTATAATCATTGCGCTAAGCATTTCTTTTGGGAAGGAGGAGGTGGCGGCCGCAGAATTAAACACTCTAACTAATAAAGGTGTGAGAGATTGGGAAAACCATTTATAATATTCTGCAGTGAATCCGTCTGGGCCCGGGGACTTTAGATTAGGGAGGGAAGATATAGCCTTATCCACTTCTAATGCAGAGAATGGTTGATTAAGGGCATCCAAGGTATCGGAAGAAATGGTAGGTAAATTGATATGGCCAAGAAATGTTTCAATGTCTGTGGGTCGGGGTTGGTGACTATTCAGATCTGCCTGGATATTGTAAAGGGTTTCGTAATATGCGCTAAATGCGTTTGCTATAAGAGCGGGCTTGAGGAGTTTTTCTTTAGTGTGGGGATGGAGGATGTGTGGTTTTCTCGCCTTAAGCCTCTGTCCCTTGAGTCAAAGGGCCATGGCTTTAGATGCCTTCTGACCTGTGGAGTATGAGTTTGTTTTCCATTTTTTAAGGGTGTCGCTATATTTTTCTAGTAGCATAGCTCTCAGGTCTTGCCTGAGTGCGAAAATTTGGTTGGTGAGGTCCCCGGAGGGGTTTTGCTGATTTTGGGAATCTAAAGATGTCAGTTGTTTAGTGATAGCATCTATTCGCTGTGACCTCCTTCTCCTTTCTTTAGCCCCTTTTTGCATAAGCACCCCCCTCAGAACTGCCTTGTGTGCATTCCACAAGACCACTGGGTCCGAATCGTCCGTCACATTGTCGGATATGTAGTCCTCTATATGTTTGTGAATTTCCGTTGCATAAGCCAGGTTTTTGATGAGGTGGTTATGTAGCCTCCAAACATATGTGGATTGGGCAGGCTGGCCCAAGGATATTGTTATAGTCAAGGGGGAGTGGTCAGACCAAGTGGCCGTGTGAATCTCCACACTAGATACATATTCTAACACCTTCTTGTCTGATACACATAAATCAATACGTGAGTAGGTGCCGTGACGCGGGGACAGGAACGTGAAATCCCTCTCCAATGCGTGACAGCACCGCCACACATCATACAATTCCTGTGACCACAGATATTTAGATAGAGAGGAATTGTGGCATTTAGAGTTAGCAGTTGAGTCTATTCCACTGTCCTGTGCTAGATTGAAATCTCCGCATAAGAGAAGATTCCCAAATTGAAGGGCCTTCGCTTTATCCACCACTCTTTTTATAAACGGTAGCTGGTGTTGATTTGGGGCGTATAAGTTCACAATGGTGAATTGCTTGCCAATGATAGAGCATTGCAAAATAATATATCTGCCTTTGGGGTCAAGAATGTCAGCATGATGTCGAAAATCCAGAGTATCTTTGACGGCAATCAGTACCCCCTTCCGTTTTTTCTTGCCCAAGGCTTGGTATATAAATGGGTAATTTTTATGACCGCATTTCGGGGTTGCGTCGAGGGCAAAATGGGTTTCCTGGATACAAAGTATGTCACCTCTCAGAGATGTGGCAGTGGACCACGAGGAAGATCTTTTGGCGGGATGGTTTAGTCCTCTTACGTTCAAGGATACTATGTTGAAGGACATGGTAGAAGGTCAGACACTAAGTTATTGTGAGAAAAGTGCAGGGAACGTGTAGTGTGGAGAGGGTGATCTCCAATGCTATAACAGTACCTCACAGCACCAGTGCTTATGTAGACGTTTAGCAGGAGTGGGACCAATCTCCTTGCAACCGAGAAGTTACGGAGCAGCAATAGGTACCACAGGAGATATGTGCAACCGGTGAGTGATCAGGCGTAGATGGGTTTGGTCTCTGACGAGTTGTTCAACCGGAACTCTGGGTGTACTCTGATGAGGAGATATGAAACTTCGAAGTTGCTGTAAAACAGGGAAGGAAAAGAAAAACAAAAAAAAAAACACACAACAAAAAGAGCTAGAGAAACTGTGCTCGGGAAACCGAGATCAACAATCCGGCAACTGGGGATAGACAGCAGATGGTATCCTAGGTCAGGCTTGCTGATGGAGGAGTGGGGGTAGTCCACCTCGGGTGGAAACAAAGGTGTGGAAACACAAAGAGGGAGTGGTAGTAGGCCAGCCGGGGGTGTGTTGCTCAACTGGGGAAGCTTAGCAGGATCATGGTGTGAACCTTTGCCTGGAGCGGCCTGGGTGGTGACCCTGGGGAGGTGGCAGGTCCTTCTGGGAGTATCTTGGGGACCTCTCGGCGGTTCAGGGATGATACCCCAGGAGTGAAGCAATTTCATGCCACCTTCAATCGTGGAGATAGAATGAGGGATCCCATTGTAAGTTACAATTAGGGTCACTGGATGGCGCCATTTGTACATAATCTTGTGGTTCGCTAAGGCTTTGGTTAACGTTTTAAGCTGTCTTCGTTGCTGCAACGTATGTTGGGATAGATCAGCGAACCGTTGGATTTGCGCATAAGGAGCAGACAGAGTACCCAATGATCTGGACGCGTGTAGGAGTTTTTCCTTTGCAGGAAAAAAATTAACTCGCAGTAGAACATCCCTTGGGACTGAAGCTTCCAGAAACCTGGGCTTTGGGAGCCTGTGAATCCTATCAATGGGCAATTCAATAGGAGTTAATTCTGGCACTTAGGATGAAAATAAGGTGGTTGCATATTGCTGTAGCTCTGCAGGTGGCCCATCTTCAGGAATGCCCCTGATTTTAACATTATTGCGGCGAGAACGATCTAAATCAGCCAGCTTGTTTTTAAGCCAGATATTGTCCTCCTTATGCTCAGTATATGCATCCACCAGATTGTTAACTGTGTCAGTACATTCCTCCATTTTTTGTTCCATGTCATGCATCCTATTACCCATATGCTTCATCTCATATGCAAACTTATCCATAATGGAGGAAAGATTAGACATTAAGGAGGATTGGAATGTAATGAGCATATTCTTCATAGTTGTGTCAAGCACAGGCTGCCCTGTTGTAGGAAAGGCTGAGATGGAGGATTGTAGGGATGACATAGAGTGCATGGAGTATAGGTTAGTACTCACTGTGGGATCTGCCTGCTCCGGATCATCCATCCTCATCCTTGCTTTTGCAGGGCTTCTGGAGATTGGTGTTGCGGATGCAGAATCCGGAGGGGAAGAGGGTGATGTGATCTGCATCTGGGAGATCTGTATATGCCGCCGGATCGTTGGGGCCTGATGTCGCGGCGGCGCCATCTTGGTATCCCCCAGGATGCGAGGCCGGCCTGGAAAGAAGGCCATTAGCTTAGTGGGGCCCCGTTCGTCCTTCCTTTTGCGGGTCGCCATCTCCCCTGAGTAAAGGGCTAACAGAGGGTGAGTTCTGTGGAGATGTGCTGACCGTCGCTTTCCCGATGCTGGGTGAGAATCAAGCTTTCTACTGAAAGCTTCAGTGTGCGCACAAGCCACGCCCCCCCCCCCCCCGTACTGGCAGAATTGATAAGAGATGATATCAGGTATAAAATATCATGCAGACATTTGGGAAAAACATTAGGCTAGGTGGGTATCAGAGTGGAGCTGGGAGGGGCCCACAAATATAGGGTAGGCGGTCAGGAGTGTGGGGTCAGTTATAACAGAGGAGCTTGCGCCCCGGACAACCCCACGGGGAACCCATTGTGTCAGATTGGCTCAATCTCCCCCAGCAATTCTACTTTTTGTCACCCCTCCCCTCTCCACTTCCCCTCCAAGAGAGATCAACATACATTAAGAATCAGGATTTCGGACATTCAACCAGATAGACCATTCTTTATCACATTTAGTAGTAGACATGTTAGCCAACACCAACAATCGTTCATAGGAGTGGTTCTCGTTCACTATCTGTACCACTCCAGATATGTTCGGAGATAGAGTGGATTTCCATCTCCGCAGGATTCGTTGGTGGGTGGCCAAGAGTATATGTGAAACCACTGTCCTGTGCCATGAGGGAAATTTGTCTATGCCTAAGTGCAAGATGGCTAGAGAAGGTTCGGGTTTAGTTACAATTCCTGTGCATGAGGAGATAAGTGTGAAAACCCGGTTCCAAGGGCTTATTAGGTGAGGGCATGACCAGAGCGAGGGATAGAAGTTTCCTACGTGATCACATCCCCTCCTGCATAGGAGCGAGTAGAAAGGCCACATTTTGGCTAGTCTGTAGGGGGTGTAATACCACCGGTTCACAATTTTTATCGTGATTTCCCAGTGGCTGGAGCAGGGGGACCCCACGGCAATTGCATGCATAGCCCTTTTCCAGTCGCCAAGGCTGAATGTCTGGGCCAAGTTGGATTCCCACTTGACCATGGTGGTAGATTTGTTAGAAGCTATGTTGGTGTATAAGAGGCTATAAAGGCGTGAAATGTGGCCTTTTTCGGGGTAGGTCCCCTCCTGGGATTAAGGAGGCCTCCGGGGCCACTCATAAAGGTATACTGCTGTCAGGGAACCAGTGTCTGGTTTGTTCCAACATCGTTGCCCAATAGTAGTTGGAAAGGTCTGGCAAACCAGTGCCCCCTAGGGAGCTGTGGAGTGAGAGAGTGCGATGAGCGCATCTCGCTCTTTTCCCATTCAAAACATATGTTTTTTGGCTTCCAAATAATTTCGAAATGCGGGCCGCAGAAATGGGGACAGGCAAGAACTTAAATAAATATAATATCTGGGGAATAATGAACATTTTGATGGCCGCTATTTTGCCAAACCATGAGATCTCATGACGGTTTAAATGTAACAATTCCTTCTCCAGTTTTGGATAGGGTGAGGAAGTGAATGGCGCTACCTAATGAGGTGTTCGGAAAATCTGATTGTTTAAATATTATTGCGTCACTCCTAAAAATAAATAATAAATAAATCACTCATAATTGGTATGGCGCGTGTATGTGTATTCAATATAAATATGCGTGGTAGAAAGTAGATTCAAATTCTGTAGACAAGTTATGTGATAATCATAAAGGATAAAAAATATATATATAAAAGAATGTTATGGTGTATATAAAGTACAAACACTAAAAATAAAAAAATAAAAGTATAAGTGTCAATCTGCACGTTAGTGTACAGGGATATATAAATGAATAAATATGTGCAGACCCAAAGTGAACGTGTGCAGGTTTGGTGCAATAAATGGTCGGTGTGTTGCACAATGTGTGTGAAGCAACAAATGTGTGCACAATCAACAATAAGCCTGTATTGTGCAAGTAATAAATAATGTGAATATAAAAATTATTGTGCAAAAAATGAATGAAGGTAGCAATCGAATCTACCTTATCAATAAGTAATTGATAAGTGAGTGATATGGTAGGAGTGGAACATTAATTAAAATAGATGGATATATATACTCTATAAAATACCAATAATGAGTAAAAAATGGGAATACCGACACAATCAATAAATATAAATAAATATAGATGATAAATATAGCTGCCAATAAATAGCTACAACAGTGCAAATGTGAAAGAGAAAGAACTATGCAAATTCAGCAAGAAAACGTGGATATCACTGTAGAACGCCACAACAAATCAGTCCAAATATCATGCAATCAGAGCTGATGAAAAAAGTCCTATAATTATGTAGTCCATATAAAGTGGCTATGGTGCTCTTTTCTCTATGCCCGGAGTGCAGTGAGTGTGCGGAAGGTAAAGTGCTCCCCTAATCCTGGGGTCTTGCGCTTACCAGATTCCCGTACCCCTGCAGGGGTAACTAGCGGGTCGATATTGGGGATCGCTCCCATACACCGGCGACCTGGTCCCTTCTAATGCACTTCCTCCTTGTGCTCGATCTCACTCCGCCATAGGGTATATAGTATCAGCTCAGTAAGGAAAAACATCCAGTACAGTCCCCGGGTATAAAAAAAGGAAAAAGGAGCCTCCGATAGTGTAATATCGTTAAAAAATTTTTATTCCAATAAAAAAGACATTTACTCACATAAGCTAAGAACCTGTAGTACGTCCATCTGGCATAGGAGCCGCAACCTCCTCTCTCGTGGTGCCCACCTGGGAGTAGCGTGCGTGCCAGCCGCCGGATGTGCGTTCCGAGCCTCGGGGTCGTTAGACGGAAGTGATGTGGTCACGATCTCGACGCGTTTCGTCACACTGACGTCATCTGGAGTAGCCCACATCCGGCAGGTGGCACGCACGCTACTCCCAGGTGTGCACCGCGAGAGAGGAGGTTGCGGCTCCTATGCCAGACGGACGTACTACAGGTTCTTAGCTTATGTGAGTACATGTCTTTTTTATTGGAATAAAGAAATTTTAACGATATTACACTATCGGAGGCTCCTTTTTCCTTTTTTTATACCCGGGGACTGTACTGGATGTTTTTCCTTACTGAACTACTTTATACCCTATGGCGGAGTGAGATCGAGCACAAGGAGGAAGTGCATTAGAAGGGACCAGGTCGCCGGTGTATGGGAGCGATCCCCAATATCGACCCGCTAGTTACCCCTGCAGGGGTACGGGAATCTGGTAAGCGCAAGACCCCAGGATTAGGGGAGCACTTTACCTTCCGCACACTCACTGCACTCCGGGCATAGAGAAAAGAGCACCATAGCCACTTTATATGGACTACATGATTATAGGACTTTTTTCATCAGCTCTGATTGCATGATATTTGGACTGATTTGTTGTGGCGTTCTACAGTGATATCCACGTTTTCTTGCTGAATTTGCACAGTTCTTTCTCTTTCACATTTGCACTGTTGTACCTATTTATTGGCAGCTATATTTATCATCTATATTTATTTATATTTATTGATTGTGCCGGTATTCCCATTTTTTACTCATTATTGGTATTTTATAGAGTATATATATCCATCTATTTTAATTAATGTTCCACTCCTACCATATCACTCACTTATCAATTACTTATTGATAAGGTAGATTCGATTGCTACCTGCATTCATTTTTTGCACAATAATTTTTATATTCACATTATTTATTACTTGCACAATACAGGCTTATTGTTGATTGTGCACACATTTGTTGCTTCACACACATTGTGCAACACACCGACCATTTATTGCACCAAACCTGCACACGTTCACTTTGGGTCTGCACATATTTATTCATTTATATATCCCTGTACACTAACGTGCAGATTGACACTTATACTTTTATTTTTTTATTTTTAGTGTTTGTACTTTATATACACCATAACATTCTTATATATATATATATTTTTTATCCTTTATGATTATCACATAACTTGTCTACAGAATTTGAATCTACTTTCTACTACGCATATTTATATTGAATACACATACACGCGCCATACCAATTACGAGTGATTTATTTATTATTTATTTTTAGGAGTGACGCAATAATATTTAAACAATCAGATTTCCCGAACACCTCATTAGGTAGCGCCAATCACTTCCTCACCCTATCCATATACTTGATGCTTCCCTTTTAGGGTCGCATTTTTTGAAGTGGGCAGCAGCCAAGTGTGGTGTTTTTTACATAATCTCCATACACCCTTTATCCTAAGCGCGGATTTCTTTTACCATTTTTTACCTTCTCCAGTTTTGCGTGGAGGTTTTTGTAGTTAGTGTGTACCATAGACGATATCAAGGAGGAAAGAGTGATTCCCAAGTAGGGAATCCCCTCATCCTTCCATGAGAATGGGAAACGTTTTTGAAGGGAGAATTTCGTTAGCCTATCTGTGCCCAGATTCAGTATCAGGGATTTCGAGGCATTGAGCTTGTAGTATGAGATCCAAAGTGAAGTAGCGTGTGGTGGGCCGCCGGGAGTGATGATTCGGGATCTGTGAGGGAAAAGATTGTGTTGTCTGCGAACAAGTTAAGCTTATATTGGGTGTGGTTAATTGCAGTGTCGACTGGTGCTCAAAATTTTTTGGGGGGGCTCAAACAGAAAAATGTAATAGGCATTGCTTTGCGGCAAAAAACACGGTAAAAAATTGCGTGATTTTGAGGTCACAAAAGTGTGAAAAGTTCTATTCCTCGCACAAATCTGGGTCCAAAGGTATATCCCTCTTTTAAAATAATCTACAAGGGAAACTATCTTTCAGGAAAACAAACTCAATCCTAAAATAGGAATCTGACATGAATACCTTTTTTACCCTGAACCAATGGTAATCCGTCTTCAGAGAAATTCAAAGAGTGACGCATTGTGCCAACGATTGGGAGCTGATATTTAAGATAGTTAATAGATGGTATCTCACACCTTATAGGTCAACCAAAAATTTTCCAGCCATTTGGGACTGCCCCAGCTTGACACATTTTTCAAATTAAGTTTTCTAAGCCCTCTCTTCCCTCACGGGAATTCTCCGGTTGCCTAACCCAGCTCTAGCTGTACTCTATATTGGTAATCACTCTTATCCTCGCTCTCTTAGGCAGGTAGTTACACATATACTGTTAGCCGCCTGCACACTTATACTAAAAAAATGGAAGTCACAAGATTCCCTCAATATCTCAGAAGTTCTGGTTATAGTCCAACATAACTATACCTTTAAATGCCTGCTATCTATCTATTCTCTTACTACATAAACCTTTGAGTATAACTGGGCAATCTGGTCCCATTTCTAAGATTTAATGGGAATCCTCTTTTTCCTGTAGGTCATGGTATGTATGAATGTACAATCAATTTAGATTTTTTTTCTTTTCTTTCACTTACATCATCACTTACCTATCCACTGACAGAATTGGTGTACCTTCAGTGTATGCTTGCATACTCTTTTGTTTTAAGTTTTATTTGTTTTCTCTATGTTCTTGTACAGTGATCTATACGAATGTATCATTTCATCGTTATATCGCAAATGCAAAGTTCTACTGTACCACTTTCTTATACTCAATAAAAATGTAATGGAAAAAAAAAAAGTGAACTGAAAGCCAGGGCATTCAAATTAATGGTGTAGTGTTGAGTGTGCGTTCTGCAGCAACTGCCAATCAGGGATATTTCTATTGGATCCCGGTTCATCAAGTGGTGGGTCTGAGGTTCTGGTATGATACCCCAGGAGTGGAGGAGGCACATGCCGTCATCTAGTGATGTATATAGTGCTTGGAGTCATTATGTGTGACTTAAATTTGTCCAGGTTGATCCACCGGTAAATCTGACTGTGAATGAGTAATGCTTTGGTTATGGTGTTGAGTTGTCTGCCTAGCTCAAGTGTGTCCTGTGAGACGTCAGCATACTGTATATTTGTAGATGAGCTTATGGATCTGGAAGAGATCTCAGATTTCTGGCCTTCTGCCTAAGGTGCTCTTTTACATGGTAGAAATGTATACACAATATTATGTCTCTGGGGTGGCCTAGGTTGACGGTGTATACGGTCAACTACCAATTCAATGTTTTTAAGTTCTGGTTGAAGGCATTTGATCAGATCTTGGTGTAACTGTCCATTTCCGTATTTGGACTGATTCAGCAATTCCTTGAATTTTGATATTATTATGGCGGGACCTATTCTCTAGATCTGCCAGTTTGTGTCTGATCCATAAATGTTTTTCCAGATTATCCTCGTCTCCATTTACAAATTAGTTGACTGTTGTCGCGATTCTATGTGAGTCACTCTTTCATCCAGTGAAGTAAGATTTGAGTGAATATTTTAAGAAATAACCCCTGCGCTATCACTTAGTAACAGAGAAATCTCTTGCAGGAATCAGGTGTAAAGGACAGGATCTGCTGCAGCTCTCAACTCAGCCTTTCAATTAAACCCAAATCAATCAAAGTAGGTATATAATAATAAAGCAGCGTTTATCCTAACATAATTAATATCTATAATCAAAAAATATAAGTGAATAAACAATTAATAATGTGTTTGATCAATAATAAATGATTAATATATTCAAAGTGCTCCTAGTGCCATCCAATGTGTAAAACTAAAATATATAATAGCATGAATAGTCCATGAGGTGCAAACTGCTGTGACAAAGGTGCTAAGTGCAAGGAGATTATATATAAATCCAGGGATGTCAATACATATAGACTCTTCGTCCCAGTGTAACGGCTAACTGTACCTCCAAAATGTATATAGTGAACAAAGTGACAAGTGCACAACAGCTGCGTAACAGTAGGATGATAATATGATGTATAAAACTAATAAACAATGAAATAATAAAAAAAAAAAAAAACCCATAAACAAGTCCATTCTGTGATCTGTTGCAGCTTCAATCATCATGCAGTGAAAGTGGCATCAAATCAGGTGGTGTAAAATCAGGTGAGTGATTCCAGGAATCAACCAGTGAGGTGTAATAGGGAGATGTGCAAAGCTTCTGGGTGTGCTACACCCTTACCTTACTGCTGTAAGGTTACAGCATTTGGATGGTGTCAATCCCGTGTTCCTGTGTGTATCCAAAGGGGATGCTGGGAGGGGGTATTTAAATTGGATCCTATCCGACTTCCACCTTCAAGGGGTGAGGGAGGGAGCTGTTTATGACCTGTGTGCTTCCAAATGGGGGCAGACAAGCAGAAAAAATTCCTCTGGTGTAGTATTTCACAACATTTATTGACCAAAAAAAGTAGCAACTTACATTTAAATTCACAGTAGTCGGTGTATACAGCTGTCCGTTACGAGCAGTCAGTGATGCCGCACTTCCGCATCCAGTCTCTGTCCCTGTGTCTCTACGCGTATCGCCATGGCCCACATGACTTCTTCATCCTGAAGAAGAGATGCAGGGACAAAGACTGGATGCCAATTAAAGGGAAAAATAAAAAATTTTCATTCATACGTTACTATGAGATACACCCGTTGGATACTGTTTTTCTATTCCGCTTTTCAATAAAAACCCATTTAGGGAAAATAATTAAATTGCTGCCTAGTCTGCATATGTTACTGTGAGATACACCCATCGGATACTGTTGTTCTATTCCGCTTTTTAATAAAAACTCATTTAGGGAAAAAAAATTAAATTGCGGCCTAGTCTGCATATGTTACTGTGAGATACACCCTTTGGATATTGTTGTTCTATTCCACTATTCAATAAACACACATTTAGGGGAAGATCCTAAATTAGAGAAATATGAGGAGAAGATCAAATAAGGGACTTGGCCTGGGTCGTGGTGCTGCTGATGGAGCTCCTGTTGCAAGGAGAGGACGTGGTCGATCTGTGCCAGCTACATGCACAAGTGAAACACCTTCCTCAGGTGTGAGTAGGCAACACAACCTGCAGCAGTATTTGGCAGTGCCTAATGCGCCTCTACAATTGTTGAGGCCAGAACAAGTACAGGCGATAGTAGATTGGGTTGCTGACAGTGCCTCCAGTTCCTTCACATTGTCTCCCACCCAGTCTACCGCTGAAGGGTCAGAGTTGGCACCTGCAGCCAATGTCCATCAATCTTTCACCCCACCCCCTTGCAAATCAGCCAAGCAGTCTGAGCCCCAAGTCATGCAGCAGTCTCTTCTTCTTTTTGATGACTCTGTTAGCATGGTTTGCCAGGGCCATCCCCTTAGCCCTGCCCCAGAAGTGGAAGAGATTGAGTGCACCAATGCCCAACCACTTATGTCTCAAGATGAGTACATGGGAGGACCATCGCAGCATGTCTTGGACGATGACAAAACACAGGTGCCAACTGCTGCGGAATTCCAAATTGTGGAGACCGATGATGACGTGGAGGACGATGAGGTCCTCGACCCCACATGGAATGAACGTCATGCAGGTGACCTGAGTAGTTTGGAGGAAGAGGCGGTGGTCACACAGAGCCACCAGCACAGCAGAAGAGGGAGCAGGGTGCAAAAGCAGAGCGCCCGTGCCCTAGACACTATGCCTGCTACTGCCCAATGCAGCAAGGGACTGAGCACACCAAAGCCAGCTCAAAGGAATTCCCTAGCATGGCAGTTCTTCAGACAATGTGCTGATGACAGGACACGAGTGGTTTGCATGCTGTGCATTCTGAGCCTGAAGCGAGACATAAACCTTCTCAACCTGAGCACAACCTGCATGACCAGGCATCTAAGTGCAAAGCACAAGCTTCAGTTGAGTAGACACCTCAAAAACCAAAAAAGGTCTCTGGCTCCTCCTGTTTCCTCTTCTGCTGCAGTCTCTGCCTCTTCATCCACCTCTGTAGTGACAGTGTCACCTGTCACCCCGCAAACAGAGGATCTGCCAGCAACACCACCACCTGGGTCACCAACAACCATCTCCACAATGTCCCGTGGAAGCATTCAGCTTTCTATCTCCGAAACACTGGAGCGAAAGAGGAAGTACCCCCTACCCACCCACGATCCCTGGCCCTGAATGCCAGCATTTCAAAATTCCTGGCCTTTGAAATGCTGTCATTCCGTCTGGTGGTGACGCAGAGTTTTAAAAACCTTATGGCGGTGGTTGTCCCACAGTACGTCGTGCCCAGCTGCCACTAATTTTCCAGGCAAGCCATCCCTTCCCTGCACAAGCAAGTGGGTGACAAAATCAGGTGTGCACTGCGCAACGCCATCTGTGGCAAGGTCTACCTAACTATGGATACGTGGACCAGTAAGCACGGTCAGGGACGTTATATCTCCCTAACAGCACACACAGGTAAATGCAGTGGCGGCTGAGCCTGAGGCAGATAGCAGTTTGGTGCATGTCCTTCCACCACCGAGGATTGCAGGGCTCTTCAGTTTGCCTCCTGTTCCTAACTCCTCCTACTCCACTTCATCATCCTCTACCCCCTCCTCATCCAGCCAGCGTAACACCTTCACCACCAACTTTAGCACAGCCAGGGGTAAACGACAGCAGGCAGTTTTAAAACTTGCCTGTTTGGGGGAAAAACCCCACACCGCGCAGTAGTTGTGGAGGGGCATTCAACAGCAGACCGATGAGTGGTTGCTGCCAGTGGTCAGTGCAGCGCTCAAGGCTAGGCCTAGCACCTACCTACCTAGGATGGTGCTACGCATCAGGGTTTATTTTATTAGAGGAGTATCGCATGTTCGCTTTACATACAAAGTGAACTTTCATCTAGATAAGCGAATGAGAAGCTAAGTAATATTTATTTTTCGCAAAGATCACCCAATCGTGAACAAGTAAAAGAAAAATTATTTTTGCCTGCATGTGTTTGTAGGAGAGACACATGGAAAGAAAGCAGACTGTCTGCACAACACAGGCAGCCATTTCAAATGAAGCCATGAGGAGATGTGAAGGACATATTTGAAAGGCGTTTTCAGCTGGAACGCAAAGATCCGGAAATCCTCCCCCTGGCTGACACACTTCCCACACTTCGATCACATCGCCGTTTGCTGCACGCCTTTATAACACGCTGATGGCTTGAACCAAGGGGGGATTCACAGATCTGCTGCTTACAGACCTTCCTACAGAAGTCATCATCCCTGCATCGTGATTTTGGTGTTGGTTTTTAATGCATTATCCTGATCGCCTAAACGTCTACTTTTGTGAAGATATAATCTCGAAGCTCCTCTTTCGCCAACAGAGATTACAGAGAGGGAATCTGGAGGGCTGATTGAGCAATCCGTGAGTGGCTGTATCTATCCATGCTGAAAGGCAGGAGTGGCTGTATCTATCCATGCTGAAATGCAGGAGTAAGGAGTTATAGGCTTGTGATCTTAGGATATAACGTGAGAGGCCAATCCATGTGGTGGTGGTCGTTTTTATGCACTGAAGAGCACTTGTGTGCCCAGTTCAGGATTAGCTACCTCCACACTCCCTACTCACGGGCTTCTGTGTATGGACTTTCACTATTAACCTCCCTGGCGGTATGATTCTGTCAGGAATTACATACCAAAAGCGGTACAATTCTTTTCATGGAAATTTGGCGTTATGTATTATAGGCCTACAATTCTTAGTAATTACTGACTTAAACCTGACCAAAACAAGAGTCTAGTAGACATCCCAGATGTGATAAATTTGAAACACAAACGCATGAATTATAATCTAATCAATAATATAATTTTATTATTTAATATATAATATATATAATAAAATTATAATATTGATTAGATTATAATTCATGCATTATATATTATATATATGTGTGTGTGTGTGTGTATATATATATATATATATATATATACACACACACATATATATATATATATATATATATATATATATATATATATGTAATATATAACTCATGAATTATAATTGAATCAATAATATATATATATATATATATATATATACACACATATATATATATGCATACATATATATACCGGTGTATATATATATATATATATATATAAAATGTGTTATGTGTTTTGTGCAACATTTTTTTTTTTTGAATTTCCCTCCCTAGTTCCGCTCCCATGCAGCATTGCTGCTGCAGGGAACGGAACTAGGAAGTGATCACACCGACGGTGGACGGAGGAGCGGCGGGACTCTCGGCTGGCGATCTCAGCAATGAGAGATCATCGCTGGATCGCCAGGAGAAGGTAAGAGAACACCGCTGCGCTCTCTGCACATCCATCCCGAGCGTGACTCGGGGTTACCGATCCTGCAATGAAAAATCCACCCCGAGTCACGCTCGGGATTACCGCCAAGGAGGTTAATGTTATGATCATATTTTTGGATTCTTGAGCGCTGCATTGTGATATTTAATGCTGTTTTTTGTATTTTGACCTGAGTGCACAGCTACTGTCATCTATACATTTATTTTGATTGTACGCTGATATATTATACTTATTCTGTTGCTGCCAGTGAGCCTCAAGCCCGGCCTGGTGGTGTGCGATAAGGGGCGAAATCTTGTAGCAGCTCTGGGCCTAGCCGGTTTGACACACATCCCTTGCCTGGCGCATGTGCTGAATTTGTTGGTGCAGAGGTTCCTTAGAAATTACCCTGATATGTCAGAGCTGCTGCAGAAAGTGTGGGCCCTCTGTGCGCATTTTCTGCATTCTCACACTGCTGCTGCTCGCCTGTCAGCGCTGCAGCGTAACTTCGGACTTCCCGCTCACCGCCTCATATGTGACATGCCCAAAAGGTGGAACTCCACCTTGCACATGCTGGCCAGACTGTGCGAGCAGCAGCAGGCCATAGTGGAGTTTCAGCTGCAGCACGCACGCGTGAGTCGCTCTGCGGAAAGGCACCACTTCACCACCAATAACTGGGCCTCCATGCGAGACCTGTGTGCCTTGTTGCGCTGTTTTGAGTACTCCACCAACATGGCCAGTGCCGATGACGCCGTTCTCTGCTTAACTATCCCACTTCTATGCCTCCTTGAAAAAACAATTCGGGCGATGATGGAAGAGGATGTGGCACAGGAGGAGGAGGAGGAAGAGGTATAATTTCCAAGGCTTTCAGGGCAGTCATTCACAAGTGGCTCCGAGGGTGGGTTCCTGCACCCACAAACGCCAGGTACACAATTGTCCAGCAGGGGCACAGTTCTGGAGGATGACGAGGATGAGGAGGAGGAGATAGGGGAGGAGATGGAACCATGTTTACAGCAGGGTGGCACCCAGGCCAGCTCATGGCGATCACTGTTGCGTGGCTGGGGGGATACAGAGGACACAGACGATACACCTCCCACAGAGGACAGCTTTTCATTGCCTCTGGGCAGCCTGGCACACATGAGTGATTACATGCTGCAGTGTCTCCATGACCGCTGAGTTTGCCACATTGTAACTTGTGCTGATTACTGGGTGGCCACGCTGCTGGATCCCCATTACAAGGACAACATACTGTCCTTAATTCCCTCACTGAAGCGTGATCGGAAGAGTACAAGCGCACGCTGGTAGACGCGCTGCTGGTGGCATTCCCACCTGACAGCGGGGGCACAGTGGAAGCACAAGGCCAAGACAGAGGAGGAGGAAGAGGTCGCCAACACAGCCATGGCCCCGCCAGCACCGCAGAAGGCAGGGTTAGCATGGCCAAAATGTGGAAAAGCTTTGTCAACACGCCACAACAACCAGCACCACCAGTTGATATGGAACGTCTTAGCAGGAGGCAGCATTTCACCAACATGGTGGAGCAGTATGTGTGCACACGCCTAGACGTACTGAATGATGGGTCTGCCCCATTCTGGGTCTCCAAATTGGGCACATGGCCTGAGCTTGCCCTTTACGCCTTGGAGGTGCTGGCCTGCCCTGCAGCCAGTGTATTATCTGAACGGGTATTTAGCACGGCTGGGGGCGTTATCACAGACAAGCGCAGCCACCTGTCCAGAGCCAATGTGGACAAGCTCCCGTTCATTAAAATGAACCAGGCATGGATCCCACAGGACTTGTCCGTACCTTGTGCAGAATAGACATTACCAGCCTTACCCAGCCGTTGTTGTATTTTTGATCTTTCTCACTCTTTTGGGGTGTACCCTAATTTAAAAAGAAATTTAAAATAAAAACAAAAACCAGTTTTGGCTACCTCGTCCTCCTCCACCGCCGCTTCCACCTACACCGCCACATGCACCGCCACCTCAACCTCCTACTCCATATGGGCCTCGTCCTCCTAGATCAAGATGATTATTTTTTATTTTTATGTTTTTTATGTTATTTTAAGTTATTTCCCTATCCACATTTGTTTTCAGAGCACTTGCCATGCTCTTAAGAAGATTTTGCTTCCATTTGCAGCCCCCTTGCCGCCATTTTAGTGCTCAAAAGTTCAGGTCACCATTGACTTCAATGGGGTTCAGGATAGGGGTAAAGTTTGGGTTAAGTTCGGGTCACAAACCCGGACTTTTTTTTCAAGTTTGGCCGAACCCGCTGAACCCGGACATCCAGGTGTACGCTCAACTCTAGTCATAATATTTTGGCTCATCTCAATGACATCACTGGGAGCTGTATCTAGTCTCACTTTAGCTGGACTACCCAGGAGAGGTGTGCCTGGAGGAGATGTAAAGGATCAGGCTGCAGCAGAAAGGACTTCCATAGCACCATCTTGGCTTTCTGTTTCAGTGCTGTGTTGTGAAGCCAGGATCTGTGTAGGGAGAGAAGGATGTGCAGCTGCCTCATTGCCATCTTGCCTCATTCTGAAGGCCTTCCTTTTGGGAGACATGCCGCCCCTGATGTGGAGGACTGCGGACACACTTTTAGGAAGATTCAGGAGCTCCGGGATGATAAAACAAGCTGTCCTGATCGGTAAGGGAGCTTCTTTACAGCTCGTCCATGGTGCTTAAGTACCCCCCCCCCCAGGTATTACATCTTGATTGATGAAGACTTTACCTACCTCTTATTCTAAGACACAGGCTGCAGGGGTGTGACTGGCAGAAATCCAGCCACACCATGTTATTGCCAAAAAATAAAAAATAAAGTAAGTAATAATACCAAAATAATATATTTGATATCAAATATACAGTATGACAACTTAAAACAGTTTATCAATATTAATTATTTCTTTTTACTCTGTAGTCCAAAGGCTGTTTTTTTTAAACATGTGACCAGCGACAGAGGACTAGAAGCTCTTTCTGCCACGGTTTCGCTGCAGACAGACTGTGAAAGAGCTGGGTCACTTGACATCTTTATATCAATTAGAAAAGAAGGTACTGATATATTTTTTTTATTGATAAAGCCCTTGATAAAGCCCTTGATAATGTCACTAGGGATGATCGAACTTTTTATAATGTTCGGTTTCTGCCAGAACATTCGAACTTCCCGAAAGCTCGGCCCGGATTTCAGAACCCCATTGAAATCAATGGGACCCGAACTTCGGTAATCAAAAAACACCATTTTGAAGCCTTAAAACCTAATAAATGCCCCTAAAAAGTGCCTAGGGTTCTGGGTCATACCCCAGGGACTATTAATCACACAAAAAAAGTTCTTAAAAATTGTCATTTTTGATAGAGAGCCAATTATTGAAAAAATTAAAAAAAAAATTCTCTGGATTTAGTATCTGGGGGGTCTAAAAAGTGTACCTGTGAAGTTTCAGCTCTGTAGCATGTCCAGAACCATAAAAAAAGATCGTTTGTATTAGGTCACTTATAGAACAGGATAGTGGCTTCTCTCTTTTCACACCTTGCAGGTTTAGTAGCAAGCGTTTTTTTTGGGCATTTTTTGGGGTCTTTTGAGGCAGGCAAAACATCTGAACTTGTGTATATGAGTATATATACACCTAGACATATATAGGTGTGATAGTAGCAGAAATATATGCTTGCGCTAATGAAATAATTAACACTAATATGGCTCTGCTCCTATAACACCTATATATGTGTAAGTGTAAAATACATATAAGTATGTGTGTATATATACCACTATATATGTCTAGGTGTATATATACATATAAGTATGTGTGTATATATACCCGTATACACAAGTTCAGATGTTTTGCCTGCCTCCAAAGATATATAGGTGTTATAGGAGCGGAGCCATATTAGTGTTAATTATTTCATTAGCGCAAGCATATATTTCTGCTACTATCACACCTATATATGTCTAGGTATATATATACATATAAGTATGTGTGTATATATACCCGCATACACAAGTTCAGATGTTTTGCCTGCCTCCAAAAACCCCAAAAAAATGCCTGCAATAACACACCTGGGCATTTTTTTTTTTTGGCGCTAGCGTTTTTTTAGGCATTTTTTTGGGTTCTTTGGGGGCAGGCAAAACATCTGAACTTGTGTATACGGGTATATATACACACATACTTATATGTATATATATATACACCTAGACATATATAGGTGTGATAGTAGCAGAAATATGTGCTTGCGCTAATGAAATAATTAACACTAATATGGCTCCGCTCCTATAACACCTATATATGTGTAAGTGTAAAATACATATAAGTATGTGTGTATATATACCACTATACACAAGTTCAGATGTTTTGCCTGCCTCCAAAAACCCCAAAAAAATGCCTGCAACAACACACCTGGGCGTTTTTTTTTTTTGGCGCTAGCGTTTTTTTGGGCATTTTTTGGGTTCTTTGGAGGCAGGCAAAACATCTGAACTTCTGTATAGGGGTATATATATATACACACACACTTATATGTATTTTACCCATACACATATATAGGTGTGATAGGAGCGTTACTATATTGGTGTTAATTATTTCATTAGCGCAAGTAGTGTTTTATGCTCCTTTCACACCTATATATGTGCAGGTGTATATATACATACATGGGTGTGTATATATACCCCCTATACACATGTTCATATGTCATGCCTGACTCCAAACATGTGCTCAAAAAATCCCTATAAACGCCTGCAGCCAAAAAGCAAGCTGACCGGCGAGAAGCCATATTAGTTCACCGAATGTGACTTAAGAGAAACTATCTTTTCTCTATAGCGGTCACCCTGATATGGAAGAGTTTGGTCACCCTGCCATAGCTGTCAGTGTCAGTTCACCCTACACTACATTACGGTCACCCTGATATGGAAGGGTTTGGTCACCCTGCCATAGCAGTCAGTGTCAGTTCACCCTACACTACATTACGGTCACCCTGACACTTCACACTTTCCCTACAGAAACTACATTTTTGCATCTAACTAAAGTGTAAAAGAGCACCCTAACTACACTAGATATCCCTTTCCTCACACTAATAAATGATAAATTACACTTTTAAAGTAAAATTAACAGAACTGCTTCCACTCTCTTCCATGTCCTGTATAACAATGCTAGGAATTTGGCAGGGGCTATCTTATATACTGGGGGGCGTATTCACTAATGATTGGCCTAGGGACCCCCTAGTCACTCCAATCACATTCCTAGCATTCTCCTGCCCCCTCAATTGACTTTTGCTAATGGTTCTGGTCCAATCATGGGCTTTTAAAGCCCATAAGGAGAAAACAAATAGTGACCCCCCTCTATCCAGACCCCTGAATGTAGAGGAAGTACCTGCAGCAGAGATCACTGTGATATTTATTACAAACGCTCTTTATGAGTGTTCTGGAGGTGAGCGGCCATTGCACTTATTTATGGATAAATGCTCACACCCTGGTGATGTATCTCCCTCCACTGCTGGCAACCTGTGAAGACACCATCACTTATTTCCACTTTATCTCTTTATGAGAGCACATGAACTTTTATGCATTTATTTTATGCACAAGGACACTTTGTTATTTACTTATTCATCCTATACCTTGCTTTTATGGGTGGATAAGCACCGTTTTACCACATATGTTTTATTAACATACATTTCCAGTATATATATTGTACTTTAGCACAGTGCACCTTCAGATTCACTGTCACTCTCTAACTGCTACATCCACATCACAGCATTGCTTTAGATGGTATTTTTTGTTAGTGATATTATTTCTTTCTCTGATCAATATATTTATTTGATCATCTTAGCACAGTGCACTTTTAGATTCACTGTCACCCTCTAACTGCTACATCCACATTTCAGCATCTTTTGAGAGGTTTTCTGATGACATATTTCTTTGTTTTGATGTATACTGTATATGTATTTGATCATCTTAGCACAGTGCACTTTTAGTTTCACATTCACCTTTTAACTGTTATCCCCGCTTTTTCATCATTTGTTTATGATGTTATTTATGGGTGAATATTTTTCTATATCCATTATATGATTTTTATCATTTTATGCATTATTCAGTAGTGTTCAGGAGTGTTCTTCTGTACATGACGATGGTTTCGGTCTGATTTCCTTCCCCTCTTCCTCCTCCTTTTTTTTTTCTTTTCTTTATCATACTTAATATGCTATTGACTCTCCTCCCCTCTACTTTCTGTGGCCCAACTAGATGTATCTTGTTACCGTCCAAGCTCAATATCTTCATATTAAACCTGCCATTTTCTCTACGTCTTCCCTATTCAGAATTCTTTGGTTCTCTGTTTACCCCATACAGGTACTTAGTAGGTAAAGGACTGCCATATTGATCTATGGTACATGTTACTGCCTTCAGATCACAGTTAAGTCAAAGCTATGCTTCTTTCAAGCGATTACCTACTCAAAGTTTCCTCTGTATCAGTATGTCTGAATACTGGCTGTATTTCACTGAACAATTGATGTCCCTCTAAGCTGTATTCTGCTTGATGTGCCTTACACTTTGGTTTATCTTTCTACTGGTTTTGTATAATAAAGAAATGCATAAAGCAAACAATTTTAATTATGATTACAACAGAAAAACCCTCTCTACATATCTGTTTTTATTCATTTATGTTATCACCTCTGGTAAATGTAGCATAATGCTATTCCAAACTGGACATACTGTATATAGCAGGAAAAAAAAGCCAAGAAATGGTATAGGGTATAAATATAAAGTCTACTTTATTATCATATGTTGCATACCAAAGCTGATTCAAAAACCATCTCCCACTGTGCAAATAAATTAAAACATTACAACGTCATATACAGGGACTTCTATAAATTTTGGAACCACGCAATCTGGCAACATTATAATGTGAGTATCACTGGATTGTGAACATAGACTGCAGGAAAATCAGAAGAAAAATATAGCTGATAATTAGCCCCTATGGTGCACATTGGAGTACAGCCTGGTACACACCAATAGTTTTTTTTTTTCGTTCAACCCAGCGGGACATACTGTATATAACAAGAAAAAAAGTCAAGAAATGGTATAAGGTATAAATATAAGTCTACGTTATTATAATATCTTACATACCAAAGCTGATTCAAAAACAATCTCCCACTGTGCAAAAGAAACAGAAAATTACAACGTCATATACAGACACTTCTACAAATTTTGGAACCACACAATCTGACAACATTGTAATGTAAGTACCATTAGATTGTGGAAATAGCAGGAAAATCAGGAAAAAATACAGCTGATAGGTTAATAACCCCCTATGGTGCACATTGGAGTAAAGCCTGGTTCACCCCAATAGTTTGAACTAAAAAAACTGACAGCTCCAGTTGGAGCCGCTATACTAACTATCTATTGTTAGTACAGCGATCTCCCCCACTGAGCTGTTGTGTTCTGACAGGGGGATGGCCCGCATGCCAGAACACTCCGGTCAGTGCTCTCAGCTATTGGCTGAGAGCGCTGATTGGGAGTCGGTCTGCTGCCGGTTTTCTGGCATGCTTGTCTGTCAGAAGCCAACCAAAATGCCAGTTTCTATAGTACCAGCTGACATACACACGGGCCTAATGTTGGATGTTTTTTATTGACCCGCCCGATTTCTCCTGACATTCAGCCCACATGTAGGGTTTAAATGTTATGCTATGCTCCAAAAACACGGGCATATCCTTACAGTGAATCCATCAGTAGCAAAAGTGGGAGGACCAAGGTTTCACATTACAGCTAAACGGGCAAAATATTTTCAAGATGATTCAATCAATTCTGAGTATGTTTTATCACGTCAAGAAACATGGTTAGTTAAGAGTATGTTTAAAGACATGTGGCACTTGTGCCATTTGCCTATACAGTATTCAGAAAAAGGAGAAGCCTTTCAAAACTTTAATGGTTTGGAATCAAGTCATTTATTTCCTACATCTATAAAAGTTATCTATTAAATTTGCCACCCTTCTGATAAGCAAAATATTGGTAAAACAAGCAGAGAGGAGATTTTAATGCAGAATTATTAATAAAATAAACAATGTGGATCTACATGGATCAGTAGCATGACCCTAGTCAACATTATCAATGAAATTCATTTTCAAGTATATTTATAAAGTCATCTCTAATCTTTGCCCTTCTGTATATACACTCACTCATGCTCAGCATGTTGTATTCACCACATCTTAGATGCCTAAATGCATTGAGTTGCTGTTATGTTATTGGCTAAGTAGCAATTTGTGTTACCAAACAACTGAACAGGTGTAACTGTCACATACCTGGTCTGTGAGTCTGACGTCCTGATGAAGACCTTGCATACAGTTCTGGCTTGGGGGCCACTGGTAGTGAGACAGCAGCCACAGAAGTACAGTGAGGTATGAGTGCCTATGATCAGTCCAGTAGTCTGTGTGGTGGAAGTCAGCAGGTGGATATGGTAGCAGAACAGGCTGGTGGCAGATGAGCTGACATGGAGCTTGGCTGGCGGCACACTGTGGTAGGCAGCTGGAAGCAGAAGGCAGATAAGAGCTTGCTGAACTGAAGAGCTGTAACAGGCTGAAGCAAGGTTCAGGGTCAGACAAGCCGGGTCGGTAACGGTTGAGCAGATGAGTTCTTCAGAGAGTGAAGCTTTATCCTTCCTCTCCTCCTGTCACGTGACCTATCACGTGGCCAGAGAGAGAAAAAAAGTGGAGGTTTCACATAATCTGCTGGGCACCTGTTCCAACAGGAGGCCATAAAGTAAGTGGAGGTCCCTGGGTCCATGCTGCACAAAGCCTCTTGCTCTACACAAATAAATGGAAATAGTGCAGCTCCAAAAAAATATTCATAGTTTAAAAAACATATACATATTAAAATATATGAGAGAAAGTCCAAAATAAATTTCCATAAAAAGTTCATAAAAAAAGATCCTGGATGGTGCAAAGTGGTGTCTCTAGATTGAACATGCAGGTGTCATAAAATGTGCAGCACCTCCACCATACACACAGATGGCTGCTCACCTTAGGACCATGACCCCCTGAACCAACAGGACGGTCAAGCAAGTATTCCCATAAAGGGATCTACTAGAGTCTCCCAATGGTTAAAGTGGATTCCTCTGTAGGATCGAGGATGGTGATATAAAAGCAAATAAAAAGAATCTAGTGCTCTCTGTTATGTAATCATTTTTTCAATAAATGTAAAACCAATTACAATTCAGGCATTTGTCACAAGTGCAAAACGAGTGCTCTGTATATACACATATAATCTGATAAGATGGCAACGGGTAAGGTCATGCGTGGCTCCTTCACCCGTACACATTACGCACTAAGGACTTCGTCAGCAGGTATATGCTAGTCCTGAAACAATAGATGTGATATGAAAAAATATCTAATACCCCATTACATATACAATAAGCTGCTTTCTTTTATGATTTGGAAGAGTGACGGCAGAAAAAAACAAGTAGTGCATTGAGGATGACCCCTTTTTTTTTATTTATACATGTTGTGGAGGGGGTGGGTTGTTTTTTTTTGCTTTTTTGTTTTTTTGTCTGAGTTTAGATCTATGCTTGTCTCAAACAATATTTGAGTCCACTTACTGTTGATTGACTCACTGCCTCTGCTGGAAGTGTGGTCCAAGCATCAATTACTCTCAATAAAATAATACTTTCTAGGATTAGTTTGGAATTTTCCTCCTGCTAGTTTGAGGTAATGTCCCCGTGGTCTTCATCTTGGCTTCATTGCTCTCCTAAGCCTTATTCACCCCCTTGATGTATTTAAAAACGATATATATTAAGTTCCTGAAGTATCTATTATCTTTTCCATGTTTTGCAGCAATGTCCTACCCTATCTAACATTCCTCAATTATTAAAAAAAAAAAAAACCCACACAAATAATATCCTTCCCTAAACCAGTAATTCAGTGTTGTATAATATTTATTAGTCAAGAGACTCTTACTTTTAAGTACAGCAATTTTTTTTAATGACAATAGTAAGTGCTTGTGAAATTTGAACATTGAGGTAATGCCCCAAATCATAGTATTCAAAAAATATTCACATTAAGATTAAAAGTGTAATCTATATTTCCCAAAATAAATTACACACTATAATGCCTCTTTAGTGTGTAAATGCTGTATAATGTTGAGAGTTTGTGCATGGTATGTAATATTCCTTTCAGTCTTATTTTGATGTCCTTTTATTTCACCTAAATTAATTCGTCACCATGTCTTCGGCTTCCAGTATTATTGTTGTGAATGAGTTGGTTAATACCTTGCGGATGAAACACCAGATGCTTGTGCTGTTCAGAATACTAATGCATATTAATGTAGAAAATATTTTATTTTCTGTCCTTTTATAAGCTTATCAATCTTTGTGCAAGATGATACTGAACATTTGAATAAGAAAAAAATGTAATTCATCTTGTATTCTTTCAATGAACACATTAAATATTGTGGCATATTTAGCATACCAAACCAGATCACCTTTTAATTTAAAATTATATATAGAAATAGGACATTTCTCTTTTTTTTTTTTAAATATAAAAAGGGAAATAAAATAGCAAAAATGCACATACTTCCTAAATTGCATAAAATCAAATATTGGGTTATATCAATATAATCACTGAATATTATTTTTGTTTATTTTCCCACCTAATTTTCTCTGCCTTCCTCACAATAAATACATACCACTAACGCATGAGATTCCAGAACAATAATGACACTAATGGTCCAAAAGTGAAGGCACAGTTACAAAACCCACTACTGATTACTGTTAAAATGATTACAGCATTTGAAGGTGAATTATCATGAATTATGTTCAGATAGATGCCAAGGAGCATGAGGGTCACATATTATTCAGGTGGTTCTCTGTCCATGTTCCAAACACTCACCCAACAGACTCCCCAGAAGGAGAAGCAACGTAGAGTGTCAGCAATAGCGTGAATGTTGCATCCTATTTAGGTCTGTGAAATACAAAGCCATTGTCAATAAACACCAAAGTGTACAGTAGGTAAACCCTTTTTGCTCCAATACCAATACAACCCTATTGTTTTATCTGTTCTATAGTAGCTATTGAAACTGCCAAAAATATTTTCAGCTGAAAACTTTCTGTGCTCTCTGCCTGTGCTTGAAGTGTATGTTGACCCTAACAATCCATTTCTCCTATTTGCTTCAATTTAATCTGTAAATATCCCATTAAAAATGCACACATGCATTATAATTTACTGATGTTTATTTAGGAACTTGTGAAGCTCATGTGCAAGGGGTCAAGTAATGTTAAGTATGGGTTCCTTTTTTTCCCACAAATAGAGGTTTTTTTTTTTTCTGGTATTTGATTACCTCTGCGTTTCGTTTTTTTTTTTTTTTTTTTGCACTATAAACAAAAAAAGAGCGACAATTCTAAAAAAAAAAAAAAAACAATTTTTCTTTCTGCTATAAATCATTCCCAATAAAAAATGAAAATATCTAATTTTTTCATCAATTTAGGCTAATATGTATTCTGCCACTTATTTTTGGTAAAGAAAATCCCAAGAAGTGTATATTAATTGGTTTGCGCAAAAGTTATTAGTTACAAACAAGGGGATAGATTTATGTCATTTTTATTTTTTTATTTACAAGTAATGGCGGTAATCAGCGATTTTTAGCGGGATTGCAACATTGCGGCGGACAGATCGGACACCTAACTAACACTTTTGACACTTTTGAGGGGACCAGTGACATTACTACAGTATTCAGTGCTAAAAATATGCACTGCTACTGTACGAATGACACTGGCAGGGAAGGGGTTAACACCAGGGGCGATCAAAAGGTTAAGTGTGCTCCTAGGGACATGCACAATGTATGTTGGCACCAGATGGACTATTTAAGGATTCTGCTGCCTAATGCTGACTGGTCTTCAGCTGTTCCCTGTGTCCGACTCCTTACAGTGAGTTCCCTTGGTTGCTGACCTGGGTTACTCCTGACCTGATCTCAGATCCTGCTTTTGTCTTGTCGATAGTTGCTGACCTGGCTCATTCCTGACTTTGGCCCTGCTCTTGATTTGGTACCTCGCTGCCTGCCTGTTGATGACCCCATCTATCCTGTGACCACACTTCTGTCTCTGATCTTAGCTTACTGACCCATTTGAGTGTTTGCCTGGCTATCTGCTGTTGCAGTTCTGCACCCCACTGAGTGTTCCTGCTGCAAGTCTTCTGGGAGCTCTGGCCAGCTACACGTCCCCGCCTTGCAGCTCAAGTGGAGTGCTTCCTTAACCTCAGCTAAACTACTGTGCATGGCTACTGTACCTGACCTGATGGTTCTCCTGCTGCCTTTTGAACCACATGTCCTGCTGCAAGTCCCCTGATCTACATCTGCAGGCACTCATGTTTCTCCTGTCCCTCGGGATCCTCCGTTTCCTTTCCAGTGGGTCCTGGGCTGGAGATACAAGAGAGGCAGACCTTGTCATTTCAGTTTCCTCTCAGGTACGTGACATATGCAGTGGAACATATCTGGACACAATTTTTTTAAATATGATCATATATACCGTATTTTCCGGCGTATAAGACAACTGGGCGGATAAGATGACCCCTCTAATTTTCATCTACCGGTAATAGTTATACTTAGGTTACCTTGGAGATATTATACTCGGCGTATAAGACGACCCCCCATTTTGGGGGGATTATTTGAGGTTCAAAAGTAGTCTTATACGCCAGAAAATACAGTAGTTTATTTATTTATTAGAAACTGCATATTTTGTTTTTCATTTGAATCTGCACATTTGTTGGGGAAGCAAATCTCGAAGCAGCAGGATTTGACTTTAACCCATGGTAGACAAGTTAATTACTGACCATTACTGTTATAGTAACCTTGGAGATTGATTTTTCCACTTTATAAGGAGAGGAAAGGAAAGAAAAAGGAAAAGGAAAAGGAAAAGGGAAGGAAAGCAATCTTTCCTCTCCATTAAAGAATGTCTGTCCTTTATTCCAGCATAAAGCTGAGAATAAATTCAATGAAAGATGAATAATTAGCCAGTGTTGCTCATTTGGCTAATGGGATTTTGTAGACCAAGCATGTGAAGCTCAAACATGTATCATGAAGAATGAACTAACTGACTATTTTTAGGATTAGGTCCACTTAAAATTATTACATCCTAGGTTATAGGTTATACTCAGATTAGTGGTGACAAAATGCATTGATTCATTCTGCATCAACTCACAAATCCTATGTTAAGTATTAGTTAAAAGAGCTGTGCCGTTTTCACAAAACAATAATATATGATAGCTGTGCGTCAGTGTGTGCACGCTCTGTTTAAAAGCTTTGCTTTCAAAAAATCATTTAAACCACCTTTTAACAGATTGAATGAATAGCATGGTAAATAGAAACAGATAAGGAACCAATTAGGACTTTATTCAGCATAGCTCTGTTAATAGAAGATGTGAATACAGAAAGAACTATTAGCTAATCTCCTAAAAATTCCCTGAAATGTAAGAATATACTTAGTTATGTTTATCTGATCAAAGCTTCTATATTTCATTACATTTTATCTCTTATATGCAGAAACAGTTTCTATTTAGGTAAGGCAATTGAGATACAAAAATCAGTTAAGTTGTCATTATCATGTTGTGGAGCACAGAGCTACAGAATCAGCTTTTCCTTGTTTGTGATATTCTGCATCCATACAATGTGACTATACTAAGTATGAATTCCATAAAAAGTATTAGGCTGCACTGAAATCTTTTTTTTTTTTTTTTTTTAAGCAGATATTCCCTGCATATATTTTTTTTTATTTTAAAACAAACGAAAAATATAAACCTTTGTATAATGTAGCAGAAAAGTCTCAAAGGACATACCTAACATGGATATGAAATAAAAGATGAATACAGTATATTGACACAAGAAGGGAATCTACTGGCTTTTCCAAAGTGCATAAACATACAGTATTTATGACTGTTCCAAAATGTAGAAACGCTTTTAAGAACATGATGTATTTACATATGCTAACAGCACACAGTCCACATTATTTAAACGTGTTTTTGAAACCTACTGTATATTCTCAAGGCAGAAAATGAAATATCATCTGTGTTACTATTGTTGTTGCTGTTCTTCTTCTTCTTCCTCTTCTTTTTTTTTCTTCAGCAAACTTATTTTAAAGTTAAGCTGATCATATGTGGTTCCGTTTTTTTGTTCAGCCATTGGGCTGAACCAAAGAAACTGAACTGATTCCCCCATGCACACATTCGTGGTGGAATGAGGAATTGAGTAGCTTTTAGGCCCCTTTCACACATGCTGTCCGTTTGTCCATTTTTCATCCATCCGTTGACAGATGAAAAACGGACATCAATGTATCTCTATGTAAAAACGGATGACAATGGATGATCATCCGTTAACATCCGTTTTCATCCGCTTCCGTCAATGTCCGTCTTTTTGAACGGATATATGCCCTATTTTTCATCCATCAAAAAAAACGGATCAGACGAAAAACAGATGACAACGGATGAAAAATGGATGACAACGGATGAAAACAGATGACAACGGATGAAATCGGATAATAAACGGATGACAACGGATGAAAAACAGATAACAATTGATGAAAAACGGATGAAAAACAGATGACAACTGACGAAAAAGGGATGAAAAACAGATGACAACTGACGCAAAATGGATGACAACTGACGAAAAAAGGATGAAAAACAGATATGAACTGAGATGAAAATAGACGTTGACTGAAGACAAAAAACGTGACTGGAATGATGAACTGAACGGACCGTATGTGTGAAAGGGGCCTTATCCAATAGGACAGTTAAACAGAAGTTGACCAGTAAATTGACTTCTGTTTAATTGCAGTAGTCACACCTGGATCGAAAATCAGCTGATCTCTGCTGAATTTAAATCAATCAATCAGCCACCTTTAGAATAGAAAGTACAATAAAAAATGATCAGACAATGTCAAAACATGTATACCCAGTCATAAATAATAATAAATAATCATAAGAGTGTACTACTTTTTACAAATACTAGGGAACCTAGTGGGGGTGGGGCTGGGTGGCTTCCTAACTTTGTGGTAAAGCCAGGTCTTTAGTATGGATAAGGGTAAAAAGCTAAAGTATTGGGAGGTGCATGCGTGGAGGACTCCAAGATGGCCACTTAGCCTTGGAGCTCCACAGCTCTCCAGTCTTCTGATTCCCGACCACAGCCTTCAGAGCACTCGTTCCTGACCTGCTCCACCAGCGATCAACATGGGAGCACCCAGAGAATAATCTGATGTCCAGAGGCTCTGCTAGGAGGAACCTATCCATTAAGCTGGACCACATCCCACGGCAGGCTGATCTATCCAAGATGGACGCCGCTACCACACGAGGCACAGACTGTGATATAGAGGAATCCATAGCTGACCAATACGCCTTGAGCCCTGCAATACCTCCTATAGTGCATGTCACAGTGAGTAATCAGCCCATTCTGCACCTTCCCCACATCTACTGAATCACTGATTGGGTGGGCATGTGAAGACCTTATCCTGACACCCATGGGTGACTTTCTTGCCCCCCCCCCCAGTTGCATGTGAGAAGGGGGTACACAATCCCCATATCACCCTTACTGATTTCCCCTCCATAATAGCTGCTTTTTCCACAATCCCAAACAGCTGCACAGGTCACCTCCTCCATCCATGCTGAACTGCAGCATTTGGGATCACGGATGAAAGTCATGGAAAAGAAGGCTGATCAATCTGTAGACAGAATTAAACAAAACACTTCCAGAATACAGGATATCCAGGATCAGTTTTGGAAACTGCATTGTCCAAAATAGATGACCTTGAAAACCGTTCAAGACGATACAACTTCAGAGTCAGAATCAGAATCAGAGGGCTCCCTGAATCAATGAAACCATGCAATTCATTCCTTCATCAAGGAATTAATCCCAGAAATCCCAGAACACCATTGAATTGGGCAGAGTGCACAGAGCCTTGTAACCAATGCAAACTGATGGTCTACCGAGAGACATTATAGTTAAACCCCACTTTTATTCTGTCCAGGAAAAGGTGATGAAGTAGTCCAGGAATTCAGATGGGCTGACAGTTTTTTGTTTTTTTGGTCGCCTATTATAAAAAAATATGGCTCCTCCGTGTCCCCTATATGGCTCCCTTTGAGATAGAAACCCCGTAGACAGTGACTTAAACTCAGCATATATCTCTGTTATTCTCAAACCTAGGAAAAATGTTAGTAACTATAGTCCAATATCACTTATTAATAACGACCTCAAACATATGACGAAAATTCTTGCATCAAGACTGTCAAGTTTTTTAGCTAAATATATTCACAAGAACCATGTGGGTTTCATCTCTGGGAGGCAGGGCCCAGACCAAGTTAGGAGAGCCATAGATATAATCTTGTTTCTACACTCTCTTTGGGATGGGAGGGCCCCGAAGGAAGGCTTTCTTTTGTCCATTGACCTCCAGAAGGCCTTAGATTCTGTCTCTTGGCCCTACCATTTTAAAATACTAGGAAGATGGGGTTTTGGCTCTAAAGTATTGGGAATCACTTAGTCTCTTTACTCTGCTCCGAAAGCACAGGTCCGCTTGATGGGTCATTATTCTAACTCTTTTCACATCAAAAAAGGGACCAGACAGGGGTGTTCCTTATTTCCCCTAATTTTTGCAACAGCTATGGAAGCATTAGCAATCGCCAATAGATCGCACCCCATGAACATAAATCTGCATCATTCACAGATGACCGACTGCTCCTTATCACATCCCCCCTGATCTCCACCCCTAATGTATTTCAACTGCTCCAAGACTTTGGTTCTATCTGGGGCTTAAGAGTAAATGTCTCCAAGTCAGTAGCACTGAACATCTCGGTTCCTCTGGAGTTAGTAGACCAGTTGAGGCACCACTTCCCCTTCTGCTGGTCCTCTGACTCCATTCCCTATTTGGGAATTAATCTAACCCACAATATTGACAAGCTATTCTCTGTTAATTATCCCCCCATGTTCCGGAATCTAGAGGAGGATTTAAAACAATGGGCAAAATGTGATCTGTCCTGGCTGGGAAGGATCAACTCTATCAAAATGACTGTTCTACTATGTCTTCTGTACCTCTTCAGGTCCCTCCCCATCCTGATAAAGAAAATGCTACTTCTCAAATTTCAATTGAAGATCATCTGCTTTGTCTGGGAGAGGAAGGGTTACCGCTGCCCTAAAGAAGTCCTCTACCGACTGAAAAGTCAAGGGGGGCTGGGCCTACCCAATTTATGGTGGTACTAGCAGGCTGCGCAATTAGCTCAAATCTCTACAGTATACTCTAGGGGTCCGAAATCTGATTGGATTTCTATTGAAAGACAGGCAGTTCCCCTGCACACTATGGACTTTCTGCTCTGGAGTCCTTCTAAACAGAAACGCACAGTCCTCACCCCCACCTTCTCTCACTCTCTGGCATTGTGTGATGCTCTATTGTGTGATGCTCTATATAAACAAGCTTTTTAAATCTCTACTATCAAACCACTCTCCCACCTGTTTAATAACTCTTCCTTTCCCCTGGGTTTGAATATACAAGCCTTTCGTTGGTGGTTCAACAAAGGACTCTTCAGAATAGGACACTTCTGTAACTCAATGGGTCCAATTTCTCTTGGATATTGTATGAAAAAACTCAAAAATGCCTCCCACTGAGAACTTTAGCCTGTCCCAGTGTCCCAGATTTCACACTTCCTACACTCTATCTGGCTAGACAAACCCAACCCCCCTCCCCCCACCCCAAATGTACAACCTATGAACAATGGTGTTCCAAAATTATGGATGAGAGGGGAAGCCTCTCTACTATCTATTCTGCCCTGGCTGACAGGGCAGATAAGTCATCCTATGCTCAGTCCTAGGAATCAGATTTGGATATACAGTGGGTCCCGGTCAAGTGGTTCCAGTGTCTCCAACGCTCCTATAAAGGTATCATGAACATATTTCTAATAGAAGCAAATGTTAAAAGCAAATGTTAAAATATTAACTAAATGGTATTATGTCCCCATCAAATTAGCCAGGATCTACCGAGATGCTTCTCCCCTATGCTTCAGATGGTGTAATCTAGTTGGCTCCATGTTTCACACATGATGGTCTTGCGCTCGTATAAGAGGCTATTGGAACAAATGTCCACCTAATACGGAAAGTTGCTGGGGCTGTTGTTCCTCAGGATTCCACTATAGCCCTCTTTATCCATAGGGTAAATAAAACCTCTAAACATGGCCTTCTGGAGAGACCGACATGGGGGTAACATGTGTGGCTCAAGTTCCTTTAGCAGAAGGGAAGAGCGCGCAGCAGACTGTGGAAATTCTTACTCGCAGGCTGGAGCAGCTGGGAGAAGAGAGGCAAGGAACATTCTATGTAGACTGTGAGACATATCACACCGCAGGGGCCAATGTTGGAACGACAGGTAAACCCGGGAAGCTCCTATACATTATGCACAGTTCAGAACACCCGCTCAGTATATTTGCTTTATTTGAGAATGGACCCTGCTTGGTTGCGGACCAAATAGCATCTACTATTCTTAGATGGTAAAAAGTATTGGGTAAATCCTTTTCAGAAGCCAGCTGGGTGAAAGCTTTTGCCACCACTTATGTTTTGTTCAAATGTATAAATCATTGGGAATTATATAAAAAAAAACTGTGAATTATTGGTATTTAACCCCTATTAAACTATCCAAATGTTATCCCTATCATTCAGCATTATGCTGGAGGAACTGTGGTGAACAGGGCTCATTGTTTCACATAATGTGGTCATGCAAATCAATTAGGTCATTTCGGAATAAAATATTTTCTATGATCTCAGAGATCGTGGGATACAGTATTGTTCCTAACCCTGAATTAGCTATCCTACATTTGAATATACATGAGATTCTGTTTAGATTCTGAGCAGTGATAATACATTTTTTGTTAGCGGCAAAGCTCTCAATAACTAGATTGTGGAAATCTCAGAATGTTCCATCTCCATCTGACACTGTTTTACTGCTTAATCAGCAGTATGAGATGGAAAAAATCTTGGCTTCTATAAATTCCCCAAAAAACTATTTAATATTAGATGGAGTCCTTGGCTGAATCGTTTTAGATGTACAGTCATGATTAATTTAGGGAAATTGGGAAGTTTGGATTGTGCGATGGCTGAATATATGTGATTTTTAGCATGGTTGAGATATTCTGGAAGGGAAGTATCCTTGTGCCCCCCCTCCCCCTTCCCCCCCCCCCCCCCCAAATTTTGTTATGCATTTCCAGTTCTAATCCTTCCAATAAATTACTATTTTTTTTTTTTTAACCCTGTTTTCTTCCCCAGTTCCCATCTCACTGCCTCCAATGCATCTTTCGGATAAATTCTTGTGTATACTGCATTAACATAATTTGTTGCAAAGATGTAATGCATGGTATAGGTGCTATCTTTGAGAAGAGAGTTCAATTCTGCATCAGCTTTCAAAAAGAGCCAATTTTGTTCCACTATACCCAATAAATAAAAATCTGTATACTCTAGAAAAAAAGAGAAACCGTTGGTCTCCCAGGGGGCTGTTCCTTACTCTTGCATGTTTTTGTTAAGTAATAAATACTAAAATGTTTTAGGGTATTCGATACTTAATACCTTGCCTCTTTCCCAGTGAGGATTTTTAATGTCCTTCCCTTTTTAATAATTACTTAAATTTCTTTTTCAAGATGATTTTTCTGTGATTTATTTTTATATAAATATTCACACATGATTTGTATAAAAATTATTATTATTATTATTATTTATTATTATGATATAGGATTTATATAGCACCGACAGTTTACGCAGCACTTGAGGGTAGACAGTACAAATACAATACACTTTAATACAGTAGGAATCAGAGGGCCCTTCTCATTAGAGCTTACAATCTAAGAGGGATCCATTTATTTATGCTCATGGGATGATATGATTTATGGTTTTGGGTTCACTTTGTATTTTATATTTGTTGTTATAACTTTTGGGACTAGCACTGTTTTATATTTCCTTTTATTCATTGTCAGGAAGTATCATTTTGATACTTCTTTAACAGGCTCCTGACCGCCCGACCGCCCGACACACATTTACTGCGCAGGCTGGCAACCCTGCGTGAACCGACATAGCCCTACTTCGGTCGCGCGCGGCGTGGTGCTGGGAGGGTGAGTGTTCACCGGCAGCGGCGCGCTCCCACACCAACTAGACAGCAGGGATGCTGATCCACAGGGCCGGTGGCCGCAATTGCCACCGGGCACCTGCGATCACTCCACGCTGACAGAGAAGGACGGTCAGCTGTTGTAAACACAGCTGACCGCTCTTCTTTCTGAAATGATCACAAAGCGCCTGTGATCCTTCTATATAGGAACACAGGTCTCTTGGGTCATTTCACAAACCCATCCTCCATACAGTTAGAAAATACTCCTCTAGGCTCACACTTAACCCTTTGATCACCACTGTGTTAACCCTTTACCTTACAATGTCATTATTACAGTAAGAGTGCATATTTTTAGCACTGATTACTGTAGTAATGTCACTGGTCCCCCCAAAAGTGTCAAAAAATGTCAGTTAGAGGTCCGATCTGTCTGCCGCAATGTCGCAGTCCCGCTAAAAAAGGCAGATCGCCCCCATTACTACAAAAAAAATGAAATAAATAAAAATGACATAAATCTTTCCCCTAGTTTGTAGACACGATAACTTTTGCGCAAAACAATCAGAATACTAATTATTGTGATTTTTTTTTTACCAAAAATTTGTGTTAGAATATAAATTGGTCTAAAAGGATGAAAAATTCTGATTTTTAATTTTTTGGGAATGTTATATAGCAGAATGTTAAAAATATTGTTTTTTTTTTTTTTTTTTTCAGATATGTCGCTCTTTTTTTGTTTATAGCGCAAAAAATAAAGATTGCACAGGTGATCAAATACCACCAAAAGAAAGCTCTATTTGTGGGAAAAAAAGGACATCAATTTTATTTCGGTACAGTGTCGTATGACCATGCAATTTTACATTAAATTAATGCAGTGCCGAAACGCAAAAAATTACCTGGTCATTAAGGGGGCAAATCCCTCCAGTCTAGAACTGGTTAAACAGCAGCTGCTGTTTCTCAAATATAAGCGATCCATGGTGCAGACATACAGTATATATATATATATATATATATATTCACACGTTATGTTAAATTTTCTGAGCAAAGTGTCCCAGAGTTGTTGGTTTGTGAAGTAGCCACTGACTATTTTATAAAGCTCTTCTTTAAGCTAGGCTAAAAACTGATTTTACAGTTTTTTTAAGTTTTCAAAATGATTTTGCGGAGTGATACACGTGTCTTTTATATTCTTGCTTTTGGACACATGTTGTGTAGGTGCAAGGACAGGGACATATCCGTGCCATGTATACAGTCAGTAAATATGGAATAACCATACCCCTTCATTGTTTGGCCATAACCCTAACTGCTTTTATTTAGATCAGTGCGTGATTGATTCTGTTTGGTTACAACCCTTCTCTGTACTTACCAGCATATTTTACTTGTTTTAGGCTTGGTTATATGGGGTCTATAACTAGTTTTTGGATTCATAGCTATTCCTACGGCCTCAATCCCACCTTACATGCAGAAAAGCTGATGGAATAAAAAAACTTGCACATTTTATTTAGACTATACATAAAATATAAAATATGTGCTGAGACATGCATAATTTCTAGTGTGAGTCTCACAAAGAAAACACTGTAACGCTTCTGTCACATGAGGTTTTTCTCTGTGCAGAAATGTGCAGCATACATTTTCTGCATGGGCACAGAGAAAATAATTGTTCTCTATGTGTCCTGTTCACACTACAAAGTTGATGTCATGTGAGGCTTTTTTCTGCGCAGAAAACTGCATACATGTTTTACGCACATGATACCAATGTTGAGTGACCACGGCACAATGAAAACAATAGTTTTCTTTGTGCCCTTGCAAAGACAATTACAGACACGGTGTAAATGAGGCCTAAAACTTCTTATTTACTAAAATTAACATGTCCCAAATGTTAAAAGTGAAAGGTAGTCAAAAGAAGAATATATTGTCCTTTCTGAATACAACATAAACGCCTGTGAACATTTAAAGTTGATAATATAATTTGCTTCATCTTTGGTAATCCTTTGTGCTTTGACAAGGTAATGTCAATTAATCCAAGTATTGGGTGAGCCTATGTCAATCTATTTGCAATTAGTGGCATGCTTTTATTATACTAACAATTGCAATCCTGTCGCAAATTAGCCCTGTCCCAATTTGAATAAGAAAAATAGTCAGTCTAAAAAGAACAAAGAGCATCCTAGGACATGTCTCGATTACAAGTAATGAGTTATTAAAATTTTACTCCACAATGTCAGCTTCTATTCTTCCAGCAACTTTCTTGCAGGTAACATGCATCTTGCAGATAATAATGCCATTATACTAGCTACATGTCTTAGTCACTAAAGAATAGTTTTCCATTCTATTCTAAAGAATGTAACATTTTTGGAACTTAAAAGAACCTTAAAGAGGTTATTGCAGAAATACTTGTCTTTTTTATTCTCTTTTCTTCTCCTCTTCCTAACACTAATTGTATCACTACTTTTATTGTTATCCTGATATTGATACACACTTGACCTTACGGTAAAGCCTAGATTTCATATCTTCAGAATTTCAAATCATTCCTAAAGAAAGGTAAGAGCTATTAGTGCAGAATATGGCCAGTGGGCAGTTTTTCATAAATGTTATTAACTTTTTTTTTCTTAAGTTACCCCCTTTTGAATAATTACATCGTTTGAACCCTATTGCATTGCTTACTTTATCTCTGTGTTTTTTGTACATGCCTGAATATTGAACATTTCTTATGCTTGCTGCAATGTTTTAGAAGTAAACTACTATGAAGGAATGCGTATTATCTGGTACTACTTCATCTTTGCCTCCTATTAACAAGCAAAGGAATTGGATTACAATGCACTTTTCATGGGTTATGGGAGACTTTATGGGGTTAAGATGTTCACTTTGCAATGCACTTTTTTCCTTAGCTTAGTGAATGTAAGAAAAATTGACTTTGCAAAGAATGCGCAATCACGCGCAAAGGCAATAAAAAAAAAACTGTATTTTTGTCTGCATATAATTGGATGATGGAAGTGTTACCTAGGTTAAGTGAATACATTCCGATTATTTCGAGAGTATTTACTTATACACACCTAAAATCTTAGGATTCTTGGACAAAATAAGTAGTTTAATCTGCAAAAAAAATGTATTGATATGATTGCACAAAATTTTCAAATAACTCACTTAACAATGTTTACAACACAGTGTAAAGTATGAGTATTATTAAAGCCTTGATGATTCATGGATGAGGCCCACTTTGGACTACCCCATCAAGAAATGGTGTTGGCAGCAGCTGGCGATACGTTGAATATTGTTTGACATTGTCTATATGGTTGTTTACATATATTGAGCCTCATGAGCCTCTGGAGAAGTTTGGAGTGGATTTAGTGCCATATTTTGAGGATCCTTGGGAATCGAATGGTGCCTGTGTCTTGATTGCCAAAGAATACTGTCAAGCTCTTTTGACCTTCTGTGTAGGTAGTTCAACATCCTGGGGTAAGAGGCAGTGTGTCTGGTGTTGGTGGTGGCTCTTCTTGGACTTCTACTTGAGTTCCCTTCGCACTTGCTTCTTTGTTTTTTATTCAATCTTTTTAGATCTATTGGACTATTAACATCAGCGCTGCACTTTTTTGTGATAATCTATATACAAGTATGATTGGTTACATGATATTTACAAATTACACATAAAAACATATTTACAATACAAAGTACAGTACATGTACGGAGTTAGTTTACCTCTTAGCTTCAGGTCTGGTCATACTGAACGCTTTTATGTCACGGAATGCAGAGAAAGCACAGCTTGGCAACAATTCAATATATTCCCCTCTTCTTTCTGTACATATGATGCTCATTAATTGGTCACTACAACTAGCAAAAGTTCATGGGGGACAGTTTGATTGGAGGATCTAATAAGATTGCTGTTTACAACACATGTGACCTGTGATAAGGAAACAAAATAATGGTCAAGTATTTGAAAAATATTCACAGTAACACCAGTCGGGAAACTGGGAGTAGTATAATATGTGGGGAAACACAACGGTTTTAATATATCCCAAAATATCTGAATACTTAATGACTATAACACACAAGCCAAACTTTATAAGGTAACAGGGTAAATTCTAAAGCCAAGTACAACAACTCCCTTACCTCAAATGTTTATGATGATTAGCCCTTTATTAATACAGTATTTCCCAAGTTTGTAAGCATCTTATGTGTTTGGTTTTGTAAACTACTATTTGGTATGGTACTAATATTTTATCATGCCAAACTGTTATTTTATATAAAAATCTAAAACAGAAAGTTTTTGCAAAATGGATATTTCAGTGCAGTACTTTTTCTAATGCTGTTTTTAATTACTAATTGTTGGCAACACTGAACACAACTGCTTTGTCTCCCACTGCAGATATTTTTAATTTGAGTTTGCAGTCAATATTTTTAATATTTTTTGCAACACAGATCTGCTGTATAGAGTGTTAAACTGATTATTTTCCTCATCCTTTGCAATGGATTACAAAACATTTCCAGACTAAAATAGTTTAACAGTAGGCAAAAGCGAAGGGGAAAACATTTTTGTGCACTCAGGGATTTTTGTAAAACTTATAAATATGCATTATGGCCTGTTGATAAATGGGTATTATAATAAGCTGTCAAGTTAAAAAGCTGATACATCATTCCTCCGAGTACAAAGGTAACTTAAATAAATACACTTAAAACAAGCTTAATAACAGTTTTACAGTTTTTCGTTCTGAATTGCCACTGACTTTTAGGCAGACCAGAATTACAAACATCACTTCTTATAAAGTTGTTAGGAATAAACAGTGTTTAAGATAGATAGATAGATAGATAGATAGATAGATAGATAGATAGATAGATAGATAGATAGATAGATAGATAGATAGATAGATAGATAGATAGATAGATAGATAGATAGATAGATAGATAGATAGATAGATAGATAGATAGATAGATAGATAGATAGATAGATAGATAGATAGATAGATAGATAGATAGATAGATAGATAGATAGATAGATAGATAGATAGATAGATAGATATTCGGACAGATCTTTTGCCTCTTGTCCCTGTACCATTTTCATGGGCTTTAGATTTTTCAGTGTATTGATGCAAATTATTTTACACAAGAGCCATGTCATAGACATTCCTGAATGTTACAATTTAGATCTATGCTAATATTTATCTTGCAGCACATACTAGCCAAACAGTCTGATGTATTTTAGGTACAATTGCACATCATTTCATTATAAAGCAGGCTGAATGGAAAATGTCTCTTAATAAACAAGTTATAGGTCATTTATTCAGTTTTCCGTCAATGTTTCTTTGCATTGTGTGACCTATTAAACCTTATCTTCTCAAATACCAAGAGGAGAAAGATCTTAATATGAATCAGAAAGCCCAATTTTACAGCAAATTTTAAAGTGAAACTAGGCACAAAAATACATACTGTACATAATGCAGCCTTTCACAAGTAGTTATTGTTCTGAGTCTCCTGTAATATAGTTTTATTACCTGTTGATCCTGCTAGTAGATCTGTCCTGTTTTTACTTCCTGTAAAAAGGTGACAACACTATTCATTCTAAAATTATATCGTACATCAAGGTTGACATGGTAGTCTTAAATAGACATTTAGTAAATAGGCTTGACGTAAGCGACAAACACATTAAAGCATAACTTCACCTAACATTTTTTTTTATTAAACAAGTTTATTAATGAGTTGAACAATGCAACAAGTTTACAAAGCGAAATGCTTATAGTTCTAGCATGGCAAGCAGTACGTACATGCATGATGATATGGGGGTGACAACATCTCACAAAAATTGGCAGAGTAATATCTCATAAGGTATGAATAATGCAAAATCACGTACAACTAGACTAAACAAATAAAAATAATTTATTAAAACAAAGCAATAGCATTGATTTACTAAAACTGGATAAAATTTAGTTGTACAAATGGTAATAACTGTGGAGTGTGAGCTGATGAAGAAAATTAAAGTACAGTTGTTAGGTGGAGGCAGGATAGGCTTCTCTAAAGAAAAAAGTTTTCAGGAATCGCCTAAAAGTTCACTGGTAATACCCAAAATACATAATTTTGGATCCAGGGGAACTGGACAGCCCATACAATCATGATAAAATGTAGTGCTTTGAGGCCACTATGCCTGTATATCCAAGAACCAACACTATAGATGGTAAAAAGTAGCATCTAGAGTGCCACATTTAGGGTAACAGGAAGCAGTGGCGGGACAAGGTGATTCAGCGCCCAGGGCAAAGATGGTAAACTGCACTCCCCTTTACCTGGAAGGAGGGGGCGGGGCTAATAGAAAAATGTATGTAATGTTTGTAGTATGCGCTGAAATAGTACCAATCGTTGGGGTACACTACAGAAAACTGAAGAGTTTAAATTGAAACACAAATATGCAGGTAACAGTGGTGGAGAAAATATGGTCAGCGGTGTTGCTAAGACAAAAAAACGTGTTCCATCACTAGTGTCAGTCTGAGGAGGATGGTCAGTGGGATGAAGTAGGAATGGAGAAGTGGGCTCTAAGGAGTGCATAGAACTAGTGGGATCTAGGGGGGTCATGTGTGAGGAAGTTGAGATGAAAGTGTCCATACAGATGTGTGGCTATCTGTGCTGCCACTCAGAAAAGTGATATATGACATATCAATTTTCAGGGAGTGTTTGACAGTTGGTGAGGTGGCAATATGTCACCTCCTCCCTGCTTGTTTTAACTCACTGACCTACTGTGTTGCAGATGTGTGCATTGCATGCACTTGCAGAGTGACCCTGTATCCCTGTCACGTTTGACAGGCAGATATCCCACTGAACATGATACATGCAAGTGAATAGGGCTGAGCTGCAGCCCCTCCGCAACCCCATGCAATCCATCCACATGGTGCGGGATTTTAGGGGCTTAAAATAGGTGGTGAGGAGGTGGATATAATGCCCTCTCTGTCTGTAAAATAATCTCTGAAAAGCAATCCAATGTGAATCACATTTCAGGGGGGAATTGCAATTGTAATCTAGCCCTGAAGCTCTGATTCAGCAAGGGATCTGCTCACAGATCCCCAGCAGATTGAAGTCGGCTCTGTTCTGTGTGAAAGAATCCTTAGGACTCCAGAAACCTGACTGCCTGAACACAAAACATATAGCTGCTACCAGCTGGTCACATGCCACAGCCATGATTCTGAGCTTTAACTGCATGTTGATTTTGTTTGGTGGTGCTACCTCTGAACACAAATAATGCGGTCCACCGAGACCACCCTGCAACCTCCCTACATCTAATTATGGCAAGATAGTATAGCAATTATCAGGTTAAATCACCACCTCTCAAACAGTTCTAAAAAGAGATCCAAGCATAACTAAATGTAAAGGAGCCTTCAAAGAAAAAATATCCCAGTTGGTCTTCAATACTGAGAAATACCATGATGACTAGGTGAGAATTGAACTGTTTAGGAGAGAACCTGGACAATCCTCTAATTAATTAAAAGTATTCATGGTGCATGTGCTACTTTATTCCATCATACACCTAAAAAGGCCAGTCAAAAGATAGCGAATTCTTGTTCAGGCATCCTTCTTCTTGTAAGCAGTTCTTTTTCCGGTTTAACGCTCATCTAGAGGTATTGTTACTATAAAACCTTGAATACACTGTTTGATTAAAAACCGACAAACATATATAATAAAAAAAAAAAAAGAGGATAGATAAATTCATCAATGTAGGTAATTCTAATCTACAAGAATGGAGCAGTAGCCCTGGTTTTAAGAGGTGATCCTTCTCCTTACTGACAGTAATTAACTGTAGCCAACCTAACTAATGCAGGGACCTAAAGTGTTAATCTCCTCACCTGATTAGTGAAGTTCACTGCACACTCCTCAGGCTGGGCTGCAGTCTACACTGACATGTCCCACAACTGGAGACATTCAACAACCAGTGCACTGGTAACTGAAGATAGCAGCACTGGAGCAGGGGAAGATCGAGATACCAACGTCAGCCCGGCAATAAATAACGCTGAGCCTCTGCAGAGAATGTTCTGTTATCATGTCAGGAGAGAAGATTTAGAACTTTATTTCCGTGTATTTGTTTTTGGCTTCTGTAGGAAAGGAGAAGGGAACTGCTGGAGCTCCCAAGTGCGCCCCCTGCCTCTACACAGAGACACTGTGCTCAGGGCAGATGGCCCTTCCGCCCATTCCTTGTACCGGCCCTAACAGAAAGGGTGAAATGTAGCTATTCTCTTAGGCATTAGGTACACACTTTGTAAAATATAGGTCTGAGTAAGTTAAGCTCTAAGATAAAGGGATACCAATTTTGGAGCCTACAAGACTTAATCCAATTCCTATGCATCTAACAAAATAATACAGTGTCTTATTGCCAAGACAGCATGGAGGAATACAGTAAATAATTGTTTGTTCAAACACAGGGCATTATAAATGTCTTCAAAATATTTTGCCGAGCTTTGTGCAGAAAGGCAATTTTAGGAGAAATGAACACAGAGAAAGCAAGTAAATTAAATTGAGACTTTAAAGTCTAATACAAATGTAAGTATCTGCGAAACTAGAAACAACCCAGTGAGCAGTTAGATTTAAAGAATGTAAACTGGCCATGTTCCATGAATTATCCCAAGAAGAGCAAGCCTGCTCCATACTAGAGTTGAGATTCTGTAATGACCTGTACTTCAGGAGCTGGAGATTATGCAATGAGGGAGTTTCAAATTCTTTCATAAAGATGCAAGTCAGTCAGTATGGAAGTTTTAGACCAAATGAGGTTAGCCTGTCTTAGAATAGTATTCATAGCATGGTAAAGATCCAATGTCCCCTTCAACAGGTCACAAAGCAGAATCTAAGGGGCATGCAGAGCATCATAGCCCAGCCATTAAGGGCCAAATGTACTAGGGTAAATAAACCAGGGGCTCAAATGGGATAATAGAGCTGCACACTAGTAAAGTTGGACAGAGGGGAGGACTAGACCTCAAAAAGAGGGGGGATTTTGAAAGTTTTTTTAGAACTTAGATGGGATCTAGAATAAATAATATAATTTAAAATAAATATTATAATAATGTGAGTTTGTATTGCAAAAATGGCTTGGGCAGCCCTGATTTGTACCAGGTTGAAGAGGGAAGGCTGGGAATATCTAACCATTTGTACATATTTAAGCAAAGGAGAATGATACAGTAGTTTAACCTAAACAATGATGCCCTTACTAATACCAAAACCTGCCAAGAACCGCATAGAGATACAGTCATTTAACTGAGATGAAGGTCTTTTGAGGTTTAAGAGAAGCCATGATTCTATCACCTGTGCATGAATGTTGGCATTGGATGCTTTGAAAAACGTGTCTCACCTTGGTAGAGGTGCTCTTGCCTGGCATAAAGCCTTTTTGTTATGGGTGGATAGGAAAATCTGTAACCCTAATAAGCCTGGTAGTAAACGTTTTGGCTGGTATTTTGATACTGTAATTGTAAGAGAAATTGGCCTATATGACCAATAATATTTGAGGTCTTTGGAAGATTTGGAGAACAATCTAAATGTTACCAAAGCTCTCTAAAGCTGCGCTAGTTTGAACCCAGACTTAAAGTTGCCTGACTTTGAAGCTGTGCCTTGTCCCACAGTTTGTGCAGTGTGATACTCAGACATGATCACTATGGGGAGTAGTGTAGGTGATGCAGCATCCACTGCAGGACTGCCAGCAAGGGATGGAGCTCATTCCAGCTCCTGTAGTCAATGGAAGGAAGAGAGGAAAGATCCCTGGTGCCGCACATCCACAGAGTCCTATAGTGGTATGAGAAAGACAACCTCAAACTGGGCGTCATCCAGGCCACACCCCTAATACGTTTCTCTCCACCCCCCAGAGCTTAGTAGTGGGGATGAAGATCCCATGAGTGTGGGGAGTATATAAGCACCATTGGAAGTCACTCAGGATGTATAATGGGCTGGCAGGTGGGTATGGTTGATCGTTCAAGCTATAAGGGAGGAATAATGAGGTGAGGTGAGGAAAGGGTGAACTGAAATCAGAAAAAGGGCATGTAAAGGGAATAAGAGTGATAAGTGAGAAAAATAGAGATAATGTAAATGTTCATATATTCAAATCAGCTTGCTGCTGTGTGTCTTAGGATGGCTGCAGCATAATGTCAAAGGCCAGGCTCCTATCCCCACATAGGGGCCATTGGGGGTAAGAGCCTGATTTTAAACGTTATGTCACGGCCATCCTGTCACACACAGTGGTAAGCCAATTTGATTATATGAGCCTTTCAGCTAGCACAGCTAAGTGCCCCCCTTGGGAGTCCATTATCTGTATACTATTTTATTGGAATAAAGCATTTTACGATAGAGAGCACTAGATGTCTTATGTTCTTTTTGCATATATGGCTAACCTGTATCTGCACTGTGATGCGAGGAGTTGAGTAAGGAAAACGCAACACAGATCTGATTAAATCCCTAACAGTGAACAGCTTGCTATGACTCACTGGTAAAACAGGGGTCTTAGCATGAGGTGAGCGGCCAGTCAACACTGGTGGAGGATTGCACGGGCACCTTATGTACAGTTGTTTTTTACCTAAATCACTTTTTCAAGCACAGATGTGGAAGAGTATGATTAATGGACTGTCTGTTTTAATTTTTGGACACTAACTACTCTCCAGGGAGAATACGTTTAATGCTTGTAGTTTTTCCTCAAAACTGAGGTCTTTCAGTCCCTTATTAGCTGTGCCACTCTGCTCTAGACTCTTTGCAGTTCCAGCACATCCTTCCCGAGGACTGGTGACCAGAACTGGGTGGCATATTCAAGTTAAGGACAAATCAGAGTTATGTAAAGTGGTAGAATTATAGTTTTTTTACCTTGAGTAAATACCTTTTTTAATCCATGCTAATATGCTGCTTGCTTTGCTTGGCATTGCATGCCTTTGTTGATCTACTACAGATCTTTTTCCATCCTGGATTCCCCAAAAGGTTCTCCCCCCCAGTGAGTAACTTACATTCATGCTTTTGGCCCCCAAGTGCATTACTTTATATTTCTCAACATTAAACCTCATTTGCTATGTAGTTGCCCATCCCTTTATTTTATTGAGGCCTTTTTGTAAGGTTTCTTTATCTTGCTGTGAAGCAATTGTGCTGCTTAGTATTGTATTGTTGGCAAACAGTGAAAATTAGCTATTTATACCAACCTCTATATCATTTGTAGCGCTACCCCCTCAGGAGGTAGCTTGAATATTTGTAGTGAAAGGTTGTAGTGAACACAAAAGTTATCTCTACTGTGAACCTGAGGAGAAAAAGAAGCAACAGTAATGATATTATTGAATAATATATATGTATATATGCAAGTAAAACAAAAGAAGTAAAGACTAGGGTTGAGCGAACACGGACTGTATTATTCGTGTTCGTACCGAATAATTGGATTTTTGTTACCCGAACACGGACCCGAAAACTTTACTGTATGTTCGGGTAAAAATCCGTGTTCGGTCGTTTTATTTCCGGGTTTTGCATGCTTTGGCGCGCTTTTCATGGCGGGCTTTCAACAGCCAATCAACAAGCGTTTAACTGGTATGCCTAAGCCATCCCAGCCATGCCTACAAATGTATCAGTAGCTGTGATTGGCCGTCTGAAGCATGTGACCAAGTCTTTATAAGTTCGAGGCAGCGCCGCTGCGGAGTCATTCTGCTGTTTAGTTAAGGGAGAGAGCACACATCAACGTGCTGCCTGCTGATTAGGGACAGACAGGAAAAAAAAAACATTTGTGTCCGGATAGAATTGAGGGACAGGTCGGAGTGTGTTAGGCAGGGCGAGTTGTAGGCATTTTAGGGAGAGAGTCTGCTGATTTTTAGGGTCAGTGTGTTCTACAAACTACAATCGATATTGCTGTGTGGGGTGGGGTTTGCAGTGACCGATCTACGATCTTAGCAATCCTTTTAGGGACAGAGTCTGCTGATTTTTAGAGTCAGTGTGTTCTACAAACTACAATCGATATTGCTGTGTGGGGTGGGGTTTGCAGTGACCGATCTACGATCTTATAAATCCTTTTAGGGAGAGAGTCTGCTGATTTTTAGGGTCAGTGTGTTCTACAAACTACAATCGATATTGCTGTGTGGGGTGGGGTTTGCAGTGACCGATCTACGATCTTAGCAATCCTTTTAGGGACAGAGTCTGCAGATTTTTAGGGTCAGACAGTGTGTTCTACAAACTACAATCGATATTGCTGTGTGGGGTGGGGTTTGCAGTGACCGATCTACGATCTTATCAATCCTTTTAGGGAGAGAGTCTGCTGATTTTTAGGGTCAGTGTGTTCTACAAACTACAATCGATATTGCTGTGTGGTGTGGGATAGGAGATAGGCAGGTGTCAGTGGTCCACATCCATTTTGCTGTGTGTGAACTGCAGTGAACACAATCTTTTTGGGCTGCAGTAAACACAATCTTTTTGGGGTGCAGTGAACACAATCTTTTTGGGGTACAGTGAACACAATCTTTTTGGGCTGCAGTAAACACAATCTTTTTGGGGTGCAGTGAACACAATCTTTTTGGGGTACAGTGAACACAATCTTTTTGGGCTGCTGTGAACACAATCTTTTTGGGGTACAGTGAACACAATCTTTTTGGGGTGCTGGCTGCTGATTAGGGACAGACAGGAAAAAAAAACATTTGTGTCCGGATAGAATTGAGGGACAGGTCGGAGTGTGTTAGGCAGGGCGAGTTGTAGGCATTTTAGGGAGAGAGTCTGCTGATTTTTAGGGTCAGTGTGTTCTACAAACTACAATCGATATTGCTGTGTGGGGTGGGGTTTGCAGTGACCGATCTACGATCTTAGCAATCCTTTTAGGGACAGAGTCTGCAGATTTTGAGGTTCAGACAGTGTGTTCTACAAACTACAATCGATATTGCTGTGTGGGGTGGGGTTTGCAGTGACCGATCTACGATCCTATCAATCCTTTTAGGGAGAGAGTCTGCTGATTTTTAGGGTCAGTGTGTTCTACAAACTACAATCGATATTGCTGTGTGGTGTGGTCCACATCCATTTTGCTGTGTGTGGGCTGCAGTGAACACAATCTTTTTGGGGTGCAGTGAACACAATCTTTTTGGGGTGCAGTAAACACAATCTTTTTGGGGTGCAGTGAACACAATATTTTTGGGGTGCAGTGAACACAATCCTTTTTGCCCACTGAGGAGGAGGGAGAAAAGTATTTTTCTATCAGGCACTGTGTGCAGCATTTTTCCTTCAGCTGTGCTGTGCTGAGTGACTGATCATACACTGCTGTGTTCAGTTCACATGTGCTAATATTGAGTGGTTTCAGAAATCATACACTTTTTTTCTATTCCACTATTCAATATACAGCCTTGGGTTAAAAAAAATAAATTGTGGCCTGCAGCAGAGCTGAATGATATTTGGGGTTTTTGGGGTTCATCTCATACTTCTGAAGATTTGAGGGTGCTGCCTGTTCCATACTCCTCCTACTCCTTATTCAGCCTTTTAGGGGTACAAACAATAGTAATTGGGGCCTAGTGTGGTTTTGTACGTGTGAGATACATACACTTTTTTTGATCATATTTCCTATTCCGCTATTCAATAAAAACCTTTGGGGATCAATTAAATTGCGGGATAGTTTGTGTTGGTACGTGTGAGATCCACCTTTCCAAGTTTTTGGGGTTCATCTCATACTTCTGAAGATTTGAGGGTGCTGCCTGTTCCATACTCCTCCTACTCCTCATTCAGCCTTTTAGGGGTACAAACAATAGTAATTGGGGCCTAGTGTGCTTCTGTACGTGTGAGATACATACACTTTTTTTGATCATATTTCCTATTCCGCTATTCAATAAAAACCTTTGGGGATCAATTAAATTGCGGGATAGTTTGTGTTGGTACGTGTGAGATCTACCTTTCCAAGTTTTTGGGGTTCATCTCATACTTCTGAAGATTTGAGGGTGCTGCCTGTTCCATACTCCTCCTACTCCACATTCAGCCTTTTAGGGGTACAAACAATAGTAATTGGGGCCTAATGTGCTTCTGTACGTGTGAGATACATACACTTTTTTTGATCATATTTCCTATTCCGCTATTCAATAAAAACCTTTGGGGATCAATTAAATTGCGGGATAGTTTGTGTTGGTACGTGTGAGATCCACCTTTCCAAGTTTTTGGGGTTCATCTCATACTTCTGAAGATTTGAGGGTGCTGCCTGTTCCAAACTCCTCCTACTCCTCATCCAGCCTTTTAGGGGTACAAACAATAGTAATTGGGGCCTAGTGTGCTTCTGTACGTGTGAGATACATACACTTTTTTTGATCATATTTCCTATTCCGCTATTCAATAAAAACCTTTGGGGATCAATTAAATTGCGGGATAGTTTGTGTTGGTACGTGTGAGATCCACCTTTCCAAGTTTTTGGGGTTCATCTCATACTTCTGAAGATTTGAGGGTGCTGCCTGTTCCATACTCCTCCTACTCCTCATTCAGCCTTTTAGGGGTACAAACAATAGTAATTGGGGCCTAGTGTGCTTCTGTACGTGTGAGATACATACACTTTTTTTGATCATATTTCCTATTCCGCTATTCAATAAAAACCTTTGGGGATCAATTAAATTGCGGGATAGTTTGTGTTGGTACATGTGAGATCCAACTTTCCAAGTTTTTGGGGTTCATCTCATACTTCTGAAGATTTGAGGGTGCTGCCTGTTCCAAACTCCTCCTACTCCTCATCCAGCCTTTTAGGGGTACAAACAATAGTAATTGGGGCCTAGTGTGCTTCTGTACGTGTGAGATACATACACTTTTTTTGATAATATTTTCTATTCCGCTATTTAATCAAAACCTTTGGGTATAAACAATTAAATTGCGGGATAGTCTGTGTCGGTACGTGTGAGATACACCTTTCCAATTTTTGGGGCGCATCTCATACTGCCGAGGATTTGAGGGTGCTTCAGTCTGCCTCCTGCCTGTTCCGAACTCCTCCTACTCCTCATCCTGCCTTTAGGGTACAAAAAATTGTAATCGGGGCCTAGATTGTGTTTGTACGTGTGAGATACACCGTTTTGTAAAATTTGTCCTATTCCGCTATTCAATATACACCCTGTTTGAGTGTAAAAAATTAAATTGCAGGAGTGTCTGTATCGGTACATGTGAGATACACCTTTTTAAATTTGTTTGGCGCATCTCCTTCTACCGCCGAGGATTGCAGGGCGCTTCAGTTTGCCTCCTGTTCCCAACTCCTCCTACTCCTCTTCCTCATCCTGCCTTTAGGGTACAAAAAATTGTAATCGGGGCCTAGTTGGTGTTTGTACGTGTGAGATACACCGTTTTGTAAAATTTGTCCTATTCCGATATTCAATATACACCCTGTTTGAGTGTAAAAAATTAAATTGCGGGATAGTCTGTATTGGTACATGTGAGATACACCTTTTTAAATTTGTTTGGCGCATCTCCTTCTACCGCCGAGGATTGCAGGGCGCTTCAGTTTGCCTCCTGTTCCCAACTCCTCCTACTCCTCTTCCTCATCCTGCCTTTAGGGTACAAAAAATTGTAATCGGGGCCTAGTTTGTGTTTGTACGTGTGAGATACACCGTTTTGTAAAATTTGTCCTATTCCGATATTCAATATACACCCTGTTTGAGTGTAAAAAATTAAATTGCGGGATAGTCTGTATCGGTACATGTGAGATACACCTTTTTAAATTTGTTTGGCGCATCTCCTTCTACCGCCGAGGATTGCAGGGCGCTTCAGTTTGCCTCCTGTTCCCAACTCCTCCTACTCCTCTTCCTCATCCTGCCTTTAGGGTACAAAAAATTTTAATCGGGGCCTAGTCTGTGTTTGTACGTGTGAGATAAACCATTTTTTTATCCTTTTTCCTATTCTGCTATTCAATATACACCCTTTTGGGGTAAAAAACATTAAATTGCGGCATAGTTTGCATATTTGACTGTCAGATACACCCGTGCGATACTGTTGTTGTTTTGTTCCGCTATTCAATAAACACCTTTCTAGGGCAAGATCATAAATATAAAATAGAAATATGAGGAGACCGTCAAATAGGGGCCGTGGCCTGGGTCGTGGTGCTGCTGGTAGAGCTCCTGTTGCAAGGAGAGGACGTGGTCGATCTGTGCCAGCTACACGCACAAGTGAAACACCTTCCTCAAGTGTTAGTAGGTGACAGAACCTGCATCAGTATTTGCTAGGGCATCATACGCCTCCAGAAGTGATGAGGCCAGAACACAGAGAGGCGATAGTAGATTGGTTTGTTGCTGACAGTGCCTCCAGTTCCTTCACATTGTCTCCCACCCAGTCTACTGCAGAAAGGTCAGAGTTGGCACCTGCAGCCAATGTCCAACCGTCTTTCACCTCACCCCCTTGCAAATCAGGCAAGCAGTCTGAGCCCCAAGCCATACAGCAGTCTCTTCTTCTTTTTGAGGACTCTGTCAGCAGGGTTTCCCAGGGCCATCCACCTAGCCCTGCCCCAGAAGTGGAAGAGATTGAGTGCAGCAATGCCCAACCACTCATTTCTCAAGATGAGTACATGCAAGGACCATCGCAGCACGTCTCCGATGATGACGAAACGCAGGTGCCAACTGCTGCGGTGTTCAGCATTGTGGAGACCGACAAGGAGGGCAGGGGTGAAGACTGGGTGGAAGATGATGTGGAGGACGATGAGGTCCTCGACCCCACATGGAATGAACATCATGCAGGTGACCTGAGTAGTTTGGAGGAAGAGGCGGTGGTCGCACAGAGCCACCAGCACAGCAGAAGAGGGAGCAGGGTGCAGAAGCGGAGCGTCCGTGCCCTAGACACTACGCCTGCTACTGCCCAACGCAGCAAGGGAACGAGCGCACCAAAGTCAGCTCAAAGGAGTTCTCTAGTGTGGAAGTTCTTTAGAAAATGTGCTGATGACAGGACATGAGTGGTTCGCACCCTGTGCAATCAGAGCCTGAAGCGAGGCATAAACCTTCTCAACCTGAGCACAACCTGCATGATCAGGCATCTAAGTGCAAAGCACGAGCTGCAGTGGAGTAGACACCTTCAAAACCAAGAAACGTCTCTGGCTCATCCTGCTTCCTCTTCTGCTGCAGTCTTGGCCGCTCCAGCCACATCTGTAGTGATACCGGCACCTGCCACCCCGCAAACAGAGGATCTGTCAGCAACACCACCACCTGGGTCACCAACCATCTCCACAATGTCCCGTGGAAGCGTTCAGCTTTCCATCTCCCAAACACTTGAGAGGAAGAGGAAGTACCCCCCTACCCACCCGCGATCCCTGGCCCTGAATGCAAGCATTTCAAAATTCTTGGCCTTTGAAATGCTGTCATTCCGTCTGGTGGAGACGCACGGTTTTAAAAGCCTTATGTCGGTGGCTGTACCACAGTACGTCATGCCCAGCCGCCACTACTTTTCCAGGCAAGCAATCCCTTCCCTGCACAACCAAGTGGGGGAAAAAATCAGGTGTGCACTGCGCAACGCCATCTCTGGCAAGGTCCACCTAACTACCGATACGTGGACCAGTAAGCAAGGTCAGGGGTGTTATATCTCCCTAACGGCACACTGGGTAAATGCAGTGGCGGATGGGCCTGAGGCAGATAGCAATTTGGCGCATGTCCTTCCACCACCGAGGATTGCAGGGCGCTTCAGTTTGCCTCCTGTTCCTAACTCCTCCTACTCCGCTTCCTCATCCTCTACCGCCTCCTCATCCGGACAGCACGGCCAGGGGTAAACGACAGTAGGCAGTTTTAAAACTTGCCTGTTTGGGGGACAAACCACACACCGCGCAGGAGTTGTGGAGGAGCATGGAACAGCAGACAAATGAGTGGTTGCTGCCAGCGAGCCTCAAGCCCGGCCTGGTGGTGTGCGATAACGGGCGAAATCTCATAGCAGCTCTGGGCCTAGCCGGTTTGACGCACATCCCTTGCCTGGCGCATGTGCTGAATTTGGTGGTGCAGAGGTTCCTTAAAAACTACCCCGATATGTCAGAGCTGCTGCAGAAAGTGCGGGCCGTCTGTGCGCACTTTCGGCGTTCTCACCCTGCTGCTGCTCGCCTGTCAGCGCTGCAGCGTAACTTCGGCCTTTCCGCTCACCGCCTCATATGTGATGTGCCCACAAGGTGGAACTCCACCTTGCACATGCTGCAAAGACTGTGCGAGCAGCAGCAGGCCATAGTGGAGTTTCAGCTGCAGCACGCACGCGTGAGTCGCTCTGCGGAACAGCACCACTTCACCACCAATAACTGGGCCTCCATGCGAGACCTGTGTGCCTTGTTGCGCTGTTTTGAGTACTCCACCAACATGGCCAGTGGCAATGACGCCGTTCTCAGCTTAACTATCCCACTTCTATGCCTCCTTGAAAAAACAATTCGGGCGATGATGGAAGAGGATGTGGCACAGGATGAGGAGGAGGAGGAGGATGAAGACGTAACATTTCCAAGGCTTTCAGGGCAGTTATTCGCTCCGAGGGTGGGTTCCTGCACACACAAACGCCAGGGACACAATTGTCCAGCAGGGGCACAGTTCTGGAGGATGAGGAGGAAAAACTGGAGGAGGAGATGGAAGCATGTTCACAGCAGGGTGGCACCCAGGCCAGCTCATGGCCATCACTGGTGCGTGGCTGGGGGGATACAGAGGACACGGACGATACACCTCCCACAGAGGACAGCCTTTCGTTGCCTCTGGGCAGCCTGGCACACATGAGCGATTACATGCTGCAGTGTCTCCACAACGACCGCCGAATTGCCCACATTCTAACTTGTGCTGATTACTGGGTGGCCACGCTGCTGGATCCCCGTTACAAGGACAACGTACCGTCCTTAATTCACTCACTGGAGCGCGATCGCAAGATGCGCGAGTACAAGCGCACGCTGGTAGACGCCATGCTGCTGGCATTCCCACCTGACAGCGGGGCCACAGTGGAAGCACAAGGCAGAGGAGGAGGAGGAGGAGGAGGAAGAGGTCGCCAACGCAACCAGGGCACCGCCAGCACCTCAGAAGGCAGGGTTAGCATGGCCGAAATGTGGAAAAGCTTTGTCAACACGCCACAACAAACAGCAGCACCAGCAGCTCATATGGAACGTCTTAGCAGGAGGCAGCATTTCACCAACATGGTGGAGCAGTATGTGTGCACACGCCTAGACGTACTGAATGAGGGGTCTGCCCCCTTCAACTTCTGGGTCTCCAAGTTGGGCACATGGCCTGAGCTTGCCCTTTACGCCTTGGAGGTGCTGGCGTGCCCTGCAGCCAGTGTATTATCTGAACGGGTATTTAGCACGGCTGGGGGCGTTATCACAGACAAGCGCAGCCGCCTGTCCAGAGACAATGTGGACAAGCTCACGTTCATTAAAATGAACCAGGCATGGATGCCACTGGACTTTTCCGTACCTTGTGCAGAATTGCGATGGATATCGACCTTACCCAGCCATTGTTTTGCTCTTTCTCACTCTTTTGGGGTGTACCCTCATTTAAAATTTGTGAAAAGAAGCAGTGTTGGCTACCTCGTCCTCCTCAGGGCCAGATTAACGTAGGGGCTATTGGAGCTGCAGCTCCAGGCCCTTACCTTTATATAGGCCCCAGGTTGGCCATATTCACTGTTACCGCTCTTCTGTCACTTGTAAACACAGAAGTCTGGCTTCTATGCTCGCTTCCCCAGGCAGCTCCCTCAGAACCTCCCCACACAGCACGAAGGCCGGACAAGGAGGGACAGTTTCCGATGCATGGATGTGTTTATGGGCTTCAGAGACAGCATCCCATGTGGAATTAGGCATGCATGGCTGCACCCTTCCTCCTCTGGGTGCATGCCAAGGCACGGCCCTTAAGGCCCTTCAAAATCCTCAGCACCAAGCCCATGATGCTCTTAATCCAGCCCTGGTCCTTCTCCACCGCCGCTTCCACCTACACCGCCCATAGGTGTGCGCAGCCTATTGCATTAGGGTGTGCACCCCAAAGTTTGAATACACATGCATGTGTTTGCCTACATGTACATGGCCCCGATACATTACTTTCCCTGCTGGCAAAGAGAAATAGAGCAGAGCAGGTCCGAGGGAGATCTTTCCCATCTCCTCACTGGCAAACAGAGCAATAATGCTATGTGCCCTAGGTCATTAGGGTGTGCCCAGATACACCCGGCACACCCTGTGCACACGCCTATGACACGGCCACATCCACCACCACCTCAACCTCCCTCCTACTCCATATGGGCCTCATCCTTCAGAGATGAAGAACATTGTTTTATTTTTCTGTTTTTTTTTTGTTGTTTTAAGTTATTTCCCTATCCACATTTATTTGCAGAGCACTTGTCATGCTCTTAACTACGTTTTGCTGCCATTTGCAGCACTCTAGCCCTTTCCATTGGTGTTTTAGAGCCATTTTAGTGCCTTAAAGTTCGGGTCCCCATTGACTTTAATGGGGTTCGGTGTCCGGGAAAAGTTCGGCAAAAGTCCGGGACACGGACCCAGACTTTTTTTAAAGTTCGGCCGAACCCGCCGAACACGGACATCCAGGTGTCCGCTCAACTCTAGTAAAGACTATTAAAGAAACCTCTAGAGTCAACTCTGTCTGCTTCCAGGTAAGCACACAAAGCAACAAATTATATGGTGAATACTACTTCAGTGAATTAACCGCCAACTCTACTTGGAGTGGGCTATATGAGTCCAGGCAGGAGGAGGGCAGGGGAATAACCTTATTTTCTATGTCAGTACTCTCCCTTCTTCACCCCAGCTTCACAGTCCCAAATGACCAGCTTAACCACTTGCCAACCACCCGCCCCATATATACTGCAGCAGGCTGAATCGGCTGCCCAAATCGCCGTACCTGTATGGCGATCCGCGGAAGCGCTCCCGCCTCTGCTAGGCAGCGGGGATATCGATCCATGGGACCGGAGGCACCGATTAGTCACTCTCTGTTGTAAACACAGCTGACCGTTGTTCTCTCTGAAATGATCACAGAGTGCCTGTGATCCTTCAATATAGGATCACAGGTCTCTATGATCATTTCACAAGTCCCTCCCCCCACAGTTAGAAAATACTCCCCTAGGCTCACAATGAACCCTTTGATCACCCCTAGGTTAACCCCTTCCCTGCCATTGTCATTATTACAGTAACAGTGCACATTTTTAACACTGATTACTGTAGTAATGTCACTGGTACCCCCAAAAGTGACAAAAATGTCAGTTAGGGGTCCGATCTGTCTGCCACAATGTTGCCGCTGTTACTAGTTTAAAAAATAAATAAATAAAAGTATCATGAATCTTTCCCCTAGTTTGTAGACGCGATAACTTTTGCGCAAACCAATCAAAATAAGCTTTTACCAAAAATATGTAGCAGAATACAAATTGGCCTAAAAGGATGAAAAAAAATTGATTTTTAAATTGTTTTTATTGGAAATATTATATAGCAGAAAGTGAAGAATATTTTTTTTTTTCAGAATTGTCTCTATTTTTTTTTATAGAACAAAAAATAAAAATTGAAAGGGGATCAAATACCACAAAAAGAAAGCTCTATTTGTGGGGAAAAAAGGGACATTCATTTTATTTAGGTATAGCATTGCACTACCGCGCAGTTGTCTGTTAAAATAACGCAGTGCCGAATCACAAAAACGGCCTGGTCATTAAGGGGGCAAATCCTTCCGGTCCAGAACTGGTTAAACATAGTACCGATCCAGTGAACTGAATTAGCCCACAACTAAAACCCACTCATATAATGACTATAGTCCCAAGTATAGACAGGGCCCTTCAGACTTTAGGTGACTTTAGGTGGTGCACTTGCTGGTTTTCTTTGGTGCAAAAACAGAGTACATCCAGAGAGGACTTGTTAGATAGAAGGGGCTTGACTGATGTGGGTAATCTTCCATTAAATCAGGCAGGTACTATTACTGCCAAACAGATTGTATCAGCATCACAGGTTCTCCTAATCAAGTGAGGCAGAGCAAAAACATCAGTTCAATGTTCAGTCTTAGGGAGGATTGGGCAAGTGCCCTCTCACCAACCTTACAGTCAAAGCCCAAGCGAACGTCCTGAAACAGATAGGCTCTTCAGGTAACCCGACTGGTCACCTCACCCTGGAACACTTCATACAGCCAATGCAGGTGTGCCTGGATATGCATCTGGAATGCCCCTATCTCAGGCTGGATGTCTGGAACACAGTGGTGGGCTGACTGGGAAGATAGCACCTCTCTCTTGCATCCAGTCCCTTCTCCTGCTTCATGGTGAACTGAACTGCTTAGCAGACAAGATGGATGCCTCTTCTCCTCATCTTGCCAGAGAATCCTGGGGTGTGTAGTTCTGTCCTCATATAAGTCTATGGAGCCATTTTTGGTGGGACTACGTGCCCCAGAATGCTTTGCTGATTGCTGCTGAGTGGCTCTCTTCTCCCTGACAATGTGGATGTAGGGGAGGGAGCAGGACAAACAGAGTCAGTATCAGTGAGGAGAAGGAGGAGGGGGATCCCCCGCAGGAACTGACATTCATTCTCTGTCATAATGAGAGCCTTGTTCAGCTTGGCATTGTGCAGGAGAAGCTACACATTTATAAATAAATTAAAAATAATTCATCCTAGGACAGATCCTTTAGGTAGCCCACTTACCACACCAGACTATTCCGAGTACACACTATTTAACACCACCCTTTGAATGTGCCACCAGCTGGTACCATTCAAGTCCTTAAGCTGCCCAAAACACTATAAATAAGAGTCTGGCTTTTACCTAGTTAAGTTCTTTGAGGACTCTCAGGTGTAAGACATCCGACCATTTTAATGTATTTGCATTCAGGTTTTCAAGTCTTTTTTTGACACTGGCATCTGTTAGCCACAAGGGGAGATTCTGTGATGCCTTTCTAACTACCCAATCTTCGTTACTATACCCTTCCTTTTTCTTTTGTAAAAGGAGGAGAAGAATACATTTAGAACAGTTACCTTCTCCTTTTCATTTGTAACCAACATGCCCTGATCATCCTTTATGAGGTCTATATGCTCCAACCTTGCTTTCTTACTGTTAATATATTTCATAAATAATAATTGTTTTACTCTTCTCTGCTATGTGTCTCTTATAGTCTACTTTACCTGCCCTGATTGCACTTGTACACTTATTGCAGCACTCCTAGTACTGGAATACTGACAATGACTCCTTGGCCTTATATTTTTTAGAGGCTGTTTTTTTCTCTTTTATAAACCATTTTATTTTAAAGTTTAGCCACCCAGGTTTAACCTTAGCTCTCTTATATTTTTGCCTGTTGAAATGCACTGGTTAATACCTTTATTTAATATGGTCCTAGAGCACTCCCATTATGTCTTAGTATTTAATGTTACTAGAATTTCATCCCATTAAATATCTTGTAGTATAGAGCACAGCTTAGAGAGTTAGGTTGTACCATAATTACACATTTGCGATCAGATATGTGTTATTTGTAATTAGTAGGTCAATGTCTAATTTTTAGTCCGGGCATCCACTAATTGACCCACAAAGTTGTCCTGCAAGAAGACATTTAAGGAATGGCACCCTAAATGACTGAGCGGTTTCTTCTGCCCAGTCACTGCATCTAGATAATTGAAATCCCCCATATTGATAACATTGCTCTACCTTGTCACCATTCCTAACTGTGATAAGAGAGGAGACTCCTCCTCCTCTTTCAATTTGGAGGGCCTGTAGCAAACACCTACTATTTATTTCCCATTTGTTTCTTCCCTTTGAAGCTCTAGCCACAAGGTTTCTACCTCCTCCCTTGTCCCATTAGCTATATCATCCCTGACATTCACTATAAAATCATTCATGATATACAGACATACCCCTCCCCCTCTTTTACCCTCCCTGTCACTCCAATACAAGAAGTACAGTACCGCAAAGATAGTGGCAAGCCAGTCATATGAGCTGTCAAACCAGGTTTCTGATATTCCCACAAAGTCAAAATCCTTCTTGTGTATCAGCACTTCCAGTTCTTCCATTTTTTAGCGAAGCGTATAGCTTTTATGTACATACTGTTTAGTCTCATACGAGCACATCCTTAGATAATCTGAGACTGTAATTGAGTTCTGCCAACCTACTTACCTTTGGTTTTGGTATTCAGGTTATATTACCATTAATGCCCCCATTAGTATCCTCTGACCTTTGCTCACTGCTGGTTATTGCTTCATCTGAACCCTCCCCATTTAGGTGCAATCTGTTCCTGCTATAGAGCTGGTAACCAACCGAAAACTCTGCCCAGTTCTCTAGAAGCCGAAAACCCCACTTCCTGCACCAATTCTTTGTTAAAATGATCTTAAAGGTTTTTTTTTTTTTAATAACAAACGTTTCATACTCGCCTGCAATGGATTTGCCCTGATCCTCCTCTTCTCAGGTCCCTCACTGACACTCTTGGCCCCTTCCTCCTGCTGAGTTCCCCCAGACCAAGCAGCTTTCAGTGGGGGCACCTAAGCAGGCTCGTTCCTGAGGCTCTCCTTGTCCATTCACATACAGAGCCGTGGCTCAGCTCCACCCCCTCTCTCTCCTCATTTGCTTAATGGCTGTGTGAGTAGGGAGAGTCACCAGAGTCACCAGAGAGCTGAGGCTCTTATGCCCGTTCCTTGATTAAGATTGGGCTCAGATAAGTATTAGGGGGGACTGCTACACACAGAAGGTTTTTTACCTTCATGCATAAAATGCATGAAAGTGAAAACCCTTGAGCCTTTAAAGGTTCTCTAATATACTGTATTGCTGCCTTTAGTGGCTTGAGGTACAGACAGTGTTTCTGAGAATATAATCTTGGAGATCCTTTTCTTCAATATAACTCCTAAGTCGCTAAAATCATTTTTTAGGACACTCCATCTTCCTGTAGCATTGTCACTGGTTCCAATCTCCACTTCAGCTCCAGAAGATCTTACCTGTTTTATGACCAGGCCATTTTTTGCTGTTTAGCACTGTGCTACTTTAATTGGTAATTGTGTGGTCATGCAACGCTGTACCCAGGTTAAATGTATATATATATATTTTTTTTCAAATCAATAGAGCTTTCCTTTGGTGGTATTTGATCACCAGTGGGTTTTGTATTTTTTTTTAAATATAAACAAAAAAAAGAAAATAATGAAAAAAAGATAATATACAAAAAAAAACTTTTTTTTTACTTTCTTCTATAAAACATATCCAATACATTAAAACATCAAATTTCTTCATAAATTTTTATAAAAAATGTATTCTGCCACATGTCTTTGGTAAAACAAAATTCCAATAACTGTATATTGAATGGTTTGCGTTAAAGTTATAGCGTCTGCAAACTCTGGTACATATATTGGATTATTTATTTATTTATTTATTTACTACTAATGGCGGTAATCAGCAACTTATAATGGGACTGTGATAGTGCAGTGGACAATATGACATTAACTGACGCTGGGGAGGAACTGACTAACTGGCACTGATATTACCATTGACACTAATACACTAATACATACTGTATGCACTGTCACTGTATGCACTGTCACTGTACTGTATGCACTGTCACTGTACTGACACAGGCTGGGAAGGAGTTAACATCTAGGGTGATCAAGGGGTTTAATGTGTGCCTAACAATGTTTACTATGTGTTTTACTATGCCATGTGCTGGTTTTTACAAACACATTGCTGCTGACAGTAGAGAGCTCTGTGTTGTTTACCTACACAGGGCTCTCTTCTGTCATTTAGATATCTAAACACAAATACAGAAGCTAAATATGTTGTTGCGCTTAATCCTGTACTGCCAAACAAAAGTCTAAAAATCTGGCATATAAAAGGAAATAATTAATTAAATCACGCCAGCAGGATGTGGCCAAAGTATATAAATTCATTACTGCAAAGTTTTGTAGACAGTGCAGTGTTCATTATCTTTCTGTTGTTAACCTGTATATTATCTGATTATCCCTAACTAGTGAACTGAGCTGAAATATCTTAAAGAAAAATTAATTATGAAAAGATAAAAATTAAACATATTCATAGGTTTACTGACTCAGCTTTACAGCTGTGGAAGAACAAACAGTTATAACTATTCTTGCACTATTATTGTTATTATATACACATGCATTTGTCATTAATTAGAAAAGTCCCCAGACCAATCTAATTAAAATTAATAAGTAAATGTAAGCACAAATAATAACTTTTAATTAAATAAAAATACGCTAAGCTCAAAGAAAACATTAAGGGCTTGTTCACCCCAACAGGTGCTTTTTAATATATGCATAACAGGCGTGCTACTGTTGCGCTCTGTAATGCGTTGTTACAACACATTTTTCCTCAGTGCGCATCAGAACAATGCTTTGATGTGAACTGGGCACATAGACAGCAATAGTATTTGCTGTGGCCTTGGGTTGAACCTGCGTTGATTAACTAAGGTCAGCACAGCTCAACATACTAGGTGTGCATGAGTCCTAAAGCAAGTGTGCGCTTCGAAAAATACCTGAAAATGCCTAATCTTTAGCTGTCCTGATGATTAACAATGATTTATTTCTATAGTGCTGTTTTTTTTCTAAAATAATTTCATACTGTACATACCCTGGGCTGCTAATAAAGAATACATTTTCAGGCCTGCTAATGCTGACAATCCTCAATTTTTTTTTTTTTTTTTCACAAAAAATGGTAAATGGTTAAAGAGCAATATGGGGCTTAACCAATTAAGGACCAAGCCTATTTCTGACACATGTTGTTTAGAAAATGAAATCAGTATTTTTTGCTAGAAAATTACTTAGAACCCCCAAACATTATGAATATTTTTTTTTTGGAAAGACTCTAGAGAATAAAATGGGGGTCATTGCAATATTTTTTGTCACAGGATATTTGCGCAGCAGTCTTTCAAACGCAATTGTTTTGGAAAAAATACATTTCACTGTATTTAAAAAAAAAACTAAACAGTAAACTTAGCCAAATTTTTATTTATATTGTGAAAGATGATTTCACACAGAGTAAATAAATACCTAATGTGTAACGGTTTAAAATTGCAAACACTCATGGAATGGCGACAAACTACGGTACTTGAAAATCTCCCTCGGTGACACTTTAAAAATGTTTAATAGTTTCTACTTTAGAGTTACAGAGGAGGTCTTATGCTAGAATTATAGCTCTCGCTCTGACGATCACAGTGATGCCTCATGTGTGTGATTTGAACACTGTTTACATTTATGGGCACAACTTACATATGCATTTTCGTTGGTGCGTGAGCTCACGGGGAAGGGGACGCTTTAATATTTTTTTCCTATTTATTTTGTTTTACTTTTATCACTGTTCCTTTAAAAAAGAAAAAATCTGATCACTTTTAATGTTGTCACAAGTAATGTAAACATCCCTTGTGACAGTAATAGACAGGTACTCTTTATGAAGGGATCTGGGGTCTATAAGACCCCAAATCCCTCCACTGCACTTAAAGGTATTCAAAACATTGAAATTGGCATTTTTGAATACTGTCACTTTTTTTTTTAAATCAGGGCCGTTGGCAGCCGAGTAAACCAGAAGTGACGTTGTGATTTCGCTTTCCGGTTTCTTGATTAGAGACCCGATCAAAGCCAAATTTGGCTTAGTTCAGGACTCTAACCAGCCAGTGGACATGTTGGCTGGTTGCTCGGGTCTCCCAGTGGGATGGGAGACCCAGGCAGAGCGGCGGAAGGCCGCAGGAGCAGGGTCATCACATCCTGCTCCCTGTGATAACGGCCGAGCGGCTGCTGAGCCGCCTCGGTTGTTATGATTAGAAAGTCGACTGCCGGCTCTAAAAACCAGTACCAAGTTGATGCTTGCAACTGCAGGCATCTCCCAGGTACAACCAATTCTTTAAGCCAACATACAGATACGTTTGTTTGTGGGAAGTAGTTAAACAAAAAATGGTATACTCACCTAGGTTAACGTAGCATCAATCCAATGCTGCGTCTGTCCTTCATTGCCTATGCACTGAGAACTGAGTGATAAAATGCAGCTTATTGCTCAGTTCTCCCCTCTGCTCTGAGGAGAGAGAGGTGACTGTCAGTCACCAGCTCTCTACTCTACCCCTCCAGTGCTTACTGGAGAGCTGGGCTGTGGAGGGGGCCAGAGCAGCTGGTCAGGTCTCCCAGTGGCTTGCTAAAAGCCTGAGGCATCTGCTGGTTCATGCATCTGTATGGATCCCGACTGTAAAGTCAGGATTTATTCAGCACCTGGACTGGCTAAGTGACATCAGCCAACAGCAAAAAGCTTTGACTCTACTTCTCCTTTAACAATATGGTTTTGAATGTATATTATGTTTTTTTTTTTTGGTCACATATTACCGCAGAGTCCTATTCATCTTCATTTTTTTCTGGGCTGGGCTGGGCTGGGCTAGGCGGTCCTTACTGATGCAGAGAGCAGTACTGACATGATGATGTCAGTATAATTTTCTGTCCCAGTAAAGTATGAAGAAAAGGTACCGTGCCATTATAATGTCACTTCAGAGGGTTGGGCCATGACACACTGCATTTAGAGTTCTCAGTCTTTGAGGTTGAGTGATGATGAGTGTCATTAAACCTATATGGCTAAGGATATCGTGTAGCCAATAGGAAGCACTGTGGGGCACAACCCTGAATTAAAGGTGAGTATTGAAGCCAGAGATGATTTTCTCAGTTCATTTAAAGGAAATACCCAGAGTTGGACTTTAAATATTAAAATGTGTGAAAATAGCAATTAAAACTAATAACAATCAATTTAATTCAAAGCAAAGTTATACCTTTTAAATGAAGAGTTGATAATATTATTTGATCTATTCATTGGGTAATGAGCTATAAGGCATTAAAAAATGAGACCTAAACATCATTTCTTTCCGTAGAATGAGCGGTTTATACACACATGTGCATATGCACACTCATTCATGAAAATTGACATTTTTTTTTTGTATATACTCCGCAATGTTTTTGATTTTGCAGTGCCATATAAGGCTGAGCTGTAAAATAGGCAGTAAAAACAAATACAAAGGCCTGTGGCTAGTATTTCAAAAGATCTGCACCCCAGTTTGGAATTAAATGTTGGTTCATGCAGTACTATGACATACAAAGAAGGAGGGAGCTGTGTTAGGCAATTTACTCAACCTAAAGTACTGTATGTTCAAAAGCCTATTGCATGTGAATATTAAATCATCTATTGAAAATAAAAAGAATGTGTGTTCAGTGTGCAATTTTATTACGTTGGTGACAGAGTCTTTAAAGGGGTGCAGATAGTTTCTGTCAATAACATATAACACAAGCAAGAAATGGTTTAAACAAAAAGGGGCCGTTTCTGAAAAGGTACATTTAAAGAAAAATCTAGCTATTGCCAGGTCTGTGGATGCCTTGTGGTATGATCTTATTTTTTACCATTGGGAAATGGTAAACCTAGCATTAATAAAATCTTTTTTTTTTTTGTTCATGTTATTTTTTTGTTTCTTTATGCTTAACAGTTGTCAGGTTATGCTAAGCTACTGCTCTGTGTTTAGGCATGAACTCACAACTATTTTAGGGCTCTTTCACACGGGCGTTCCTTTTTTTTTTGCCCGATCAGGTCCTTTTTTTTGTAACGGACACGGATGACACTTGTGTCATCCGGTCCGTATGTCCGTTTTTCATCCCATCCGTTTGCGGATGAAAAACTGACATAATGCATGTCTATGTAAATACGGATGTCTGCGGAAGACACCACTGACATCCGTTTTTGCTTCAGTTCCGTTTTTTGAAAGGAAGAAAAAATAGGGTTCTCCTCCGTTCAAAAAAACTGAACTGAACTGAACTGAAAAAAAAACGGATGTCAGAGGATGATCATCCGATGACATCCGTATTTACATAGAGATACATTATGTCCGTTTTTCATCCGCAAACGGATGGGATGAAAAACGGACATACGGAACGCCCGTGTGAAAGAGCCCTTACACTTTAGAGCTGCAGGAACTATAAGGCTCCGTTCACATACTGGCGTATGGGATCGTGGGCAGAAACGCTGGGATTCTGCCAGCGATCCCGAATCATTGCAAATCGGGGGACACCTGTGCGATTCCCGTGACTTGCAATGGCATCCCAAATGCGATAATCATGGTAAAATCTCGCAAACAAAATCGTGGGACGCCTGTCGTCCAAAAAAAGTACAAGAGCTTCTTTTGGGTGACAGGCGTCCCGCGATTTTGTTTGCACAATTTTACCGCCATCTGTCGGGCAAAAATCACGGCACAGGCTTTGCCCACGATTTGCAATAATTCGGGATCACGGGCAGAATCGCGGCGATTCTGCCCCTGATCCGATATGCCAGTATGTGAAGGGAGCCTAGATCCACTTGTAGGTGGATCCACTCTATATCATACATGTGAGGAGCACATTTAGCAGAACAAACAGAGCTTTAGGCACATGACCGGTTCTTCTGCCAAGCTTACGTTTACTTCAACTCATCCCCCGGTCACAGTTCTTTAACTCTTTCTTGCCCAGAAAACACTCATGCATAGGCTTATGCCTTACTCGTTATTTGACTTAGAGCTCCCAAAGTCAGTCTAAAGACGCTGGGCCCTTGTTACACAGGAGCCGAGTCATCTGATGCATGTCAGGGGGTCATCTCTCACTCTTAAAGGAGGATGACTCTGTTCGTTCAACCACTACCTTCTCTGTGGCTGATCAGATTTGTACCAAACACTTCTCAGATAACATGACTCCAAATCCTCCATCTCCGGCTACACTGTATCCCGCCGTGAGACCAAGCCTGACCTGCGCAGTGTGTTCCTACTTCCTAGACAAGCCCAACTAGTTTCGACGTTGTGACGTCTTTATGATGAAACTAGTTGGGGTGTGTCTAGGAAGTAGGAACACACTTCGCAGGTCAGTCTTGGTCTGCACAGGTCAGTCTTGGTCTCACGACAGGATACAGCGTAGCCGGAGACGGAGGATTTGAAAACACAGGAATGCCTACATGATTATTTGATACTGCAACTCTGCTATAAGCTTTAGTGTTGGGAGGACACTTCTAAAATGTGAGTGTGTTTTATATTGTTTAAAAGTGTTTTTTTATATATGGAATCACACTATGTCAGCCTATCCTTTCTTCTATACATTCCTACCTAAATCTACATGGCTGTCTGTTTGAGAAGGACTGAGTGAAGTGGAAAATCAGTTCTACTGTATATATTCATACTGTTACTGCTGGTTTGTAACTTTACCAGCTATTCCATCCGGTGAGTCATTTTAGAGGGTGACTGGTGGAAGCAGCACAAAGGGCGCCTCACTGAGCACCCTACCTTTGAAGAGTCGGCACAATTTGCACTTTACCTCTGAAGAATCACACTTTGTCTTGAGACTTTTGTGGATCACTAATAATTTGATTACATTTATTTGATTTAGTTGATTTAATTAATTTACTTTTTATGACATTTCTTTTTTTTTATATATATATTTTTACATTAATCTTGTTATGAATTATGGATAATTCTTTTATCCAACGACATTGCACAAATTAACACTTTATATTCTGTGCGGTATTTTTCACAGATCATTTCATCAGTCCATGGTAAAGCACATTTTTTGCATTAATCATTTCAACTAGTGTGATCATTGATCACATGCATATCGTTTTTTGTATGTGTATATTGTAACCACTTACCATTCAGCACTGTGCACTTTTTTGTATTAAATATTTGTATTTTCTAGGTAATTTACACATGTATGTGTGTGTATGTGTATATTGTAACCACTTACCATTCAGCACTGTGCACTTTTTTGTATTTAATATTTGTTTTTTCTAGGTAATTTACACATGTATAATTAGTCATGCACTTGTCACTTTAGGACACGTATTTTTTTGTACAGTTGAGCCGATTTTTATAGAATCATAAAGATGTTTACTCACAAAAAAAAACCACGCTCATCAGGCCATGTGTGGCTATCTCTCATCGGTTGCTCGAATCACTGAACCTGGGAGTGAGGGCTCCTGGATGAGGCCCCTCAGGCTGATGTGTTTTGAAGGACTGGCCTACTTCTTCAGAGCCCTACATTTCCATTGGTGCCTTCTCTGCCATCCCCCGGATGCAGTGGTACCATCCTGTGATGAGAAAACAAACTCTCCTCTCCTCACACTGCCGACACCTTTCCCAAAATACACGAGGGAGATTCCTCCAAAACTTTTTATAGGCAAGAGTTGAGGTCTACACAAAGGAAGTGACCTAAAATAGAGAGTGTACTAGGAATTACATGGGAACACAAGTTAAACCTACCTACACAATGATTTCACTTGACTCCTGCATCTAAGACACATGTTATACATATCCTTTCTTATGGTAAAAGGTGCAAGTGATGTTGGGACCGGCGCTACCACATAAAAATTGTGTTTGTGCAATTTCATACACTGTGTAATTCATATAAAACATATAAAAGTGCATATAGTGCTTAAACCAAAGTGCTGCGTGCTGTAAACCTTTTATATATTCGCATGGGCTGTGCTCAGTGTACCATATAAACATATGTATACATATAAAGTGCTGAGTGCTATTGATAACCACGTGTGTGATTGCGTGCTAAACAAAGTTTGGCGCCAGTGGGTGTACCACAAATTGCACCGTTGCTTACCGCACTCTTAGGATGGTGGCTCAGCACTCCCTGGTCACTTAGAGCATGTAGAGTAGAAATAAAAATAGCAATCATCTCCTTGGTTGGACATATAGATCTGAAGGTGTATGTAGTAAAACCAATGGTTAACAGCATCTAAAGGAAGTACAGACTTTTCGGAATACACCAAGAACCTGCTTTCCGCAGCAAGCCAGCAGCCACCTGCTGGCTTGCTGCGGAAAGCAGGTTCTTGGTGTATTCCGAAAAGTCTGTACTTCCTTTAGATGCTGTTAACCATTGGTTTTACTACATACACCTTCAGATCTATATGTCCAACCAAGGAGATGATTGCTATTTTTATTTCTACTCTACATGCTCTAAGTGACCAGGGAGTGCTGAGCCACCATCCTAAGAGTGCGGTAAGCAACGGTGCAATTTGTGGTACACCCACTGGCGCCAAACTTTGTTTAGCACGCAATCACACACGTGGTTATCAATAGCACTCAGCACTTTATATGTATACATATGTTTATATGGTACACTGAGCACAGCCCATGCGAATATATAAAAGGTTTACAGCACGCAGCACTTTGGTTTAAGCACTATATGCACTTTTATATGTTTTATATGAATTACACAGTGTATGAAATTGCACAAACACAATTTTTATGTGGTAGCGCCGGTCCCAACATCACTTGCACCTTTTACCATTTTACTACCTCAGTGGTAGGTTGGGGGCAGCTTACACCACCATTTTTTAGTCCAAAAAGTACTGAAAACTCCATAGCGCTGGTATTTAAACCCTTTTCATATCCTTTCTTATGCCCCAGGTTGTGAGTCTGTAGCAGCAATAATATTTACAGGTTTTTTTTTTGAGCTTCTGCTTTAATTAACCACTTTTTCTGTTCTGTCCCAGTATGTGCTAGACAGTAGGGATGATCGAACAGTTTGGGTCGACCATCGGTTCGACCCGGACATTGGGTGTTCGAAATTCGACCGAATTCCATCAGTAAAAGCCAATGAGGGGGCAGGAGTCTGCTAGGAACGTGATTGGAGTGACTACGGGGACCAGAGGCCAATCAGGAGTGAATACGCCCCCCAGTATATAATATAGCCCCGCCTAACCTCTAGCACTGTAATACAGAGGCTTTGGAAGAGAGTGGAAGCATTTGTGTTTCTCCTGCTGTGCTAAACAACGTTGCTGCATAGCCGATTGCTTGTAAAGCTCCATATCAGCAGAAGAGCAGTCAGCTTACAGAAAGATTGTCAGTGTAGTTAGAAATACAGCAATTGTGCAGTTGGAGTTAGAAAAAAAAATAAAAAATTTTAAAGGGACAGTGTCAGTTAGAAATTATCTTCTGCTATATGGAGCTGTTCTTTTAGTGTGAGGAAAGGGATATGCAGTGTAGTTAGGGTACTATATACCACTATAGTTAGATTCAATAATCTAGTTTTTGTAGGGATACTTTTAAGTGTCAGGGTTCCGTCTAGTGAGCACGTTGCACTGCTGATATATCTACAGCAGGTATACGTGCTTGCTAGTCAGCTATTGTGCACAATACATTTCAGCGATACACACATCTGCTGTATTTAGCGACAACTTTGGGTCGCATAGCAGTGTGCGTTTTGCAGGTGAATTTCACTGTGCAGAGTTGCCAAAGACTCGGTGACAACTATACATAAATTAAAATTCATCACAAAAAAAAAAACAGATTATTTTTCTTAGAATTTCAGTAGCGCAGGGATGGTGTTACCCTCCTTTCATAAAGTGCAAATAAATAAAGTGCATAAATTGCATGAATAATCCAAAACATCCAACTAAGCAAGATGTTTACAAGCAAACAGAAATCTGTGTACATAGGTATAGCAATCTGGCTGTTTCTTCTCTCAGAAACATACGCATTACACATTGTTAGGTACACAATTAACCCCTTGATTGCCCCAAAATGTTAACCTCTTCCCAGCCTCTGTCATTAGTACAGTATCAGTGTACAGTATCATCACTGATCCCTGTATTAGTGTCACAAGTGATGTTTGTGTCAGTTAATGACACTCCCAGTCACTGTCTATTAGCACCAGATTTCCCGCCACCTTAAGTCGCTGATCACCACCACCATTACAGTATAGCATCTATAGCTTGTAGAGTATTTTCCAGTATATATACCATAGTTTATAGATGTCATAACTTTCTCACAAACCAATGAATATACACTTATTGGGATTTTTATTTACCAAAGACATGTAACAGAATACATTTTGGCCTAAATGTATTAAGAAATTAGATTTTTCGATTTTTTTTATTTGGATATGTTTAATAAATAAAGTAGAAAATATATATATCTTTTATTCAAAATTTTTGGTCTTTTATTGTTTATATAATAAGAAATGAAAAAACCCAGAGGTGATCAAATACCACTAAAGTAAAGCTCTATTTGTGTGAAAAAAATGATACGCATTTATTTGCATACAGTGTTACATGACTGTGCAATTACCATATCATATCATACAATAGCAAAAAAATGTCATGAAGGGAGGAAACCTTCCGGATGCCAAGTGGTTAATCAACATAAACAGTGATAAAGTAAAAAAAAAACCTTCACACAATTCAAAAAATAATTTGGGGGGGGGGGGCGTGGCTGGGCGCTGAGCAAGATAGATATGTGATCTCCCTGCTCTCCCTGGACCTGCTCTCACATCGCTCCAACGGGGGACATTTTAGTTTCTAAATGGGCAAATCCTGCTACATCCGATCCCAAAAACAAGGGGGCACTTCAGAACCATCAATCCCTTCTGGCCCGCCGATGCACAGCTACTTTAAACAGCTTGCAGGAGGCAAGCAATATGGCACCTCAACCGGCCTTTCCTGCTTCTCCCAAGGCCTCATGATCGAGGCAGGCGCCCACACCAGCCCGCCCGGAGACAGCCTTCCCTGTGATGTCTCTACTCGCAGCAAGCCCGGACCTTTTGCACCAGCTCCAGCTTCACAACTACCACTCTCCAGATCCTCATCCAGCCACATAGGGCGGACCCTGCCATCTTGCCACTCAGGCACTGAAATTCCACCGATATCCCCTCAGGTGAGCCCACCAGCCTCCCCCTCATTTTCTAAGGGACACAGAATAGACAGAATAGACTCCCCCTCTTTCCTGGGCACCCCACCAGCTTTCCAGCACTGGGGAACCTCCCCCACACCACACAGGCCGTTCTCAATCACTGCCATGCCTGTGGCCTACTCCCTCTGCTTCTTAAACTCAGGCCTTGTGCCCCAGCTCTCCACGACCACAAAGAGCGCCCCGCTTACTGGAACCAAGTACTACTTGCCTTGCCACTACTACCTCTATGTCCCAATCTCAACAGGCTACAGACATAGGGGCACTTTTATTGCCAACAGGTGGACAATCGCTTTCTCCTCTGCGTAATGCAACGTCACTTGGAAGACTTGGATAATCGCAAGCACCGTAACAATATCAGGATTGGTGGTCTTCCTTAGGCAAAGGGGCCTGAGGACTTGAGATCTGTGCTTCAAACCATATTCAACAACCTCCTGGCGGTAACACCCTACACCCATATTGAGCTGGACAGAGCCCACAGGGCACTAAAACCTAAAGGCCCTCCATCACAACCAAGAGATGCAATCTGCAGAGTACACTTTTATACCTTGAAAGAGGACATTATATGCAAAGTTCAAGTGACGAAACCAATCCTGCATGAAGGTGCTCCAGTTCAATTATTCCCTGAGTTATCATGGATCACTCTCCAGAAATGCAGATTACTTCAACCACTTCTTCAGACTCTCCAAGAAAGTGACCTCACTTATCATTGGGGTTTCCCCTTTAGTCTTTCAGCTGCACACAACTGGAAGATGGCGGTCCTTCTAGTCCCTGAGGATTGACGCATCTTCTGTGAGATCTTAGAGATTCCCATCCAGGAGTTCTTAACCTGGCACATAATTCCACCTCTCCCTCCTCCTCTGCCAACAGTCTGGCAAAAGGTCTCCCCAAAAAAGCAGGTATGCCCCTCTGATTCTCCCCACAGAAATCCCAAGCAAAGACCAGCTTGAGTGACTGATCCTCTTTGGAGCTGTCCCTATCACCTACATGTTGCCAATACATAGTCGGCCGGGAACTTACTTGTTTGCCTCATACAGTTATAGATAGAACTTTTCTTTCTCAATAGGCTTACAGCCCGGTGGAGAAGTGGTAGCGGCCAGAGCTGAATGATCCGAGTGCTATTTGCTCTGGTCTTCCGGCTCGTTCTGATGCACTCCTAGTTATGGTTTCACAGTTTGCTTGTTATAATGTGATAGTTATTAATACTGTTGCCTTTTTCTTTAGGCTTTCCCCCAGCTTCACTTAATATTTATTCAGGTTCTAGATAAATGTAAGAGGTAGACGCTTCGTTTCTGACACTACCCCCCTCAGCATAGATTGTGATTCTAAGTTCCTTCATAATAACGTTATACTTCCTCGCCCCTATAGTGAACCATGGAGGTAATATGGAACATACAATTCCGTGTTGTTCATCAATGTTTTAATTTTTGGTTTATACTTACATTTCTTGTGCTCTTCTCTTCTTTCTATCATCTTTGGCTCTTTGTTCTTGAGTGAAATGAGACCTCCCCTAATGATGGCGTTTGTCCAACCCTTTGGAGCTGGCTTGCATGGACTCCCAGGCTAGATAAGAACTGTGTTCCCTATCATTTATTCCCACCTCACCACCCATCCACCCCAACAAACACCATGATACAGATATACCAGTGGCGGAACTACCAGGGCTGCAGAAGTCAAACTTGCGACCGGGCCCTGGAGTTCCACCACCGTAGGGGGGCCCAAGCAGTGTTGCCAGGCTCCCATTATCTCAGTGACAGTTTGAGAAAACAGACTGATTCTCCCATCTGTAGGACAGGAGAATCAGTCTGTAAGCAAGTTCAATCCCCCCTCCCAGCAATGAAAAGGAGAGGAGAGAGGCATGCAGCTGCTCCTCCTCCCCCTCCCAGCCCTGTTCCCCCTGTGTCTGCCTGGTCCGCCCACACTCCTATCCAGGAGTACAGCTGTGCAGAACATAGAGGGGGATGTGGGTGGGAAATATGAAGAACAACAGGCAGCAGTTACACATTCCAAGCTACATGAATGATACCTGAGCAATCAACTTCCAGCATCGGCCCTTGAACAAGTGAGCACTGCATTTACACATTGAAACATCACTGAACTGTCCCTATATCCCTCCCTTGTCTCCTCTATCTGCACCCCCCCCACACACACACACACACTCTGTTCTCCCAATTCCAGTTAGCACTTATGCAGCCCATACATTGCCTGCTTTTTTTTTTCATTCAATCATTACACATTAAAAAAAATATATATTTATGATCCAATTCCCCATCTACACATTCTGGGTGGGGGTGGATGGGGGAATCCTCCCACTATGGACCAGTGGCCTAACAACCAGGGCTGCTGTCCAGCCAGCTATGGACAGGGATGGTCCCAATCTCCATGGCAATAGCAGCACATTAGGAACCAGAGCAGGTTATGTCATGGGGCTGATGGGCGCATGCGCGGGAGGGCCAGTGCAATTAGTTGTAGACAGTTAAACCTCCTGCAGGTCGTTAAGCAGCAGTAGCACTGCATAGCCTTCTCTGACATGCTGATCGGGATGTGATCCAGGTGATGCTCTCAGGCAGATATTATATTAAATATGATTTAATGTGGTTTTATTAATCAGAGCCCCCACCTTACTGGCATGGAGCCCACATGGCTGCTGAACATATGGTTGAAATATATGTGATTGTACTCTTGGTTCTTATAAATACTGTGTTTTTTAAATTCTACTGGGAGCATCCCCTGGATCACACTCCAATCAGCATGCAGCAAAGGCTGCAGAAAGCTATTCAACGTTACCACTGCTAGGTGATTGGTGGGGGGTACAAGCTGTCTACAACCAATAGTGCCAGACCTCCCTTTTGCTTTTTGCCACCTTGGACCAAAGATGGTAGGAAAGAGGCCCACTGCAGAACACATGAAAGGGTCCTGCTATGGAACCATAATAAAGTGCCCTGCAACAGGATTAAAGAGTCCCGGGATCAGTGGGGAGGGCCATGGGACCAGAGAAAAGGTCCCAGGGACCAATGAAATGGAGGGGGGGTAGTGGGGCCCTCCAAGGTTTCAGGCACCAGGGCCCTAAATGTTCTAGTTACACCTCTGAGATATACTCACTTAATGTCAACGGACTAAACACTAACTTCAAAAGACATCTGGCACTAAGGAGCTTCAGGGACTCGGGAGCAGACATAGTATTTGTACAAGGGATGCATTTTGATAAGAAAGGCACTCTAGGGTTTGTGTCTAGACATTTCCCTCAAGGTTATTTAGCCTCTAACCCCCCAAAAAAGACAGGAGTGGCTATATTATAAATAAAAAAGCTTCCCATTCACTCTTACATCTTCTTTTGCTGATTGCCAAGGATGGTATCTTATTCTCAGGGGCCAATGGCAGCAAATAGACACAACCTTCTGTAACATTTATTCCCCAAATGCAAATCAGCGAACCTTCTATACTCGAGTATACAACTGCTTATTTAGATCTCCACACTCCTTCCTGCTGGTGGGCGGGGGCTTCAGTTTTCTGTTCTCTCCAAAAATGTATTGAACTTCCCTATCTAAAAAGACTACCCACCCACACCTAACTCGACAATCCCTACAGTTCTGACAGACTACACGTAAATTCACTCTATTTGATGCATGGCGGGTCCCACACCCGACGGAACACCAGTATTCTCACTACTCTCACCTGTAATACACACATGCATGCCTGGACTACTTTTTCATAAAAAATGCCCCCCACTCTATGTACAGTTAGGGAAGTGGACATTCTCCCTATGCCCTGGTCAAATTATGCCCCGATCCTGTTGAAACTAACTCTAGAGGGTTCTAGAATTAAACGCTGTCATTGGCAACCTAACAATCTTCTTCTAAAAAATGAGACCACCAGGTTAAACCTGGAGAAAGCCCTAAAGCTGTACTTTGCTGAGAACTGCACCCCAGAGGTTTCCACTGGGACCTTGTGGGAACCCCATAAATCGGTGCTAAGAGGCCGGTGTATTGCTATTTCTACAGCTTGGAAAGTAAATGCCAAACTACTGAAACAGAGGAGTGGCTTCAGGATCTAGCATCCTGGTTGGCCTCCAAAACTTTAATTCGCCTCCTAGGAGAAATTGTCCGGCTCCACGCTATTTTGAAAAACATTGACATTGAAAGGGTTGAAAATGCCCTCCAAAGACTACGCCAAACATATTATAATAAAGGTAATAAGGCTCACACCTTACTAGCACATAAACTCTGAGAGAAAATGCATATGGGATGCTAAAGGGACTCTACACTCCCACACTGACAATATCGTTCAATTGTTTCTTGACTATCTTTCTGATTTGTACAACAACCCAACTATACCACATTAACCTGCTAAAGAAAGCTTTTGTGACCGTGTTTGAGCCTACCTTGCGAAAAGTGAAGTGAACACATTACCAATAACAGCCTTACAATCTCTTAATTCCCCTGTTACTGAAGAGGAGTTGTTGGGAACCTTGAATGTTTTACCAAACCGTAAAGCCCCTGAACCTGATGGCCTTCCATATGAATATTATAAGACATTTTCTTCAACCTTACTCCCTTACATGTCTCGCTTGTTCAATGGATTTATGCACAAAAGTAAAATCCCAAGAGGGCAAGGACCACACAGTGAGACAGATAAACCAGAACAGTTGGAGACCCCCACCTGAGCTTCTGGGCCACTATTTGCAAAATAGTCATTATAGTGTGGTGCACTGCAAGCACAAATTAAATGTAAGTGCAATAGGTTTATTTGTTTTTTTTTTTTTAAACAAAATTTTATTAAGGTTTTCAGCATAAGAACAGATACATCATAAGATGCAACAATTCAGAAAACAGTTCAGAAAACAAAGGAATTGTAACAACAATGGTAATGATGTACAAGGAGAGACAAATTAGCCTCAGAGTCCTACATCGAATGACGAGTTTGTGGGATACATACAGAGACTGAATGTCAACCCAAGAAATCCAAAGGTTCCGTTAACATGGGGGGTGGGAAGGCGGGAATGGGTGTAAGGGGGAGGAGGGAGGAGGGGGGGTGGGGAAGGATGCCAACCCAGGTGATCATGAGCACCATATGCAACAACAAAATCTTACGCAACAACCATAACAATATGCAACAACAGTAACAATAACACCCGTGTTGTTTAATTTATGGCTAGGAAGAAATAGGCTTTAGAAGGCCGTGTTCCGAGACCTGTCGGTCAGAGGCTTAATGTTAATTGGTAGGTTCAGAGGAGTAGCTTACAAGTGCCAGGGGGGGGGGGTATGGAAAAGCATAGAAGAAGTTCAAATGTTGCGATGTATTATCCAAGGCTGTTAGGTGAGAGTGAACATTCCGGCCCATGGTCCAGATGAGCAGGTGTCCACCTAGTGCCAAGAGTAAAGATGTGGGTAAGAATCAAAAACCGAGAGAACCAACTGTGTGGTCTTCCAAAAACTCAGTCCAGAAGATGGCTCAATGGCTAGTTGCACTGTGGCAAGCGGTGGAAGTTCACTAGCCTCACATCAAGAGCGTGAGACTTGTAAAAGGCGTAAGAATGCAGACCATTTCCGGTTGAAGTTGGCAAGCTTGGCAGCATTGGAGGTTTTGAGATCTAGTGCTTCTCTGGCGTGCAGTTGTTGTAGGCCCGCAGTTACGTCTGCTAGGTTAGGAGGGAAAGTCTGTATCCATTTGGCCAGTATAGCCCTTCTGGCAACCATATAGCAGGTTATCAGCCAAGTTTTATGAAGCCTAATGAGGAGGCATTGATGTTTAGGTAGGTAGTGGAGGGGTACATCCATGTTGCCAAACAAAAGTAGGTAGGGATCGGCAATGGCCCGTGACGGTAGTGACATAGGATCCGACCGATGTCCAGAAAGCGGCTATACTAGGGCACGTCCAGAGTCTGTGTGCAAGAGTAGGTTTAGGTGTCGAGCAGAGTGGGCAACCGATTGAATGTGGAGAGGAGGTGCTCCTGGAGTATGGTACGTAACTACGGTGCATAATTTTGAATTGCTGTTCCCGCCAGAATTTGTTGGTTATGAATTTGTGGGTGGTCAGGTAGCCGGACAATATTAGTTGATGAGCGTCCGGGTTGGGGAAGTCCTTTTCCCAGTTCGAAGAGTGGAATTCTGAGTTACTGACCTTTGGAAGCGACAACAGCGTTTTGTAAATGTCCAAAATTTTGTGCAGTTCCTGCTCAAGAAACGTATCCGTTATGGTCCGCTTGAACCGCAGGAGTCGGTTAGGGCAGGATTTAACCACAAAGCTTATGGCCTGAATAATGCCAAGGGTATGACCCTCGGGCAGACAAAAGCGATCTCTGATGACTGACATGGATAGGGGTGTGCCCGAGTCAGGATCAAATAATTGGGCGAAATGTTGAAGGTCCAGAGCTGGCCAGTCCTTGAATGGGGGGTACCACTGGGCTTGCGGAAAAAGGGGGTGTCCTCTGATGGGTAGGTGTGGTGTCATGGTGGGCGAAGCATTGAGCTTGCGGTACAGTTCTCGCCAGGTGATATTAGTGTCCCTGATTAGAACATTATGCTTCAGGTGAGTCGGCAGGTTCTTATGGGTACAGTGTAAGAGGGCCACTAGATCATAGGGTGAGGTCAGTTGGGATTCTAGGTGGTAATTCGAGTACCTGGAAGTTTTGCCAATCCAGTCCAGTCCCACCCTGAAAACACACGCCAGGTTGTAGAGACGTGCATTTGGAAGTCCCACCCCGCCCTCCCTCCTCGGCAGATACAGTTTCTGAAGAGCAATGCGAGGCCTCTTGCCATTCCATATAAAGGTAGTAAGTCTATGTATATCCTTGTGCTTCACCAACAGGGGAATAGTCTGGAGAGGGTACAGTAATTTGGGGAAGCCCACCATCTTGTAAAGATGGCATCTGCCGAAGAGGGACAGGGGGAGGCCCATCCAGGCGTCCAATGCTGATGTAACTTTAGAGATGGCGGGTGGGATATTGAGGTGGTAAATGGAGGAAGGGGTACGACCAATTTTGATTCCCAAATATGTAATAGAGGTTTTAGCTATAGAGAAAATTGGCGAGGAGGGCCAAGGGTTATGTCGTGTATGTCGGAGCGGTAAAATTTCGCTTTTAGAGAAATTAATTTTGAGAGCCGACCGCTTACGAAAATCTTCAAAAATGTCATGAATCAGTGCTGAGTCCTTGAGTGGGCTGGATGTAAAGATGAGAATGTCGTCCACGAACAGTGCTATGCGGAAATCGGAGTTACCTATGGGGATACCATGCAGATCAGGGTGGTGAAGAATAAATCATGCCAAGGGTTTCAGGGCTAAATTAAACAGGAGGGGGGACAACTGGCAACCCTGTCTCGTGCCTCTCCGTAGCGTGAACGGAGCCGAAATGTGGCCATTCGCGATAACATTCGCCGAGGGGTTTGTGTACATCGCTTTGATAAGGTGGACAAAGGGGCCCCGAAACCCAAAACATTGCAGGACCAAATGGAGCCAGTCTATGTCCACCCTATCAAAGGCTTTCTCCGTGTCTAGGGATATAATGGCCATGTCAGCGGTTTGATGTTGTTGGGATCAACTTTTAATAAAGTCCATTTACAAGACGTTACTTGCACCATGTATATCTTTATTCCTATCCATGTGAGCCATCCGTGAGGGATAGGAGCACCCTGACAGCATTTAAGAAAAAGCAACCCCGCATCCATATCTATTGGATTGAGCACAAGGCCATTACTGACCAAGCTTAAGTGCGAGGTCACAGGTACAAAGGTGAGGCCCCCACCTGAAGGGGGGGGCACAGAGATTGGAGGTGAAATCAAGTTTGCTCACGACCATTTTTGAACACTGGTAATTGGGATTTAATCTCCATATAGAGGAGCATACTTTGTTTGGACACCTATAATTTGGATACCAGGCATAAGGAATTGGACACTAATTCACTGTCACTTTGCATGATTTATATGTTTTTGAATATTCATTGTATGGTTATATTGCATATAGAGAATTATTAATTGTGTTTAAATTGGATTTAATCAGTGCACAACTGTTGATATATACACACACATATACAGTATATATTTTATCTACACAGAGTGATACAAATTTTTCACTAAAAATTAATTATTTGTTTAAATTAATTTATTAATAATATAAGTTTGCGCAGCACATAACACACTCACAACAAGAGAGTGATCAGTGCTAGCGGCATCCTAAAATTTTCACCGCCGTAAATTGCTCGCAGTCCCATTTAAATTTAACTTATGCTGATGTTCCCTCCGCCTATTTATTACATACTATGGCTCTATTGCACAACATCTGGTGTCACAGTTGCTCCCTTCAATCTGAGGTTTCCTTACTGATAGCATTCCTATTTAACCCTAAACTCCCAGATAGCTTAACTCACCAATTTATCTCTACCTGGCTACAGAGAAACCTAATTCACTATGGTTATTTAGTAAAACCAATAACAAGAGTATTACTTCCATTTGAGGAACTCAGGGAAAAGCATGATTTGCCCAGTAGTGCCTTTTTTGGCTATCTCCAAATTCGCCACTATGTCCTAACCTTTGCACCTAATCTCCAATTCTCCAAACTATCCCCATTTGAACACTTAATTCTCTCTGGCCCATCTCAAAAAGGTTTAACCTCAGATATATATATAAATTCTTACACTCCAGTAAACTAGATTCCAAAGGCAAACACGTCTATAGGATTAAGTAAGAGCAAGCCCTTGGGGAAGAGCTTCCCCTTTAGCAATGGCAATCTATTTGGTCCCAAGCTGCTAAAAGTTCTTTTTGCACCCTTTACAAGGAAAATACTTATAAAGTGATATTTTTTTGGTACATGACCCCTATCTGACTGCATGCCATATACCCATCGGCTTTGAATCTTTGCTGGAGGTGTCGTAAGGATCGAGGTACTCTATTGCATATCTATTGGCAATGTCCATCCTTGTACACATACTTGTGCCCGGTCCGGGACATCCTTAATCAGTTGTTCAAGGTTGACTTCCCTTTCCATCCAAAACTATATTTACTAGGACTTCTCTCCCTTAAATAACCAAGCTTGGCTAAAAAATTGTTTTAACGGCGGCCAGATGCCTAATAGCCCTCCATTGGAAGAGACAAATTCCACCGACATCAACAGATCTCTATGCTAGGATCAAATATGTGGAGATAATGGAGTCCCTGACAGCCAGATTGAATGATAGAGTCAACTGTCATAGTGCGATCTGGGAACCCTGGCATCTCAGGGAGGACCCTCGATGAGGCCTTGAGCCCTCTCTCTGCTAGAAATGTTGGAACCCTTTGGGTTCAGGAATGACGAGCCTTGTTTACTTGTTTATCTCTACTATTTTTTCCTTTCTTTCTTATTTCTTTGTTCTTATCCTTCTTCTCTCTACCACTAGGTATAAACCCAACGGGCACTTGTCAAGTCCCCCTGGGATCAGAATCTTTGGCTAAACCACATTGTGCACTCATCATGTTGCTTTTATGCTTTTGGTTCTCTCAACATATACTGTATGTGCTGCGAACAATATTTGGTTAAGGTAATGTAAAGAAATTTTACCAGTTATCACACATGTTTAAGTGTAATTTCTTTTGTACATCCTATGTTGGTTTGCTAACAGAACTCTTTGTGGTTTCCAATGACTGCCATTTCTTGTTCTACTTTTGTATTGTAAAATATAAAAACTTTAACAAAAATTGTCTATTATAAAAAAAAAATCCTTCATTGAACAAAAAAAAAAGTCAACATCAATCACATCATTCATTACGAAGGTCCAGCAACATAAATCACTATGGTCCATGCACAGCCCCCTACACAACAACCTGCTGCACCCAACAAAGTTAAAACCACCATTACACCCTTTAAAAATGACAAATCTCCAGGTGACTGGTGAATGTAAACAAACAGGCCAGGGATACTAAGTGATGTCACCATATATGGTCAGCCAATTTCATCCTTAGTTAAAGTATAACTAAAGGCAAAACTGCAGAGTGATTAGAACACTTGTCAATTGTTATTGATGTTTGTATCCCCATTAGGGAGATTCACCCTCTGTATTTGTCCTTTTTACCATTATCATTGAAAGTGAAAGTAAAAGAAAATACCACAATTTGGGTTGTCCCCAGAAAATTGAGGGAAAATCTTCCAATGAGGATGCTAGTTCTAGTGACCTGGGGGTCCCCAACGAATTTTCATATTTTGCATGGATTTCCGCTCACTTCCTGTTTGGCTGTGAGATAGGAAGAAAAAAGAAATCCCCGCAATGGGACACAGATGGGGAAAAAAAAGTCTGACAGAATTTCTAAGCCTCCCTTATTAAAAAAAAAAAAAAATGCCTATAGTTCTACTTTTAAGGGTAGGTTTAGAACTATTAGACTTCTACTTTTTGGGTATGGCCGGTCAGATTAAAAGTTAAGTTTAGGGGTTAAGTGAAAAGTCAGATCAAAGTTAGGGATGTTTTGGTGTATTTAGATACCATCGGAAAAGAGGATATAATCTTGCTGCAAGGAAACTGTTGCATCCAAAACTATGTGTGCCCTTTCTTTTTAGCTAGAATTAACTCTATAACTATAGTAGCAGTACTCTTTGCACAAAACTTCTCACTATAAAGAAAGAACATAAAAAGTATTGAATGAAGACTGAAATGCAAAGGTAATATAATAAAAGTACAGTACAGAACATAACATCATTTTTCTAAAAGCTCCCCTCCAGCCTGCCAAATTTCTTACACCCCCCTCAAAATAGTAATTCCTCATTAGGTGTACAAGTCACTGCCTCCAAGATTCCTATTGAATATGCAATGGCAGGGTTATTTTATGATCCAGAAGATGAGTTTTAAAGGGGTGATATCAGCAAGGAGGGACAACCTGGGACTGGCCAGCGCAGGCACATTTGAATCATTTGATTTAAAGTCACTAAAACTGAGCCAATGAGGGAGATAGATTGTGCATTTAGGTGAGTAAAACTTTGTTTTACAATGTATATAAAAAAAATGAAGAGTAAGAGTAACTGAGGGGCACTAAGATTTACCCGGGAATAGGTGTTTAACTAACTCAGAGTTTTCCTACAAATTGGTCAAATGACAAATTCTGTATGAAATACAGCATTTAACCTATCCTCGAGCAATCAAATGTTTGTAATATATACACATACAAATGAGTGTTCTAAATCAGCATTTTATATTAAAATATATTTTTGTAAATAAAATACATAAAAATAGAATACATTATATAAAAGGTATTTTTTTTAGACAATACAACATTTTGTTAGTATCTTTAATTCTTTTTACAAATTTGCACTGTAAGCCAACCTGAAAAAAGACCAATTTTGCAGCAACTATCACTTAAAATGTAAAACAGTGAGCAATAAGTGAATGCAATAATCAAACAAAGTTCATGCACAGTATCAAAAGTTATCACACAATAATATGCTTCAGGTGTCAGGTGCAAACATCATTACTTATTCAGCAGAATACTTTAAAGAAAAAAAAAAACTTTTTGTTTACTGGAATGCACCAATGAGTGTCATAATATTTACAGCAACTCTGATTCATTTTGAGATTAAACAATAGTGACTGGAAAAAAATACAGCACATAGAAGTACATTTTATTCAGTCAACACCTTTATTGTAACAGTGTTTGGAAAACATTCTCATTTGCTTGTGTCTATTTAAGCCGTAAGCAAAACGTGTCTTTTTAGATATCTATTTTCCTCTCTTTTGCTGACATACATTAGAATATTTTGTAATTGTTCTAGTTTTGACCTCTTTTTATTTTTTTCACTTGCATTGACCCATTGAATGTGTTTTACTACCCTACGGGGGAGTTGTTGTTCAAAGCAGTAGCAGCTGTGGTGTGAGGTTAAGAATACAAAATCTGATCATTTCAACTCCTGAAAAGAAGAAAATGATTTTTGTTAAATAATATATTGCATATTTGACTGTAAAGTAGCTTTAACAGTCAGTAAGGTTAATCAGATTAATCTTTTCTTTTGTTCCTTATTCCATTATATTTGATTTGGATCCCCATACCATTAATTGTAGTAAGGGGCACGTCCTCCTCTGATAGGATGTTTTTAAACACTATTTTTAATGTGCATCTCATGAGTGCTTACTTCACCATGTGTGCAATAACTATGGTCTGACTGTCATTGTAGTGATATGATCACAGACAAAAGTTATGCACAGTAAAGTGGCTCTGTGATAACTGCGCCAAATCACAGCAATCACAATTGTTAGTAATGCCTGTGGTCACACTTCTCAATGGACAGTGCTTATAACAGTCACAAAATAGATTCAGTTATCTCATTATAGCAAGTGCCAGATTGCAGCCATTGCTAGATTACAGCCAGAAACAGTTTACAGCCAAAGCCAGACTACAGCTAGTACCAAATTAAAGACTGTACCTGATTACAGTGAATAAAGAAAAATAGGTGCGCGAACCTTAATGAGAAATAGGTGGTGAAAGCAGCACTGCAACAAAATTAAATATGAAAAAGTTGTAACATATGGAACATAAATTACAAAAGTGCGCTAAAAAATTGGGAGAACGAAAATGTTCATAAAGGGTGTCTGCTGGACATCCAGCTAACATACAAGTCTATATATCCAAAAATGTGGTGAGACTGTACACAAGTCTTTGGTATCCAAGGAATATAGTGAGGTTGGGGAGTGGTGGGAGGTGGGTGTAGCCTCTTCCCAAACGGTGATCCAAAATAAGTGCTCTTAAATACACGTGATACACCCAGTGGTAGGAAGGGACTCTTATCAAAATGTGAAGAGATGCAAACATAAACTGTGTTAATCCGGGACTTCAAAATGGTCAGCTTGATGGTATAATTCTCAGGTGGAATGGATCGACCAACCGCTTCCAGATTATGGGGATCTATAGGCTTCCAATCAGGGGGATATCGCCAAAAAGACCATGCCCAAAGAAGAAGAGGGGACTATAGTGCATTACCTCCAAATTTATTGAACCAATGTATAGAGAGTAACACTTACAATTTCCAGATGAGTAAACAGCATATGAGGGTATAGTCAAGGACGTCTGCAGTACAATCCGAGACCGGTAGCAGCACGGCTAGCTCCCCCGACGCGTTTCCACTCAAGAGTCGGCTTCTGGGACTGGAGCTGTAGCCGTGCTGCTAGCATCTCTCGTAAATAGTGTAGCTGATGGGGACTTCCGGTGCGGCCGCGGTGGGGACCCGGAAGTGTTGTGACGCACTTCCGGTTCAGATGCCAGCCAATCTCAGTGTATTAGAGAGAAGACCCGGAAGTGGTAAGATGTCCTTCTGGTGGCGTCTTCGGCCAATAGCAGCGGATGTCAACAAACCATATCATCCATGACACCGGAGTATAGACGAAAAGGTCCTATTTAATTTACCGGTGCGCATAGTGTCTGGTCATATACGGAGGCAAACAAAGTCACCTTATTATACCGTCCTAAAAAAAGGCTCTTTGAAGAGAATTAAAAGGAAAAAAGGATTCCGATTTTAATAAGGACGTTACTAAATAAAAGAACTAATTTTAATATATAAATAGCATAAAAATTATTGGTTAAAAAGATTAAAATTCCTCTGAAAAATAACACAAAGGATGCCAACAAACAAAAATTTGTTTGGTTGTAAATATCTTGGGTTTAAAATATTAAAAAATTATTTTTAAAAAATATGGTGCATAAAAAACCAAATTTTGGAATAATAAAAAATCGTAAATATTGTGCAATCAATTTGGATGAGTCACACCGAAAATCTCCATCCACCACCTTGTATGTATGTGACATACACAACACTGGTGATTTTTAAAACCATGTAAAAACATATATATGGCACATATATTTTAAACACTCAATGTACCTGTAAAGGAGAAAAAAGGGAGGGAAGGGAAAGGTTCACCAGAAGAGGGACAGTAGTTGAAAAAATGTTTTCATCCTATTTATGTAATGGGACTAATGATTATTGATATGGGCATTAATGTCCCATTCCACATTCATGCCCCAGGGCTGATAACATTTTAATTCAGGAATCCAAAACGTTTCTCTCCTGGAGATAGTTCTCTTCATGTCACTCCCTCTCCAATGAGGGGAGTAACCCTCAATCACGACAGCTTTCAATTTTGAATAGCTTCTATGGTGGCACTTTTCGTGATGGGCTAAGAGGCTGTGTCCAGGGAAACCTGTTTGTATGTTGGTGAGATGCTCACCTATTCTGATACTTGGGGTCCTGATCGTTCTCCCCACATACTGTAAACCACATCCACACGTTAGGAGATATACAGCCCCTTTGTTGTGGCAGGTAACAAAGTTTTGGATGTCATATTTTTTCTTGGTTACTGTAGAGTTGAAGGTTTGAGTCCTCTGTGTATTCAACTCTTTGCATACGTGGCATTTCTTACAAGGATAAAATGGTATTTATACATTAAAATTAGTTCTTTTATTTAGTAACGTCCTTATTAAAATCGGAAACCTTTTTTCCTTTTAATTCTCTTCAAAGAGCCTTTTTTTAGGACGGTATAATAAGGTGACTTTGTTTGCCTCCGTATATGACCAGACAATATGCGCACCGGTAAATTAAATAGGACCTTTTCGTCTATACTCCGGTGTCATGGATGATATGGTTTGTTGACATCCGCTGCTATTGGCCGAAGACGCCACCGGAAGGACATCTTACCACTTACGGGTCTTCTCTATAATACACTGCGATTGGCTGGCATCTGAACCGGAAGTGCGTCACAACACTTCCAGGTCCCCGCCGCGGCCGCACCGGAAGTCCCCATCAGCTACACTATTTACGAGAGATGCTAGCAGCACGGCTACAGCTCCAGTCCCAGAAGCCGACTCTTGAGTGGAAACACGTCGGGGGAGCTAGCCGTGCTGCTACCGGTCTCGGATTGCACTGCAGACGTCCTTGACTATACCCTCATATGCTGTTTACTCATCTGGAAATTGTAAGTGTTACTCTCTATACATTGGTTCAATAAATTTGGAGGTAATGCACTATAGTCCCCTCTTCTTCTTTGGGCATGGTCTTTTTGGCGATATCCCCCTGATTGGAAGCCTATAGATCCCCATAATCTGGAAGCGGTTGGTCGATCCATTCCACCTGAGAATTATACCATCAAGCTGACCATTTTGGATTCCCGGATTAACACAGTTTATGTTTGCATCTCTTCACATTTTGGTAAGAGTCCCTTCCTACCACTGGGTGTATCACGTGTATTTAAGAGCACTTATTTTGGATCACCGTTTGGGAAGAGGCTACACCCACCTCCCACCACTCCCCAACCTCACTATATTCCTTGGATACCAAAGACTTGTGTACAGTCTCACCACATTTTTGGATATATAGACTTTTATGTTAGCTGGATGTCCAGCAGACACCCTTTATGAACATTTTCGTTCTCCCAATTTTTTAGCGCACTTTTGTAATTTATGTTCCATATGTTACAACTTTTTCATATTTAATTTTGTTGCAGTGCTGCTTTCACCACCTATTTCTCATTAAGGTTTGCGCACCTATTTTTCTTTATTCACATTGATTACACACTTTCACAGGTCAGCTGCGTCCTTCTGGGAATGGATATTTTTGAATATCACAGCTCCTGCAAACTAGCAGTGGATGATGTATTCATTAGAACTAAACCTGAATCCACTGATCTCAGGGGAATATTCATGCAACTTAAAAATGTAATGGTGGCAGAATTACATGCCGCATGGGATATAGTCTTCCTAGAGAAATATATAGAAGAAAAAATGGTTCCCCGTAGCCTCAGGTGGAACATCAACCCTGATCAGGGGGATACGGAGCTTCTTGAGTGGAGCCAGTTTTTCAACGGTGCAGGCATTAGTCTGTTAAATTTCCTTGTTGATAGAAAAAGGAGGAAAACCCTTAGACTCAACAAGGAGATTTTAGAAATTAAAGAGAAGTTGACACTAGGGTTGAGCGAACACCTAGATGTCCGTGTTCGACGGGTTCGGCCGAACTTTAAAAAAAAGTCCGGGTCCGTGTCCCGGACTTTTACCGAACTTTTCCCGGACACCGAACCCCATTGAAGTCAATGGGGACCCGAACTTTAAGGCACTAAAATGGCTCTAAAACACCAAAGGAAAGGGCTAGAGTGCTGCAAATGGCAGCAAAACGTAATTAAGAGCATGGCAAGTGCTCTGCAAACAAATGTGGATAGGGAAATAACTTAAAACAACAAAAAAAAACAGAAAAATAAAACAATGTTCTTCTTCATCTCTGAAGGACGAGGCCCATATGGAGTAGGAGGGAGGTTGAGGTGGTGGTGGATGTGGCGGTGACATAGGCGTGCGCACAGGGTGTGCTGGGTGTGCCTGGGCACACCCTAATCACCTAGGGCACATAGCATTGCCAGTGAGGAGATGGGAAAGATCTCCCTGGGACCTGCTCTGCTCTATTTCTCCTTGCCTACAGGTACATGGCCCCGATACATTACTCTCCCTGCTGGCAAACACATGCATGTGTATTTCAACTTTGGGGTGCACACCTTAATGCAATAGGCTGCGCACACCTATGGGCGGTGTAGGTGGAAGCGGTGGTGGAGGAGGACCAGGGCCGGATTAACAGCATCATGGGCTTGGTGCTGAGGATTTTGAAGGGCCTTAAGGGCCGTGCCTTGCCATGCACCCAGAGGAGGAAGGGTGCAGCCATGCATGCCTAATTCAACATGGGATGCTGTCTCTGAAGCCCATAAACACATCCATGCATCGCCAACTGTCCCTCCTTGTCCGGCCTTCACGCTGTGTGGGGAGGTTCTGAGGGTGCTGCCTGGGGAAGCGAGCATAGAAGCCAGACTTCTGTGTTTACAAGTGACAGAAGAGCGGTAACAGTGAATATGGCCAACCCGGGGCCTATATAAAAGGTAGGGGCCTGGAGCTGCAGCTCCAATAGCCCCTACATTAATCTGGCCCTGAGGAGGAGGACGAGGTAGCCAACACTGCTTCTTTTCAAAAATTTTAAATGAGGGTACACCCCAAAAGAGTGAGAAAGAGCAAAAATGGAACAATGGGTGGGTAAGGTCGGTATCCATTGCTATTCTGCATAAGGTACGGAAAAGTCCCGTGGGATCCATGCCTGGTTCATTTTAATGAACGTGAGCTTGTCCACATTGTCTCTGGACAGGCGGCTGCGCTTGTCTGTTATAACGCCCCCAGCCGTGCTAAATACCCGTTCAGATAATACACTGGCTGCAGGGCACGCCAGCACCTCCAAGGCGTAAAGGGCAAGCTCAGGCCATGTGCCCAATTTGGAGACCCAGAAGTTGAAGGGGGCAGACCCGTCATTCACTACATGTAGGCGTGTGCACACATACTGCTCCACCATGTTGGTAAAATGCTGCCTCCTGCTAAGACGTTCCATCTGAGCTGCTGGTGCTGCTGTTTGTTGTGGCGTGCTGACAAAGCTTTTCCACATTTCGGCCATGCTAACCCTGCCTTCTGAGGTGCTGGCGGTGCCCTGGTTGCGTTGGCGACCTCCTCCTCCTCTGCCTTGTGCTTCCACTGTGGCCCCGCTGTCAGATGGGAATGCCAGCAGCATGGCGTCTACCAGCGTGCGCTTGTACTCGCGCATCTTGCGATCGCGCTCCAGTGAGTGAATTAAGGACGGTACGTTGTCCTTGTAACGGGGATCCAGCAGCGTGGCCACCCAGTAATCAGCACAAGTTAGAATGTGGGCAACTCGGCGGTCGTTGTGGAGACACTGCAGCATGTAATCGCTCATGTGTGCCAGGCTGCCCAGAGGCGACGAAAGGCTGTCCTCTGTGGGAGGTGTATCGTCCGTGTCCTCTGTATCCCCCCAGCCACGCACCAGTGATGGCCATGAGCTGGCCTGGGTGCCACCCTGCTGTGAACATGGTTCCATCTCCTCCTCCAGCTCCTCCTCCTCCTCATCCTCCTCATCCTCCAGAACTGTGCCCCTGCTGGACAATTGCGTCCCTGGCGTTTGCGTGTGCAGGAACCCACCCTCGGAGCCCCTTGCGAATGACTGCCCTGAAAGCCTTGGAAATGTTACCTCTTCATCCTCCTCCTCCTCCTCATCCTGTGCCACATCCTCTTCCATCATCGCCCGAATTGTTTTTTCAAGGAGGCATAGAAGTGGGATAGTTAAGCTGAGAACGGCGTCATTGCCACTGGCCATGTTGGTGGAGTACTCAAAACAGCGCAACAAGGCACACAGGTCTCGCATGGAGGCCCAGTTATTGGTGGTGAAGTGGTGCTGTTCCGCAGAGCGACTCACGCGTGCGTGCTGCAGCTGAAACTCCACTATGGCCTGCTGCTGCTCGCACAGTCTTTCCAGCATGTGCAAGGTGGAGTTCCACCTTGTGGGCACGTCACATATGAGGCGGTGAGCGGGAAGGCCGAAGTTACGCTGCAGCGCTGCCAGGCGAGCAGCAGCAGGGTGAGAACGCCGAAAGTGCGCACAAACGGCCCGCACTTTCTGCAGCAGCTCTGACATATCGGGGTAGTTTTTAAGGAACCTCTGCACCACCAAATTCAGCACATGCGCCAGGCAAGGGATGTGCGTCAAACCGGCTAGGCCCAGAGCTGCTATGAGATTTCGCCCGTTATCACACACCACCAGGCCGGGCTTGAGGCTCGCTGGCAGCAACCACTCATTTGTCTGCTGTTCCATGCTCCTCCACAACTCCTGCGCGGTGTGTGGTTTGTCCCCCAAACAGGCAAGTTGTAAAACTGCCTGCTGTCGTTTACCCCTGGCCGTGCTGAAGTTGGTGGTGAAGGTGTTACGCTGTCCGGATGAGGAGGCGGTAGAGGATGAGGAAGCGGAGTAGGAGGAGTTACGAACAGGAGGCAAACTGAAGCGCCCTGCAATCCTCGGTGGTGGAAGGACATGCGCCAAATTGCTATCCGCCTCAGGCCCATCCGCCACTGCATTTACCCAGTGTGCCGTTAGGGAGATATAACGCCCCTGACCGTGCTTACTGGTCCACGTATCCGTAGTTAGGTGGACCTTGGCACAGATGGCGTTGCGCAGTGCACACCTGATATTTTCCCCCACTTGGTTGTGCAGGGAAGGGATGGCTTGCCTGGAAAAGTAGTGGCGGCTGGGCACGACGTACTGTGGGACAGCCACCGACATAAGGTTTTTAAAACTGTGCGTCTCCACCAGACGGAATGACAGCATTTCAAAGGCCAATAATTTTGAAATGCTGGCATTCAGGGCCAGGGATCGCGGGTGGGTAGGGGGGTACTTCCTCTTCCTCTCAAGTGTTTGGGAGATGGAAAGCTGAACGCTTCCACGGGACATTGTGGAGATGGTTGTTGGTGACCCAGGTGGTGGTGTTGCTGACAGATCGTCTGTTTGCGGGGTGGCAGGTGCCGGTATCACTACAGATGTGGCTGGAGCGGCCGAGACTGCAGCAGAAGAGGAAGCAGGATGAGCCAGAGACGTTTCTTGGTTTTGAAGGTGTGTACTCCACTGCAGCTCGTGCTTTGCACTTAGATGCCTGATCATGCAGGTTGTGCTCAGGTTGAGAAGGTTCATGCCTCGCTTCAAGCTCTGATTGCACAGGGTGCAAACCACTCGTGTCCTGTCATCAGCACATTTTCTAAAGAACTTCCACGCTAGAGAACTCCTTTGAGCTGACTTTGGTGCGCTCGTTCCCTTGCTGCGTTGGGCAGTAGCGGGCGTAGTGTCTAGGGCACGGCCGCTCCGCTTCTGCACCCTGCTCCCTCTTCTGCTGTGCTGGTGGCTCTGTGCGACCACCGCCTCTTCCTCCAAACTACTCAGGTCACCTGCATGACGTTCATTCCATGTGGGGTCGAGGACCTCATCGTCCTCCACATCATCTTCCACCCAGTCTTCACCCCTGCCCTCCTTGTCGGTCTCCACAATGCTGAACGCCGCAGCAGTTGGCACCTGCGTTTCGTCATCATCGGAGACGTGCTGCGATGATCCTTGCATGTACTCATCTTGAGAAATAAGTGGTTGGGCATCGCTGCACTCAATCTCTTCCACTTCTGGGGCAGGGCTAGGTGGATGGCCCTGGGAAACCCTGCTGACAGAGTCCTCAAAAAGAATAAGAGACTGCTGTATGGCTTGGGGCTCAGACTGCTGGCCTGATTTGCAAGGGGGTGAGGTGAAAGACGGTTGGACATTGGCTGCAGGTGCCAACTCTGACCTTTCTGCAGTAGACTGGGTGGGAGACAATGTGAAGGAACTGGAGGCACTGTCAGCAGCAAACCAATCTACTATCGCCTCAACTTGTTCTGGCCTCATCACTTCTAGGGGCGTTTGATGCCCTACCAAATACTGATGCAGGTTCTGTCGCCTACTCACACTTGAGGAAGGTATTTCACTTGTGCGTGTAGCTGGCACAGATCGACCATGTCCTCTCCTTGCAACAGGAGCTCTACCAGCAGCACCACGACCCAGGCCACGGCCCTTATTTGACGGTCTCCTCATATTTCTGTAATTTAAGATCTTGCCCTAGAAAGGTTTTTATTGAATAGCGGAATAGAAAATATGATCCAAAAAAAGTGTATGTATATCACACGTACACAACCACACTAGGCCCCAATTACTATTGTTTGTACCCCTAAAAGGCTAGATGAGGAGTAGGGGGAGTATGGAACAGGCAGCACCCTCAAACCTTCAGAAGTATGAGATGAACCCCAACAACTTGGAAAGGTGGATCTCTCTCACACGTACCGACACAGACTATCCCGCAATTCAATTGATCCTCAAAGGTTTTTATTGAATAGCGGAATAGGAAATATGATCAAAAAAAGTGTATGTATCTCGCACGTACACAACCACACTAGGCCCCAATTACTATTGTTTGTACCCCTAAAAGGCTAGATGAGGAGTAGGGGGGGTATGGAACAGGCAGCACCCTCAAACCTTCAGAAGTATGAGATGAACCCCAACAACTTGGAAAGGTGGATCTCTCTCACACGTACCGACACAGACTATCCCGCAATTCAATTGATCCTCAAAGGTTTTTATTGAATAGCGGAATAGGAAATATGATCAAAAAAAGTGTATGTATCTCGCACGTACACAACCACACTAGGCCCCAATTACTATTGTTTGTACCCCTAAAAGGCTAGATGAGGAGTAGGGGGAGTATGGAACAGGCAGCACCCTCAAACCTTCAGAAGTATGAGATGAACCCCAACAACTTGGAAAGGTGGATCTCTCTCACACGTACCAACACAGACTATCCCCCAATTTAACTGATCCCCAAAGGTTTTTGATTAAATAGCGGAATAGAAAATATGATCCCAAAAAAGTGTATGTATATCACACGTACACAACCACACTAGGCCCCAATTACTATTGTTTGTACCCCTAAAAGGCTAGGAGTAGGGGGAGTATGGAACAGGCAGCACCCTCAAACCTTCAGAAGTATGAGATGAACCCCAACAACTTGGAAAGGTGGATCTCTCTCACACGTACCAACACAGACTATCCCCCAATTTAACTGATCCCCAGAGGTTTTTGATTAAATAGCGGAATAGAAAATATGATCCCAAAAAAGTGTATGTATATCACACGTACACAACCACACTAGGCCCCAATTACTATTGTTTGTACCCCTAAAAGGCTAGGAGTAGGGGGAGTATGGAACAGGCAGCACCCTCAAACCTTCAGAAGTATGAGATGAACCCCAACAACTTGGAAAGGTGGATCTCTCTCACACGTACCAACACAGACTATCCCCCAATTTAACTGATCCCCAAAGGTTTTTGATTAAATAGCGGAATAGAAAATATGATCCCAAAAAAGTGTATGTATATCACACGTACACAACCACACTAGGCCCCAATTACTATTGTTTGTACCCCTAAAAGGCTAGGAGTAGGGGGAGTATGGAACAGGCAGCACCCTCAAACCTTCAGAAGTATGAGATGAACCCCAACAACTTGGAAAGGTGGATCTCTCTCACACGTACCAACACAGACTATCCCCCAATTTAACTGATCCCCAAAGGTTTTTGATTAAATAGCGGAATAGAAAATATGATCCCAAAAAAGTGTATGTATATCACACGTACACAACCACACTAGGCCCCAATTACTATTGTTTGTACCCCTAAAAGGCTAGGAGTAGGGGGAGTATGGAACAGGCAGCACCCTCAAACCTTCAGAAGTATGAGATGAACCCCAACAACTTGGAAAGGTGGATCTCTCTCACACGTACCAACACAGACTATCCCCCAATTTAACTGATCCCCAAAGGTTTTTGATTAAATAGCGGAATAGAAAATATGATCCCAAAAAAGTGTATGTATATCACACGTACACAACCACACTAGGCCCCAATTACTATTGTTTGTACCCCTAAAAGGCTAGGAGTAGGGGGAGTATGGAACAGGCAGCACCCTCAAACCTTCAGAAGTATGAGATGAACCCCAACAACTTGGAAAGGTGGATCTCTCTCACACGTACCAACACAGACTATCCCCCAATTTAACTGATCCCCAAAGGTTTTTGATTAAATAGCGGAATAGAAAATATGATCCCAAAAAAGTGTATGTATATCACACGTACACAACCACACTAGGCCCCAATTACTATTGTTTGTACCCCTAAAAGGCTAGGAGTAGGGGGAGTATGGAACAGGCAGCACCCTCAAACCTTCAGAAGTATGAGATGAACCCCAACAACTTGGAAAGGTGGATCTCTCTCACACGTACCAACACAGACTATCCCCCAATTTAACTGATCCCCAGAGGTTTTTGATTAAATAGCGGAATAGAAAATATGATCCCAAAAAAGTGTATGTATATCACACGTACACAACCACACTAGGCCCCAATTACTATTGTTTGTACCCCTAAAAGGCTAGGAGTAGGGGGAGTATGGAACAGGCAGCACCCTCAAACCTTCAGAAGTATGAGATGAACCCCAACAACTTGGAAAGGTGGATCTCTCTCACACGTACCAACACAGACTATCCCCCAATTTAACTGATCCCCAAAGGTTTTTGATTAAATAGCGGAATAGAAAATATGATCCCAAAAAAGTGTATGTATATCACACGTACACAACCACACTAGGCCCCAATTACTATTGTTTGTACCCCTAAAAGGCTAGGAGTAGGGGGAGTATGGAACAGGCAGCACCCTCAAACCTTCAGAAGTATGAGATGAACCCCAACAACTTGGAAAGGTGGATCTCTCTCACACGTACCAACACAGACTATCCCCCAATTTAACTGATCCCCAAAGGTTTTTGATTAAATAGCGGAATAGAAAATATGATCCCAAAAAAGTGTATGTATATCACACGTACACAACCACACTAGGCCCCAATTACTATTGTTTGTACCCCTAAAAGGCTAGGAGTAGGGGGAGTATGGAACAGGCAGCACCCTCAAACCTTCAGAAGTATGAGATGAACCCCAACAACTTGGAAAGGTGGATCTCTCTCACACGTACCAACACAGACTATCCCCCAATTTAACTGATCCCCAAAGGTTTTTGATTAAATAGCGGAATAGAAAATATGATCCCAAAAAAGTGTATGTATATCACACGTACACAACCACACTAGGCCCCAATTACTATTGTTTGTACCCCTAAAAGGCTAGGAGTAGGGGGAGTATGGAACAGGCAGCACCCTCAAACCTTCAGAAGTATGAGATGAACCCCAACAACTTGGAAAGGTGGATCTCTCTCACACGTACCAACACAGACTATCCCCCAATTTAACTGATCCCCAAAGGTTTTTGATTAAATAGCGGAATAGAAAATATGATCCCAAAAAAGTGTATGTATATCACACGTACACAACCACACTAGGCCCCAATTACTATTGTTTGTACCCCTAAAAGGCTAGGAGTAGGGGGAGTATGGAACAGGCAGCACCCTCAAACCTTCAGAAGTATGAGATGAACCCCAACAACTTGGAAAGGTGGATCTCTCTCACACGTACCAACACAGACTATCCCCCAATTTAACTGATCCCCAAAGGTTTTTGATTAAATAGCGGAATAGAAAATATGATCCCAAAAAAGTGTATGTATATCACACGTACACAACCACACTAGGCCCCAATTACTATTGTTTGTACCCCTAAAAGGCTAGGAGTAGGGGGAGTATGGAACAGGCAGCACCCTCAAACCTTCAGAAGTATGAGATGAACCCCAACAACTTGGAAAGGTGGATCTCTCTCACACGTACCAACACAGACTATCCCCCAATTTAACTGATCCCCAAAGGTTTTTGATTAAATAGCGGAATAGAAAATACGATCCCAAAAAAGTGTATGTATATCACACGTACACAACCACACTAGGCCCCAATTACTATTGTTTGTACCCCTAAAAGGCTAGATGAGGAGTAGGGGGAGTATGGAACAGGCAGCACCCTCAAACCTTCAGAAGTATGAGATTGTGTTCACTGTACCCCACAAAGATTGAGTTCACTGCACCCCACAATGATTGTGTTCACTGCACCCCACAAAGATTGTGTTCACTGCACCTCACAAAGATTGTGTTCACTGTACCCCCCAAAGATTGTGTTCACTGCACCCCACAAAGATTCTGTTCACTGTACCCCACAAAGATTGTGTTCACTGCACCCCAAAAAGATTGTGTTCACTGCACCCCAAAAAGGATGTTGTTCACTGCACCCCAAAAAGGATGTTGTTCACTCCACCCCAAAAAGATTGTGTTCACTGCACCCCACAAAGATTGTGTTCACTGCACCCCAAAAAGATTGTGTTCACTGCACCCCAAAAATGATTTTGTTCACTGCACCCCAAAAAGGATTTTGTTCACTGCACCCCAAAAAGGATGTTGTTCACTCCACCCCAAAAAGATTGTGTTCACTGCACCCCAAAAAGATTGTGTTCACTGCACCCCACAAAGGATTTTGTTCACTGCACCCCAAAAAGATTGTGTTCACTGCACCCCAAAAAGGATGTTGTTCACTGCACCCCAAAAAGGATTTTGTTCACTGCACCCCAAAAAGATTGTGTTCACTGCACCCCACAAAGGATTTTGTTCACTGCACCCCACAAAGATTGTGTTCACTGCACACCAAAAAGGATTGTGTTCACTGCACCCCAAAAAGATTTTGTTCACTGCACCCCAAAAAGATTGTGTTCACTGCAGCCCAAAAAGATTGTGTTCACTGCAGCCCAAAAAGATTGTGTTCACTGCAGCCCAAAAAGATTGTGTTCACTGCAGCCCAAAAAGATTGTGTTCACTGCAGCCCAAAAAGATTGTGTTCACTGCAGCTCACACACAGAAAAATGGATGTGGATCACTGACACCTGCCTATCTCCAATCCCACACCACACAGCAATATCGATTGTAGTTTGTAGAACACAGTTTCCCTAAAATTCAGCAGACTCTGTCCCTAACAGGATTGAGAAGAGATCGTAGATCAGGATTGAGTGCAGACCCCACCCCCCACACAGCAATATCGATTGTAGTTTGTAGAAGACACTGACCCTATAATTCAGCAGACTCTATCCCTAAAATGCCTACAACTCGCCCTGCCTAAACACTCCGACCTGTCCCTCAATTCTATCCGGACACAAATGGTTTTTTCCTGCCTATCTTTCCCTAATCAGCAGCCAGCACGTTGATGTGTGCTCTGTCCCTGAATCTAAGCAGCATAATGACGCCGCTGCGGCTGCCTCGAACTTATAAAGACTTGGTCACATGCTTCAGACGGCCAATCACAGCTACTGAGACATTTGCAGGCATGGCTGGGATGGCTTAAGGCACACCAGTTAAACGATTGTTGATTGGCTGTTGAAAGCCCGCCATGAAAAGAGCGCCAAAGCATGCAAAACCCGGAAATAAAACGACCGAACACGGATTTTTACCCGAACATACAGTAAAGTGTCCGTGTCCGTGTTCGGGTACAAAAAATCCAATTATTCGGTACGAACACGAATAATACAGTCCGTGTTCGCTCAACACTAGTTGACACCATTCAAAGAAGAAGAGGCTTATAAAATCTATACTAAAGAACTTAAAGAGATCCCCGTCATGGAGGAGGAGGAACAGAAAATAAAGAAAAGAAAAAAGTATTTTCGGGATGTGGATGACTATAACTCTACTCGGGGTGTGTTCAAGTGGCAACTGAACGCTGGGGAGAAGTCTAATTCAACCACTAGCGGTTCAGCTAATCCCGAAGGTACAACTTCAAATTCCAGAGAGACACAGGAAACTTCAAATTCTAATAACCAGAAACTCCCCTTTGTGGGAGATGCGGAACCCTCTACGTCTGGAACTCATTATCCTAAATTTAAACCTTTAAAGGAGAATATCCCTTCCCATTCTACCAAAGGGAAAGGGAAAAGTGCCAAAGGGCCCAACCATCCTCAGATTAAAAATTTAAGATGGGAAGAGGAAGGCCATAAACCTACCAATAGACATCATACTTCACCCTCTCCTAAATTATCTAGGAGGTCCTCTCTGGATTATGAAGGAAACTATCTTGGACCTTCTTACCAAGATCCAAGACAGTTAGTGTCACATAACAGATACGAATCTTTACAAGAAGACACAGATGAGAGTGAAGATGATGAATATGAATACCAACATAATCATCAGAAAAATACCCCTATCAGCCAAAAACCGAGGGTTTTTTTAGGGAAGGGCCACAACAAAGGCAAAAGAAAAAAACGAGGGGGTGCAGAGGAGGTGACTCCCAGAAAAAGAAAAAGATGAAAGGGCAGGGCATCTTTAATTTAAGTGGAGTTACGCTGACAGACTCTGAACAACGCACCCTTGATAAAGGCTTAAAATACGCACCAAAGAAGGGCATCAACAAATTTGACACATTTATAGATGTGCACAAATTTGTTAGAAAATTAAATGTGAAAAGACATTTTTTATCAAATGCTAAGGAAAGAAACTATACCAGCTATCAAGTTTCTCCATACACTCACACTAATTTAAAGAATGCCTCACTCTTCAATCCCCAAGGTGTAAAAAGTAGTAACATCACAGTATTTAAAGACCTTGTTTTGAAAGACCTTGATGAAGCTAAATTTTACCATCATTCTCAGAAAGATCTTCCGACAGGAGTCAAGTCACTTTGTGAACGTAAAGACCTAATCATCTGTCCAGCTGATAAGGGAGGTGGAGTTGTGCTGCTCAAAAAAGAGGACTACATAGAGGAGATGGATCGCTTGTTGTCTGATGGCGATACGTATCGAATACTTCCGAACCATCCAACTTATCTATACAAGAGAAAACTTGAACGTTTGATCTTGAGAGGTCACCAAGAGGGCATTCTCAATGATAAGGAGAAAGAACATTTAGTTCCCTTAGCCCCAAGAATCCCACTTATTTATTACTTACCAAAGGTCCACAAAAGTTTAATCAAACCTCCGGGCCGACCAATAATAAGTGGTATAGATTCAGTCACCTCACGTATAGGAAAATACGTTGATCATTTCCTCCAACCTCTGGTGCAACAAACTCCTGCGTACCTCAAAGATACATCCCAGTGCATCCAGGAACTCACCAACTTGGAAGTAGAAGGTGAGCTATTGATGGTTACAGCGGATGTTTCATCCCTGTATACCATCATACCTCACCAGATGGGATATGAGGCCGTCAGCACCTTTCTTGAGAGCAATTACGATCTCCCACTTAAACAAAAAGTGTTCATTCTTGAACTACTACAATTCGGAATGGAACACAATTACTTTTACTATGGTGGGAATTTCTACTTGCAACAGACTGGTGTGGCAATGGGAGCCAAATTTGCTCCCAGCCTTGCCAATCTGTTCATGGCACTTTGGGAGGACCGTAATATCTATGCCAACAGAGAATCTAATATCTTCCTTTGGAGAAGATATATAGATGATGTCTTACTGCTGTGGAAAGGTGACATCTCTTCCCTCTAATTTTTTTTTGACCGACTGAACTGTAATGATTGGGGTATTCGCCTCACCTACCAGTTCAGTGAAGTATCCATTAACTTCCTAGATCTTATCATATATAGGATAGGATGTAAATTTGGCACAAAGACATTTTTCAAACCCACGGATAAGAATGGGTTCATCCCCCTTGATAGTTGCCATCATCCTGTAACGCTCCTGCGTTTCTTATATGGTGTGGATTTTCAGCTGCAGAAATAGTTCCACGTCAGTAGTCATGTAAGAGATATGCTGAGATACCATTCCCAACCTCAATGACTCATCATGTGTGGAAGGTCTTATTTCAGCCAGTAAATACACACAATTAGCAAGCTGGTTCCTAGAATGACTTTATGTATGTGGTAACACAATGATGAAGGTTGAGGGATAGGTTGAGTGGAGGTGGTAGGTGATAGACACTTGAAGGTGAGACAGTAGCAGATGGATGCAGGAAGGTTTAGCAATGTTGTATGGTAGCAGATGACAGAATAGCAGGTGGACATACAAAAGAGATCAACCCAGTGCAGAAAAGTAGCAGTAGTCTCAAGAGCTAGCAATCTAGTTATGCAGATGTGATAAACAGTCTTTACTATGCAGAGCTAGATAGTGTAAGCTTAGTATAAGTTTATAGAGAATTCCCCTGCGGGGTACTTAGCACTATTAGCGATACAGCCGAAGGGTGGTTCAGGAGAGGCGGATGATCCAGTAGCGGGATACAGGGATCAGCGCGGCGAGGTTCCGTCAGCGAGGTAAGCTTGCAAGCATGGAAGCTTCAAGCAAGGTTAGCATCCAGGTAAGGGTGTTTGAACGAACACATGTGAGTGAGAACCGGCGCTTTAAATAGCCATCTAGTCCGGCGCTGGGTGATGACAGCTCCAGTCTTAAAGGTGTATGCGCACCTTTTCCAAAAGTAAATGGTGGGGCGCATACACTTGTGGAAAGTGTAATTTAGGGTACCAAAGGTACCGGAACATTACAATACCCCCCCCCCCCTTAAGGCCTGCTCCTGAAGGCCTCTGGAGCTGGTTTGTCTGGGTATCTCGCATGAAAATTGCGGATTAATCTAGGGGCATGTATGTCAGAGGTGTTTAGCCAGGTGTCGTCTTGGGGCCCATAGTTCTTCCATCTAACCAAGTACTGAAGTCTTCTTCTGTAGATACGAGAATCCAGAATCTCTTTTATCTCGTATTCTTCTCCACCTTCAACTTGTACAGGAGGGGGAGGTGGAATATTAGGCCTTATTCCTTGGTCCGGAACATGGGGTTTTAGTAGCGACACATGGAAAATGGGATGGATTTTTAGGTCCATTGGCAATGTAAGCTGCACTGCAGCTTTTCCAATAAGTTTCTTGATTGGGAAAGGTCCCAAGAACAGAGGTCCAAGCTTTTTGCTAGGGATCTTCAGTCTCAAGTTTTTTGTTGAGAGCCAAACGAGGTCCCCGATAGTATACTGTGGAGAAGGTCTTCTACGAAGATCATAGTACTTCTTTTGTTGACTGTGAGCGTGTGCAATGGTAGTATTTAGTAAACCCAGAGAATCCTTTATTTGGGTAAGATAGTCTGAGGCTACTGGGTTATTTGAAGGAAGGATGCGTGGAGGGAGAATAGAGGGATGGAACCCATAGTTCAAGTAGAACGGACTCTGCTTGGTTGTACTGTGAGTTGCGTTGTTGTAGGCAAATTCTGCCAGGGGGAGAAGATCCAACCAATCATCCTGTTGGTAAGAATTGTAACAACGTAAATACTGCTCAATGCATTGGTTGACTCTTTCAGTCTGTCCGTTGGTCTGCGGATGGTAAGGAGAAGTGAGCTTCCGCTCAATCCGTAGTATGTGACATAGTTCTTGCCAGAATTTAGAAATAAATTGGGATCCACGGTCAGACAGAAGAGTTTTTGGGATACCATGTAATCTGAAGACATGTTTCATCAGGAGTTCTGCCGTTTGTTTGGACGAAGGTAGTCTGCGAATAGCAATGAAATGTGCCATCTTTGTCAGATGGTCCACAGACACCAAGATGGTATTAAATCCTTTGGAAGGAGGCAATTCTACGATGAAGTCCAATGACAAAACCTCCCATGGAGTTTGGGGTATTGGTAGACTGCATAGTAGACCGGATGGTCTCGTAGTGTCAATTTTGGACCTGGCACAGACATTGCATGAAGAGACGAATTTTTGTATAGATGTTTTCATGTCAGGCCACCAGAATTGTCGAGAAATCAAATTGAAAGTCTTTGTCATACCCATATGTCCTGCCATAGGCACATCATGCGATGATTCCAAGATCTTGGTGCGTAGGGTAGGTGGTATGTAAAGTTTGTCGTTGTAGTAGAGGAAGCCTTCTGCATCAGTATTTAGTTGTGGTGGGGGTGAATCCAAACTTATACCATGCAGAACCTCTTCCTTTAAGGAACGGACAACTCCAATAATGCGTTTGAAGAAAACTACTTTGAAATCCCTTCCGTTCCTATAACACCTCACAGTTAGTCGTGATAGTGCATCCGCCTTTTTGTTCTTATCTGCAGGTGTGTAGGTCACTAGGAAGTTAAACCTTAGAAAGAATAGTGACCATCGTACCTGTCGATGCGAGAGAGTTTTGCTAGTCTGAAGATATTGGAGGTTTTTATGGTCCGTGTATATAATTATTGGTAGTTGGGTGCCTTCGAGTAAATGTCGCCAATTCTCCAGAGCCAATTTTATAGCAAGCAGTTCCTTTTCACCCACGGGGTAATTTATCTCGGGACTGCTCAGGGATTTAGAAAAAAAAGCGACTGGATGAAGTGGTGAAGTGTGGGTAGGTCGTTGGTCGTTGACGCATCTACCTCCAGAATGTATTGGAGGGATGGGTCTGGATGGCGTAATATGGGAGCGGAAGTAAACCTTGTCTTTAACAAGTGGAAAGCCTTATTTGCTTCTTCTGACCATTTAAATGGTATTTTTATGCTAGTGAGCTGTGTGAGGGGTCTCACAATAGCAGAAAAGTTTTTTATGAACTTCCTGTAGAAATTTGAAAATCCCAGGAATCGCTGTAGCGCCTTGCGTGTAGTTGGTGTAGGCCAATCCTGAATGCAGGATATTTTACTCATGTCCATCTCGATTCCTGTTTTGGATATGATGTAGCCTAGAAAGAGTACCTCATCTTTATGGAACAAGCATTTCTTCAGCTTCACATAAAGATTATGTGCAAGCAATCTCGATAATACAAGTCTTACATGTCTTATGTGTTCAGACAGGGTCCGTGAATATATAAGTATATCGTCCAGATATACCACAACACAGACATCTAGTAAGTCTTTAAAAATATCGTTTATAAATCGTTGGAAAACTGCAGGGGCATTGCATAGGCCGAATGGCATCACAAGATATTCGAACAATCCGTATCTAGTTCTGAATGCAGTCTTCCACTCGTGTCCATCACGGATTCGAATGAGATTGTATGCTCCTTTCAGGTCTAATTTTGAAAAATAGGTAGCTCCACGCACCTGCTCAATGAGCTCAGGGATAAGCGGTAGAGGATAGCGATCTTTTATTGTGATAGCATTCAATTTCCTGTAGTCGATGATAGGTCTGAGACTTGAATCTTTATTGCGAACAAAAAAGAGTCCTGCTGCTGTGGAAGAAGTGGAAGGTCTAATAAAACCTTTTTCCAAGTTCTCATCCAAATAGGTTTTGAGATGGGCAAGTTCATCCTGTGAAAGAGGATAAACATGACCGAACGGCAATTTGCTATTTGGGAGTAGATCAATGCTACAATCATAGTCTCGATGAGGAGGTAATGCTTGAGAATTTTTCTCAAGAAAAACCTCAGAAAGATCCTGATAACATAGTGGTGCAATCTCATCTGTCACCACAGACAGAATCTTCCCGGAAAACGGGAGGTTACACGTTTCCTCGCAATAACAAGAAGGGAAGGTCAAGGACCGTTTCTTCCAATCTATGGTTGGTTGGTGTGTGTGCAACCAGGGAAGTCCCAACACAATGGGAAAGTGGGGTGATGGTATTAAATCGAAGGTAGAAGTCTCCCTATGAGACTCGTTAATAGTGACTAGAAGTGCTTGTGTCTGATCGGTGATCGGACCAGAGGATAACGGAACACCGGTAATAAGACTTACTGAGACAGGTTTGAGTTTAGAAATAATAGGAATTTTATTTAAAGCAGCAAAACATATATCCATATAATTTCCACAAGATCCTGTGTCAATCATGGCCTTAGTAGTAATCCTGTTCTGGTCCCACTGTAATGTCAAAAAAACAGAAATGTAGGGGTTAGTGAATGAAGTTGTCAATCCTCCTAGGGAGACATGTGAACACTCACCCTTCTTTTTGTTGACTAGGGGACAGACGTTTATCTTGTGATCCGGGGATGCACAGTACAAGCAGAGATTTTCATTTCGTCTTTTGGCTTTTTCCATAGTTGATAGCGGTGGGCGTATGGTTCCTACCTCCATAGGAACGGCCAGACTCCGAGAGGAAACGGATAATGGCATTCCCATCTTTTCAGCCTTTCTTTCTCGTAGTCTTCTATCTATGGTAATACTGAGTTGTATTAATGCATCCAGGGTTTTTGGCAGATCCGCTCGGGCGAGCTCGTCCTTAACGGCTTCTGATAGGCCAAGCCTAAATTGGGTTTTCAGAGATGCATCATTCCATTCTGAATCAAGGGTCCATCTCTTGAACTCTGCGACAAAGTCTTCTACAGGCCTCCCTCCTTGTTTCAAGGATCTTAACTGAAGATCAGCAGTACTCTGCCTATTGGTGTCATCATATAGGCTAGTGAGCTCTGCCAGGAACAAGGCATAGGAGTTGAGAAGCTGGTCATTTTTCTCAAAAAGAGAATCTGCCCAGGCTCGAGGATCGTTTGATAGGTAAGAAATAATAGTACAAACCTTAATGTGATCAGTAAGGTAGGTACGAGGTTTTAGCAAAAAAAGTAACTCACATGCGTTTTTAAATTCGCAAAATTTTTTGCGATCGCCTGTAAATACCAAAGGGGGATTTATCTTGGGTTCAGGGGACTGAGCAGAGGTAAGTTGTGTCAGTCTAATTACCTGCTGCGACAGAGCCTGATTGTCTTCTTTTAATTCAGCAAGTGCGTGTATTAACGCAGATACTTGCTGTTTTAATTGTGTCACCTGAGTGGTTATTTCTGCTGAATCCATTTTTTGGTTCGTTCAATCTGTAACGCTCCTGCGTTTCTTATATGGTGTGGATTTTCAGCTGCAGAAATAGTTCCACGTCAGTAGTTATGTAAGAGATATGCTGAGATACCATTCCCAACCTCAATGACTCATCATGTGTGGAAGGTCTTATTTCAGCCAGTAAATACACACAATTAGCAAGCTGGTTCCTAGAATGACTTTATGTATGTGGTAACACAATGATGAAGGTTGAGGGATAGGTTGAGTGGAGGTGGTAGGTGATAGACACTTGAAGGTGAGACAGTAGCAGATGGATGCAGGAAGGTTTAGCAATGTTGTATGGTAGCAGATGACAGAATAGCAGGTGGACATACAAAAGAGATCAACCCAGTGCAGAAAAGTAGCAGTAGTCTCAAGAGCTAGCAATCTAGTTATGCAGATGTGATAAACAGTCTTTACTATGCAGAGCTAGATAGTGTAAGCTTAGTATAAGTTTATAGAGAATTCCCCTGCGGGGTACTTAGCACTATTAGCGATACAGCCGAAGGGTGGTTCAGGAGAGGCGGATGATCCAGTAGCGGGATACAGGGATCAGCGCGGCGAGGTTCCGTCAGCGAGGTAAGCTTGCAAGCATGGAAGCTTCAAGCAAGGTTAGCATCCAGGTAAGGGTGTTTGAACGAACACATGTGAGTGAGAACCGGCGCTTTAAATAGCCATCTAGTCCGGCGCTGGGTGATGACAGCTCCAGTCTTAAAGGTGTATGCGCACCTTTTCCAAAAGTAAATGGTGGGGCGCATACACTTGTGGAAAGTGTAATTTAGGGTACCAAAGGTACCGGAACATTACACATCCTAATTGGCTAACTTCAGTTCCCACTAGCCAATTTAGGAGGATATGTCGTAATTGCACCGACTCCCATGACTTTGAGGTACAAAGTAAAATATTGAAGGATAGATTTTTGGAAAAAGGGTTCAAAAAAGAAACTCTGGAGCAAAATATCCTTCAACTTAAAGATCTACCACAAAGAGAGTTAGTGGTACCCGAACCTAAACAAGAAGGTGCTTTTTCTAAATTTGAATACGCCTTTATCACCTCGTTTTCTACTGGATATAGGTGGGTCAATCATACCTTCCGGAAGTATTGGCATATACTCAGAGGAGACAAAATACTAGGACCAACACTTCCCAAAAGGCCTCCTATTATTTTTAGGAGGACCAGGAATCTGAAGGACATTATTGCCCCCACTCCAGTTGAAAAACCTGCTATCCCCAGAATGTTTGCCAACATGAAAGGCTTTTATCCTTGTAAGAAATGCCACGTATGCAAAGAGTTGAATACACAGAGAACTCAAACCTTCAACTCTACAGTAACAAAGAAAAAATATGACATCCAAAACTTTGTTACCTGCCACAACAAAGGGGCTGTATATCTCCTAACGTGTGGATGTGGTTTACAGTATGTGGGGAGAACGATCAGGACCCCAAGTATCAGAATAGGTGAGCATCTCACCAACATACAAACAGGTTTCCCTGGACACAGCCTCTCAGCCCATCACGACAAGTGCCACCATAGAAGCTATTCAAAATTGAAAGCTGTCGTGATTGAGGGTTACTCCCCTCATTGGAGAGGGAGTGACATGAAGAGAACTATCTCCAGGAGAGAAACATTTTGGATTCATGAATTAAAATGTTATCAGCCCTGGGGCATGAATGTGGAATGGGACATTAATGCCCATATCAATAATCATTATTCCCATTACATAAATAGGATGAAAACATTTTTTCAACTACTGTCCCTCTTCTGGTGAACCTTTCCCTTCCCTCCCTTTTTTCTCCTTTACAGGTACATTGAGTGTTTAAAATATATGTGCCATATATATGTTTTTACATGGTTTTAAAAATCACCAGTGTTGTGTATGTCACATACATACAAGGTGGTGGATGGAGATTTTTCGGTGTGACTCATCCAAATTGATTGCACAATAGTTACGATTTTTTATTATTCCAAAATTTGGTTTTTTATGCACCATATTTTTTAAAAATAATTTTTTAATATTTTAAACCCAAGATATTTACAACCAAACAAATTTTTGTTTGTTGGCATCCTTTGTGTTATTTTTCAGAGGAATTTTAATCTTTTTAACCAATAATTTTTATGCTATTTATATATTAAAATTAGTTCTTTTATTTAGTAACGTCCTTATTAAAATCGGAATCCTTTTTTCCTTTTAATTCTCTTCAAAGAGCCTTTTTTTAGGACGGTATAATAAGGTGACTTTGTTTGCCTCCGTATATGACCAGACACCGGTAAATTAAATAGGACCTTTTCGTCATGGATGATATGGTTTGTTGACATCCGCTGCTATTGGCCGAAGACGCCACCGGAAGGACATCTTACCACTTCCGGGTCTTCTCTCTAATACACTGTGATTGGCTGGCATCTGAACCGGAAGTGCGTCACAACACTTCCGGGTCCCCGCCGCGGCCGCACCGGAAGTCCCTATCAGCTACACTATTTACGAGAGATGCTAGCAGCACGGCTACAGCTCCAGTCCCAGAAGCCGACTCTTGAGTGGAAACGCGTCGGGGGAGCTAGCCGTGCTGCTACCGGTCTCGGATTGTACTGCAGACGTCCTTGACTATACCCTCATATGCTGTTTACTCATCTGGAAATTGTAAGTGTTACTCTCTATACATTGGTTCAATAAATTTGGAGGTAATGCACTATAGTCCCCTCTTCTTCTTTGGGCATGGTCTTTTTGGCGATATCCCCCTGATTGGAAGCCTATAGATCCCCATAATCTGGAAGCGGTTGGTCGATCCAATCCACCTGAGAATTATACCATCAAGCTGACCATTTTGGATTCCCGGATTAACACAGTATATGTTTGCATCTCTTCACATTTTGGTAAGAGTCCCTTCCTACCACTTGGTGTATCACGTGTATTTAACAGCACTTATTTTGGATCACCGTTTGGGAAGAGGCTACACCCACCTCCCACCACTCCCCAACCTCACTATATTCCTTTGATACCAAAGACTTGTGTACAGTCTCACCACATTTTTGGATATATAGACTTTTATGTTAGCTGGATGTCCAGCAGACACCCTTTATGAACATTTTCGTTCTCCCAATTTTTTAGCGCACTTTTATAATTTATGTTCCATATGTTACAACTTTTTCATAGTACCTGATTACAGCCAGCACCTGATTTCAGCCAATGCCTGACTACAACCAGTGCCAGATTACAGCCAGTGCCAGATTACAGCCAGGGCCAGTGCAAGGATTTTTGTCCACACAGGTCAGGAATTCTCAAACTACGGCCCTCCAGCTTTTGTGGAAATACACATCCCATGAGGCATGTAAAACTCTGACATTCACAGACATGACTAGGCATGATGGGAATTGTAGTTCCTGAACAGCTGGAGGGCAATAGTTTGAAGACCCCTGACATAGGGGAAAGTGCATTTTTCTGCCTCCCCATCACCCTCCCTTCACCCCCACCCTGCCACAATGCACCCCCCTGATTGCATGCGCTTTATTTTCACTCCATTATAGCTAAGTTTAGCTATAGTATTAAAATTTGAGCTGTGATAAACTGCCTCTAACCTGAAGTGTGTAATGAGGGGATGAGGATATACATGCCCCACTTTCCCTTACTGGCTACAAGCAGCTTCCAGGTGATGCAAACTAAAACTTCCATGCCGCACCCATTACTCCTACCAGAAGAGAAGATAGGTTAGGGAACAGAAGATAGGTCTTTTAAGTAGTTCTGCATTAGAGCCTTTTTTTTTTTTTTTTCCTTGTTCAATATTTTATTGAAAAGATTGCAGAGCATACATAACAACAATAGCGCTAAAAGGGTATGCAATTGTAAAAGAAACAAAGAGGTTCACAAGTATTAACAAAACATTAGGAAATAAAAAATTGACAGACTCATGCTGTATTATATAATAAAAATAAAAAGTAAGCTGGATGAAATTAATAGTAAAGCTGCAGCCTTAGATCCAATTAGGAAACAATGATAAAGTAAATAAGAGCAGGTGCACTAAACTAATAGGTGCTAATCAAACAAATGATATAAACTGCTTGTGTACAAACATATGATCCGTCACTCAAATGTTCACCTATTGTGAAACCAATAAATGATTTGCTGTTGACACAAGAAAAAACCAACAAAGGAAAAACGGTTTAACAACAATTAAGGTGACTGAAAAATAGAACAATAGGTGTATAACACAAATCAGTGCAAGTGATAACAAAAAGTAAGATATATACATATATCCTGGGTGATATACAAATAATAACTAGGTGAAGGTGCAGAAGTCCAAAAAAAGTCTATAGTGTATCAAAGCACTCCAAAGTATCTTCAAGTGAAGAATTCCACAGCAACTCAAGGTGTGCAGTAGATCCCACCACCATAGAAAGACTGGCCCCTTACCACTAGGGATGATCGAACTTTTGAAAAGTTCGGTTCGGCCAGAACATCCGAACTTCCGAACTTCCCGAAAGTTTGGCCCGGATTTCAGAACCCTATTGAAATCAATGGGACCCGAACTTCGGTAATCAAAAAACACCATTTTTAAGCCCTAAAACCCAATAAATGCCCCTAAAAGCTCCCTAGGGTTCTGGGTCATGCCCCATTAACTATTAATCACACAAAAAAAAGTTCTTAAAAATTGTCATTTTTGATAAAAAAGCCAATTATTGAAAAAAAAAAGAGAGATTTTTTGATTTTGACTTTGGATTTAGTATCTGGGGGGTCTAAAAAGTGTACATGTGAAGTTTCAGCTCTGTAGCATGTCCAGAACCATGAAAAAAAAAAAGATAATTTTTCAGTAGAACAGGGATGTGGGACCCTCCTTTTACACCTATATGATCTTTTTTTTCTGGTTCTGGACATGCTACAGAGCTGAAACTTCACAGGTACACCTTTTAGACCCCCCAGACACAAAATCACACAAAAAAAGTTCTTAAAAATTGTCATTTTTGATAAAAAAAGCCAGTTATTGAAAAATTAAAAAAAAAAAAAAAAAAGATTTTTTAATTTTTACTTTGGATTTCATATCTGGGGGGTCTAAAGAGTGTTTAGTGAAGTTTCAGCTCTGTAGAACCATAAAAAAAAAGATTGTTTGTATTAGAACACTTTCAGCTCAGGGGGTTGGCTTCTCTTCTCGGTTTTCACACCTTGCCGGTTTAATAGCAGGCATTTTTTTGGGTTCTTTGCAGTCAGGAAAAACATCTGAACTTGTGTATAGTGGTACTGTGCACAAGTTCTGATGTTTTGCCTGCCTCCAAAAACCCCCAAAAATGGCAGCAAAAACACACCTGGGCATTTTTTTTTTTTTGATGCTGGCGTTTTTTTTTGGCATTTTTTTGGGTTCTTTTGAGGCAGGCAAAACATCTGAACTTGTGTATAGTGGTATATATACACACATAATTATATGTATATAGACACCTAGCCATATATAGGTGTGATAGTAGCAGAAATATATTACTGTAAATGATTTCATTAGCGCAAGCATATATTTTTGCTACTATCACACCTATATATGTCTAGGTGTGTATATAAATATATGTATGTGTGTATATACACCACTATACACAAGTTCAGATGTTTTGCCTACCTCCAAAACCCCCCAAAAAATGACAGCAAAAACACACCTGGGCATTTTTTTTTTTTTTGACGCTAGCGTTTTTTTGGCATTTTTTTGGGTTCTTTTGAGGCAGGCAAAACATCTGAACTTGTGTATAGTGGTATATATACACACATAATTATATGTATATAGACACCTAGCCATATATAGGTGTGATAGTAGCAGAAATATATTACTGTAAATGATTTCATTAGCGCAAGCATATATTTCTGCTACTATCACACCTATATATGTCTAGGGGTATATATACAGACATATATGTGTATATATACCCCCTATACACATGTTCAGATGTCATGTCTGACATCAAACATGTCCTCAAGAAAGCACTGGCAGTGGCAACCCCTGCAGCATGAAAAATGCTTGCTGGTGAGAAGCCATATTCCTGTCCCGAAGCAACTCAGCGAAATGATCATTTCTCTATTGCGGTCCCCCTGCTATGGAAGGGTTTTGTCACCCTTCCATAGCAGTCACTGTCAGTTAACCCTACACTACACTACGGTCCCCTTACACTTAACACTTTCCCTACAGAAACTAAATTTTTGAAGCTAACTTAAGTGAAAAGGAGCACTCTAACTACACTAGATATCCCTTTCCTTACACTAATAAATGCTAAATGACACTTTTAAAGTAAAATTAACAGAACTGCTTCCACTCTCTTCCATGTCCAGTATAACAATGCTAGGAATATGGCGGGGGCTATCTTATATACTGGGGGGCGTATTCACTAATGATTGGTCTAGGGACCCCCTAGTCACTCCAATCACATTCCTAGCATTCTCCTGCCCCCTCAATTGGCTTTTGCTAATGGTTCTGGTCCAATCACGGGCTTTTAAAGCCCATTTCCTGAAGCATTGCATTTTGGTCGGTTCTGGTTGCTGAATTCTGAACTTTTTGGGCAAAAAGTTCTAAATTCGGCCGAACCTCGAACACCCAATGTTCGGGCCGAACCGATGGTGGACCCGAACCGTTCGATCATCCCTACTTACCACAACAAAAAACTCTAAGGGCGTATGAGTGTTGAAATCCAGATAAGAAAAAATTGCATGCCCGGGTGAGGACAGGGTATTAGGTGAAAATTCCCCTCTGCAGCAAAAGTGGATCAGCCTCTTACCAGATAGCAGGTAGTATAGGGCTGATCCTTAAGCTCCACAGGTGGTGAATATCCTCCTCACTCGTTGACATGTACCTGAATTGGACCCCTCTGGTGCCATTATGGATAGCCCTCATGAAGTGTCACGTAAAGAAGACAGACCAATAGTGCAGTACCTTCCAATAAGTTTAATAAAATAAAACGATGCACTTAAATATAAGATCTTTACAAGAGACAGGGACTGGAACCGAGAGGTGGAGATGGTGAACCGCAGCCACCTGCAGTGCGGTCCGCGGCGATGAGTAGTGACCATGCGGTGCTCCTCTCTGACGCGTTTCCTCCTAATGCGGACGTCAACGGAGATAGGAGATGATGTATTATAATGGAACAGTTAGTCTTGCACATATGGTCGAAAAAACAGGCAATGTCTGAGAAGGTGTGTAGACCATAAGAATTGTAACACGCATATAGGGTTAGAGCAACTGATCGAGTAGTGAGGAATGGAGGTTGGAGCCTTGCCGAACATCCCATGGCACCCCTAATGGGAATATACTGCTGCATGGGGTGAAGGCAACGCAACCGGCGGTAGGCTATTAGAGGAACTGTCATGTTAGGAAAGCGAGGCTTTTTTTTTTTTGTTATTTACATACATGTACAGTAATATTCTAAATGTTTGGCCATAAACTTACTTGGATGATGGATGATAGTTGCAATTTTTTATGTTGCATGATATTTGTGCAATTGTTTATCAAGCACACATTTTCAGGAGAAAATATAATAAAGGGAATTTTAGTGAACACAATATAATAACATTTTTTAGTAAAATATAAAAGAGGTTGAGTAAACAGATACCAAACGAGTCAAATCTTAAATTTAAATGCATCTGCGATTTTGCAAGAAACTAACCAAAATACCCAAAAATCAGCGTAGGTGACATTTTAAAAGCCTTTACAGCTCATCAGTTTAGAGTTATCTAGAAGCTCTTGTGCTGAAATAGATAAAAATCATTGTCGCTTCTTCTTTCTTTTAGTATTATATTTATTATTATTATTGTATGGGATTTATATAGTGCCAACAGTTTACGCAGCACTTTACAATAAAATGGGGGCAGCACAATTTACAATACAGTTCAAATCAATACCAAAGGAATAGGAGGGCCCTGCTCATGGAGCTCACAGTCTAAAGGGAGGGGGAGGTGGTAAGAAAGGTAGTGGCTGTAGGGGATGATCTGATTGAGGGGACTCAAGTACAGTTCTTAGGTGGAGGTGGAGGTGGAGGGGGAGTAAGTGTACCTGAATAAGTGTGTTTTCCAGGTTCGTCTAAAGGCGGACAGGGTAGGAGCTGACCGAATGTACTGGGACAGGGAGTTCCAGAGGATAGGAGAGGCTCTGGAGAAGTCCTGGAGGTGAGCATGGGAGGAGGTAACGAGGGAGCTAGAGAGCAGGAGGTCCTGGGAGGAGAAGGGAGGACGATTTGGGAAATATCTCCACATAAGGTTGGTGATGTAGCTGTGGGGGATGTTGTGGATGGCCTTGTATGTTGTGGTTAGTATTTAGAATTTTATATAATGGGGTAGGGGAAGCCAGTGAAGATATTGGCAGAGAGGGGAAGCAGTCACAGATCAGTTAGTACCAGTCCAGGGGGATTGAGGTATGAATGTGTCTCGGTCTCTCTCTGCTCTCCATCCTGAAATTGTGGTCACAGGAACCATGAGTGGGGGTGCAGGTGCTAGGGGCTCAATGGTTCACATATTTTTTTCTATCTCCCCTGTCCTGGCATCCTAAGGCCAGCCATACACGTTTTGATTTAGCAGGAACCGGCCGAGATTCAAACCATTAATGGGCAGGCTGAATGTACCAAGTAGATCAATCAATCAATCAACTTGTGTACAACCATCCTGCCAGATTTGCTTGCGATTATCGCAAGCAGTTGCTCTAGCCGCTAGCAATAATCCCTGCCTTCTACCGGCGAGGACATCTTCCCCTGCCCCCTCGGTGGTAGAAGGCTATTGCTAAGCAGGAGGGATTCCCTTGTCAACACTGTCTGTGTTGATGGGGGAATTGGGCAAATTTGTTTCCTGCAACCCGTGGTTGCAGGAAAGAAATTTGCTCAATTTATGGCCAGCCTAAATTGGCTGCCTAAGCAGCCTTATGCTGACACTGTCACTAATTACAGCCAGGACCTGATTATACTCAATGCTTGACTACAGCCAGTGCCAAAAAAAGCCAATGCGTGATTACAGCCAGCTCCAGGTCAACAGCAAGCACCAGATTACTGCAAGAGCGATATTACAGCTAGAGTCTTATTAAAGCTGGTGCCAGTTTACAGCCAATGCTAGATTACAGCAAGTGCCATAATACATCCAGTATGTCATATTACAGCAAGTACTTAATTATAGCCAGTGTCATAGTCATAATAAAGTCAGAGTGTGATTGCAGCCAATACAAGATTACAGGCAATGCAGATTACAGCTAGTTCCTGATTACAGTCAACAGCAGATTACAACCAGCCCCTAATTACAGCTAGTGCCAGATTAGAACTGTCACTTGATCACAGTCAGTGGCAGGTTACAGCTAGGACCATAATTAAGCTAGTTACACCTGTGATACAACCCCACGGCAGTGTATGCTTTTCTTAGAATGATCCTAATATAGCTAGTGCTTGATCATGGCCAACACCACACTACAGCCAGTGCCATATTACAGGCCGTTAGAGATTAAAGTCATTGCTTAAGTGTTGTTTGCCCTCAAGCCGCAAGGTGCCTCTGTGAGACTTCCTCCCACACTTGTTGGGATAGGTCCATGATGTAGAGGCGTTACCGCCTCTGGGGGATATATTGGCGTGTTGGCTGCGTCTGGTAACCACGCCCTGGATGACATCAATTATGACGAAACCGGTCGGGCGGTACCGGACGTACAGTTACCATGCCCCCTAGACACTGGCTTCCTACTACACGCAGGACGCAGCGGTTTTATCACTATTTCTGGCTTTTATTGATGTGAATATGCAAGCAAATACCATGTAAGTGCATTATGGAAAACATTTCTTTTGTTTATTTTATACTGGATTACGCTATGTGCTTTTTCATTTCCTCTCCATACACGTGGTTGATAACTTGCTTGGAATTTTATTGCAAGAGGGTCTAGTAGAGGAACATCTTCTGCCCTGGTTTCCAAAGGAGAGAATATATCGTTATTTACATCCAAGCGTGTGTGGCCTTTCCATTAATTTGGAGGCCTAGGCTTCTGGTAAGCAGCCATTCGATACATTTGTCACGGTTGTATTCCTGCTACGTATATCATCTCCTTGGTATTCAAGCCTCCTCTCTGTCATTGTCCATCCTGGGACTTGTGCATCACTGTTTGAACTTGTTTCTTTCAATGGACTTTTTTTCACTTTTATTGCACGATTGATGTTTACAATTTCATGTATTATATGGTTCACACTATATCACGTTAGCGCTGCAATATTTGTACTTTATACAGCCCCACGGCAGTGTAAGCTTTTCCTAGAATTATCCTAATATAGCTAGTGCTTGATCACGACCAACACCAAACTACAGCCAGTGCCAGATTACAGCCAGTTAGAGATTAAAGACATTGCCAGATTACAGCCAATGTTTCTAGTTTACTGATTGCAGCACCAGTACTTTTTTTCCTTGGAGTGCCAACTTTCTAACATAGGAGCATTTTGTAAGTGTTCCTACTGTTTCAGAACCTCTGAAAATATGATAGGTAGCTAGGATGTTAGGTATGTCATTTTAGTCTAAATCTAAGAAGAAAGATGTGTATTTAGTAAGATTTTAAAATTGGAGGATAGGTCTTATGTCATTTATAGTAAGGATGAAAAACCCAGTGGTTAATAAATACCACTAAAAGAAAGCTCTATCTGTCTCAAAAAAGAAATATAGTTCATTTGGAGACAGTGGTGCTTGACGGAGTAATTGTTAGTCTATCAGAGTCTATCAGAGCACTGAAAACTAGCCTGAAAAGGAACAAGGTGGTATTGACATAGTTAAAGAACTTTCTCAAACTTTTTCCATCTATGCCCCACATGTGTGCTACAGCTTATTCTTGGCCTACAATTGTTTATATCATCATCTAACTAAAACAAATACCCTTGGTGGTTTTGATTATTACTAAAATACATGTTTTTGTTTGCCTTCTAGCAAAAGATGTTAAGAAAACATTCAAATCTAAAGTTGGTATTTGATTAGAAAGAGTTAGTGTAGAATGTTGTAGCACGGGGGGCGTGCCCGGAAGTAGCCATGTGAGTGTGCTCAGCTAGGCTCTCAGCGATGGCGTGCACCTCTCCCTGCTCGATCTTACATGGAGGTTGAATCCAAGCCAGCCAGCCAAGGAGGGATAGCGGTCTACTAATCCACGGACAAGCTGCTCTCCTAGGAAGGTCCCACGGAGCGAGTGGAGAAAGGAGGTAGCGGTGGAGGGCGGGTCAAGAGGAACGGATCGGCGGGCTTCCCCGCGGGTCCGGTAAATCCTGAACGGCACCGTCATCCGCCTGCTGCTTCCACCAAGCTCCGCCCCGGTAGTGAAGGGACCTAGAGGCGCAAAACGGAAGGCTCTAGACCGGGAAGGTCTCGCCGGCAGATCAGCCAGGTATTATCAGCAGAGTGGAGGGAAGGGGAACTTCGAGGCTATCTACCGTGGCGGACTCCAGGAGGACCTTGGAAGGGTCCACAAGAGGAGCTGCAGTGCCCTGGTAGACACGACCCCTCTAAAAACCCTGGCAAGCTCGTTTTAAAAGCTGCAGCACTAAGAGGATAAGTAAAGAAGACAGGAGAAAGTCGGCTGGCAAAATTGGATCCTCGGGAGGGATAGGGTCCCGTGAGTACTGTGATCTGTGTACTGTGGAATTTAAGGCAAAGTAATATGTTAAGTGTCACTGCGGTTAAGGGCTTTACACTTTAAATGGAAGGGGAATGAATCAACATAGGCTAATATCTGAAAGAGTCTGGTTAAAACTTTAGCGGCTAGAAATTGATCTTTCTGGAATTATTTGGTGGTATATCAAGCGAATAAAGGCCCTCACACGGCTAGTATAAGAGAAAGACAGGAAAGGAAAGGATGACCCTCACAAAGAGAAGGAAAGGAAGGAAAAATACAGAAAAGACAAATAATAGCAAGCTGGAAGGTGAAATTGGTCGTTTCTTTACCAACAGCCAGAAATCGGCCAAAGGCGCAAAAATGGCATCAGTAAGCCCAGAAGCTAGCGACCGGCCTAACTCTTTGCTCACTTCCCCGAATTCAGAGAATAGTGTAAATAGCCCAGGATCTAGAAAAGGAGAGTCGTCAGCTCCAAGTACCCCTACACAGACTTCCACACAGATGTCTGAACTTAAAAAAATGCTACAAGTTTTACCAACAAAAGCTGACATTGAAAAAATGATAACTAGGCTGGAGGAAAAACAGCGTCGGGAACTACAAGGAGTCAAAAAAGACTTACAAAAAATTAAAACTCATTTAGCAGAACAGGAGGCCTCCACAAGCCAGATAAAAGAAAGACTTGTAGCATTAGAGGCAAAAAGTGACATCCAGAGAGAAATGGAAGATATAATACAACTGCAACTTGAGGACATAGAGAATAGGAGTCGTCGCAGTAACCTGCGATTGTGGGGGATACCGGAGTCGGTGAGTAGTGAAAAACTGTAAGGAATAGCGACAGGGATCTTTAAACAAGTTTTGAAGGAAAAATACCCGGAAAACTTTGAAATTGAGAGGATTCACAGAGCCCCCGGCCCCAGAAAAACAGATCTAATGAGACCAAGAGATGTGATTTGCAGGATACACCTCTATATGCATAAGGAACTTTTATCGAGAGCAGCATGGGAAACTAGGGATTTATTGGTGGAAGGAATGCCAGTGAAAATATATTCAGACTTATCCAAAGGAACGCTACGGAGAAGAGCTCTTATAAGACCCCTACTAGATTTGGCGAGGAAGGCGGGGTGTACATATAGATGGGGTTTCCCCTTTTCCGTGACATTTAGTAGAAATGGCCGTTACTTTAACCTTAAAACTTATCAAGATAGAGGGGCTTTTTTCCGATTCATAGAGTCGGACCCGATAGAGGTGATAAACTGGTTAGGTCGAATCCCGGGGGAAAGAGGCATGGAGTTTCCACAACAGCAAGAAGAGAGAATAAGAAAGAGAGGAGTAGACCCTGAATAACTGTAATAACTAGGGAACTCCTCTGAGTGTTCTAAGTACTATGGTTTGTCCCTCATTTTTGTCCGAACATTCGGAGGATCAATGTCCCTTTAAAATTGTATTTCCTCCCCCCCCCCCTTTTTTTTTTTTTTTTTGCACTTGAAGGAGGGGTTTTTTAGATCCTCCCCTGTGTTTTGATCACATAAGATAAAAAATTTTCCCTTTTTTTTTTTTTCTGCACTTGAAGGAGGGGTTTTTTTAGATCCTCCCCTGTGTTTTGATCACATAAGATAAAAATTTTCCCTTTTTTTTTTGCACTTGAAGGAGGGGTTTTTTAGATCCTCCCCTGTGTTTTGATCACATAAGATAAAAATTTCCCCCTTTTTTTTTTTTTTTTGCACTTGAAGGAGGGGTTTTTTAGATCCTCCCCTGTGTTTTGATCACATAAGATAAAAATTTCCCCTTTTTTTTTTTTTTTTTTCCTTTCCCTCACTTTAAGGATGGCTCTTTGCAGGGTCCGTCCTCATATTCTGTCTACACCATAATTTTTTTTTTTTTCCCCCCCTCTTCGACTTAGCACATTTGTATTACTTAACACATTCTGAATATCTGTAGTATATTGTTTTAAACAGCTGGCGCAAGAGCCTTGAGAGATTCTGCTGTATAGTCATGTTTTCACCTAGTGGTATTTTTTTTGCTGTTTTCTTTTCTTTTTAGGGAGTGGGAGGGGGGGTTGGACGTGGGTGGGGGTGGGAGGGAGAGGGAGAGGGAATCCAGAGGCGGACACAAGTATAGGGTGGTTTCACCTGAGGCTATAAGGTTAGCCCGGGCTCGGCTCTAGCTGCGCACTGGGGTCCCTCCCCTTTCCTCCACCAACTCTCGCCTATTTCCCACTGCCCTCACCTAACGGAGGGGGGGGGGCAGGGTGAGGAAATGTGACGAGATCTGGGGGAAACCCCTATATATAGGATAATAAGAGGAAGAGAGTAAAACTAACTGTTACTTATCGGGATTTGGGGACATTGAGGGGAAGAGGAGATAGCATGGGGGGGCGGAGGGAGAGGGGGGAGGCAGTTAAGTGTCCCCGCCCTCTGCCTGCCAAATTGGGGGAGAGAGGAGGAATTTTTATTTTTTTTTTTTTTGGGCCTCTCTTATATTTTGACTACATAAGACCTAAAATACTAGGTCCCTCTGGGGTTGTTTTTTTTTTTTTTTTTTTTTTTTTGCGTTTTTGTTGAGGGTTTTTTTTTTTTCTCACTTTAAGGATGGTTCCTTCTTTTTGGACCTCCCTTATATTTTGATTGCACAGACCTAGAATATTAAGTCCCTTTTTTTTTTTTTTTTTATATACTTTCTTCTGCTCTCTCCACTCCTCTGCTCTCTATCCCCCCCCCCTCCAGGTTGTAATTATAGCTTGTATCCCTAGGCGGGAGACGGGGGTAGGGGGAGGCTTTACTTGGAGAGAGGGGAAATTGGCTTGGGCTTTACAAATTAAAAGATCGAAGATAGATCGAGTGGGAGGGGGCGCGGGAGAGCCCGCAGGGGAACACTCCGGGGCATATCGACCCATGGAGAAAGTCACACAGGGGGCACCCATAAAGTGCCGTGTGAAATAGGGATTAAATATTTATCCAAGGTGACGGGAGAGAGAAGCGGTCCTTAGGGTAGGACCGGTATCTCTTACACGTCATTAGAGGGAGAGGGAAGGGGTGGTTTTTGTTTTTTGTTTTTTATTTGAGTATTTAGTGATCCACGGCTGTCGATGGAGGATTTAAAAATTGTGTCATATAACGTTAAAGGGTTAAATGTACCAGAGAAAAGACATATGCTAGTGACAGATTTGAGATGTTTGCGCACCAGTGTGGCTTTCATACAGGAGACACATTTCAGGACAGATAAACTACCTTTTTTAAAAAATAAACACTTCCCATATGTATATCATTCTACGTATTCAAAATCGAAGTCAAGGGGGGTATCCATATTAATAGCAAAAGAGATTCCATGGACCCTTCAAGATAGTGTTCGGGACCCTGAGGGGAGGTTCCTATTTGTCAAAGGATTATTTGGCGATATACAAGTAACAATGGCAACGGTGTACGCACCGAATAACCGACAAGATAGGTTCATATATAGAACTCTAGGTGAACTGGTAAATTTTACGGAAGGCCAACTAATTATAGGTGGGGATTTTAATGTTCCTATGTCACCAAAAATGGATACTTCATCAGGGTCCTCAACACTTACAGGGGGAATGAATAAAAGGATTTTAAAAGCTTTACATGAGGCCCAATTGATTGAGGTTTGGCGCCTGCAACATCCATCCGAAAAGGATTACACATTTTTCTCTATACCACACAAGAATTACTCCAGAATTGATTTTTTTTTATACCACATGGGCAGCTTCAGGCAGTGAGCCTTGAGAGATTCTGCTGTATAGTCATGTTTTCACCTAGTGGTATTTTTTTTGCTGTTTTCTTTTCTTTTTAGGGAGTGGGAGGGGGGGTTGGACGTGGGTGGGGGTGGGAGGGAGAGGGAGAGGGAATCCAGAGGCAGACACAAGTATAGGGTGGTTTCACCTGAGGCTATAAGGTTAGCCCGGGCTCGGCTCTAGCTGCGCACTGGGGTCCCTCCCCTTTCCTCCACCAACTCTCGCCTATTTCCCACTGCCCTCACCTAACGGAGGGGGGGGGGCGGGGTGAGGAAATGTGACGAGATCTGGGGGAAACCCCTATATATAGGATAATAAGAGGAAGAGAGTAAAACGAACTGTTACTTATCGGGATTTGGGGACATTGAGGGGAAGAGGAGATAGCATGGGGGGGCGGAGGGAGAGGGGGGAGGCAGTTAAGTGTCCCCGCCCTCTGCCTGCCAAATTGGGGGAGAGAGGAGGAATTTTTTTTTTTTTTTGGGCCTCTCTTATATTTTGACTACATAAGACCTAAAATACTAGGTCCCTCTGGGGTTGTTTTTTTTTTTTTTTTTTTGCGTTTTTGTTGAGGGTTTTTTTTTTTTCTCACTTTAAGGATGGTTCCTTCTTTTTGGACCTCCCTTATATTTTGATTGCACAGACCTAGAATATTAAGTCCCTTTTTTTTTTTTTTTTTATATACTTTCTTCTGCTCTCTCCACTCCTCTGCTCTCTATCCCCCCCCCCTCCAGGTTGTAATTATAGCTTGTATCCCTAGGCGGGAGACGGGGGTAGGGGGAGGCTTTACTTGGAGAGAGGGGAAATTGGCTTGGGCTTTACAAATTAAAAGATCGAAGATAGATCGAGTGGGAGGGGGCGCAGGAGAGCCCGCAGGGGAACACTCCGGGGCATATCGACCCATGGAGAAAGTCACACAGGGGGCACCCATAAAGTGCCGTGTGAAATAGGGATAAAATATTTATCCAAGGTGACGGGAGAGAGAAGCGGTCCTTAGGGTAGGACCGGTATCTCTTACACGTCATTAGAGGGAGAGGGAAGGGGTGGTTTTTGTTTTTTGTTTTTTATTTGAGTATTTAGTGATCCACGGCTGTCGATGGAGGATTTAAAAATTGTGTCATATAACGTTAAAGGGTTAAATGTACCAGAGAAAAGACATATGCTAGTGACAGATTTGAGATGTTTGCGCACCAGTGTGGCTTTCATACAGGAGACACATTTCAGGACAGATAAACTACCTTTTTTAAAAAATAAACACTTCCCATATGTATATCATTCTACGTATTCAAAATCGAAGTCAAGGGGGGTATCCATATTAATAGCAAAAGAGATTCCATGGACCCTTCAAGATAGTGTTCGGGACCCTGAGGGGAGGTTCCTATTTGTCAAAGGATTATTTGGCGATATACAAGTAACAATGGCAACGGTGTACGCACCGAATAACCGACAAGATAGGTTCATATATAGAACTCTAGGTGAACTGGTAAATTTTACGGAAGGCCAACTAATTATAGGTGGGGATTTTAATGTTCCTATGTCACCAAAAATGGATACTTCATCAGGGTCCTCAACACTTACAGGGGGAATGAATAAAAGGATTTTAAAAGCTTTACATGAGGCCCAATTGATTGAGGTTTGGCGCCTGCAACATCCATCCTAAAAGGATTACACATTTTTCTCTATACCACACAAGAATTACTCCAGAATTGATTTTTTTTTATACCACATGGGCAGCTTCAGGCAGTGAAAGAAACCGGAATAGAAAGTATCACGTGGTCCGACCACGCACCTATAACGCTAATATATAGCCTAGGAATAAACCCTACTCAGAGGGGGAATATGTGGAGGCTAAATGAGAGCTTGTTACAGAAAGAGGAGATATTAAAAGAAGTAGAGGAAGAGATGAAAGCCTTTTTTGAGATAAATGATCTGCCTAGTTGTAGCATAGGAACGTTATGGGAGACTCATAAGACAGTGGTTAGAGGCATTTTTATTAAACACGGCTCACGTATTAAGAGGGAAAGGAATAAACAGCTGTCACAACTTGTGGAAAAACTTAGGACCCTAGAGATAGAGCATAAACAAAGCGTAGTAGACAAAACAATAGCAGAATTAAAATCAGTCAGAAGGCAAATAACAGACTTACTGCAGTTTAAAGCGAAGGCCGCAATACAAAGAGGGCATAAGCTAAATTATGAATCTGGTAACAAATGTGGAAAAGTGTTGGCTACATCCATACAAAGACAGAAATCAAGGTCATATATTCCCCATATAACTACAGCAAAAGGTATTAAGAAATCCTTACCAGCACAAATACTGGGGGAATTTGAAAACTATTATACTGCATTATACAATTTAAAAGAAACGTCGCCTAGGCAAAAAGATATGGAAAGCTATTTAGCTCAATCACAACTTCCCAAATTAAAGGAGGAAGATAGAGAATATCTAGAGACTAGGATCACCATTGAGGAGATACAACAAACACTAAAAACAATGAAACAGGGGAAGGCTCCTGGCCCGGATGGCCTGACAACAAGCTATTATCAGACATTGATCCATATCTTAGGTCCCTATTTGGAAAAATTGTATAATGCAACAGATGTAGAGGGTAAGCTGTCCAGGGACACTCTTACAGCTCACATTTCACTAATATTAAAAGAAGGGAAGGACCCAGCACAATGTAGTAGTTATAGACCCATATCTTTGTTAAATGTAGATCTAAAGCTGTATACTAAAATCTTAGCAAATAGACTAGCAAGATCCCTCCCGAGCATAGTGCAGCTAGACCAGGTTGGCTTCTTAAGATCGAGGGAAGCAAGAGATAATACTACAAGAATATTGAATATATTACAAGTAGTGAAGGAAAAAAAATCCCTTGTGTAGTCCTGAGCACGGACGCCGAGAAGGCATTCAATCAAGTGGGATGGCCCTTTTTGTTCTCAGTGCTTGGTTACATTGGCTTAGGAAACGTCATGCTGGATAGAATAGCGAGAGTATACACAGAACCAACGGCAAGGGTGAAAGTTAACGGGCTCCTGTCAGAAGCTTTTCCGGTAAGCAATGGTACAAGACAGGGCTGCCCATTGTCGCCCTTGCTATTTGCTCTGACAGTGGAACCTTTCTTGTGTAGGGTTAGACTTAACCAAGATATCGAAGGAATAAAAATAAAGGGAAGGCAATACAAGATAGCTGCATATGCAGATGACCTTCTATTTTCTATGTCGAATCCGGGAATCTCGTTGCCAAACCTGATTCAGGAGTTCAAAAAATTTAGGACCATGTCTTATTTAAAGATTAATTATGGAAAATCAGAGGCAATGGGGGTGGGGATGCCAGCGACCCAAGTTAACCTGTTGAAAAGCAATTTTTGCTTTAAATGGAAAGACGAAGCAGTAAAGTATTTAGGGACATATATACCGGCAAAGTTATCACAAGTTTATGACTTAAATTTTCCACCCTTGTTGAATATGACCAGGAAATTATTGGAACAATGGCAGGGAGGGTTGCATTCCTGGTTTGGTAAATGTAACCTATTAAAGATGATGATCTTACCAAAATTCCTCTACCTGATAAGAGCATTACCAGTGAAAATCCCAAGGGCCTTTTTTAAGGCAACACATTCCCTATTTCTGAAATATATATGGTCTTATAAAAAACCTAGAATAGCGCGTAGAATTTTATCCTTGCCAAAGGAGAGGGGCGGGTTGGCAATCCCTGACGTTTACATATATTATCAGGCAGCTCAGGTGAGCAGAGTACTAGACTGGTGGCATCAATCAGAAAATAAAGTATGGATACAAATTGAACAGGCACAAACGGAAGTAGACCTAAAAAGGACTTTGTGGTGTTATGAATCCCTGCCTAAGGACCTGAAACAACACCCAATAATTGGCAACACACTTTGAGTATGTACACAACCAAGCACATATAATAAATTGACAGAGAAAGAGTCACCTTTGTTCCCGATTCTGGGGAATCCCCAGTTTACCCCGGGTCTAGATACTAGACAGTTCCCAACATTGAGGAAAATGAAGCAGGAACAAGCCTCGTCTTTTTTAATACAAAATAAATGGCCCACAGTAAACCAATTGGTGGATAGAAACGGACCATTTGATATATCCTTTTGGCAAGCGGTCCAATTACATCACTACTTGGTCTCAATATCAAACCCGGGTAGCTATGGTAGAAAACTAACGAGATTTGAAAATTACTGTGTAAAATCAGGAAATATATCACGTACACTATCGGTTGCCTATGACATGTTAATAAATCCAGAGGAACAACCGCAGCTCCCGTGGGTGGGAAAGTGGGCAAGAGATTTGGCAATCGATTTGTCGGGGGACCAGGTCCAGAGGATATTGAATCTTGCTTTTAAGACAGCTAGATGTACGAAGATTCAGGAGCTAAATTATAAGGTCATAACAAGATGGTACATCACACCCAAGAAAATACATACTTGGTTCCCGAGAGAAACAAATAATTGCTGGAGATGTAGGAAAGAAATAGGCACGGTGTTCCATATTTTCTGGTCCTGTCCTGAAATAAAGCCATTCTGGGCGGGGGTCAGGAATATTATACAGAAATTCACGGAACATAAACTGGAGGAGGACCCGGGTTTTTTTTTGCTACATCTATCAGATATACCGGTAAAGAGATATGAAAGTTCTATCATCCCCTTCCTGGTTAATGCGGCTAAAGCATGCATTCCAGGCAACTGGAAGAAAACACAACCACCCGCATTAGCAGAATGGATAAATAGAGTAGAAGAAATGAGAAGAATGGAAGAGTTAATTGCTTTTTCACAAAATAGACAGGAGAAATACAAAAAAATTTGGGATCCATGGAACCACTTTATGGTTTCTGAAGAGGGTAATAATATGTTATAGGATAAGTTAGGAGGAATAGATCTGAGGAGAAGATGACTTCTCCTAATCGACAGCCGTGGTTCATAGGGGTTCAGAATTTTAAAGGGGAAAGAGGAATAAAAGGAAAGAAAAGAAAAAAATTTTTTTTTTTTTGTTTTTTTGTTTTTTTGTTTTTTGGGTGGGACGGGAAAGGGGAAAAAAAGTGGGAAAAAATACAGGATTATAGGATAAATAAGATATAAAAAAGGAAGTAATGATAATTATTGTAATAGAGATGGCTTTTTATGCTGAAATGTTACATGTATGTATTGTTGGAAAATCCTGAATAAAATTCATATTTGAAAAAAAAGAAAGAGTTAGAGTGCATGGGAATACAAAGACTTCACCCCCCCTCCCCCCAAAAAAAAAAAAATAGCTAAGAGCCGGTTCACACTGCCGTGACCTCTAAGTCGCCTCATAAGGGGCGACTTGTTAGCGTGACTTTTAGCGTGACTTCAGCGCGACTTTGCGCGTATTCAGCGCGACAATCAGAATATGATGGTTCTGGGTCATGCTCAATCACACAAAAAAAGTTCTTAAGAATTGTCGTTTTTGATAGAGAGCCAATTATTGAAAAAATTATTGAAAAAAAATGAGATTTCTTTGAATTTAGTGTTTGGGGGGGTCTAAAAAGTGTACCTGTGAAGTTTCAGCTCTGTAGCATGTCCAGAACCAGAAAAAAAAAAGAAAAAAAATCTTATAATTATTAATAGAGCAGGGTAGTGGCTCCTCTCCACCTGGGCGTTTTTGTTGCAGGCATTTATCGGACATTTTTGGAGGCAGGCATGACTTTTTTTGGATTTAGTGTCTGAGGGGTTTAAAAAGTGTACCTGTGAAGTGTCAGCTCTGTAGCATGTCCAGAACAAGAAAAAAAAAAAGATAATTTTTCTTATAATTTTTAGTAGCACAGGCATATGGCTTCTCTCCACCTGGGCGTTTTTGTTGCTGGCATTTATCGGTCATTTTTTTTTTTGCTTTCATTTTTAATATGATACTTAAAGCAAAGTGAAAAATGGGAACTAATACAAGTTCCTGACTTTGAATGGTGTGACAGTGAGGGGCACTGTCACTGTGGGAATAAATTAATATGTGACACAGGATTTACATTTAGGGCTAATGCAATGTTCAGGACTCATTTCTGAGCAGAGAAAATGTTTGGCTTTCTCCAGATTCTGTAGTTCTGTAATGAAATTTTCAATCCTGTGTCCTGGTTTTGCTAGATGCCTGCAACCTGTATGACTACACAGGTGTGCAGGGTCATTTAGGTCTGTTAATATGGGTCTGTAATGTTTATACCGCTAAAGTATTGCAATTTGTATGTAATATTTTCTTGCCAGAGACTAAGCTGTTCATGTTAATTCTTTGTACAATATAATCTTTTTCAACTACAGTGTGTGTTGTGTGTTTCATTGCTGACTTACCCAGAAAGGGTGAGAAGTGGGAGTGGATTAATATATTGATATTATTTGTTTAATCATCCCAATTTTCTTATACCTCCACCTGTGCTTCTGACAGATTGGTAATTTCTATGAATTCCCCCTACAATCATGATGGCAATCTTGGTGCCCTGTCATGACAATAACTTATCCCACCGCTGCTCATTACTGATGGTGTTAAGAAGTTGACACAATTTTGAATCTGACAATGATGGTTTTGGTCCCTCTGTTTATGTCTGAAATTTGCAGACTGGAGCACTCCTGCAATCACTATATTGACAAAAGTATTGGGATGCCTGTCTTTACATGCAAATGAACTTTAATCACATCCAAGTCTTAGTACGTAGGGTTAAATATTGAGTTGGCACACCCTTTGCAGCTATAACATCTTCAACTCTTCTGGGAAGGCTGAACACAAGGTTTAGGAGGGTGTATACGGGAATGTTTCACCATTCTACCAGAAGAGCGTTTGTGAGGTCAGGCACTGATGTTGAAGCAGAAGGCCTGGCTCACAATCTCCACTCTAATTCATTCCAAAGGTGTTCTTTGGAGTTAAGGTCAGGACAGTCAAGTTCCTCCACCCCAAACTTGTTCATCCATGTCTTTGTGGCAACAGTTTGGGGATGGCCCCTTCCTGTTGCACCAGTGCACAAAGCAATGTCCATAAAGTTGGGAGCATGACATTGTCCAAAACGTCTTGGTATGCTGATGCCTGAAGAGTTCCTCCACCAAATGATTTGGACCAGTGCACTAAACAAGGTCCATAAAGACATGTAACTTTCTGTTCATTAAATGAATGGCATAAAACTATGAGAAGTCTCCTGCCTGTGGTTTATTAACATAATCGGTTGAACATTAAAGTGAATGTTAGCTCTTATTGATGGGGAACAACAATGGGGAACAACATCCCTAGACTCCTGTAAAACACTAGGTATTCAAGCCTTGCCATAGTCCAAATTATGGTGAAATGTACCAGTAAAGTGTGCCTGAGAACCAGATGATGGAATTAAAACAAACCCCCTTTGACTAAACTCATTATTGTAATGTCTCCACTTACAAAGCTGTAATACATTTGAAATTATGATGATAAAGTATGCCACAATGTTACAACAAGGATGCAGTCTCAGATGTCCATATAATGAGATCTAAATGACACAAAAAGCTAAAGCTAAGCCAGATTTAATATTTTAAGTGTACATTTATATAAACTATGTGTACATTTATTATAATTCAAAATTATGAGCATGTTGTTTATAAACACAGATTTTTGGTGAAGAACAGTATAGCAGATTTAGTGAGCACCTGACAGTAATGCTGTAAACTTGACTTTCATCTAGATCGTTACTAAATTAGACAACAAATTGCACTTTAGAAAAAGAAATGTAAATTATATATTTTTTTGCATTTCAACAAACATGAAATGTGTTTTACACATCTCAGTCATGTTTGCTAATTTGCACAGCTCATTTGAGAACGTTCCCAATTATTCTGTAGAGGACAACTAGAATGTTTTTTTTACTTTTTGGAAGGGCATTTTTTCTTAGAGAATAGGTGAAGGAACTTAACCATTCTGTCCAATGCCCAATATCCCCCACCATTGAGTAAGAGCTACATAGTTACATAGTTAGTCAGGTTGAAAAAGACACAAGTCCATCCGGTTCAACCCAAAAAAAAAAACAGTATTGAAAACCCAACCATACAATCCCATATACAAAATCCTATACCCACTGTTGATCCAGAGGAAGGTGAAAAAACCCCAGCAAAGCATGTTCCAATTTGCTACAGCAGGGGAAAAAGATTCCTTCCTGATCCCCAAAGAGGCAATTGGATATTCCCTCGATCAACTTTACCTAAAAAAAATGTTAGTACCCATTTATATTATGTACACCTAGGAAAGAATCCAGGCCTTTTTTAAAGCAATCTAAGAGCATCCTGCATTATGGTGGTTGTGGCCAAATTGAACAGTGGGAGGGTCGTAAAGGAACATTGCTAAATACAAGGAGTACATTACGCACAGAGTTCAGGAGTGCACTTTGAACAGAGTGCCTGGTTCAGGAATGCACTACAAACAGAGTGCAGCTTTCAGGTGGGGCCTACAACCTGAGTGCAGGGTTCAGGTGTGTGCTATGTAATAGAGTGCAGATTTCAGTAGTGCATTAGGTACAGGGTGCAGATTTCAGGAGTGCATTTTGTACAGGGTGCAGAGTTCATGAATGCCTTGGGTACAGAGTACAAAGTTAAGGAGTGCACTATGTATAGAGTGCAGAGTTCTGGAGTGCATTGCATGCAGAAAGCAGATTTCAGGGGTATGTTATGTGCAGAGAGCAGAGCTCAGGAGTACATTCGGTACAGAAGTGCAAAGTTCAAGATTGCATTACATACAGAATTATTTTTCAGGAGTGCACTGTGCATTATGTACAGGGTACAGGGTTTAGGAGCACACTACAAAGAGATCGCAGAGTTCATGAGTGCATTAGGTAAAGCGCACAGAGTTCAGGAGTGCATATCCTACTGGCCAGTTTTCAACCAAGATGGCTTCCCCCCAGATTCTTCCCAACCCCCCTCCCCAGTGCAGAGCTCTCCCTGAAACCCCCTCTTCCCAGTACAGAACTCTCCTTCCACCTCTAAATCCCTCTCACCACCTAGAAAGTGCTAGTGAGAAGATTACTTACAGCAGGGGTGTGCAGGCTGCTAGTGCAGGAAAAAGTGTTGCCTCAAGACTAGCATGGCCGTATATAACCCTCTGCTCTGATTAAGAGCGCTCTGTTCTCTGTGGTGATCAGGGACAATATGACTGGTATGGCAGTGATCAGGGACAACGGAATTGGTGTGGTTGTGATCAGGGGCACTGTAACTTGTGTGGTAGTGATCAAGGAAAACTGTAACTGGTTTGACAGTGATTAGGGACAATATAACTGGTGTGGCAATGATCAGAGACACTACAACTGGTGCAGTGGGGATTAGGGATACTGTGAGTGGGTAGCAGTGAATGAGGACACTAACTGGGACAGTATGTAAAAAAGAAAATATTTTTTTCTTCAATGTTTATTTGTTTTTTTTTTCCTACATATTGTCATCAGAGTGTCACCGCCTACTCATAGAGATCAGGATTTTTTTTTTTTTTATGACACAATGATTGCTCTTTACAGCAATGACCACTGTAAAAGCAATCATTTTACCTGTCATGAATGGCTTTTATTTGTGATTCATTTTTTATTATTATGATCTCCATGAATGGTTACAGCTATGACATGGAACAGGGCCACTCTGTTTTGCCCTGTACCATGTGATCACTGTGACCAATCACAAAAATCACAGTAGTAAACAATGTCCATGACAATTGTTTACTAATGTACATGTAATTGCAGTAAATGGTCACAGCAATCACATGGAACCTGGGCCAATCAGAGGGGCCTGGTACTGACAACTGTATCACAGATCACTTTGCTGTGCACCCCAAAGGGGCACGCATAAGGTGCATGAACAGGAGGTTGTATGGGTATGTTCTAGAGAACTAGAGAGCACTAGAGTGGTTAATAAAGTTGCCAGGTCTACTTTAATATGTCGGTCACATGTAAGACAGCTCCTTGAAATGAATAGCCTGCCCTATGCGCATGAATAAGGCATTATGCTAGAAAAGAAACTTTACAAAACAAAACTCAGCATACTATTTTTTTTTTTTCAAAGTCTGTAAGACCAAGAACAAATGTACTTCTTTTAGTTAAAATGTAGTTATGCCACCTGCACGTGTTTCTCCATGTACTATGATTATGTAGCTCTGCGTGTTCTATTGTCACTATGTTCTGTTGTGAAATGTAATAGTAAGAAGAAAATAGAACAAAAATATTGCACCTGAAACTAGCAGCCTCATTGTGTCATACTACTCCTGAGATATACTTTTTTAGAACTTTATAGCTGTCACTTAGATAAATAATAAAATTCCTGTTTTAAAAAAAATAAAATGATATACAGGTATATATATAAATCAGGACATTTAAATATTCTTCATAGTATTATTCTGTGCTCAATATTTCATTAGTAAGATGATGGTGTGCTCCAAATAAAAAAAAAAACATTACAAAAAAACAGTTCATTACATAATTTTCTTTATAAAAGTGCTTTGTGCTCACTATTCCACACATAAAGTGCTAAAGTGCTCCAAAAATGTCATGCTGTGAGAATTTGGCACACACCCCTCTTGTGCCCCTTTCCATCAGAGAGAATGAACCCTCAGCTTTGCGGCATGAGGGTCAAACACACTTATATCTGATGAGGGAGTGCTCCAAGGATCTCCTCTCTCTTCCTGTATCTCTCGACCGGTACCAGAAGTAAACAGCTGCCGCTATGGATATCGATCAGTCAAGGGAAAGAAACTCTCATAGTGTAGTAATTTGATTTATTTAAAGAAGAATTTAAAGTATACTTACAACAGGGTAGATAAATGATCTCTTTGTAGAGTATAGGCAAGTAACCTCCGGGTCCGCTGTGACTCGGCATACGTTACATGGATGGTGGAAGTGACGTAGCATGGTTAGAAATCCAGAAATTCTGTCAAGACATTTTACCCCTCCCTCAGGCTGTCATTAAAGACAGGAAGACCCAGTTTCTAGTACAGGTTTATAGACTACATTTATACCCAAGGAGGAATCTGTTGGTAGTGTGAACTCTCAACTTGCTTACATTGCTTCCTGAAGGTGTCCTGACTTCATTCTAATATCAATGCCTGTCACTTCCTCCACCCGTCCTAATTTGTATATATGACCATATATGCAACTATCTCCATCCATTGCATAAACTTATGCAAATTGAATGATAAACAAGTACCAATGAATAAGTACCAATGAATCATATTTTCAATATATAGAAATAGAAAAAAAAGAAGTAAAAAATGAAAATAGAAAATAAAATGTAGAATTAATTGCAATCAAAAATACAAACAAAATAAAAAAAATAAAATGAAAATAAACATAAAAAATAATAAAATAAAATGTAATAAAAAATAACAAAAAAATAAAAAATAAGCTAAAAAATCTCAAAAATATATATAATTCATATCATCTTGAAAAATGATCTTTAAAATGTATTAGATTATAGATCCATCTCCTACTGCACTACATTATAGATCCATCTCCTACTGCACACCTTCATATGCTGTTTCACTATCTTACAGTATATACATTTTGTTTGTTGCTAGAAAAAGTAATAAGGGTTTTCATTCAAAATTTCTACATTTCTCATTTTAGCCTCCACACTCAGATTTTACTTTCTCATATTGTATGCTTTTACTTTCAACATTTCTTTATTGATGTAGGTAGATTCTCAGGAGGGTAGACCTCATATGGGGAAGAAGGCTGTTTAACAGTGGGGAGGACACACACTGCGAGCAAGTTGATTTATAGGAGTAAAGGTAAGTTACAGGAGGGATGAGATATCCAAGGGGACCAATGCTGGAGAAAATTGTCCACTTGGAGATGTGTTTTGGCGAACAGGAGTTCAATTAGAGCATGGTTGTTCAAGGTGATTGTAGTGTTTGACAGAGCAGGGGGTATGGCTTGTTTCCAATTTCTCGCCATGGTGAGTCTGGTAGCTATGAAAAGATGAGTCAAAGTATTATGGAATTTAGAAGGATAAGAGTCCAGGCCTAGACCCAACAGTGCCAGTTTTGGATCAGGTGTGAGCAGAGCTTTGATAATAGAGGATGCCAGGAGGAAGACTGAAGACCAGAAATGAGTAATATGAAGGCAAGCCCACCAGATATGAGAAAAGGTGCCCAGCTGCCCGCAGTTTCTCCAGCATAATGATAAATGGTTTGGGTATATAGCTTCTAGTCTGACAGGAGTGTAGTACCAGTTTTTTATGAGTTTTTGTAACGATTCCCAGTGGGATAGGTATCTGGAGTGTTTTAGTGATAATTTAACTGCGAAATTCCATTGTTGCGGTGTGGCCATGAATTGTAGCGAGCGCTCCCAGATTGTCAAAGTGGCAGACTTTTGTGGAGAGGAGAGGATGGTTGGGTGAATAGTCTGTAGAAGGATGCCAATCTTAGTTTGAGATTCAGCTGGGTATTGAGAAGCGTGAGTATGTTTTCAGTTAGGGTAGAGTTTGTAAAGGGTGGCTGACGCTGAATAGCGTGGTGGATTTGCAAGTGTAGGATAAGATAAAGGATCTTAGGGTCTGACATTGTCTCCTGGGAGGATTCATAGAATCCATTGTGGGGTCTATCACTTTGTTTAGGTCCCCACAGACAATGAGGGGTTGGGATTTGTAGGGTTGTTGTTTGCGCGATAAAGTCTTGTATAGTTTTGAGGCTTGGAAGTTTGGAGCGTAAACATTAATTATAGTGAGAAGGGAGTTATTTATGGAGGCTGATAGGATTAGGAAACGGCCATCTGGATCAGATTCAACAGCATGAAGCCACTGAATTTTTTGAGGGCTATCAAGACACCTCTTTTCTTAGAGCTAACGCTAGCAAGAAAAATGTGTGGACATTTTGGGTACAATGGGGAGTTTTGGATGACAAGAAAAGGGTCTCTTGGACACAGAGAATGTCACATTTGAACGATAAAGCTTCTTTCCACAATAGAGATCTTTTGAATGGGCAATTGAGCCCTTTGGTATTTAAAAAAAACATTTTAATGGACATGTGAAAGGTCATGAAATGCTAAGGTATATGGGTTGCATTTTATAGGCAACGAGAGAGTTTTTGCACATTGCATCAAAAACATCAAAAACAAAGGTGTCAGTTTTCATAAGGGAGCCATACCTCAAAGAAATGGAAGAAGGCTAGGAGAGCACAAGGAAAGGGAGGGAATGATGTAAGGTAGAAAATAACATGAGAATATGCATAGCATATACTGTATCCTTGGGGAGGAAGAAAAGAGGAGTAGGATGTCGCTACAGTCAGTTAACCAGAACAATAAGTAATGATCACCAAATGTGTAACAGTCAGCCTAACAGAGGGGAACATTGACTTATAAAAAAGGAAAGAGAAAGGCCTTATGGTCTTTAGTTATTTGAAAGAAAAAACAGGCGCCGCTGAGTGTAGCATAACATTTATTGGCATGACATACATGAAAACTCACATGGGGATGCCTTAATCCGTGGCTCCTAGATCGCTTCCTGCGCCTGTGTGTCCGCCTTCCGACCGAATAGCAGCCGGGTGATGACGCTGACAGGAAGGGCCGTGGAGAAGCTGGATCAAGCAGAGGCAGCGGTGAACCGCAAGCCTTCCCGGATATGACGTAACGTGTTTTGGAGTATGCGCACAAAGCCCCTTCCTCAGACTAATCGATTTGTCTGAGGAAGAAGCTTTGTGGCGGCAGAGATGTCGGAAAGATGGGCATATTTTGTGCTGTTAATAGGATTTTTTCTTTTACTTGAAAGAAATGTATGAGGGCGAGGACATCTCGCAGTTTATCTGCAGGGATGTAAGGAGGTTTGAAGATTCTGTGTGCCTTATCTATGATCAGATCTCTCTCTGATATGGATGGGATCAGGGCTTTAAAGAGCTGTTTACTGATTTAGGGATGCCACAAATTTTGAGGTTGTTCGGGCGTTTGGATGCATTGTAGTTCTGATTCATGTTCCTGATGTGCGTCTAGCATTTCATTATATGCATCAGTAAAATCAGACCTCTCTACCTTATCAGTGCGGTTGTCAAGGTCTTACCTTGCCCTCCTGTTGGCAGTCATCTTGGACATGTGCAGACTGCAACCTCTTATAAACTCTGATTGCATCATCACTTGCCTGCTGCCTGGGTGTCACACAGTGATGATGCTGCACACCTGACTATCTCCATCACCTGATGGGTTGCAGTTCTTGCCCTTGTATTTGTGCTCCAAGGTGCATCTCTGCTAGCAGTCTTCTGTTCTCTGTGTTCCTCCACGTATGACCTGGCTTGGCTGACGACTCTCCTGGTTTTCGACCCGGGAGTGGCAGACGACCCCGCATCGGTAGACTACACACCTTTGGACTCGACCCCGGCTTGGATGACTACCTGCTTGTTCCTGCTCCCACTTCCACACTCTTGCTGTGCATTTATTGTTGTTTTCTCCAATAAACTGCTTTGTTTTACCTGCATCCCCATGTGGTCTGGTTTCCTGGCAGTCCCCTAAATCATCCACTTGGTGTTGAATGCGGGAGATAGATCTGTTTGTTTCTTTCTGTATTCCTCTCTGTAGGGAGGGTAACATTTGTTTTAGGGTATTCTCTGAGACTGCATTATCTGAGGTGGGAAGGTCTGATAGGAAGGTGTGCACAGAAGCATTATCATCATCAGCCTCTATATCATCAGTAACAGCATGGAAGTTTAAAGATGTTTTCATTATCAGAGCATTTTGGCTGGGAGAGGCAAAAGGAGAGGAAGCTGCTCTTTTTTTGTCTGTCCTTGCTGCTAGTGCTGGGAGGGCTCAAGCAGTCCATATTGTGCTGTCAGATCACTGAGGCTGTGAGGTGCCTGCAGCTTTGTGCTTGGAGCCAGCGTCATCTTGGTCTCCATGAGACTGGGAGCTGCAGAGTAATTCAGTCAGCTGGCAGGGTGCTGCGGCTTTCCCTCTCTTGCGGGACATGCCTGGAGGTGTACAGGTGTCGGGTGTGTGTACCGGTCTATTAATTGGCAGCGGGAGTGGCTGTGAATTGCTCAGGTTCCCCACTGTGTCTGCAGAGAGCACAGGCTAGGTGGCCATTCTGGATATTGCCCCCTATTGTATGTTTTTTTTTTCTATCTTACCACTTTACCACTGAATAGGGAACTTAATTTCAAGGCTACAAAAGTTCCTGCAATTAGGGGCTTTTATAATGGAGAGGAAAAGCTTGGAAGAGGGTAGTGTGACATTTGCTAGGTAAGAAGATTAGGAACATATAGTGTATGTTTCAATGGGTATAAAAGCTAACAATTATTTTATGTACGTAGATAACAAAATACTATTATTTGAGAATTTTTTTTAAAGAGTATGTAAAACCCACACACACCTGTACCCAATCAGTGTCCACCATCAAGTGGATATAGGAGGAGTCCCCTGTAGTGCATTTGCACATCTCTCCCAGCAAGGAGTATTATCTCCAAGGGTTAGAAAGGCTGGATTCATCTCTTTTTCATGGATAGTGTAGGACCCACTGATAATGGGGTACTTTGACGCAGTAGTGGGCTTGAGCACGATATGGCCATATGGTGGGACCAAACCCCCATTTTTATTTATGGACTCTCTTCAGATTTGGTAGTAATTTCTTTTGCATTTGCGCGCTATTCTTTTTTTAATATACATGTCTTTTGGTTCATAGCTGCAGCAGCTTTGGAAATACATGGGTATGCTCCCCCAAATTTTTTGCCTGTTTATTATGTATTCGGTCTGACCAGACTATCGAGGTTGAGCAGCCCTCCCCACCCCCCACACACACCTGTACTCAATCAGTGTCCACCATCAAGTGGATATAGGAGGAGTCCCCTGTAGTGCATTTGCACATCTCTCCCAGCAAGGAGTATTATCTCCAAGGGTTAGAAAGGCTGGATTCATCTCTTTTTCATGGATAGTGTAGGACCCACTGATAATGGGGTACTTTGACGCAGTAGTGGGCTTGAGCACGATATGGCCATATGGTGGGACCAAACCCCCATTTTTATTTATGGACTCTCTTCAGATTTGGTAGTAATTTCTTTTGCATTTGCGCGCTATTCTTTTTTTAATATACATGTCTTTTGGTTCATAGCTGCAGCAGCTTTGGAAATATATGGGTATGCTCCCCCACATTTTTTGCCTGTTTATTATGTAAAACCATTAAATACTCATTTCATATTCCTGATTTGTGCCTGCTGTATACTTTTTAAGTTCTGACCCTGCCAGTCCCTCTGCTTTCATATTAAAAACTGACTACACTAGGTATGAGAGCACAGTGTAGTCAGTTCTCTAGCTGTGCTGGGAGCTCAGCCTGCTCTGCTCCAGTGAACAAGCTTGTCCTGACATGGCCCTCCTGCACAGCCATTCACAGGGAAGATTTGTGTGGTGTTTTTTCTCCTCCCTCAGCTCTCACCTGCCAAAAGGAGCTTAGAGATTATGTGAACAAAGGTATTTATAGAGTTTTTAAAATCTATACACGAGTGTTTTACATTTCATTTCAATTTCCAACTGAATGAGTTCTTTTGCAAGGTGGGGGTTTACATACACCTTAAGTCTCTTAATGATCTTTCTTGGCAAAGAAGCACAAAGGTCCCTACAAAAGGTAAGAAAATAAATGAAACTCCAAAGACCACATTTGAATTAAAAACATAGGACACATAAAATAACACTATCACAAGGGAAAACAGAAAACATGCTGCAATTACTGCAGCGAGCTTTCTGACATAATTGTAATTTATTGAATTCCTGAAGTAGACAGAAATATTGAAAACACTGGGTGAGGTTAAGTGACATCTGGATATTTATTTCAGGTACTCATATAGGACCATCAATTTACGCAGCACTTTACATATACACTATATCAATATTAAGTATTCACATCAGTCCCTGCCCTCAAGGAGCTTACAATCAACGGTCCCTAAGCAACATACAATTTAGACAAAGGGCCATTGAACCTAGCAACATGTCTTTGGAGTGTAGGAGGAAACTGGAGTACCCAGAGGAAACCCACGCAGGCACAAACAAAACATGCAAATTCTATTCAAATAGTGCTGTGGTTGGGATTCAAACTGATGACCCCAATGTGACATGTCGGAAGTGTCAACCACTTAAAACTGTACTGCCTGGATATGAGGACATACTCTGCCTGGGGAGGATGTGTAATTGACCTTGTATAAAATAATATCAACTATAATTGATAGACTTTTTAAAGTGGTTCTAAAGCTTAGATAATAATATTGTTCTTCACCCCCTCTATACTTACCTGAGCCCGCACTTGATCCAGAGCTGTGCCCATCTAGCAGTTCTTCCTATTCTCATGTATTTTCCTGAGCCAGTATGAGCTTTTAGCTCCCACTGCTGTCAGTCAAATCCTGTGACAAAGGAGTGGGGGTGGGGGTGAGCCATGCTGTCTATGTCTATGGATGCAGGAAGCTTGGCTCGGGATCAAGCCCACAGGTGTGCCTCGAAAGGAAGTGGCTTCCTATGGTGGCACACCAAGAAGAGGAGGAAGCACCAGAGGGGGACCACAGAAGAGGAGTATGGGGGCCCTCTGTGTGATTCAATTGCACACTGCAGGTAAGTATAACATAAGGTATGTATGTGTATGTACGTGGGGGGGAGGGGATTTTTTTGGGAGGTTTTTTGAATGCTTAATTTTTCACACTTTTTTAACTTAACTTTATTGTTATTACATTTGGAAACAATTGCCCCTTATGTAATAGCATGTTTATAGATACAGGTTGTCTTTATTGAGATATCAAAAATCTTTTGAAGCCATGATGTCTTCTTTGCACTCCATTGAAGCTAATCAAGCACAGATTGTGCTACATGAGCTTTTTCCTGGGCCACATCAGCTAGGGAAAGTGGCAACAGAAACCAGAAGTGACAAAATCTTCTTCATTGCTAGGATATTCTAGCTAGGGGGAGATCAACTAATGAACGCTCTTTGTTCTTCCTCCACTCTACCCAGCAAAACCCGCCTTGTAGGTCCTGGGCCCAAAGGTGAGACAGCTTAGCCTGAGAAATATGAAGGAAAGGGCAAGTTCTGGTGGTCAAGATTGCTTTCATCTGATAGTAGACAGTCAGCTTGTTAGATTTATAAGCTGGCAGTATAACCCCTGCGCCTAACAACATAAGTCTTATATAGGTGACAGTAAGGGGGTTAAGCCAATAGGTAATAATAATATATCTTTCAGAAATACTTTTACATTTCAGACAGAAGCCCCTCCAAAAATGCTGTTCCAAGCATTTAACAACCTGAAATCACTCACTTCACAGATAGGCCAGACTGATAACTATCGTCATTCTGGCAGTTAATATGTCATGTGAGGCTTAGGAAACAGCAGTCTGGAGAAGCCTCTTGGGAAAGCTTGGCAAAAATGCAGTTTCAATGACCCAGCAAAATACAAAAATCACGTTAAGCAAACAACTTAAGGGGCTGTGTATTTAGGGCACCTCAGATAGTTAAGTACTGTATATTATCAAATACAACAAAATAATTATAATATACTAGTTCCATTTGCACTAGGAAGTTTTAGGAGAAAAACATCTCTTTGTTGCATTGTTTGTTAGAGCCTATCTCCAGGCAAATAAAAACATCCCCTACTTTACCTGCTTCCCAATCTTACTAATTGAAAAAAAGTTAAAATCTACTTTTTAGGCTTACCTGCATGACCTCTCACATGTTTCTAGTCAGCATCCCTTTCAAGAATGGAGACTGGTGATCCAGTGCTTCAGTTTGTGGGGTTGGTTTACTAAAACTGGAGAGAGCAAAATCTGGTGCAGTGCTGCAATAGCTTCCATTATTTTTTTGCTAAAGCCTAATTGAACAAGCTGAAGTTAGAAACTGATTGTCTACTATAAACAGCTGCACCAGATTTTACACTCTTTAGTTTTAGTAAATCAACCCCTGTGTCTCATTGTGACATCATCATGCCATGAGTCTCATGAACCCCTGAGGACCTCAACTCTGGAAAACCAATAGAAGGTGTCCCCAAGTCAATAAGAAGAATTCTCTAAAGCAAGACTAAAGCCCCATACACACGAGAAGAAATTTGGCCGGGAAATTTCGTCCGACGACCGATCTGCCGATTTTTGGCTTGTTAGTATGATGCTTCCGACAACCGACTCTTCGGCCGAAAAAAATCTGGTGTGCAGGCTATAAAATTTTTGTCCTCCATCAAAACACGTCCGATTTTCGTGCAGTCAGTACAGATTTTGACAGGGAAAAATCTTATGAGCAAGACTGGGCATGCTCAGAGAAGAAAGAACACAAAGAACACAAAGAAAGCAAACCAACACATGACATCACTTCTGAAGTAGAATTCTGCCGTGTGCAGTCTAGGCACATTCCAACCAACAGACACCACTCTGGACAAAAGATGGACGACCGGTCGGCGGAAATTCGTTGCGTGTGTACGAGGCTTTACACACAGTGTTTTTTGTACTTTCAATCAGCATTGATGGATGCAGAGAATACACAGAAGAGGGTTGCAGCCGTTGTCTGCAAGCACTGATCAAATGCTGGTTTTACAGCATGACCATTCAACAGAAGCCAGTTGTTTGACAAGCTTCTGTTGAACAAAGGGGAGTACACATATACTGAAAGTTATCTTGTTCCTGCTGATCCGTCTGAATTTTGCAACATGTACCCAGCTTAATTCTGCATTCTAGAAAATAAGACTCAAAACCTGCCATATTCCCATAGATTTAGGTGAGTGGGCTTTTTTGTTATTGCTGTTATGAGTAGTTGGGGGTATTGTTTGTGGGGGTAGGGTAGGTGCCTGGATGACATAGAGTTTTAAACCACTTCCAAGAGCAGAAAAGGAGACTTGCTTATTTTGTGCTTATTACGGTAATTTAGCTGTAGCATTTTTTAAGACAATCAATGAAACCTTCTAAAAAAGAGGCATCTGACAACATTAAAAACGTCTTCTATATTTTCATTTAACACATTGTCAACCTAATTCCTAAAATACTGTTTTTAAAGTAGAGCAGTAATGTTTATTTCCAGTACAACATATAGTAAAGAAAGAGCTATGAACTTCAGGTAATGACTGTAAATTGCAGTCAAGATGTAAAAGACAACTTAGTCTGCTACAATGCTAATTCCCTTCAAAACTGTCAGCAGATGTAAAACTTTAATTAAAAGGTGATCTTTGTCAGTCACTCTGTAATCAGTGCGGAATTATCATTTTCAATTAAGCTGACATTATTCATTGTCAGAGGCACATTTGAAAGCAGCAAATTTACACCTTAGTCATTCCTATTAATCCTTGTCAGTAAGGTTGGATGTGACTGCAAATCAAGTGAGGTATCCTTTAAAAGGAAATGAAGAATGGAACATAGCAGTTCCTGCGGGAATTGTCACTCTTACAATTATTTTCAACATTGACAAAAAGCAAAGCAACACAAATTATTTTGTGTTAGAACATCATTTTATCTGATTTTAGCATGAAACTAAATTTTTAACTGAACATTGGTTCTGAATTTAAATGTGTTAAACATTTTCTCTGTTCTTTTACATGTTATTTTCTCTATTTGAATAAAGTAAGCATGTGATAATCAAAGACACCTATTATTTTGAGTATTAAAAGATAAGCAGTTCTTAAAGCAGTCATGCCTGCACAGTTCACTTGTTCAATGCTGCCTTATACCCCAAATTATTTACATAATGTGCTGTTTTCACTCAAGAGGACGTTTTGTATTGAGAGTCATTAAATATTTTTGTCTCAGCCCAGGAAGCAGAGCTTCATGCCTTGGCAGAGGCCTGTGAGCTATCTAAAGACAAAAGAGAAAAGATTTGCATTGATAGCAGATATGCTTTAAAGGTGGTGCCTAATTTGGTCCTATATGGAAAGCTAGATGTTTGTTACTTCAGCAGATAAATCAATCAAGCATAAAAAAGTAGTTTATTGGTTGTTTTCAGATCTCCCACTCAGGGCTGGCCCAAGACATTGTGCTAGCTGGGTCCAAGAATAAAAAGGGTGCCCCCCCAAAAAGAAAAAAAAATCACGCCCAACAAAAGGCCCACACACCCATTACTTTATATAAAAATAACATTTAGAATACATTATATGTACTGTTATCTTCTTCCATAACTCACCATCGAACCGGTCCACCAAACACCCCTTGTTTGTCACATGTAGGTGTTTTGGGGTGTTTTTCTGCTCTAGGATCAACTCAAAAAACGCCCAACAAAACAAATCCTATTCATTTTAATGGCCCCTGTTCACAACTGAGCGTTTTGACGTTTTCAGCAAAATGCCCAACGCTCAAAAAAGTACACGAGCTTCTTTTTGGGCAGATTACAGGCGTTTTAATTTTTTTCCATTGGTCACTTTTCAACCTAAAAGCGCCTGCACAAAAATGCCTGTAAAACGCCTGACAAAACGCCCATAAAAACGCCTGTAAATAGCAACACCAAGATGTGAACGTAGCCTCACTCCTGTGTCTGCCACGGCCACCGCTCTGGTAGATCCAGCCTGCCCTGCATGAGATGGATTGCGCTGATGTCTGACATCATTACACACACCATGATTATGTGGGGGACATTCCCCGGAGGAGGCACTCTACCTCCTCAAGCTCATCAGTTTGCACTATGGGCGGCAGTATGAGATGGGGAATTGTCGCCCCTGACGCGCTGCAAACTGATGACACAAAACTGCTGGGAAAAAAAATCTTGGGAGTCAATTTGCTGCCCCTCTCCAAGTTCAGCGGGACCCATGGTAGGGCCAGCCCTGCTCCCACTCCCTTCTAAGGTAGCCATCATAAAAGCAAAAGCACACACTAGAGTAAACAACCAAGAGGCCACTGGAAATCATAAAGCAGATCAGGTGGCAAAGAATGCTGCACTACTTCCCTAGACACTGGTAGGGTCTGTACAACTCCCAGATTCAAACCATACTTCTAGCTCAGTACAGCTGGAATTGTTATTAAACTCCAGAAACAAGTACCCTAGAACAAGGAAAAAAAACATGGACCTGGCAGAGCTTGAGATGAAACAGGCCTTTGGAAAAAAAAGGCCTTTTATTTCTGCCAGCCAAACTTTGTCCCATGATGGCCAGGGCTGTGTCATTTTTCATAAGTAGTTATGGCTGCCCCTGTAAGTGAGATTTGGATACATCAGGGTTCACCACAGTACTTCAAAATAGACTGCTTTCCTGTGCCCACCATAGTTCAAGGAGGAGTGGTACCATGCCAGCTAGGGTGTTATTCAAAGGAGAACACGATACTCGAGATTTACAAAATACTTAATTTACAACCTCCACATAAATGTTGATAGAATTGCACATCTAAAATAATTCAGAAGACTTAAAAAAACCTCATAATTAACCACTTTACCACCGGAGGATTTTGCTGTCTTACGTCCAGGCCACTTTTTGCGATTCGGTACTGTGCGAATTTAACTTATAATTTCACGGTCGTGCGACATCATACCCAAACGACATTTATGTCCTTTTTTTTCCCCACAAACAGAGCTTTCTTTTGGTGGTATTTGATCACCTGTGCGATTTTTACTTTTTGCGCTATAAACAAAAAAAGAGCGTACATTTTGAAAAAATAACAATATTTTTCACATTTTTTTATATGAAATCCCCCCCCCCCCCCAAAAAAAATGTAAAAATCTAAATTTTTTTACATTTTTGGCCAATTTGTTTTCTGCTACCTATGTTTGGTAAAAAAAAATCACAATAAGCGTATTTTGATTGGTTTGCGCAAAAGTTATTGCGTTTACTAACTAGGGGAAAGATTTCTGTCATTTTTGGTGTTTTTTTTTAATGAGTAATGGCGGCGATCTGCGATTTTTTTTGCGGGACTGCGACATTGCGGTGGACAGATCGGACCCTTGACTAATATTTTTGACACTTTTGGGGGTACCAGTGACATTACTACAGTAATCAGTGCTATAAATATGCACTGTTACTGTAAAAATGACACTGGCAGGGAAGGGGTTAATTTTATTGGAGAGGGAGGGGTTAATGTATGCCTGGTGCTTACTAACGTGTGTGGGGGGAGGTGACTGAGTGACACAGGGATAGATCGCAGGTTCAGCTACGCTGAACCCTGCAATCTGACCCAGTCTGTCACTTAGGAGATCCGCCCGCTTTGTTTACACAAGCGGGCGGATCTCCAGACTCGATTCCCCGACGATCGGGAAATCACAGCTGCTCCTCCCCTGGCCCGACTCCCGCTGTGACTGAAAACAGCGGGAGCGATCCTCCGTCGCCGCGCAAGCCTCCGGGGGTGCGCCCGCCGCCCACGAGGGGAGGAGTCCAGCGATGTAGGTCTACGTCGCTGGACGGGAACGAGCCACTTTGCCGCAGTACAGTCAACGTGATTGGTCGGCAAGTGGTTAAAGTGGAAGTTCAGCTAAGACCTAACTAACTCTAAACCTCCTCAAAGCCACAACCTAATTTATCTAACCCTGTAAAGAAGAAATCGTTATGCATACCTTTCCTGAAGCCGATCAAGTCCATTCTCCAGCGGCAGATACTGTGTGCAGGAAAGAACTGTCAACGGCTGGAAAATGCCTGGGAAGTGACATCACCCATAGAGTTACTATGGGGCATAAGTTGTGAGCTGCCTCTCCTGTACACTCGCACACACTGAAGCCACCGCTGACAGCTCAGCATGGGACCAGATGTAAGATTCTGGTACCTCCGGTACCCTTAATCACCACTTTCTCTGTAATGCGTCCCACCTTTCTCTTCAGGTGGTACGCATATACCTTTAAGAACGATGATGTCACTGCTGAGCGCCGCAGAGCGGCTATTTCAACCGCCGGCGGTCTCACTCACATTGTTCATTCAACCTGCCTTGTTACCCACATGCTTTAAAGCCTGTCTCTCGATCGGAACCTCCAGCTATTCCCTTTACCTGGAGCAGACCGGAACCTCGCTACTGATCCCTGTATCTCGCTACCGGATCATTCCTTATCTACTGGACCTCTCTAAACTACTAACATTACAAGTGATAAGTACCCCGCAGGGGAACCCTCCATAACCTTATTGCACTATCTACCTATGCACATTAAGGACTGTTACTACCTATCCATACTATCCTATCATCTGCACTGTTACATAGATTGCTAGCTCTTGAGCCTACTACCATCTATCATCTGCACTGCTGCATAGATTGCTAGCTCTCCTGTCTACTACTATCTATCCTTGCACTGGGTTACTCTATCCTGTATTTGTCATCTGCTGTCCTCACCACCTGTTAGCATACTCGATACTAACCTATCTGCATTCCTAAATACCATCTTGAACTCTCCTATACAAACCTATCAAGTGATTACCATCCTTGTCACTATTCACACCTGTCCCTTCAGCACATCACCTTCATACTATCATATACATCCTATCACTCCAGGAACATCTCATTGAGTGTGTATATATCTGTATGTTGAAGCTGACAGGCCCACGGTGATGAGTCCTGGAGAGTTGGATCTGGTATTCAACACATCTCTACATGACTACTGAGTGGAGATTTTGCAGCTGCAAATCCAGCCTATACTAAAAACGCAGGAGCGTTACACCAGAACGGAGCAGCTGCAGAATTGTTAAGCATAGCAATTTCTTCTTTACAGGGCTAGATAGATTCATTTTAGAACGTTGCTGCGAGTAGGTTTAGGCTTAGTTAGTTTTTGGCTGAACTTCTACTTTAACCTCCCCTTCAAACCATAAAGTTTGTGTGGTGTGGTACAAAAACAAAAACATTCCACCTCATCTACTGCATGTTATGCAGAGCAGTTTATCAGTTTTTTGTTTTTTTATCATTTTTCTTTTTTTTTATATCCACACATCTTAAGTTTTTTCCGGCTTGATTAACTTGTTCCCGACAAGTCTACAGCCAAAAGATAGATAAAGCGCTCTGTGATCGCAGTAAAGTGCCAATCACAGCTGATCAGATGTAAACAAACTTACCAGGTATTGGCATTCCTTACCTCTCATGCTGTCAGGAGGAAAGGAGAGGATGTATCCGGCAATTCTGACAGGGCACATTTATACTATTATCAGTGCAGCTCCATTAGTGCCCATCAGTGCCATTTATTAGCGCTCATCAGTGCAGCCATTCAGTGCCCATTATTGCAGTCTTATCAGCGCATACAATGAAGGAGAAAAATTTAATGTTTGCTAAATTTTATAGCAGAAAGTAGGAAAAACATTTTTTTCCCAAAATGTTTAGACTTTTTTGGTTTGTTTAGCAAAAAATAAAAATAAAAACCCAGTGGTGGTTAAATATCTCCAAAAGAAAGCTCCATTTATGAGAAAAAAAAAAAGAAAAAAATGTCACATGGGTACAGTGTTGTCATTCAAAGCGTGACAGCTCTAAAATGCTGAAAATTGTCCTGGGCAGGAAGGGGCTGAAAATGCCTAGTATTAAAGTGTTTAAAACCCACTTCCGCCCCTGGAAGATGTCAAGAGACGAAACGTGCATAAGGTGCGGCTTGTGGACATGTCGCCATCACAACTGATCGGGCTAGAGCTTTCAGCTATAGGAGCGCTGCTTGTGTTTGATATCCCAATTAGTGTGGGTGAAGACACTTTTTAATGTAAGTGTGTGGTGGATATTTAAATTTGTATTAATACAAAGAAAATTTCGTGCAATGAAAGTTTCTTTATTCTTCCTCCTTCTTTGATGTTTATGAGAGGAGTTGGGTTTGATGTGATACATTGCAGAGGTGCTATACTGGGAAGGTATATTGAAAAACCTGATGAAATCTCTAGATTTGAGCAGTGATGTCGCGAACATAAAATTTAATGTTCGCGAACGGCGAACGTGAACTTCCGCAAATGTTCGCGAACCGGCGAACATTGCAAACCGCCATAGACTTCAATAGGAAGGTGAATTTTAAAACCCACAGGGACTCTTTCTGGCCACAATAGTGATGGAAAAGTTGTTTCAAAGGGACTAACGCCTGGACTGTGGCATGCCGGAGGGGGATCCATTGCAAAACTCCCATGGGAAATTACGTAGTTGACGCAGAGTCTGGTTTTAATCCATAAAGGGCATAAATCACCTAACATTCCTAAATTGTTTGGAATAACGTGCTTTAAAACATCCAGTGTGTGTATACGATCAGGTATGATGTTGTATCGATCAGGTAGTGTAAGGGTTACATAATAAACAGGCAAAAAATTTGGGGGAGCATACCCATGTATTTCTAAAGCTGCTGCAGCTATGAACCAAAAGACATGTATATTAAAAAAGAATAGCGCGCAAATGCAAAAGAAATAACTACCAAATCTGAAGACAATCCATAAATAAAAATGGGGGTTTGGTCCCACCATATGGCCATATCGTGCTCAAGCCCACTACTGCGTCAAAGTACCCCATTATCAGTGGGTCCTACACTATCCATGAAAAAGAGATGAATCCAGCCTAACCCTTGGAGATAATACTCCTTGCTGGGAAGGATGTGCAAATGCACTACAGGGGACTCCTCCTATATCCACTTGATGGTGGACACTGATTGAGTACAGGTGTGTGGGGGGGTGGGGAGGGTTGCTCAACCTCGATTGTCTGGTCTGACCGAATACATAATAAACAGGCAAAAAATTTGGGGGAGCATACCCATGTATTTCTTTTGCATTTGCGCGCTATTCTTTTTTAATATACATGTCTTTTGGTTCATAGCTGCAGCAGCTTTGGAAATACACGGGTATGCTCCCCCAAATTTTTTGCCTGTTTATTATGTATTCGTCTGACCAGACTATCGAGGTTGAGCAGCCCTCCCCACCCCCCACACACACCTGTACTCAATCAGTGTCCACCATCAAGTGGATATAGGAGGAGTCCCCTGTAGTGCATTTGCACATCTCTCCCAGCAAGGAGTATTATCTCCAAGGGTTAGAAGGGCTGGATTCATCTCTTTTTCATGGATAGTGTAGGACCCACTGATAATGGGGTACTTTGACGCAGTAGTGGGCTTGAGCACGATATGGCCATATGGTGGGACCAAACCCCCATTTTTATTTATGGACTCTCTTCAGATTTGGTAGTTTCTTTTGCATTTGCGCTCTATTCTTTTTTAATACAAGTGTAAGGGTTACGCCCGCTTCACAGTGACAGACCAAAATCTGACAGACCAAACTCCCCGTTTAATGCACCGCAAACATCCGCAAACAGACCAGAACCGACCAAAATGGGACAGGAACTGGGCTTTAAGGGTTAGGGTAAGGGTTAGGTTTAGTGTTAGGGGATAGGGTTAGGGTTATGGTGAGATACTTAGGGTTAGAGTTAGTAACCCTACCCCTACGCCTCTAACCCTAACCCTCTAACCCTAAGCACTAAAAATAACCCTAACCCTAGCCCTAACCCTAATTCTATTTTTTTTCTGGTTCTGGACATGCTACAGAGCTGAAACTTCACAGGTACACTTTTTAGACCCCCCAGACACCAAATCACACAAAAAAGTTCTTAAAAATTGTCATTTTTGATAGAGAGTCAATTATTGGAAAAATTAAAAAAAAATACAAATAAAAAATTTCTTTGGATTTAGTGTCTGGGGGGTCTAAAAAGTGTACCTGTGAAGTTTCAGCTCTGTAGCATGTCCGGAACCAGAAAAAAAAATTACGAATTAGGGTTAGGGCTAGGGTTAGGGTTAGGGTTAGGTTTAGGGTTAGGGTTATTTTTATGGCTAGGCTTAGAGGGTTAGGGTTATGGTTAGAGGGTTAGGGTTAGGTTTAGTGTTAGGGGATAGGGTTAGGGTTACGGTGAGATACTTAGGGTTAGAGTTAGTAACCCTACCCCTCTAACCCTAACCCTCTAACCCTAGGCACTAAAAATGACCCTAACCTTAGCCCTGACCCTAACCCTAGCCCTAACCCTAACCCTAGCCCTAACCCTAATTCTAATTTTTTTTTCTGGTTCTGGACATGCTACAGAGCTGAAACTTCACAGGTACACTTTTTAGACCCCCCCCCCCCCCAGATAATAAATCCAAAAAATAACCCTAACCCTAAACCTAACCCTAAACCTAACCCTAACCCTAACCCTAACCCTAGCCCTAACCCTAATTCGTATTTTTTTCTGGTTCCGGACATGCTACAGAGCTGAAACTTCACAGGTACACTTTTTAGACCCCCCAGATGCTAAATCCAAAGAATTTTTTTTTTTTTTTTTTTTTTTTAATTTTTCCAATAATTGGCTCTCTATCAAAAATGACAATTTTTAAAAACTTTTTTTGTGTGATTTAGTGTCTGGGGGGGGGGTCTAAAAAGTGTACCTGTAAAGTCTCAGCTCTGTAGCATGTCCAGAACCAGAAAAAAAGATCATTTTTCAGTAGAGCAGGGATGGTGGGAACCCCTTTTACACCTATATGATCTTTTTTTTCTGGTTCTGGGCATGCTACAGAGCTGAAACTTCACAGGTACACTTTTTAGACCCCCGCCCCCCCCCCCCCCCGACACTAATCCCAAAAAAGTCATGCCTGCCTCCAAAAATGCCTGATAAATATATAGAAAAAAAATAAATAAAAGCAGACTGAAATACTAGCCCTAAAAAGGGCTTTTTGGGGTGCTGTCAGGATTCTGTCCTTACAGCAGGAGTGGACACAGAACACTGGCCTAGCTAATGATTTCCCTATCAATTCAGCAGCAACAGCAGCCCTCTCCCTGCTCTAACTAACTCTGCAGCTTCAGAATGAATCTAAGATGGATGCTGCCCTTGCTTTTTTATAGGAGGTGGAAGGGTCTGGGAGGGAGGGTATGCTGATTGGCTGGAATGTGTCTGCTGACTGTGAGGTACAGGGTCAAAGTTTGCTCAATGATGATGTATAGGAGGCGGACTGAACATCGCATATGTTCGCCCGCTGAGGCGAACGCGAACATGCGAAGTTCGCCGGGAACTGTTCGCCGGCGAACAATTCGGGACATCACTAGATTTGAGGTCTTTGATATATACCAGCAAATTCCATCTGGTGAGTATTTTGCTCCACCACCAAATGCTCCAAAAACAAAGAGCTAATTAGAGGACTAATGCATTGATTAAACACAGGACTTTGGATTTGCCCCGTACAGGCACTAATCTTCTTATGAAACACTTTCGACTGTATTTGTTTTAATTACCGTAAATGTATGGGACTGAAATTACATTATTGAATTTGGCGCATACTATTTGAAAAGCACTTACAACTTGATTTTCTTATATTTAAAAGAGAAGTATTGGTTTATTTATTTATTTAGTGCAGCCAAGAACAGAAGACCAGCAGAGCTACTGCAGGTGAGGAGACTGCACGGCTTCTCAATTTGCCTCTACTTCTGGGTTTTGTGGTGACATGTTGCCATGAAGATGAAGGCACGTGAAAAGGGTGCTCGATCTAGCTGGCAGCTGGAAGTGTGCCTGTTCACCAAGCACAACCACATGTCCAAGAGAGTGAGAGACTGAAAGAGCGAATGTATTGCTGGACATGTTTCCACCCTACTCTAAACTTTCAAACAGAGAAAGAACCGTTACAGGCTCCTTCTTGACAGTTCAGATGCCTGTACCTCACAAATTAAAAGCCTGAGGAAAGAAAAAAAAGACATGAAAGCATGAGGGTAGCATGTACTTCCTATTTTTGCTTGCCCATACTTCTGCTTTAAGAATGGATGTTTACATAATATGTGTTACTTTGTTTTATTTCTGTATTTGTTATATTAACACAGAATAATCAGAGCTAGCGCTGCTGTTACTTGTTTGATTAAAACCCAGCATTAAGTGTAATTTCACACTTACGCCAAATCCCAGTTGGTCATTTCTTTCAGATTTACTGATGAGCAGAACTGCCCTAGGTTTGGTTTGGCAGGGGTTCTGCAAACATCAAAGAGGTTTGGATACTGAAGTTAAAAAACAAATGGCTCAGAAAAATAGCATTTTTAATTTGATAGATTTGGCTCCCAACAGGCAAAGGGGTGTTAAAAAAATATCATAGGAGGGGGGCTGCTGCTCTGGGGAACTTGTACCAATGCAATTTTTATCTTTTAATTCCATGCAGCCAGGAGCAGTGATTTTTTTTTAACATTGACAAAAATACTTTTTAATATTACAGGCAACAAATGACTATGACAGCTGTCATAGTTTCTTTTTTTTTTTGAAAAAAAAAAACAACATACCGTTAGATCGGTAAGGTTGTGGAATTCTTATCCACAAACAGTGGTGTCAGCGAGGAGCATCGATAGTTTCAAAAAAACTTTAAATGGGCGCCTTAACGACCACAACATACAGGGGTATATGATGTACTATTAACATAAGCACTTACTGTATACACACACTCATCATAGGTTGAACTGGATGGACTGGTGTCTTTTTTAAACCTCACTAACTATATAACTATGTAACAAACAGGCTCCCCTATGGACTGCTATGTATTTTGGAGGACATTTGGAAGGGTATTTGCACTGAATGTCATTTTCCAGCAATATAAATTGTATTTTTTTCTTTGTAAATATAATTTTTTGCTGTAGCACATTCTTCAGCAAGAGTGAAAAACATTGCATAGTGTCCCCCATAATATATACCATACTTTGAGTCTGGTACAGATTTTAAGGAGGTACTTCACCCAAAAAAGAAATCCATGAGGTCCCCCACAAAATCCATGCCAGATTATTTGGACCTGGTATGCATTTTAAGGCTCCATGTACACGGGACGCTGGAAATGGACGTTTAGGAGCAGTTGGGCGTTTTTTTCAGAAGTCCCTGAACGCAGCTCCATGTTATCTTATCTGTCCATGTACACATGGTAGTTTACAGTCATTTGCAGGCAGTTGCGTTCAGGGACTTTTTTTAGAACGCAATTATATTGCGTTCGAACGTGTGTTTCCCGACGTTTCAAACGCAGAAACGCGGCCGAACGTGACTAAACGTGACTGAACGTGATGAACCTACGTTCAGCCACGTTATACGTTTTTTTTCTTCCATTCAAAATCAATGGTTCCCTATGGGAGCCTATTGATTTGAATGGAAGTCGCACCGCAAGTCGGATCCGACTTGCGGCGCGACCTGCACTGTGAGAATCTTGAGGGGGAACTCCACGCCAAAAATGGGAAAAAAAACTGCGTGGGGTTCCCCCCCAGGTTCCAAACCAGGCCCTTCGGGTCCGGCATGGAATTTGAGGGTAGCCCCACGCCGAAAAAACGGCGTGGGGTCCCCCCCAAAATCCATACCAGACCCTTATCCGAGCATGCAGCCCGGCAGGCCAGGAAAGGGGAGGGGACGAGCGAGCGGCCCCACCCCCCCTGGACCACACCAGGCCACATGCCCTCAACATGGGGGGGTGTTGGTGCTTTGGGGCAGGGGGAGCTCTGCACCCCCCACCTTAAAGCACCCTGCCCCCATGTTGATGAGGACAAGGGCCTCATCCCCACAACCCTGGCCGGTGGTTGTGGGGGTCTGCGGGCAGGGGGCTGATCGGAATCTGGAAGCCCCCTTTAACAAGAGGGCCCCCCAGATCCCGGACCCCCTCCCTGTGTGAATGGGTATTGAGGTACACTGTACCCCTACCCATTCACCCCATAAAAGATAGAGTATGTAAATAAGGACAGGAGACGTTTTGGAAAGTTTATTAAAAATCTTCATCCGGCTCTTCTCCTCTCCGGGGGTCTTCTGCTCTTTTGCTGTCCGCCCTTCTGCTGTCCTCTCTTCTTGTCTTCTCCTCTCCGGGGGTCTTCTGCTGTCTTCTCTCCGTGGGGTCTTCTGCTCTTTTGCTGTCCGCCCTTCTGCTGTCCTCTCCTCTCCGGGGGTCTTCTGCTGTCTTCTCTCCGTGGGGTCTCCTGCTCTTTTGCTGTCCGCCCTTCTGATGTCCTCTCTTCTTGTCTTCTCCTCTCCGGTCTTCTGCTCTTGTGCTGTCGGCTGTCGGCTCTCCTTCTTCCTCCGGTCCTCCTCCGACGACGTCTCCAGCGATTATGCCGGCCTCTGGTCTCTGCAGCTTATTATATAGCCATTAGGGGCGTGGCCGCCAGATGACGTCATCGGGAGACCACGCCCCTTGTGTCACATGTGACGTCACATGTGACACAAGGGGCGTGGTCTCCCAATGACGTCATCTGTCGGCCACGCCCCTAATGGCTATATAATAAGCTGCAGAGACCAGAGGCCGGCATAATCGCTGGAGACGTCGTCGGAGGAGGACCGGAGGAAGAAGGAGAGCAGAAGACCGGAGAGGAGAAGACAAGAAGAGAGGACATCAGAAGGGCGGACAGCAAAAGAGCAGAAGACCCCATGGAGAGAAGACAGCAGAAGACCCCCGGAGAGGAGAGGACAGCAGAAGGGCGGACAGCAAAAGAGCAGAAGACCCCACGGAGAGAAGACAGCAGAAGACCCCCGGAGAGGAGAAGACAAGAAGAGAGGACAGCAGAAGGGCGGACAGCAAAAGAGCAGAAGACCCCCGGAGAGGAGAAGACCCCGAAGAGCCGGATGAAGATTTTTAATAAACTTTCCAAAACGTCTCCTGTCATTATTTACATACACTATCTTTTATGGGGTGAATGGGTAGGGGTACAGTGTACCCCAATACCCATTCTCACAGGGAGGGGGTCCGGGATCTGGGGGGCCCCCTTGTTAAAGGGGGCTTCCAGATTCCGATCAGCCCCCTGCCCGCAGACCCCCACAACCACCGGCCAGGGTTGTGGGGATGAGGCCCTTGTCCTCATCAACATGGGGGCAGGGTGCTTTGAGGTGGGGGGTGCAGAGCTCCCCCTGCCCCAAAGCACCAACACCCCCCATGTTGAGGGCATGTGGCCTGGTGTGGTCCAGGGGGGGTGGGGCCGCTCGCTCGTCCCCTCCCCTTTCCTGGCCTGCCGGGCTGCATGCTCGGATAAGGGTCTGGTATGGATTTTGGGGGGGACCCCACGCTGTTTTTTCAGCGTGGGGCTACCCTCAAATTCCATACCGGACCCGAAGGGCCTGGTTTGGAACCTGGGGGGGAACCCCACGCAATTTTTTTCCCATTTTTGGGTGGAGTTCCCCCTCAAGATTCTCACAGTGCAGGTCGCGCCGCAAGTCGGATCATCCTGATCTGACTTGCGGTGCGCCTTCCATTCAAATCAATAGGGAGCCATTGATTTTGAATGGAGGCAGAAAAACGCTGCTAAAAGCAACGTGGCCAAACGTGCAATAACGCAAATGGAAAAAGCTACTGAAAGCACGTTTAACAGCTGCTTTTTCCCGGCGTCAGAAATAGCTTTGCAGGACGTTTTTTCTAACGTCCCGTGTACATGGAGCCTAAGGGGGAATCCATGCAAAAGACAAAAATGTGAGGTCCCCCTAAAAATCCATACCAGACCCTTAATCCAAGCATGCTGCCTGGTTGGCCAGGAGACTTAGGGGATGTAGGATTACTTTTGCACAGCAACTTATCTATAATGATATTTTTCTAACAAATGTAGTGTTCAAAAAGACTATAAGTGCAACTTTAATTGAAATGGCCCTTTAAATAGATTAGAGTGTAATATCTTGTAGGAACTGATTTATTTATTAAAAGAAAAGTATGGCCAAAGCTCTGTAAGGATCTCGGCCATATTGTTGAGATCCATCCAGATGCCTGACTGACAGCTGGCTATACTTCTGATAGCCAGCAGCACCTACTCCCTCCCCAGCCTGGTACTGCAGTAGGTGCTTGGACAGGCACTGCTCTATGCTGCAAGCAATCAGCGGTCATCTGATCACTGCAGCATAGAGGTGAGTATGTATGCTTGTTTTTAGTTAACCCAAAACTTCTCATTTAGCCACCTCAATACAGCCGTACATATAAATATAGCCCCATATTGAGGTGGTTATACCAGGGTCATGGTTGCAGCTACAATCATGATCATGGTACTATTTAGCCAACAATTCCTTTTCTGATAAAAGTGATCTGAGCAGCTACATACAGATTCCCTAGACAGAGTAAGACAAACTTCCACTGTTCTCTGTGACATCAGAAAAAGGAAGTGACGAGGATTCTAACACTTCCTGTTTCAGATTTGTTTACAAGCCATTACCAGGTTGTAAAGCAGCTGATCAAACCAATCTCAGTTTGAATGGCTGCTTTGGAGGAGAGATGAGAGATTTGGTGACTAATAGACCCCAGATCTCTCTAAAAAGAGGACCTGTTACTGCCCATGCTATCACAAGCGATGTTTTTCATCCCTTGTGATAGCAATAAGGTTGATAAAAAAATAAAGGTACAGTGTAAAAAATACAGTTAAATAAAGTAAATAATAAAATTTAAAAAAATTAAAGTGCCCCTGTCCCCACCATGCTCACACGCATATGTGAATGTGCGCTTCAGTCCTGAACGCATATGTAAACGGCGATCACATCACACATGTTAGGTATCGCCAAGAACATCAGAGTGAGAGCAATAATTCTAGCCCAGACCTCCTGGGTAACCTGTGAAGACTTTAAAGTGTCATCTATGAATAATTTATTGTACCATAGTTTGTCAACTTTCCGCAGGTTTGTACAATTTTAAAGCACAACGTGTTTGATGTGATTTGATTTGATTTACTTGGCATAACATTATATTTTATAATAAATGGGTATTATATTGTGGGTATTATATTGTGTTTTCAAATTCATCAAAGCGCTTTTTTTCTCCTTAAAATTTGCTTTTGATAAACTGCTGCAAAAATATTGTCTGGCATAAAAAATTTCAGCAACAACCAATTTTTTTCTCCAGAACCTCTGCTTAAAATATATAATATAAAATATATATAAAGTAATTTTCTAGAAAACAAATGCATGTTTTTACATGTATGTGAGAAATGTTACACTAAACAAAAGCATATGTATGTTTAAAAATTCTATAGATTTAATCAATATTTTGCATAGGTCTGTTAAATATAATTAATCTATAGAAAAAAAAAAAATAAGCTTGTGATTTAAAGTAACAGTTGAAGTGTGCTGCTTAATTCACTTGCAGTTAATCAAATGTGTGACTGTGTAAGTGTAGAAGGGTATGGGTCTCCGGTCCTAATATAAATAACAATTGCTATGTACAACTGATCTACAGTACTGATCTACAGAAATGGAAACTGAGACTCAGGAAATGCCTGATACAGGCAAACGCCAGCACTCATTGGCTTTCACATTCCACTCTTCATTAGGATCTTTGCACTAGTTACCCATAATTTTTAATTAAAAAAAATAAAAAATGTATCTCATTGGACACTTTCCCATATAAAAACCTCAGTACACAAGAACGCAATAGAAGGATATTTGAAGAGGAACACGTCATTCTGTAAGTAGTAGCTGCTGATATTATATATTTCGGAATCTGTTACTTTATCAGAAAGAAGTACCACTCTCAGTGACACTTTCTCAGTGTCATTTCTATTTGAAAAACTGAAGACAGTTCTGCATCTTAGATCTGCATTGGTCCACACAACCACAATGCTTTTGCCTATTTGCTAAAGGAAGAGACTGTCAGACTCAGAATGATCTTTATCTTTCTTACCGAGTAACAAACCTGACTTCTTTTTACACATTTTTCATTTTGAAGAAACTGTAATCATGACCAAAAATCACTATACAGTAGTCATTTTTGCTTTGCAAGGGAATTTTTGCTTAGCTTAGAGAATATGGTAAAGCTGTGCTAACTTCAATCATACAATCATGTACAAGCAAAAATTATGTTCTGTAATTTTTCTTGCACATAATTGCATATTATTTGCAAAATGAATTTGAACTACATTGATTATTTGAAGTGAAAATTCTCATTTAAACTGGAAATGTCCTTGCAAAGAAAACTACTATACGTCTTTATTAAATCAACCCTAATGCCTATGTAGTCACCAGACTGAAAACAGATTATTTGGCAGGGCTGCCTTTGATGTACTTTCCACCTTGTTAACACTTGTAAAACTGTTATTTTTCTTTGGAAATAAAAAGCTTGAATGACATATAGTGTAAACCAGGTTACACTACTAGTTTGCATAAAAGCTCATATTGTAAAAATATTGTTGCTGACTATCTTCTTTGAGAAAGAGAGATATTCATTTTATTACTAGGTCATGCTACAGGCATGTTTTTTATATTTTTTCTGTACTTCCTTACGAAGCTAATATTTGAAAATGTGTTTACCATTTTCCCACTAAGAAAATAATGGCAGTGGCATTCTGTAATAAGATTTGGCAATCACACAAAGTCACAGTGTGACTTCAAGTCCTACAATAAACATCTTTGTTTTATGTGAAAACCACTAATTGCATTTGCTTGTTTTACCTGGGTAGCATAAGTGAAGTGAACAAATAGTGTTACCTTGTGCTCAGGTGTGCTATCTAACATACAGCTGCTGTGTATAATCGACCAGGTAAATGTGAAAACTACCATTGCTTGAACACGGAGCTCGGATTTAAATAATATTTCGATAAAAGCTATCTGATTCAATAAAAAATAAATAAATAAATAAATAGAAAAAAAAATTGTGATATCCAAATGTAAGCAAGTGCAAATTTTTTAAGAGCATTCAGGGAAATTCGTAAAACTAGTAATGACCAGTAGCATAAAATTGTGCAGATATCCATCTCTGTTAACCAATAGCAACCAATACAAATTATAAAGTTGTGCAAGTATCCATCTGTAGTAATTAAATACAGTCCAAAATATTGTGCAATTATCCAACTGTGGTGATCAATAGCAACCAAAGATCAATGTGCAATATTTAAATATTCTCTTGAATGTTAAAGATGTGAAATCTCAATTTCACTGGTTAAGCTCACCGTAATAGGTTGACCTTAAATTAAGAATAGGAAGAAATCCCATGATGTAAAGCCATTTTTTTTTAAGAATAAAAACTCACTTACTTTTTTCAGTGCTAGCACACTAGATCAGGGTTGGGAACCTTTTTGGCTGAGAGAGCCATGAACACCACATATTTTAAAATGTAATTCCGTGAGAGCCATACAATATATTTAATATTCATATTCATGGGTAAAACAGTTAACACAATATGTTTGAAACAAAATACAAGTAAATGTGTGCATTTTATGTAAGACCAACACTTTTAAAGTACAATAAGGCTCTGAATTCTTTTTATTCCATATAAACATTTTATTAAAGGTAAAAGGAGGTACAACAAGTATCAGAGTGAATATAAGCATTTTCAACAGTAGAATGATACAAAGACGTTGTGTGAATAACAAAGGGGAATGAATGGATTGAAATACATGAGAATGTTTCATATTTTTAAAGTTAATATTTTTTTATTAAAGCTTTGTCTACGAGCCAGATGCAGCCATCAAAGAGCCACGTCTGGCTCGCGAGCCATAGGTTCCCTACCTCTGCACTAAATGATTCACCTAATTTCTTTCTCCCCTGGTCTGCTCTGGGAGCTAGGAGCATCCAGTGAAGCTCGATGACATCCCCAACTTCCCCATAAGTCACGGTCAGATTTCCTCAGGAGTGGTCTTTTCGGAAATAATGCAACTAGTTTAGTTCTGATTTAACATTGGAAAGGCACAAAATTATCATTTTACAATCCACAGCATTTTTCTGCTTTTGCTGTGACCTAAATTGTGTATCAGTTATATTCTTTATACCCTTCATTTCTGCTTCTTCTTGATATGAATTGCTGCTCAGTCATTAGATCTTCAAATAAAATAAATATTTTTTTTTCTCTCTGTAAACTGGAATGTAAATTTCTGTTTCTTAGCATGGCCTACTTACAGTATGTGAACCCCTCTGAAAAGATGTAAATTAATTTCTTCGCTAACTGGAGTCCTGACTTTCTGTTGCATTGTAGTGTTGATCCACTTTCTGAACTACTCCAGAAAGGTGAAAAGGTGTCATTTGCTTGCAAAAGCTATACAGAAATGCATTGACTTACCTAAACTGCTCCATAAAAACATTACCTATGGCTATGGTTAATTAGTGGGGCTTCAGACCAGCAGAGAGCTATAAATCTATTTCATAAGTTTCTTTGTAAACTGTCACTGTAGACAAATGAAATGTTTATGACAAGGATAATGTAATTAACACAAAATAAAAAATAAATATATAAAAAAATTAACATAGGAGAAAATACAGACTTACCCACATAACCCAACAACATAACATGTAAATACATAACATATGCAAACAAAAAAAAAAAATAACTAAACCATACACACATAACAAAAAACCCTAATATTTTACATGTGTAAGGCATTTCCATTGCATACTTTAGATTATAAGGCCTATTTATGAAGGATTCTACTGAAATTTCTCACAGTGAATCTTTTAATTACATTTGCCCAAGTGAGATTCAACCTCTTTGGCTTGGCATTCAACAGCTACCTTATTTACAGTGGGTAAATTGTCAGTAGATGGTAAACAGCCATTGAATCCAACATGTACAGTAGAAGTGAGGAACAGTTTTTATTTTGCAGGCAAATCTATTGGCAACAGCTCTCTGTGGTGCAGAAAATGTGTTTATATAATATTCCAACATTTAATTCATAAGGGGGCGGGGTCTCCCGATGACATCATCGAGAGGCCACGCCCCTAATGGCTATATAATAAGCTGCAGAGACCGAGGATGGGCATAATCACCGGAGACATCGTCTGAGGAGGACCGGAGAAAGAAGAAGAGCCAAGGGCAAAAGAGCAGAAGAGCGGACAGCAAAAGAGCAGAAGGGCGGACAGCAAAAGAGCAGAAGAGCGGAGGGGGAGAAGAGCAGAGTGGAGAAGACCGGAGTGGAGAAGACCGAACGACGTCTCCTGTCGTTATTCACATACACTGCCTTTTATGGGGTGAATGGGTAGGGGTACAATGTACCCCATACCCATTCACATAGGGAGGGGGTCCAGGATCTGGGGGGCCCCCTTGTTCAAGGGGGCTTCCAGATACCAATAAGCCACCTGCTCGCAGACCCCCACAACCAACGGCAGGGTTGTGGGGATGAGGCTCTTGTCCTCATCAACATGGGGGCAAGGTGCTTTGGGGTGGGGGGGGGTGGGTGCAGAGCCCCCCCCTGCCCCAAAGCACCAACACCCTCCATGTTGAGGGCATGTGGCCTGGTGTGATCCAGGGGGGGTGGGGCCGCTCGCTCGTCCCCTCCCCTTTCCTGGCCTGCCGGGCTGCATGCTCGGATAAGGGTCTGGTATGGATTTTGGGGGGGACCCCACGCCGTTTTTTCAGCGTGGGGCTACCCTCAAATTCCATACCAGACCCGAAGGGCCTGGTTTGGAACCTGGGGGGACCCCCACCCTGTTTTTTTCCCATTTTGGAGTGGAGTTCCCCCTCAAGATTCTCACAGTGCAAGTCGCGCCGCAAGTCGAAACATCCTGATCCGACTTGTGTGCGCCTTCCATTCAAATCAATAGGCTCCCATAGGGAACCATTGATTTTTAAGGGAGGCAGAAAAAACGTATAACGTGGCTTAACGCACGTTAAGCAACGTTATAGCAACGTTATAGCAATGTTATTCAGCCTTTAGCAGCGTCAGACGTTTTTACAGCTGTAATGCTGGTCCTCAGAACGCGCAGGCCGTGGGTTCTTCTTGCAGCTTAAAAACGCCTAAGCCACTTACAGCTCAAAAACGTCTGTGTGTGCATGAGGCCATTGAATAACATGAAGGAGCGTTTTTAAGCTGCAAAAAGAAAAACGCCTAACGCTGCTTACAGCTGCTGTAAAAACGTCCCGTGTGCAAGTGTCCATAATATTCTTTCCCAAACAAGAGAGGATTTAGATTCCTTTCATGTTGGGAACAAAATCTTCAGATAGCCTTATCACCGACCAAGCTTGCAAAATTCTCTATGTTCCCTTTAATCTTCTATTAGCACCAGACCATTTATAAAATTTGGACCAGGTGATGTAAAACCCCAAAAGTCTTAAACAGGCTGTATCTGAAGACCTCAGATGTTTGTTAGAGGTGCATACAGGCCACAGTATTCAACTTTTGCATCTTCTAAGCATGCCCTGTAATAAAACCCTTCTGAATCAAAATCATGGAATTTACTTAGAAGTTCACTGACTACCCTTTTCTTATTCTGGCTTTTTTCCTTTTACACCACTCACAAATCTCCATGAAAGTATATAAAGCTCTGTCCCCTACTACCTATTAAATGCAGCTAAATCCTGCATTCCTCTTTTTAGGAAAGACCCCACCCCCCACCATACTAGTTTGGGTGAGCAAGGTGGAGGATATTTGGCATATGGAGGACCTTATTCACTCTTAGCAAAACAAATGGGAAGTTTATAAAGTGACATGGTTTTACTAGATTGGTTTTAAATTATCAGCAGAATGTATGGCCTTACTATTTTTGGAATACCTGAAAATCCTTTACATTCTCTTATCCTTCTCACCTGTTGGACATTTCATTTAATTACTTCTTTCTTCTTTTTTTTAATTATCATCTTTATTTATCCTCATCATTTTCTATTTTCCTCACCCCCATTCCCCACTTTTACCTTCTCCCTTCTACTACCTCTCTCCCCCAATACTATGCCCCTATCTTTTTTATACGTTATAAAACTAGGGAGGAGCTCAAGGTTCTCTCCATACACAGTTTTGGACTGAACTTCAAAATTTTGGGCATTTGTTCAGACGCTGGACTTTTTAATAATTTGACAAGAGCCCAAATCATACATATGAGCAGTATTCTTTACTGCTACTTGATGTGGCAGCTTCCTTTTTATTAATAATTGCTAAAGAAGTAATGGATTTAGACACCCAGAACTTCCTTAGCAACTAGTGACATCACAGGCCCCATTAATTTACTGGCTGGGTATTCCCTTCCAAGTAAAATAGAATGTAGGGATAGAATGATATTATCAATAAAATATGACCACATTTGGGCAATGACAATGACAAAATGGGGCCATAGCCATATTTGGTCATCAAAGTCCACTAGGAGTCCCTGCTACTTTATTTATTTCTAAAAGCAGGGCCGCAAGAGATGTCATTCTCAAGAAGTTGGAGATGGGATCAAACATATTCATCAGTAGGTGAACTTTGTTTTTTTAGATGTTTTTTATTTATGGTGATTGGAAAGTATCTGAATTACTGGACATTGTGTCTTTTTTTACAGTTTTTTTGTAAATGAATGAAGGCCTGCAGACTCTGGGCCTGGGTTGTGAGGAAAAGGCCCTTGCCCTCATCAACATGGAGACAAGGAGAATTTTCAGGGGGTACCCCCAGCAAGGGCCCCCCTTATGTAGAGTGCATGTGGCCTAGTATGGTTCTGGAGAGGGCACACCATTCCTTCACCCTTTCCTGCATGTTCAGATAGGGTTCTCGATAGGTTTGTTGCATGGGGTTCCTCCATAAAATTCATACCAGAATTTGTGGAATTTGGAAACTCCACAATGTTTATTTTTGGGTGGTGGTTCCACTGGGGCGATCCGACTTCCCGGAGCGACCTCACAGGTCGCGGCGCGCAGCTCGCACCGCGACCTCGGTGCGGCCGGCATGGACTTCATAACATTGAAGTCAATGCAGGTCGCTCCAGGTCACCCCAAAGAAGCTCCGGACCCTTTTTCTAAGTCGGAGCAACTTGTGTTGATCCTACTAGAACGGGTCCACAGCTTCTCTATGCCAGGTGACCTACGGCGACCTGTCAGGCGACCAGGTTGCCTGACAGGTCGCCCCAGTGTGAACGGGGTCTAAGGGTCTGGTATAGATGAGGAGAATCCTCAGCTGCTTTGTTTACAAACAGACATAAGCAGTTGAGAGTTCTAATTTGCCAGCAATTTAAACTATATTTTTTTACTTTGTTATTGTCGGTTTTGCCTTAGCACATTGTATATGTGTAATAAGCTGTATAGTACTGTACTTATGCGCCACAGAAGCATCCCCCTGCATGTTCTTTGAAGAATTTAACAATTTTATTATTTAACTTAAAGAATTATTAAAATCACTGATCCCTGACAAATTTAATTTTTTAAAATGTTATCTTGATACATGTTCCACAGGGTAGTGCCTAGTCCTTTGTGCCAGTTATCCGACAAGCACATTTCTATTAGCCTAGAAAGTGGTCATTACTGATTTTTAACATTAGGCACACATTAACATTAATTGGGTTCATATTCAGCAACCATACTTTACTGTTCTGTGAACCTTTCTCAAACCAAACCCAGGTACATTCATCTAATCCCTGCTTATAATGCTAAATGGTAATCCTTCTTTAAATGGCTGACGTAACAGTGCATCCCTGGAGCCTCTCAAATTGAGCGTGCAACACATTTCTGGGATATTGTATATGAGCCCTTTCACACATGGAAATGTCTCAGTCATTAAAGGTTAAATGTAACCCCAGGCTTACAAAACCTCGCCTTTCTCTTCCCCAGCTATAAATGTACCTGTATTTTCAGGCCATGGCCTCTTGCATGCAGCATATACTTCTGAAAATCCTCTGTGTCCTGGGGCTGTGGCCACAAGATAAAATCAATAATGCATCTGGGGAGGGAAGTGTGGGGAAGTTTAGGTTGGTAAGGATCAAAAACCATAACAGCACATTGTCTGACGCTGATTTATTTTTTTATTTTTGTGCACTTACTGACCTTTTGCACGTATGCCTTCACGGTAATTTTGCTCAAAAACAAGAATGTTCAAATATTTGTCAATTATCTGGTCTCACACTAAAATTTCATAAACTCTAATATAACACTGTGAAATCAATCAGTAATGGTGGACAAAGCTGACAAATTCTGCACAGCAGGATTAAAATAAGACCTCTATAATTTCTTTTGCAGTGTTTATTTTTTCCCAATCTTTCACTAACCATGACCGGTTAATCCTGTCTGCTTAGTGTCATATTGCAGCAAATATTCATACTTTTTTTTTTTTTTTTTTTAACACTAAAAGTAAGAATAAAATATAGCCACCTCTTGAAAGAATAATAAGGGTAGAGTAGAATAAATGCTATCCTATTAGAAATACACAGGGGTTTAAAGGTGTGTGGTAGCTGTTTTAAAGTTTTCTTAGGATATACAGATATAATAGGTTTGTTTGTTGCACAAAATGTTATCAGCATGTCCTAATGTTTCCAAAAACGAGTTGCAGTGTGCATTGTGTTTAATTACATGCATCGGAATAGGTATACTCCTCATTGTATATGTAGGTTTTGCTTCCTTCTTAGTAGGGCTATAAAATAGTTGTGCCGTGCTAATCCTCCCAATTTACCACAAGTCTTTTAAACAAAGTCTGTCATTAGTAGACTATCTGCAGTGTGCAATAACCTGAAACACTCAGGAGGATCCTAATAGTTACACACCATAAGATCTTAATTACAGTAGGTTCCTCCTTTGTTAACTAAAGGAAACATCTTGAAAATCATCTCCACCATCTCTGCTGCATTTTTCTTTCCTTTAGCTTTCTGTGAGCTCCCTTGCCATCACTAACATTTTCAACTATTGTTCCAGGTTCTGTGTCTTCGACCTACTTAATTGTCCAGTCTGGGATGATGTTAATTTTTCCTGGCACTGATGGTATCCTGAGATTGTACATTAAGCTGCGCACACTCAGTGTACAATATTTTGAAACTTGCTCTTAGGCAGAAAAGAATCTTTCATTGCAGAATAGAAATGATCCAATGTTAACTATGTTGAAGTTTGTACAGTTCAGTTTGCTACTCAATATATAGATGGTCTGTTTTTTTTTTGGGTATCATAAACTCTTTACCTTGTGTTGCAATTTTGTATATGATTCACCTTATATTATTATGTTTTGAAGCTATATGTTAATTCAATTTTTCATTTATTATGCATGTATATGTTTTTAATTCAGTTTCTAATTTTGAACCATCCTCAGTCTGTAACATGTCAGCTATTGCAATGAAACCTGACCAGGAGAAGAATTTGGTGGTGATAATGTACTATATTTAGCACTACTTATAAAATATTTTCAATTTTGTTAAGAGACACAAGGTTTTTCTTTGTTTAAAAATGATCTTCAAAAATGCAGATCAAGGAAGCAATAAATAATATACAGTGCAATGTAACAATACACCAAATATTCAGTCTGTTTGAATGAGTTCCATGACTCTGAAACAACCCCCAATATTTTATTGTTATTATTAGTGTCCTTTAAGTTAGCATTGTGTTTTCTTCCCCCAATCCTACCTCAACCATTATTTGAACTCCTATCTTCAGACCATGCACCATTGTCAGCCACATGCCTCCTTCAAACTGCCCATATGGATAAAGAAGACAGCCTAAGCATAGCTGACCTTTTATGACTAAAGCTGGCCATACACGGCGAAAATGTCTTCAAGTTCATCAGAAAATTTACATCTGGTTGGCATCTCCCCCTGACATTGAGGGTTTCAGGAGGAAAACTGTCGGCTGAAAAGCAGCTGCACACTTTTCAGTCACTATTTGGGATATCTGGCACTGCAAATTCATCCATCTCTACTGCATAACTGAAAACAAAAAAAAAGTGTATGACCAGCTTAAAATCAAGAGAAAAGTACATGACTACTGTGTTTAGGTGTCAGAAGTCAGAGCTTTTAGTTTTAATCAGAAAATCAACCTACTGGAGAACAAAGAGAAAATACCATAAAGTGTTCAAATATCTATTTAGAACAGGAAAACACATGCTGTGTTTACAACGGTAAATTTTAAGTATGTTTTATGTGCAGTGTGTTAATAAAAATTATGCTTGCTGCATCTTTGAGGCACTTTCATCAGACTATAAAAGTCCATGGTAGCACATGTAAAACTCTCCTAAAACACAATGCACCTAAAATGCACAACATTGTTGTGAACTGGAATTTTATGCAATGGGAGTTTCACCTTTAGTAAGAAAGTTGCACATATTTCATATTACATTACTAAAAATGCTAATTACAATAAAGGCAGAATCTCCTACTAAACTATTTCTTAAGGCATAAGTTTGCATTTTAAGAAAAAATTATAACTTCACATATTTTTTCAGGAAAAAAAAATGCTTTTATATATTTTTTTCCTACAGGAGCCTGCAAAGCATTGAACCCGTGGTCAGTGGATCATGGATGCAATGTCATCCTCCTGATCAATTTTCCTGCAGCTTTCTGCCTTTACCTCTGTACAGCCTACAATAACGTTTGTTAAAATCTCTGCAATACGGTATATGCGGTTTACCTAGATGGTTTATTTTATTCAAAGCAGAAGTTTTCGTTTAAGGAGCTGAGAAAATACTTGGCACATGCAAAAGACAAGCAGTATAAATAATTGTTGCTTCCTTTCCATTGACAGATTGAACAAAGGGGAAATAAGAATTAAGCCAAGACTATTATTTAGTTGAAAGTCAGCAAAATCAGAATAATCTAATTATATTGACTGCCATTTTTCCACACCCAGAGCCCTGTCTAGGAGAAAAATTATGTTACTATAGCTGTCAAGAAAGCTGTCACTACTGCTGAGGAACGCTGAAGGAAAGCAAAGGAATAGACTATTATATAGTTCAATTTCTAGTTTCTTTCTTCATGACCATCTGTCTTGAAAAAAAAAATGTCAGATGTCTAACTCCCCCCAGGATCACCTTTTTATTTTCTGTTAAAAAATAATTTGATTGTTGACAGGATCTAAAACACAGGCCTAAAATGAAAATCTTCCTGTTATATTCCAGATCACGGCTGCTGGGTGATAAACAGCATTTGATTAACTTCCTAGTAACTTTACAAACTCAGGAAAAAAGGGAAAACACAAATATACACATTCTAGCATTAAGCGCCCCAGTTGGGTGGTACAGGCACATTTTTCTTTGCTAATATTTCTAATATTTAAATAGATATGGTTTAGTATCCTGCTGAGGACTTCTTAAATATACATTTGTCAATGGTGGGTAAAAAAAAAAAATCAACTGCTCTGTTATTTGTTTAGCGAACAAATATATATGTTTTAATACCAAATCATTACCAAAAATTTAATCTTTTTCTAAATAAAAAATACTTTTGATGTTTATTTCATATAAAAGATAACACTACCATAGTGCAAAGCAGGGCCAGGACAAGGGGTGGGCAGAAGGGATGACTGCCCTGGGCATTGTTGTATCATGTGAGCTGGGAGGGGGCACCGCAAGGAGATTGTGTTGGGATCCTTAATATTTTACTTACACAATTTGCTTAGCTGCAATAATAAATACAAGGCCTAGATGGTACTTCTATAGAAAGAAAAAAGGTAAAAAGGTAAATTGTTATACATACAAAAGGAACAAATAAAAAAAAAAATTGTGATGTGTGCTCAAATGTCCCTTTACAAAAATGATAAATATAAATAAAATGTCAATCATTTGAGCCTGATAATAATAAATACAAAGCCAATGCTGAATCATATCAAATAAATAATTGTAAAATCCAAGTCTCAATAGTGCCCATGCCCATAGTGCTGAGAATCAATCCATCATATGTGCAAAAGAAACAAAAAATATAAAAACTATATATAATGTGTATAAGCTAAATATCAAATGTGCTCAAATGTGCCTTTACAAAAAAAATCATGAATATAAATAAATAAAAAGTCAATTAATAAAAACCTGATTGCGGAGGAGTCACCTGAACTATTTAATCATAGTGTCAGTGACATGCTGCTGGAGGATGCGCAGCAATTTGAAAGCTGTGATGTTGGTTCACAGGTTGATGAAGGGAATAACGTGAGCCTAGGGAGAGGGGGGTTACAATGATGGACAAGAAACTAGCAGTCGTGTTCCCACAGCTGAAGCATACTGCCAAGTTTGCTCCAGTGACGAGGGGGGAGGGGATGATGAGGTCACTGACTGTACTTGGGTGCATGACAGGATAGAGGAGGAAAGTGAGGGGGGAGGAGGAGACACAGCTCCAATGAGGCAGGATGTGCTCCAGAGGCTGCCATATTAGTAGCCAACCTATTGCATCACAGCACAAAGCTCCACAGGTGCAGGGTGCTGCAAACTCCGCTCAGACTTACAAACGTTCATTAGTGTGGGCTTTTTTCAGCAGTAGACTGCAGCGTTGCTGTTTGCAACATGGGTCTGAAGCGGATCGAGTGTGGCCAGAACACCAGCCGCTTGGGCACCACATGCTTGACAAGGCATATGATGACCTGCCATGCAGTTCGTTGGCAACAGCACCTGAGCCACAAGATCAAAACAAGCATACTGCACCTTGCTCCTCATCTGGGATCTCTAACCCTATACCTCATGTCTTCTCAAATACCTGCATTGAGAGGGATAATGGTATAGCAATGAGTGCCGCAGAGACTTGCACCCAATCTGCTAGCAGTACACCACCGCTTGATTTTAGCAGCAGGCAAATTTCACTACCCCAGTTGCTGAACCATAGAAAGAAATACTGTCCCAGCCATCCACATGCTCAGCGTCTTAATGCTAGCTTAGCCAAATTGCTAGCATTACAAATGCTGCCTTTTGTTAAACTCTGCTCCTTTTCGCAAATTTGTGGAATGTGCTGTACCACAGTGGCAGGTACCAAAAAGGCATTTATTTTTACATAAGGCCATTCCAGCTCTCTACCGTCATATGGAAGGTAGTGTTTTGGCCTCGTTGGACAGATCAGTCAGCAGGAAGGTTCACATTACTGCTGCTGACTCTTGGTCCAGCAGGCATGGACAGGGATGTTACATGTCCTTCACTGCACACTGGGTAACTCTGCTGGCAGCTGGGAAGGATGCAGGACAGGGTTAGGTTGCAGTTTGTTTTGCCACCACACCTCCAAAAAGCTGGTGCTGGTTCTGCCACATCTGGCTACTCCACCACTTCCTCCTCCTCCTCATTCTCCTCTTCTTCTTCCTCTATGTCCTCTTCTGCTCAATTGTCCTCTGAAGCAGCAGTGTTCCCTAAGCGGTCAAGGGCTACGCAAGCAGTCAGACTAAAAATTGCAACGCTGTGCTTCAGTTGGTCTGTCTAGGGGATAGGAGTCACACCGGAGCAGAGAATCTGTCAGCTCTGCAGGGGCAGGCTCAGAGGTGGTTGACGCCACGACAGCTTGAGCCAGGAATGGTTGTATGCGACAATGGCACCAACCTTCTCTCCGCCTTCCGACAGGGACACTTGACACATGTTCCATGCTTGGCACATGTTCTGAATCTGGCGGTGCAGCATTTCTTGACCAGATACCTGAGCTTCCAAGATGTCAGCCCAGAAAAGTCTGTGGCCATATCCGGCTTTCAAACAATGCCAGTGCTCGCTTATCTGACATTCAACGGCAATTCAACCTGTCCACCAACCGCCTCATTTGTTACATGCTCACCAGGTGGAACTCAACATTGGCAATGCTGCAGCGGCTGCACATGCAGCAGAGGGCCATCAATGATTACCTGTGTGAGTATGGCACTAAGACAGGGTCAGGGGAGCTTGGCTTTTTTTCCCACTCTAGTGGCTTTTGATAAAGGATGCATGCACCATCCTTTAACCATTTGAGGATGGTGAGCCAGGATGATGCATGCATCACTATCCCTCTAGTCTACCTGCCGGAGCACACGCTTCGTGGAATCATGGACAGGGCACTTGAGGCAGAACAGTGGGAGGAAGAGGAGGACTTCCTCACAAGGCCCCCTTTATGCAGATATCATTCCTGCAGGGCTATAAAACACACAGGAGGAAGAGGAGGAGGAGGAGGATTGCGGCAGCATGGATGTAGAGGATAGCATTCAGCAGTCTTCAAGGGATGGTTTTGATTCCCCAGAAACCCCAGGAGCTGTACGTGGTTGGAGAGAGGTTGCTCCTAACAATGTCATCCTTAGTGACCCAGAGTACTTAGAAGCTCATGCCTCCTCCAACTTACATTGCATGGGCTCCCTGATTTTGCAAAGCCTGCGAAAGGACCCGAGGATTTGTGCTATTAATGAGAGGGATAATTACTGGTTGGCAACCCTTCTTGATCCACGTTACAAGAGTAAAGTTGCAGAGCTCATCCTGCCTTCGCAGAGGGAGCAGAGGATGAAACATCTTAAGGAGGCCTTGAAAAAAAAAATTGTGTACCACCTTTCCAGGCACTGGGAGGCTAACATTCTCTGGACATATTTCTGAGGCATTGTTCAGCCAAAGGAGGAGCAATGGGGAAGTTGGCCAGCTGACCAATGCCTTTAAACAGTTCTTTAGTCCTCAGCAGCACCCAGGGCAGACTTGGAAACCTTTCCGGATGAGTATCCACTGGGTTACTGGGTCTTGAGGATGGACCACTGGCCAGGACTTGCTCAATATGCAATGGAGCTACTGGCCTGTCCTACTTCCAGCGTGCTTTCCAAACTGGTGTTTAGTGCTGCTGGAGGTTTTGTGACGGACAAAAGACTGCATCTGTCCACAGACTCTGTTGACCAGCTGACTTTCATCAAAATGAACCAGTCCTGGATCAACAACAGCGATCAAGTCCCTGATACTGATGTAACTGATTGAATTTGCTAGGGGTCTGCCATCCCTTGAAGACCCTTGAAGACTGTGTATGCTGCTTATCCTATTCTTCATTGATGATTCTGCTAGTGTCCAACAATGTTTTTGCTTTAGGTCACTATCAACCCCCAAGGCCTAATTTTTCTACACTTGTATGACAGGTACATACAATTTAAATTTCGTATGTAATTTTTAACAGCAGGCGCTATCCCTGTGCCCTGCACCTAGCAAGAGTAACTGTGAGGAGTTACAGTGTTCAGGCACCAGCAACACCAAAGACCCAATTGTTGGCACCTGTATGACAAGTACACGCAATTTCAAAATGTGTATGGAATTTTTAGCAGCAGGGACCGTTCCTGCACCCAGGAAGAGTAACTGTGAGGGGTTATGGTATTCAGGCACAACCAACAACCAAGGCCCAGTTTTTCTGCACCTGTATGACAAGTACATGCAATTTGAAATTTGTATGTATATTTGTATATGACATTTTTTCCTTTAGAAATGTCAGTATTGCTGCAGCAGGCTACATACATCGTACAGATGCACTAATTTACAGGCACATTAAGGGGACCCCCCAGGCAAGATATTTGAAATAATTTTTCATTTTTATAGTTTCACTTTAAGCCTCATTAAAATCAGTAAATCACTGCTCCTTTAAAAACAATTGTTTTTAAAAACTTTTCTTGCATTACTACATGTTTCCCCGGTCAGTATCCAGACCCTCATACCCTTTTTTTTGGGCAATAACTTGCATTTAAGCCTTCAAAATGAGGCTGAGTTTAGACATTTGAGTTCCATAGACTTCAATGGAGTTTGTTTGTTCGAACAAACTTTTCCTCTGTTCGTGGTGTTCTGGTGCGAACTGAACAGGGGGGTGTTAGGCTCATCACTAACCACGAATCATTGGGTCATTGTGCAGACTTTGAAGAATCAGGGAGCCAATGCAGCGTACGTTTGAGGAGGCATGAGATTCTGAGTCCTCTGGGTCACTAAGGATGACATTGTCAGGAGAAACCTCTCCCCAACCATGTACAACTCTTGGGGTTTCTGGGGAATCAAAACCATCCCTTGAAGACTGCTGTATGTTATCCTCTACATCCATGGTGCCACAATCCTCCTCCTCTTCCTCCTGTGTGTTTTGTGGCCCCGCAAGAATGGTATCTGCACAAAGGGGGCCTTGTGAGAAAAGGAAGTCCTCCTCTTCCTACCGCTGTTCTGCCTCAAGTGCCCTGTCAATGATTCCACGAAGTGTGTGCTCCAGCAGGAAGACTAGAGGGATAGTGAAACTGATGCATGCATTGTCATGGCTCACCATCCTTGTGACCTCCTCAAATCGTGACAGGACAGTGCATTAATCCTTTATCAGCAGCCACTGGCATGGCAAAAAGAAGCCAAGCTCCCCTGAGCCTGTCCTTGAGCCATACTCACATAGTTACTCATTGATAGCCCTCTGCTGTATGTGCAACCGCTTCAGCATTGCCAATGTTGAGTTCCACCTGGTTGGCATGTCACAAATCAGGCAGTTGGTGGGCAGGTTGAATTCCCATTGAATGTCAGCCAGCCGAGCATTGGCATTATATGACCTGCCTCTGAAAATCTTGTAAGCCCGGGTACCTGTTCAAGAAATGGTGCACCACCAAATTAAGGATATGTGCCAAGCATGGAACATGTGTCAAGTGTCCCTGTTGGGGGGGGGGGGAGAAGGTTGGTGCCATTATCACATACAACCATTTCTGGCTCAAGCTGCCATGGCGTCAAGCACCTCTGAGCCTGTCCCTGCAGAGCTGACATAATCTCTGCCCCGGTGTGGCTCCTCTTCCCTAGACAGACCAACTGAAGCACTGCATGGCATCCTTTAGCCTGACTGCTTGAATTCTTAAGGAGCACTGCTGGTTCAGAGGACAATTCAGCAGAAGAGGCCATAGAGGAAGAAGAAGAGCGGTGGAGCAGACAGATGTGGTAGAATCACCAGCAGCTTTTTGGAGGTGTGGTGGCAGAACAAGCTCCAGCACTGAACCCTGTCCTGCATCCTTCCCAGCTGCCTGCAGAGTTACCCAGTACAACGTGAAGGAAATGTAACGTCCCTGACCATGCCTGCTGGACCATGAATCATCAGCCATGTGAACCTTCCTGCTGACCGCCCTGTCCAATGAGGCCAAAACATTGCCTTCCACATGATGGTACAGAGCTGGAATGGCCTTACGTGTAAATAAATGTATTTTTGGAACCTGCCACTGTGATACAACACATTCCACAAAATTACGAAAGGGGGCAAAGTCAACCAGATAAAAAGGCAGCAGTTGTAGTGCTAGCAATTTGGCCAATCTAGCATTTAGATGCTGAGCATGTGGCTGGCTGGGACAGGTTATATATTTTTTTTACGGTTCAGCAGCTGGGGTGGTGAAATTTGCCTGGTGGTGAAATCATCAGCTGGTATACTGCTAGCAGATTGGGTGCAAGTACCTGTGGCACCTATTGCTATACCATAATCCCTCTCAGTGCAGATTTTTTAGAAGATGTGAGGTATAGTAGGGGTAGAGATCCCAGATGAGGAGCAAGGAGAAGTCTGCATTTTTTATGATGTGGGTCTTTCGGCTGCAGTTGCCAATGGACTGCATGGCAGGTCGTCTAATGTCTTGTCAAGCATGTGGTGTCCAAGTGGCTGGTGTTCTGGCCATGCTTCATCCGCTTCAGACAGAGATTGCAAACAGCAACGCTGTGGTCTGCTGCACATATGTTGAAAAAATCCCACACCAATGAACTTTTGGAAGTCAGCAGGGAGTTAGCAGTGCCCTGCACCTGTGAAGCTCTGTGGTGTGATGCAATAGGGTGATGGCCCCTAAGCCGGCCCCTGGAGGACATATTGCCTTGTTAGAATTGTGCCTTCTCTTCACTTTCCTCCTCTAGTCTCTCAGGCACCAATGTACAGTCAGTGATCTCATCATCCCTCCCTTCTCATCACTGGATCAAACTTGGCAGTATGCTGCAGCTGGGGGAATATGACTGCTAGTTTCTGACATTATGATCGAATAATTCTGGTGAATCCTCCATGCAGGATGGTGGGGCTACTGAAGGAGTAGCTGTGGACAAAGAGCCTGTGGAATAGGCCACTTTGGTATCTGCGGTGGAAGGCAAACTAGTATGAGCCTGGATGACAGAGAATGAGGAGGATGAGGAAGGCTTAGTTATCCACTCAACCAACTCTTCTGCATGTTGTGGCTCAATAACACAGCATCAGAAAAAAAAGGACAAGCATGCCCCGCCTGCAGAGGATGTACCATGTCCCTGACCACCACTTTTCACTGTGGACACAGAGGCTGCTCCCCTCTTTTAGTTAGCTGTGAGCGTCTGCCTCTCCTTGTTGGCTTTTCGGACATAATGAGGATTTTTTTTTTTGGGGGGGGGGTGTATAACTTTTTATTATAGAATGTAGGATGGAAATATGTTGCTTGGGTGCAATACTTTTGTGCTTGGTGCACTATAAACCATTTTACTATTGTTTTTTATCTTTTGAGTGGAATTTATATAATGTTTTATTATAGAGTGTGGAAAGGGAATATGGTTCTTGGGTGCAATATTTTTGTGCTTGGTGCACTTTGAATCATGTTATTATAGTTTTTCTTTAATAAAGAAAAACCTAATAAAGCAAAAAAAAAAAAACCCTGCTGATGCAGAAGGAATAGCACCTGTAACGCAGAAGGGGGGACAGCAGTTATGCCCTAAATAATATTAGTGCTGCTGCGGCACAAAATAAAAATAAAACTCCTAATGATACAGAAGGAATGGCACCTGCGACGCAGAAGAGGGGACAGCAATTATGCCCTAAATATTAATAGTGCTGCTGTGCCACGAAAAAAAAACACACAAACACTGCGTACGCAGAAGGAACAGAACCTGCGACACAGAAGGGAGAACAGCAATTATGCCCTAAATATTAATAGTACTGCTGTGCCACAAAATACAACAACACAATGCTTATGCAGAAGAAATATCGCCTGTGACACAGAAGGGGGAGTACTAATGTTGCAGCAATAGAACCTGATGCTGAAAAAAAAAAAAAAATTAAATATATATATATCAATGAAAAAAATTGATCATTGTGGGGAATAAATACTACCAAATAAAAGCTCTATTTGTGTGAAAAAAATAATAAAAATGTAATTTGGGTACAGAATTGCATGACCACGCAATTGTCATTCAAAGTGCGACAGCACTGAAAGCTGAAAATTGGCAGGGGCAGGAAGGAGTGAAAGTGCCCAGTATTGAAGCGGTTAGGTAGTTCATATTGCTGGATGATTTCCCTGAAGAGGAATTTCTCTCTAAATATTGTCTATCTAAGGGCCTCGTTATGCTTCTGAGACCTTTTCTGCAGTCCCCCACACTGCGTAGTCATGCCATACCCCCCCATGACCAAGTTGCTGGCTGTCCTGCACTTTCTGGGCAAGGCCTCCTATAAGATGGTAGTGGAAGAGGTGGTTTGGGTATTACAGCTATCTTTCCCACTTTTGCTTGCTAAGGACCTGCAGGGTTTCAGGAAAATTTCCCCAAATGTATCTACCTGCCTAACTCACGTCAGGAGTGTGATCAGAATGAATTCTATGCTGTAGCTGGGATTCCCAATGTCATAGGTGCCCTAGACTGTACACAGGAAGGGGTACCACTCCCTAAACATACGGGTTGCCTGCGATGCTAATATGTTCATCAGAATTGTGCTCACTATCTTCCCAGGATCTGTTTACGATGCCCACATATTAAGGCAGTCACAGCTCTACAACCATTTTGACACTAACAGAATAACCGGAGGCTGGATTCTTAGTAAGACAATATTTTTTAGCAAATATGTTTGAATGCATTCCACATACAGCATATATGGAAGTCTACGTTGATATGTTACACTCTTGTGTTCACTCCTCAAACCTTGCACACCAAATATACAGAGCACAACCTGGTAATAATTTCCAATGAAAGACACTTTACATATGGCTTAAAAGGCCTTCACATTACAATCATGTTTAGCAATGAAAAACAAGATCTAGGGAAGACATGTTCCTTTTATTACCCACTCATCGTGATATGCTATTACTGTTTTATTATTGGCATTTTCAAATTGTACTGTGGGAGATTCTGGCTATCCTTGTCTGCCCTGGCTGCTAACACCACTCTTGAGGTGCTCAAAATCTGCAGAATCTCAGTACATAGTAGCAATTACTAAGATAAGATGTGTGATTGAGCGCACCTTTGGGGTTCTTAAAGGCAGGTTCTTCTGTATCTCACACAAAAAAATATTGCCCCAGGTGCTTAATCTCAATCTAAATGCAATAATGTATAGCTGGCCCACAACTGAAAGCACAGGAGGGTTAATTAAAAAATGGTAGTGTAATCCCGTCCATAGAAGCAAACTAAAAACAATACAATTGTGCTGCTGAATAACAAAATGTTTCCAAAAGATACTAACGGAAACAGATTGTTAAAAAGGAAACAAAGAAAAACAAAAACACTCAGATCAAGTAGAACCTTGTGGGTGGTTGTGATCTGAGTCATGGAGTTCAGTCTTTCAGTCCTAAAATCTTATTACAACCACTCTATAAGTGTCCACTCACATGGTGCAGTAATATACAAGCATGTCAAGATGATTTATAGTCCTTCATCCCAGGTGGATGGACGGCTAAAGCGGGTAGTAGGTGGAGTTGAAATCAGCTCAAGACAAAATCAGAGCTCTGGTGTGCTGCTGACAGGTCGTGATGATACACAGCTTAGGATACAGAGCCCGAGCTCTAGTGAGCTTGAGGGAAATGGAGCTGTGGAGACCAGAGCTGTGGCACCAGCTGCTAAATGCAGTGCACGATCCAAGGACCAGAATCTAATGGTACCAGCTACCGTATGGGGTGACATGAATGCCCAGGGCAAACATCAGTTGTAGATCTAGCAGAGTCAGCATGGAACATATTTTGGAAGAGACCTTTGTTTCCTTCATCAGCCTGACATGATTGTTTGCCTCCAAGGATTACATAGGATGAGGTAAAATACCCTTGCAGTACTGCACTGTATCTCATCTGGTGGTTTTCTGCACCATACAGTAGCTCTGAAAAAGTTGGTGACATGTTTTTGGCCTATTATATCCTTTATAACTTAGCCCATCATGCAGGATTTGTTCTGGATATTGAGGTTCAAGACACTGATGTGGATCCTTTTCCACCAATGCAAGAATATGGATGCAATATTTCATAAATTCAGTAACGATCCAGGAAAATGTTTGCTAGATTATGCAGAGGTCCCCATCAGCCTACATTTTCACTTCTCTTTGTGATAGCTCAAGCACTGTTAAATTCCACCTGCAAGATGTCAACAAAATCATGTTGCAATATTACTCCTCTCTCTTTGTTCCCATCAATACAAGTTGGGCACGGGTGTTCCTTGATAAGCTTGATCTCCCTATGGTCATATCTTTCCAACTTGGGTCCCTAAACATGCCCATTGCATTGATGGAATTCTCCAGAACTATTAATTATCTAGCTCCCAACAAAGCCCCTGGTTCCGATGGTTTCACTGGAGAATTTTTCAAATCACTCCAGGATAGACCCCAACCTACCCTTCTGGAATTTTAAATTGGGATGTGGTCCCTATTTACTGACAGAAAACCAAACCATTATTAAACTATGGTGTTAAAGTCACCTCTGAGAAGATAGGGAGTATGAGGGAATTTTAAAATCCTGGTGGAGCGGTCACATAAGAACTGTTTACCTGGAGTATAGAAGGCTGAGAAAGGGAAAAATTAGATGACCTTGGCTATCAGATTCTACAGAGATTATCTCACATAAGAGGATTTTATGAACTAAAACGAGTACCCTGGCCTTTCTTCTGACTGCATCAGAGCCAAGGACCGTGCTCACCCATAGTTTTTTCATGCAGGATAAATCGGGGGACAGAAGGCGCATTTCTTGTATTAGGGTGATATTGGTTTTTAAGCATTTGAGATGACGGAGGATTTTGAGTCATTTAATAGGGGATTGGAGACTTTTCACGTTCCAAGAGGATTTTCTCATGGAGGATATTAGGGAGGTATAATAGAGATATAAATATAGAAGCAAGGGTGACTTCCAAGGAGGAAAAGGAGAGGGGGGTCTAAATATAACACAGGAGATAACACAGGAGATATGTTAGGTAGATATTTCCTAGTTTATAGGTCAATAGGTGAACAGTAACAGAAGCCTGAGTACATAGAAAGGATAAGTAGTAAAAAAGTATTAGACAAATAAATCAAACCAACAAAAATCATAGGGACTTCGCTTTTTTCCGCATGGGATCATTATGGAAAGCCAACTTCCAAGAGATGTCCGAAAGCAAAAGCTAGAGTAAGTGCCAGCCCAGTGGATATTAAAATATAACAGGTCCCAAGACTCTATCGGGGGTCAAAAATGTCAGTTAGGGGTCCGATCTGTCCGCCGCAATGTCACAGTCCCACAAAAAATCGCAGCTCGCCGCCATAACTAGTAAAAAAAACAAAAAAACAATAAAAATGACATAAATCTTTCCTGTAGTTCGTAGACGCAATAACTTTTGCACAAACCAATCAAAATACGCTTATTGCAATTTTTTTACCAAAAATATGTAGCAGAAAACAAATTGGCCTAAAATATTAAAAACATGTATTTTTACATTTTATTTTTTGGGAATGTTATATAGCAGAATGTGAAAATATAGATTTTTTTCAGAATTGTCGCTCTATTTTTGTGTATAGCGCAAAAAAAAATCGCCCATGTGATCAAATACCACCAAAGGAAAGCTCTATTTGGGGGGAAAAAAGGATGCAAATTTTGTTTGGGTACAGCGTTGCACAACCGCGCAGTTGTTAGTTAAAGTCAGGCACTGCCAAGTTGAAAAAAGTGGCCTGGTCATTAAGGGGGCAAATCCTTCCGGTCTTAAAATGGTTAATCTCGCTATCCAGAGAGGTTTTTTTCTACAGGATTGTTTTATCCCAGCTGCCCCCTCGTGGGTCTCTGGGTATTGTTTCAAAAACTATAAATGATACAAATGAGGTATCAAACTGGTAGTACAAATCTAAATGACGACTAACTGGGGTTACCATTTTACCACTACCTGCATAGTAAACATTAATCATTAAATCTTTGTTTAAACGCTCTTTACAAGGATTCTGTTACTGCAGGTTCCACCTTTGTTATATTTTCAGTGTGCCATTCCAACAATTGAGGTTGATGGTCCAAAGGGGTGTTGGAATAATGATACAATGTTTATACTTGCTTTGTTTTATTGTAAGCAATTGTTTTTATTGGGATTGTAATATAATACAGAAGAAACATGCGCCACAAGCAAGTTAGGTACCATAAATGAAGCAGATAAAACACATCAAAACATATGCCACAAGCCAAACATGAAAGCGCACGTGCTAAGACAAATGAGGCTGTTAAAAGGCTTACCATGTTCTCCACCAAATCCAGAATGTTTGACTTCTCTTCTGTTGAGCTGTCCTCTGCCATCACTCACTTCTGCCAGGGCAATAAGAAGTGTGCACTGTTTCATGAGGAAAATACGGCAAAACACGGGCAAATACCGCATGCAGTTTTTTTTAGGAACATTTTTTTGAAAATGCAAAAATACTTTTTGAAAAACGCTGAGCAGTATTTAACCACATTTTTGAAGGTGCTCGATACTGCCTTAATGAATGAAGCCCATAGACTTTGCAATTAGGGCAAAATGAGTGTGTGTAAATGGTCAGCCCCCTTTCCCTTCTTGTGGCTCTTTTCTCTTCCTCAGCTGACACAAAACACCCAATGATTCTGGGTATGGTGAACCATGTGACCCCTTCTCTCAAGGCTTTTGAAAAAGGTGGTTGGATAAGCAGGCACTATCTGGAAAACCTCAGCAAAGCTAGCAGCTGTATAAGCACATACTCGGTGCATGGTTAGCTCTCCATGTGCAAATCTCTCATTGCTTATTACTTATTTGTTTCAGAAATAAATAGTAAACATTGCACCTGGCATGACTGGACTGAGAGACCGTAGCAATGGCAAGTAAAACCAGATTTAAGAAAATAGTGTTTATTTGTTTTTAAAAAATATGTCACATGTTGTAACTGAAAAATATTATTTTAAATACCCTAAAATCCTATAATTAGAAGACTGGATAGTAACATTTGCCAATTTTTCACTTGCTTTTTAGCATATTTTATTTGTTAGAAGACATTTATATTCTAGCTACGAAAAAGGACTCTTAAGAAAGAAAATACAATCATGAACAAAATTCTTATCTCCAAAGTACATTCATCACTTGATATATTGGCAAGAGGAAATTTCATGGTTGCTGCTACTTAACAGAATGAAATATTCCATTCTGTACTTGAACTATAAACATACACCTGACTACTCAGCACAGTTGCCAGATGTCCCTAGTTACTCATACCTATGGGTGGAATCACTTGTAATTCCCTTTTACGTCTAGCATTTTAGCTATGCATCAAAGAGCCGCAAATAGATTTTTAATTATCAGGAACTGTGGCTAGTTTTAAATGTATAGAAACCAACAGACTTTTTAGCAACATAGTTTAACTTATACAAAGTAATAAAATATGTGTTACAGTAGTAAAAATGGACATTTAAAAATAATTGTATTACCTAAATATTTCCGCAGAGTAAAGCCCCGTACACACGATCAGATTATCGTACGATCTGTCGTCCGTTTTTTGTGGCATGCTAGTCTGATGTGGAAAGTGAAGAGGTTATTTTCACACGAATTTTCCCGTAGGACAGAATTCTACTTCAGAAGTGATGTCATGTGTTTGATTGCTTTGTATGTGTTCTTTCTCTCTGAGCATGCCTAGTCTTGCTCTCGAGATTTTTTTCCGTCAAAATACGTACTAATGAGATGAAAATCGGACGTTGTATTACGGATGACAAAAATTTTATAGCCTGCACATCAGGATTTTGTCAGCCGGAAAGTCGGAGTCGGCTGTCAAAAGCACCATACTAACAGTCCGAAAATCGACAGATCGGTCGTCGGACGAATTTTCCCTACAGATTTTCTTATCGTGTGTACGGGCCTTAAGTTGGGTATCAAGAATGATCTTTTTATGTGACTTCTAATATTTCTATTTTAAATATTATGATAAATAAATGATATTGTTAAATTATATGATAGATAAATAAATAAAATAAATAAAAAGACACATACAGGGTAGAGGTCAAAGAAAGATCACAAAAAGAGCAAATAACAATAGTCCATCTAAAAGCAAAATATACAAAACCCCAGCCTAAATAAATAAATCAAGAAATATCTCCTGCATAAAAAAATTGGCAAAATGGCAAAATGCAGAACAAGTAGGAAAAACAAAGCATATTATAAACAAGATGGATGCTATTGCATATGGTAAAAATGGGCCACCCATAATCCTTTAGGGGACAAAGTTTGTTCACTTATCCATTTGCTTTCCCTCTGTAACAGCAGGCAGTGGTGCCCCCTCTCTCCAAGTAATGGTAGAACTTGGTCAATCAGCCTGCCCTTTAGGGTTGGTATAAAATGATTATTTTCCAAAAAGTGGCATGGCACTGGTTGGTTAGAAGTCCTGGAAGCAATTGTCTGATGGATGGTGTTGTTGTTGGACTGATCCCTAAAAGAAGTGATAGTCTTGCCTATATAGTACAGACTGCATGGACAGTGAACCAAGTATATGTCAAATTCTGATATAAAGTCTGTGTTTAAAATACATGTTTGCCCAATTGCGGGTGTGGAAAGGATTGACCGGTAAGCATGTAATATAAAATTGCATAGCAGTAAAAGCTGGGCTTGCCAGGAGTGAGCCAGGTAGATGTTACAGTAACAGGTGGTAATTCTGTGTGCACAAAATAAACACCCATCAACATAATCATCATCAATGATAGACCCTCTGGCCTGTCCATGGTGCTTGTGGTGTTAAGCACAAATTGTGTTGTAACCCAAAGACTTTAGCACAACACTTATGTATATATAAAATTTACAGGATGATTTCGATATGCAAGTAGTGCTGATATGTGTGGCAAGTAAAGTGCTTTCCAATAAATTTAAATTTTAATTTCAATGGATTTTTATTGAAACATTTCACAGAACATAAATTAGTCATCAGGGCACGTAAGATTAGATTGCAAGCTATGTTAACGCATTCATAGAAACAAACAGAAGTAAAGGGTACATATATGTGATATACAATCAAAGACTGTAAGACCTGGTGGACAAACAAGATGTTTAGAAGGAGCAAGAGAAGATACTTTAAGAAATAGCATATGGAGGTTGCTAGAACCAAGTGAGCCAGTGTTGCCATCTTTTCTCCACAAGCAAGAAGTGACCTTCACTTAAAGCAAACATGCTCTCATATACACCATGGGTGTGGATTAGGTTGATCACTTCCCGTACTGTTGGTTAGTCAGTAGATTTCCAGTGTCTAACAATAGTTAGTCTTGCTGCCAGAAGAATGTGGGTGGTTATGGAGTGAAGTAATTGAGGTATAGTATCGATGCCTACGTTAGGTAATGCAAGTTCTGGGAATAGGGTTTTTGGAATGCCTGTAATCTCTAGAATTAATTTAGCTTTGCTAATCCAGAGGTTGGTGACTTTGGGACATTTCCATAATATGTGATATATGGTTCCAAGCGACCCACAATTTCTCCCCAGGGCAGAGTGGTTGGGTCATATTTATGGATTTGAGAGGGGATGATCTACCACCTAAGGTTGAGTTTATGGGTAAGTCCCCGAAAATTTGATAAGCGAGTCAATTAGTGTGTGGAGATGAAAGACATTTCCAACTGTATTTCAATAAAATAGAATTTTAAATCCCATTCCCATTTTATCATAGAGGGCAGTTTGTTGAAGGATGTTCTGCTTTGTAACATATTGTAAAAGAGGGTGATGCCTTTGATAGGTGTTTTGTTGTTGGAAAGGAATACCTATGCTTTTTCAGGTTCAAATTTAAATAGCTGGGGGTTGCAAAGTAGGCAGTGGGTTATTTGTAGGTATTTAACCACTTGCCGACCGCCGCACGACTATATACTGCGGCGGTCAGCCCCTCACAGGCAGAGTGACGTATCGGTACGTCACTAGCCTGGGAGGGTCTGGGGAGCGAGCGCGCGCCGCCGGCGGCGCGCTCCCGCTCCCGCGTGGTTACGCACCCCCCCGCGCGTGTGACCAGCGGACACGATGTCCGCCGGTCACTCTGCGATCGTCGGAGGAGAGGGAGTAAGGCAGGCAGCTTGTGTAAACAAGCTGCCTGTCAGTTCTCCCTGTGTAGAGACACTGATCATACGGTTCTACTATGTAGAACCGTAGATCAGTGTAACTACACCTCAAGCCACAGCCAATCACAGTTAGAATCACGCCCCTAGGGACACACACAGCCCCTCCCTCTCAAATAAAGTTAACCCCTTCACTGCCAGTGTATTTTTACAGTAACAGTGCATATTTATAGCACTGATTACTGTAGAAATGTCACTGGTAACCCCAAAAGTGTCAAAAATATCAGCCAAGGATCCGATCTGTCCGCCGCAATGTCGCAGTACCGCAAAAAAAATCGCAGATCGCCGCCATTACGCGTTAAAAAAAAACAACAAAAATGACAAAAATCTTTCCCTTTGTTAGTAAACGCGATAACTTTTGCGCAAACCAATCAAAATACGCTTTTTGCGATTTTTTTTACCAAACATATGTAGCATAAAACAAATTGGCTGAAAATGTTAAAAAATTTTGATTTTTACTTTTTTTTTTTTGGGAATTTCATATAAAAAAAATGTGAAAAATATTGTTATTTTTGCAAAATTGACGCTCTTTTTTTGTTTATAGCGCGTGATTAAAAAATTGCACAGGTGATCAAATACCACCAAAAGAAAGCTCTGTTTGTGGGAAAAAAAGGACGTCAAATTTGTTTAGGTACAGCGTCGCACGACCGCGCAATTGTCCGTTAAAGTCACGCAGTGCCGAATCGCAAAATACCCCCTGGTCAGGAAGGGGGTAAAATCTTCCGGGGCTTAAGTGGTTAAAGTAATCAGTGGTAGAATGTGAGAACTCCTTTTGCAGAGATAGGAAGGGTTTGAGGAGATCGTTTGAGTATAGATTTGAGATTTGGGATATGCCCTTCTCTTGCCATGAGTTTAAATGTAGGTTGGGTACCAACAGTGATACTACTGATATAGATAGAGGTATTTTATAAAGTTTTAGTAGCTAAAAGCTGCCACTGAAGAGGCTATATAAGGGGAAAGAAGTTTGATATCTTTGTTTAAACATGGTGCACTGAGGAGCCAGTTTTTTAAATGATGTCCCGGGACTTGTAGGGCTTCAATGTTACTACATATAAAAATAAAAATGCAGCGCTAAAATGACATGTGCACAATTCTCTGTAATATAAGTCCACTTCAAAATGGTGTATGGAGCAATCAAGTCCACCAATAACACCTTGGTAAGTGAAAGTCCATAAGGTCAGTGACTGGAACAGTGAGACCCTCCACCACACAAAAAGCAGCCGATTGGCCTCTTAACGGATATTTATGACCACTGCTCTCACAATGGTCACAAACCGCATTGTGATCTAATGGAAGATCAGCCCCGGAGACCGCCAATGGAATATCCCAGGAAATTCAGGAGCCAAATCCAGGACCAGTCGCACAACACCTCTCCCAGATATTAGGATATAAAGAGGGGGAAGACCATAGTGTAGTATGTTCCAACAGGTGAAAATTTATTAAGAATCACATACACTCACCAAACATTCGTACAAAACAGGCCTCAAAGTATCAGGCCTGTGCCACTGTGAAGCGGCAAGTCCGTTCCGGCTTGTGATGTCGACGCATGCGAAGAACTCCGCCTACATGTTTCGCAGGCAACTGCGTCATCAGGGGGGAGTGGTCAGCGTGAAGGACGTCACTTAAATAGTAGCTGGGTCCGGAAGACAGAAGCATCAACGGAGCTGCCCACTAGCGCAATGCAGGAAACAGGAAGAGACTCCTGGACCGCATAAGGGAACCAGAAGGAGCTCCTGAACCGCATACCTAGTGGGCAATCAAACCGAAACCCTAACAGGAATCTGAAAGTAAAACAAAACCCACAATAGAGGGAAAAGGATCAATACCCCGAAGGTGTATTGCACATAAATATATCAGCTACATAAGCATGAAGGACTGGATATAAACCAGGCCTTGAGTTGTGTTAGAACAGTGGCATTGTAATAATCTCTAAAGTTAACAAGTCCCATTCCACCCACTGATCTACGTTTTATTAAAGTGGTGCGAGAGCACCTAGATTTCTTCTTTTGCCAAATAAAATGGCCTAGTAGTGATTTTATAGCAGTGAAGAAGGTCTGAGGGATTGGAATAGGTAGTGATATAAAAAGATATAGTAGTTGGAGTAGTTTGATCATTTTAAAAGCCGCTAGTCTACCAGACCATGAGAGTGGTATTTTGAAGATGTCATTTCATTCTTGTAGTAATTTGTTTAAAAGGGGAATAAAGTTAGGCTGATATAGGAAGGTTGTGGAGGCAGTTAGTTTAACTCCTAGGTAGGTTAGGGAGTTAGATTCCCATGTGTAGGGATATTTTCTCTGGGTGGAAGTATATTGTGTTGGAGAAAGCCCCAGGGGCAAGATAAGGGATTTAGATGCGTTCACCTTATATTATATATAGCTAAATTTGTCTAATATTTTTGGGACCGAAGCAAGGGAGGAGGAGGGATTTGATAACATAAGGATAACATCACCCCAAAGAGATTTATTTTATATTCGGTGGAGCCAACAGTAAAACCAGTAATATCAGGCTGATATTGTTCAGCTAGGGGTTCCATGATCAGATTGGGGGGATTAGGGGCATCCCTGCCTTGTGGTGTTAGATATGCTGAATGGCTTAGATAACATGGAAGAGCAGTACATTTGGGCTAAAGGGCATGAGTAAAGAGCCATTATTGCTGAAAAAATGTGACCTTGGAAGCCAAATTTTTGTAGTGTCATAGCCATGTATTTCCAATGTACCCTATCAAATGCCTCCTCTGCGTCTAAAGATAGAAGCAGAGAAGGCACTTTATGATTGCTAACATGGTGTAGGATATAAATCATGTGGCGGGTAGCATCAGATGTTTGACGTCCCTTAGTAAAGCCTAATTGGTCAGGATGTATGAGAGATGGGAGCAGGTCTATCAATCTGTTGGCTATTACTTAGGCATAAAGTTCAATGTCATGGTTCAATAGAGAAATAGGGCAGAAATTTTGGGGTAAGGTGGGATCTTTCCCTGGCTTCAGCAGAGTGATAATTAACACATTTAACATTTCTAGAGGAAAGGAGGCAGAGGAAGCAGCAGAATTGAACATTAGGGTAATATGGTCGACTAGAAGCTGATTGAAATGTTTATAGTATTTCCCCACAAATCCATTAGGGCCGGAAGCTTTGTTGTTGGGGAGAGAATCAATAGCAGTGCCTATTTCCTGTGCAGAAAATGGACTATTAAGCTTATCCAGTTGATCAGGGGATAAACGGGGAAGGTGGACCTAGTCTAAAAAAACACTGAAAAGCAGGAGTGTCTGGCTAAGTGGTGGACGCCTAATCTTTTAGGTTATAAAGGTGACTGTAAAAGGCAATAAATGCATCAGCTATTTCTTGTGGATTAATGTTTTTGTCTTTAGTGGTAGGGTGATAGAGAAAGGGGATGAATGTTTTTTTTTGGTGACCCTTGATTTGGTGTGCAAGAAGTTTCCCTGCTTTATTTCCTGATGTATAGTAGTGCATTTTAATGCATTTTTGCGCTTTGTCAAAATTTTCTAGTAGGAGGGATCTAAGCTCCATTCTTAACTTTAGCAGTTTGGCTTTAAGATCGCCAGTAGACTTTAATTTATTTGGAGAATCAGTGGTGTGGATCTCTCTATTAATAGTAAATCAATGCATTGCTTCCTTTTCCTCCTGTCCCTAGCACCTAGTTGAATAAAAAGACCATGCATAAAAGCTTTGTGTGCAGCCTACAAAATGCTCGGGTCAGAGACTGAGTCCTTGTTTAAAGAAAAAAAGTTTTCCAAATTTTCACAGAGAGAGCTGGCATAGGGTTCCGATTGTAGAATCCAAGTATTCAGTCCCCGTAGATATGTGGGAGACGGTTTGGAGTCGTCTTCGGTGGATGAAGAGATTTTTTGGAGGGTCCACTGGTCTACAAAGAATAGGTAAATTTGTGAATACGAGTTATGGCAAGGAGAAAAGAACGTGTAGTCATGCTCCTCCACATGATGACATCTCCACACATCATATAAATGGAAGGATGATAGCATGGAGTTTAATGTGGGTCTGCCTCATTTAGGGAGGGATGATAAGTATATAGTGGGGTCCGGAGTGACATTAAAGTCTCACAAGTGATCCCTGTTTGTTGTAGTGCGCTAACCTTTTTGTGCAGTTTGCATAGGTAGCGGATTTGGTGGATGTTGGGTGTGTAGGTTGTCACTATTGTGTATGGGGCAGCATTGATTGAGCAGAAGAGAATGATATACTGACCTTCAGGGTCTTTAAAGCAATCTTGGAGTTGAAACATAAGATAATTATTAATGGCAATTAGTGCACCCTTCTTTTTTTCGGTGCGTTTGCTGTAAATAGATTTGTGCGGTTTCAGTTGGAGCATCTGGGTGGGTTATTTGCTTGAAAGTGAGTCTCTTGCACACACAGGATATCACATTTAGTTTGCCGAGTTAGCCTCCAAAGTGAAGTGCATTTAGTGGGGTGGATCAGTCCTTTGGCATTGATAGTCAGTATTTTGATGGTCATACTATTTGAAGGTAAGACTGGGATTTAGGGTAGTAACTCAAGGATTTTCAAGGTCGTGGTAAGATGATGTTTTTAGGATTCTTGCTTGGTAGGTGATGGAGTCAGTGATGATTGTGGGAAGCTCAGTTGTAATACGGAAAAGTGGTCTAAACTAGGCTTTATGCAACAAAGATATAAAAGGAATAACAAAAAAGAGAAAGCAGAAAAGGAACAGTGAACCTTTAATGCTGTAGCAACAACTTGGTGAGAAAGAGGTAGGACCGAAGTCCAAAAAGAAAACAAAAAAGCTTCCTGGACTGAGGCACAGTCAGTGCTCAGGAAGATATAAAGAGGAAGAATAAATTTAACTTTTAAAGGACATAATAGAATATTTTGTGAAATGTGGCAGATTTATCAGTCACAAAGCTAAATGCAGAGAGAAAAGTAGCAAAATGAATTATGGATCTTTTTTAAGGACTTGTGCATTAACTGGAAAACAAAAAAAGCAACATAGATACAATGGATTAGGGCTATAAGTGAAAATCGTCTGTATTAATTTACAATCCAAGAATGTATGCTGCACAATCTGTGTATGAAAAAAGGATAACAATGCCTTATTCTTTAATTTATTAAAATCAAGAAGTCTGCACATGTAAAAAGTAAACTATTTTATAGAATATCATCTTTGCTTAACCGATTCCCTTATTTAAATGTTTTATATTACACAAAAATGTTTATTATGTATTTACTTATTTATTTTAAGGATGCAATCAGTGAGACCGCATCCTGGAATCATTGTGAATTCTCTCCATTTTTTGAATGTAAACTTCAGAATATATACTTTTAGCTATATTTTTCTTGCCCTATGTTACATATGTTGAGTTGTTGATTGTGCTTAATGTGGAAAAAATTGAGAAAAAGAAAGTTGCTTTTTATGACACTGTGCAGACTCTGCAGGGACAAATTCATTATTTAGCTTGAATTTTAGACTTGAGAACAAAATGTATATTCCAAGTCTACATCTAGAATGCAGCACTTAGGGAGAAATAATCCTTTGACTGAAATTGCCACTTTGATGGTGGTGTTTAAAAGAAAAAGCACTTCATATGTTTTTTAAAAAAAACTATACATTACCAAGGAAATCAGCAATAATCCACCCCATCAGAATAGTTGCTTAAAGGTTTTTGCTGTAATTTTCCACTCGCATGCTCTTCAGAATATTTTACTCATAACACTAGCTTAAAGGGTTTATCCCCATAAAAGAGAATTATCAGTTTTTGGATCCATTCCTTCCTTTCCTAAAACCGTTGGGAATTCCAGCTGTAAGATATATCTGCCTTGAGATTTTGGTGTCCCTGCTCACCTATGGATATTCACTCCATTATTTCCATTGGTCTTCTTATACTACATTCTTCATAATATAATTAAATAAAAAACAAGAGGGGTAGTGTATCTCCTTATTTAAACTGTGCAAGGTTTGCCGGCTTGGAAACTCAAACGCATTTAATTGTTTCCAGTACTGTAAACTCAAATTTATTTAAGGTGGACTGGCCTTTTCAAAAGGATTGCTTGTAGAGCCTTAACCTTCCTAGCAGTATTCCCGAGCGTGACTCGGGGTTAGATTTTAGAGCCAAAAGCGGTAACCCCGAGCCACACTCGGGGTAGCGCTAGGAAGATCGCTGGATCCTGGTAGAGGTTTTACTTACCTTTTCTCCGGGATCCAGCGAAGAATGCGGGCGGTATGCGGCGGCGGAGCTTCCTCCCAATCGTCTGCGAGCCCCGGCTTCCGTCTCCGGCGACGTGACTTCCGCCGGGGGGTGGAACCGGCCGCAAATTCAAATGTAAAACACACCAAACACACTGATATCATTCAAAATAAAAAAAAAAATCACATTACATTGCCCCCCAGTGCCCTTCCTGCAGTTTTACTGTACTTTATATATATATATATATATATATACATACATATATATATATATATACATATATACATGCATATATATATATATATATATATATATATATATATATATATGTATGTATACATATATTATATATATATATATATAATGTATACAGTTGGTTTGGGCTGCTCATTCACAAGAATTACGTGTGTATATATATATATATATATATATATATATATATATATATATATATATACACACGTAATTCTTGTGAATGAGCAGCCCAAACCAACTGTATACATTATATATATATATATATATATATATATATATATATATATATAATAAATATATATAATAAATGTATACAGTTGGTTTGGGCTGCTCATTCACAAGAATTACATGCAAAATAATGGTACCGCTTTCAGCACCTAAAATCCAAAAGAATCATACCGCCAGGGAGGTTAAATAACATGATGGAGACCCCTATATAATAAAGGGGTTTCAGTCAGAGGAACTAATTATAGTGTCTTTATTTATTATTTTAAATGGAAAAACAGTCTAGCCCTAACTATGTTTACAAAATGTCCTCCCCTTTCCTCCTACCTATCTGCAAACAATATATAAAAAGATCTTGTCTACACTTCTATGGTGTACAACAACCATAATGCACCCAATCAAAGCCTAAGTGTTCCAAAACTGATCCATTTCTCCAACCCCCTCTTGTTTTTTCCCAGTTTTACGCAACTCTTACTTCCTTCCACCCACGGAAGACCCAACCTTCTGGAATTTCTTAAACCAGAAGCATTATAGAGCATGCCATTTTCTGGTGGGGAGCAGATGTCAACTCTGAATCAGCTATCAGTACACCCTTTTACAATCTTCCTGATGATATTTTTCTTTCAACAGGCACTGTTGAGACCAATTTACTAAAGATTACAAACATTTGCCATTGCTAAGATACAGTATATCTACAAAATAAGGTAAAAACCCAGGTATGTCCTCACATTTACATGGAAAGTGACTAGAAACCATAGAGCCCAATAGCTAAATGTGTTAATAGTCCCCCCTAAAAGAATGTTTTCTTGGTGTAGAGCAAACAATCGAAGTTCAGATAAGACAAGGCAATGGTCAGTAGGAAGAAATAATGATCCAGTGTCAGTGTTCAGTAGGAGCAACAGAGTCCCATATCAGCGGTAAGTAGGAGAGAAAAAAGCTTGTCAGTCCGTGGCAGGAAAAATATCGTTCCATGTTGGCTGTCAGTAGAAGAAAAAAAATATCCTGGGGCCAGTGTTTAAAGGGAGTAAAAAATACCCTGGTGTTCAGTAATAAGTAGGAAACAAGGAAAAAATGTCCTGTGACAGTGGTAAAAAAAGGGAAAAATGCCCTGGTGCAGGGAGTGGTTTAGACATGGCGGAGTTAAGACTCCTGATCCTTGCCTGCTGATTCTTACACTTTCTATCAGCTACTTAACAAGATATTCAGGTCACAGGAACAAAGAAGGTCAACGAAACCAAAAAGCCCTCTGTTAGGGCTGAAATCAAGTGCTTGTTTGCCAGCACCACACATTCTATAACCTGGGGCTCTAGGCCAGTTATGGCAGACACACAAAAAAGAAGGCTATAAGACTCTGCTCCCCCTCAGGACCAATCAGCTTCACGCTTAGCATAATCCCTATCTGACATTCCTGTTGGGACTACATGATCACCCCGTTCAGACCTGTTGCATCAGAATGGTAATCGAGCAGAGAAGCAGAATACCTGCAGAGTCTAATACAGGCTCTCTCCACTAAAACAGTCATGATGGCACTCTTCCATAAGTTATAAGTGAAACATCAACAGAAGATTACTTCGATCTGCACCAACCTCTAGCCAATTACATTCTCAGATGTTGCAACTTACCAGACTGACTTGACAAAACATGGACTCCATTAACAATTAGTGGCTATTAAACAAGCCTTGTTGCCCATTAACTTGTCTGCAATTTTATAGTGCACGACAACTATAAAGCATCCAAATAAAGCCCACCCCACGATAGGGGTCATCTGGTCTATCTGCCAAAATGTGTTCAAAAATAGATCCATCTCCCCTTTTATCCCGATTTTACGCAACCCTTACTTTTGCCCACTCACAGAAGACTCGACCATCTGGATTTTCTCTTAAGTCAGAATCATTATATATCATTACCATCATTTTCTGATAGGGAGGTCATGGTCAACTCTGAATCAACTATCGGTAAACCCTCTACTAGTGGACCCTAATTTCTGGAAGAAAGCCCACCTGAGACATTTCCTTTCCTCGTTCCTCTCGGCTCCAGGTTACACTAGCAATCTTACTCCATTTGAGAGATTGTGAGGCTCCACTACCCCTATCCAACAGGTGATCGTGTTAACTTATGGGATGCTTAACTCTCCCTCACCAGACTTCAGGCCACCATACTTGGCTAAATAAGAAGGATACCTGGGGATTTCACAATTGACAAAGAAAGCAGATAGAATATTTATTTTCATCTACAAACATCAATCTTTGTGCTACATTTCCAGAAACCTGTTTTAAAATACTTTCCATGTGGTATTGCATCCCCCACATTTACATAGTGTTTCCAAAGAGTTCAGATTTCTGGTGGAGATGTGGGGAGGCCACACCCTTTCTGGTCTGAGGTTCACTGCATTAGTCAGACAATTACAGGACATTTGTTTCTTATATACCCCGTCTTCTTTCTGTTACACCATCATACTTTTCCTTGTGCATGCCTTTCTGACATAGTATATATATATCATAAGTGGGCTGATTCTGGATCTATGTAAGCAGACAAACGCTGGTTCTTAATGAGCTGGCTGAGCAGGGGAGAACACTGTTGGACCCGCTGAGAGGTGAGAGGAAGCTGTGTGAGGCTGGGCATCAGGAGCTAAACAGAGTGGTGAGAGGAAGCTGTGTGAGGCTGGGCAACAGGAACTGAGCAGTGAGAGGAAGCTGTGGGAGCTGGGCAGCAGCAGCTGTGCTCAGTGGTGAGAGGCAGCTGTGTAAAGCTGAAAAGCAGGAGCTGATCTGATCAGTGAACCCAGCGATGATCGGCAGTGCTCTTAAACAGGAGTGGCAGAAATGTGACCTGAGGCTGTGTGAGATGATCACTTAGGACTGAGTACTGAGGGTTGTTAGTACTGAGAACTGTAAGTAATTGGGAGCATTGTAAGTACTAAGTAATTGGTAGGGGGTGCAGCGTGGCGTGGCAGCAGTAAACAGAGTCTGATTGCAGAGAACAGAAATTTTATTAATGAATCCAGTAATTCACAACAAAAAAAAACTCACAGTCTGTAACAGCAATGTGTAGCAAAACAGGTGGGTCCCTATCTTTTCCTTACTCATCTGGAACCTCTCCCTGCCATTAATCACTGTCCCTGTCAGATGGTAATCTACCCCTACACTATCCACATGCAAAATTCCTGCCAAACCTGGGAGCCAGGGTCTTAAATAGGCCCTGACCAAAGATGTCTGCTAGAGTCACATGGGGTGGTAGCATCCAATCAGATAGCTTCCCCAGTGACCCAGGAAACCATAGAGGAACCATAGTAAATGCCACATGCAGTGGAGAAAGTAGACTGCACCTGCCTACAAACTGGGAGCATTGGATATTAAAAAAAATCTACACTTGGTTGAAAACACTTACCAGCAACTGACACAATACTCTAATACAAAGTATATAAACATTAAAAACACAAAGTGCAGAACTAAAATAATGTAAATGAATAGTAAAATTGCCTACTGTATCATACATAAATACAAGGTCATAGAGACTAACCCAAAATATCTATGACTTTAAATAATATCAACAACTAAATAAAAATAATATTGATATTAATCAATACATGTGCTAACTTATAACCACACCTAATGCTCAAGTTGATGTGCAGCACAAATATCATAAAGTGCAAATGTCACTAACATCAGAGGCCCACATGAAAAGATATTTGACAGGGAACACAAAAAAGTGCAGGAAAAATGGTGACGGTGATATCACACTTGGAGCATTATTTCCTTAGTTAGTAATAGTGATGAGACATCCATTTAGAAGCATCTAGTGTTTCACCCCACACACAGTGTGCAGAAAAAGGCTTAGTGAAAAGTTTTCAACCCCCAATAAAGCTTTGTCATAAAAAGTTGTTATATTCAAATTTCTCCTCTATCAAATATCATCTTGCAACTCCTCCTATCTCCCAGAACCATAGGGGAAGGGGAGCAGACAGGCCCAGCTCTCATCTCCAGATCAATAAGATCAGCAGCTCATACAGGGAGATGAAACAGAAGGGACAATTCCCATAGTGTAAGTCACAATATTAAGAAACTTTAACAAGCATAATGGATAAACCAGTGGACATCAACCCAGGTAGAGAATGCTTAATTAGAAAATACCTTGGGATTTTAACCACTTAAGCCCCGGAAGATTTTACCCCCTTCCTGACCAGGGCTTATTTTGCGATTCGGCGCTGCGTGACTTTAACAGACAATTGCGCGGTCGTGCAACGCTGTACCTAAACAAATTTGACGTCCTTTTTTTCCCACAAACAGAGATTTCTTTTCGTGGTATTTGATCACCTGTGCGATTTTTTGATCATGCGCTATAAACAAAAAAAGAGCATCAATTTTGCAAAAATAGCAATATTTTTCAAATTTTTTTATATGAAATTCACAAAAAAAATGTAAAAATCAAAATTTTTTAACATTTTCGGCCAATTTGTTTTATGCTACATATGTTTGGTAAAACAAAATTGCAAAAAGCGTATTTTGATTGGTTTGTGCAAAAGTTATCGCGTTTACTAACAAAGGGAAAGATTTTTGTCATTTTTGTTGTTTTTTTTTTAACGCGTAATGGCGGCGATCTGCAATTTTTTTTGCGGTACTGCGACATTGCGGCGAACAGATCGGACCCTTGACTGACATTTTTGACACTTTTGGGGCTACCAGTGACATTTCTACAGTAATCAATGCTATACATATGCACTGTTACTGTAAAATTACACTGGCAGTGAAGAGGTTAACTTTTTTTTGAGAGGGAGGGGTGGTGTGTGTCCCTAGGGGCGTGATTCTAACTGTGATTGGCTGTGGCTTGATCTGTAGGAACAGTGATCAACGGTCCTACATAGTAGAACCGTATGATCACTGTTTCTACACAGGGGAGAATGACAGGCGGCTTGTTTACATCAGCCGCCTGCCTTTCTCCCTCTGCAGAGACGATCACCGAGTGACCGGCGGACATCGAGTCCGCCGGTCACACGCGCGGGGGGTCCGTGACCACGCGGGAGTGGGAGCTCACCTCCTGGGGCAGGCGCTCGCTCCCTAGACCCTCACAGGCTAGCGACGTAGATCTACGTCACTCTGCCTGTGAGGGGCTGACTGCCGACGTAAATAGTCGTGCGGCAGTCGGCAAGTGGTTAAAGGTGCAACTAATAAAGCAATCTGACAGATAAAATCACAATTTTATTTAAAAGTTTTTTTTTTTCTACATTTCTTTAAAATCAACCATCAAGTGTGTATATTCATGTTAGTCTATTTATGCAGTTTTTTCCTCTCAACATGTTTTGCCAATCACTGGCTTCTTCTGGAGATTTATAAGTACAACTGTACATACTAGACAACTGAAATAAGAAAATAAACAAAATCATCAAAAGTATTTTGTTTGGTCATTTTGTTTATTTTCTAAAATAAAATTGTGTTTTAGCATCATATTTGCTTTATTTGCTATTTTCTAATTATGCATTAAAAAACTTTATGCAGGGGTGAGAACTTGCACTGGACTGGGATGGCAGCATAAGCTGAGAGCTCCAACATCTAGGGCTTCTTCACTAGCTTGGTTGGTGGGAGAGCTTCCATTCTGCAGTAACGGAATGCCTGGGAGAAACACTTCAGCCACCCACTCGTAAATGGACTCAAATAGGCAATTAAGGCAAAATATACCGGCAATATCCTGAACCCAGACAGCTGACTCGCAGACCTCTACTCAGGCCTCCAAATGCAGCTCTGCCAGTCTCGGACCCAGCGAGATCAGCGAGTGGTGCTCTTAGCCTTCACCGCTGCCCACCTTAGCTGATCTACAGCAAGTGGCGCTGGACATCAAGAACACTCTCTCTGCAGAAATCTCGGACCTCAGAGCTATTGCCTCTCACTTATACATTACATATAACAAATGCAACAACTCACTAGTGTGCCTGCCCAACACCTCACAGACATGCATCGTCACATCGAGGATCTGGATAACAGGGTTAGAAGATGTGATCTACAAGTTAGGGGGATCCCAGAGACTGTAGAGGGTCCCCAACTGCAGTCGGTGGTGTGGGCGATCATTAATACTTTACTGGGCAGACCACCTGATGCACCCATTATGAAGGAGGGATGCCAGAGGGCTCTTAGACCTAGAGGCTGGGACATTGACCCACCTAGAGATACAGTATGCTGCCTGATAAGCTTTACACAAATCGAAGATATCCTATGCCAATCACACAACTACTGGCAACTGACTCATGATGGCGCACACATACAAATTTTTCAGGATCTATCCATCATTACACTTCACCACTGAAGAGATTTACGCCCTCTTCTTAGCGCCTTGTGTGATGAGCGCATAGTCTAACATTGGAAGTTTCCCTTTTGCCTGTCAGCTACAGTTGGGAATTGAACATCGTTCCTGAGAACACAGGCTGACCTACAACTCTTTTGTGATACACTGGGCATCCTGGTGGTGGCTGTCCCGGATTGGTACAGCACCTTCTTGTAACCAGACCCCTGGATTATCACTTATCCGAACGCAATTCTCTGCTTACAACGTCACAGTCAGAGGCATCACAGATCTTTGTCCAACTTCTTTTCCCCCTATCCACCCAGCCTAGTAAGACTTAGGTCCTACCCTTCAGTTCCCTACTACCCTCTTCTCCTACCAACTAACCTTCACTCCAGTCCTCATCCCTATCTGCCCTCCTTTTTTTTATTTTCTTTCACTCGCTCTCCTTCTCCACTCACACCATTATTGGATTCTGATTATTGGAAAAGCACGTTTCCACCCCGGACTTAATCCTTACAAGTCTTTGATGATGCCTACTAATGTGAATTATTCAGCTCCTCTCTCTCTCTCTCAAGGTGTATTTCCTTAATTTGAAAGGACTTAATGTCCCTGAGAAGCACAGCAGCGTTATGTCTGAAGCATATCAACATAAGGCTCAAATTGTGTTTTTACAAGAAACACATTTAAAGTCAGGCTCACTCCCACGTATGTCAAGTAGGCAATTCCCTACAGCGTATCATGCCACCTGTGCTCACTCCAAGACCAAGGAAGTTTCCATTTTACTTTCAAATACGTTATTATTTCATCTTACCAGTCAATTGATCCAGATAGCAGATTTATCTTTCTTAAAGGGACAGTACATGGAAAGATAAACCAGTAACATTGGCTAACGTATACTGTCCTAATTCTAAACAAGTAACCTTCCTTTGGGAAGTACTCCTGAAACATATGCTCTTCCAGTCGGGTCACTTAATTCTGGGAGGGAACTTTAACTTTCCTTTGAACTTCTTGTGGATATTTTAGTGGGAACCTCAATGATTTCCTTTTCTGTTCTTTATCGAATTAAACTCCAGTTTGTCTCCCTTACGCTCCATGACACTTGGAGGACCCTTTACCCATGTGAAAGGGACTATACCTTTTTCTCTCCCCTGAATAATCAGTGTTCGAGGATAGATGATCTGCTCTTAACTCAAGCAGATCTATCTTACTTACATAGTGCTACCATTGAGAGCATGGTGCTTTCTGATCATCACCCGATCACATTGACTTTTCTCTTTCCTAATAGGGTAACTCCCCCTAAAATCTGGAGAATGGATGCATCCCTTCTTACAGATCCTGATCATTTAAATTCTTTTAGAAAGCAGATCGACAATTTATTTTGCCAAAATGATACATCAGAGGTCAGAATTACGCTTGTACCTTTTTTCATTGTTTAATAAAAATGTTTTTGCCACAAAAAAAGAAAAACTTTAATAATTTAAAATGGACAAACATGCACAGCGCAGCATAAACTACAAACTCTGGGTTGCCAGCATCCAAGATGGCCACTATTCGGCATGCATGCGTGGTAGAGCGTGTCCCAACTCCACCCCACACTTTTTATCATATGTGACATCATCAGGGGCCAGGAAACACACAGATTGCGTGTTGGCAGAAATCTATTGGTCAAAAAAAATCACAATGAAGACAGAACTCTCCTTGGTTTCCCACACTGGTGAAATAACATAAGGCAGCCATAGTTGATTAGGTAAAAACCCATAAAATAGAATAAAAACCTCAAAAGAAAAAAAAAATGCTTAAAAACAATGGAATCAATCCTCCTTGGATACAAAATACCATACATCAAAACCACCATATGTTTGTGCATTAAGTGTGGCTGTACGTTAGCACATGCATTTATTTATGTCTATAATATTTTTATAATTGTTAGTATTATTTAAGGTGACATATTATGAGTTGGTCTATATGACCTTGTATTTCTGTATGATACAGTAAGCAATTTTACTATTCATTTACATTTTTTAGTGCTGTACTTTGTGTTTTTTACTGGGAGCATTGTGAGCACTAAGAGTTGTGAGAACTAAGGACTGTGAGTAATTGGGAGAATTTTAAGGACTGGGGCCTATGAGTAACTGGAAGCATTGTGAGTACTGAACACTTTGAGAAACTGGGAGCATTGGGAGGACTGTGTAACTGGGAGCTTTATGAGTACTGTGGACTGTGAGTGATTGGGAGTATTGTGAGCACTGAGGGCTGTGAGTAGATAGGAGCACTGTGAACACTGAGGTTTAGGAGTAACTGGAGTATTGTGAGTACTAGGACTGTGAGTAAATAGGAGCACTGTGCATATTGAGAGTTGTGAATAATTGTGAATAGCAGTGAGCATTGTGAGTACCAGGGACTGAGTACGTGGCAGCATTGTGAGTAGTGAGTGCTGCCTGTACTGAGATAATTTTGAATACTGAGAATTGTGAGTAATTGGGAGCATTGTGAGTACTGAGGATTGTTTAATTGGGAACACTGTGAGTACTGAGGGCTGTAAGTAGTTGAGAACATTGTGAGTACTGAGGACTGTGAATGGAAAACAGCCTTCAGGGTGGACAAACGCAACCTCCAACCACCAGGTTTTCCCTATGTGCCTGTTACCCATGCTTTTAATGTGAGTTTACCCGACTTTCTCATTATTAAATACATAACAGTCTACACTCAGAGGCGCTTGTGTTTCTTCCTTTTTTAAAGAGAATTTAGACAGTACCTAACAAGTGCTGACAGGGGTTAGTACAGAGAGGAGTGGAGATTTGGATGTGTAGGCACCAGAGAACATTAGTTGGGTGTTAGTTAAACAGGGTAGAGGGAAAAGCATTAGAGAAGCTAGTCCTGAGCTGACTAGTCCCAATAAATATGCTAGGTTATGTAATGTTGGGGATATCAGTATTGGCATTTCTGTAGCAGAATAACTGACCTAGCTGCCAGGGAAACAGGTCCTCCAGTGATGGGTGCAAGGTTAAAGGTAGGGCACTCAATTATTAGAAGGACAGATAGGGCAATCTGTCACAAAGACCATAATTGCTGAATAGTATGCTATTTATTGGGCGCTCAGGTTTTGTACATCACAAATCAGATCGTTGGGTGGAGCTAGGGAGGTCCAATGACAAAGTTAAAGAAAAAGGATTTCAGGGACTTAGGGACTTTATTTAAAAAAGGACCTCTAAGGTGGTATTCTCGGAAATACCACCTATTCCCTGAGCCACACGGGGGGGGGGGGGGGGGCTGCAGGAGATTAGGGAACTCTATGACAGGGATAGAATGCACCTATATAGGGAGGGTGTAGCTCTGTTGGGAGAGAAGATGGCCAAAAAGTTAGAGGAACTTTTAGCCCCGGTTCACACTTGTGCGTGTGCGGGGTTCGCATGTAATATCGGAGCGCACTGCTCCGACATTACATGCGATCGGCTGTGCGGTGCGAGTTTAGCCATACAGTTTGTATGGCTAAATTCGCACCGCAGCCGCACCAAACACGCACAGGACCCTTTTTTCTAGCCGCATCAGGATCGGATCGCACAGCGGTTCACACTTGTGCGATCCGATCCTGTGCGAGCTGCACGATCGCACTGCGATATGCAATCAAACTGGGGGTGTCGTTAAGATTACATTGACACCCCCAGCGTATCGCATATGGCAGTGTGAACTGCCAGGGGTGCGTGTGCGATGCGGGAACAGGCTGCGAATTCGCAGCCTTCCCGCATCGCATATATGTGAACCGAGCCTTAAACTAGGAGGTGGTGGAGGGATCAAAGGATGTAATAGCCAGCAGTGAGTGAAGGTTAAAACTAAATGGCATGTACGCAAAAGCTAGAAGTCTAGCTAATAAAATGAATGAATTGGAGCTGCTGATACACAAGAAGGATTTTGTGTTTTATGGGCAAATATCAGAAACTTGGTTTGACAGCTCATATAACTGGCTTGCCACTCTCCAGGGGTACTCCTTGTATCAGAAAGACTAGGAGGCTAGAAGTAGCTATGCTACAGATCCCTAACCAGAAGTATGAGGAGGAGTCTGAGCTCCCGTCACAGTTAAGAGTGGCAGCAAGGCAGGATAATGTTATTAACAACATTTAGTAAAAAGTCTGTGCTTAGGAAAAAAATAATAATACAAAGACAGCAGCTAGACACTATACCCTCATACCAGACTTTCAACATAAAATTGATCAAAACAGTGCAACACATATATCAACAAAAATATTCTCTAGAAATGTGACATCAGCTGTCACAAATACTGTATCTGTACACATGCGAAAAAATACCACAGTGATAAAAATGCAATATAACAAGTGCTTTAATTAAAATATGAAAGAAAATATTAACTGAAATGTCCCAAAGAAAGAAACTGATGTGAGCAGTTGAGTTTTTAAACCTCCTCTTATGTTAGCTTACTGTTAAGACCCGTGTCTTAAATCAGCCATAAAATACCCTCTGAACAATTATTTATCATCCAATTTGTTTCTTACCTCTTGGTTACCTTGTTAGGCTTCTTTATCCTTGAAAAGATTGGTTTTAATATTTTTGGTGTGACCCCTAGACCTTTCTTTTGATACCATGCCTCTCATTTTCAAATTTAAAAAATGGTAAAATAAAGTCAGCAACTCTGAAATGTATTGGTCCTATGTTTCTTTACTTTATTTATGGCACTTTTCCACTGCAAGTACCGGCTAGTACCGGCTCGGCTCTACTTTGCCCTGCTTGGCCCTGTTTGCTTTTCCACTGCGGTACCGCATGGTATAGTGTCGGAACGGTTCGGTACGGTACGGTATAGGTTTGCTTTTCCACTAAAGTAGTACTAAAGTTAAGTGGGTGGGATAACAACGGGGTGGGTGGGATTCTCTGACCAATCAGTGGCTAGTAGTGACTGCATGCAAAGGATTGTGGGATATGGTACCAGTTTGGTACCTGTTGGAACCACAATCGAGTAGGTACTGTTTTTTCAGAGCCGTACCGTACCGTACCGTTCGGTTCCATGCAGTGGAAAAGCAAACCTATACCGTACCGTACCGAACCGTTCCGACCCTATACCATGCGGTACCGCAGTGGAAAAGCACAAAAGCGTGCCGAGCCGGTACGGTTCTATGCAGTGGAAAAGCGCCATTAGAGAAGCAGACAAGCAGGCAAAGAGATAGGCCCCTCCCTAACTACAGCTCACAGGGTTGAGAGGTGATTGGCTGTCAGTGTTACTAAGCAGAGAGAGTGTTTATGATTTCAGTTTTGGCACTTATTAGTGTCCTAAAATCCTATATTATAACTGGGTCAGGATTGACCCTAACACCATAAACGTCTTAATTTTCACCACAGTATTTTATAATTTAGTGAAAAGGATTATTTTTCTATTACATTGTTTAAATAGAGGTTCCTGACAAAGTAAAAAAATCTTGATGCAATAAACAAATTTATGTGATACTTATAGACATTCAAAACCTGAAAACGGGTCGGTTCTGACCCTAACATAAGAGGAGGATTAAGTCTCACACGCCGTGATGAAAATTAAAGCTTCTAAAGATAGCCAAGTTGACAATGATAACTCTCATGCAAGACTTACCAGAATGCTTGTGACCCTCTGATAAAAGTGGTCAATAAATGCTTATTTACAATTGTAAAACCCACATTGCAGAAAAAGCCCAGAGAGTATATTAAAGGGATGAGGTACAGCCTCCTCTTTAGTTTACAATAGCTCCATCGCTATCCAGCTCAACCAGATAGGATTAGAGCATGCAGTAGGAAATATGTAATAAAGAAATTGCTCCACATAGTGTAAAACCACAAACGGCACAGTTTAATACTTAGAAATTGCACTTACATCATCAGTAAATATAAAAGCATATGTATAAACGCCGAAAGAAGATCCTCCTTTAGGAACAAAGATGGCCGTCTGGCAGTTGTGTATGTGTGGTAGCCTGTATGCGTGGCTCCTCCCTACCAGTTTTAGCATACATGACATCATCAGGGGCACACATGTGCTCATCCACGCTCCTAAATAGGGGAAGTGATCAGGGAGGATCGCTGCCATTGGTTGAGGAACCACCCGGAGAAGAGACCAAACACCTCGATTCTATTGAATATTGTATAATAAACAAACCAATACGAGTACATTTCACTCTATCGCCATCTTGTGGTAAAAAAGGAGAAGACTAAAAAACATTGATGAAAAAGATTTAAATGAAAACAAATAATAATATTTAAACAATAAATACAGCTAGGTTAATAGTCAAAAATTAACAAAAAAAATAATAAAAAAATATTAGGAAGCAATCCTCTTTGGCCCAATAACATATACAAGGAAGAAAAAATGTTTTAAACAATACTCCATTTTACAATATCCCCACCCAGTCACTGCACATAAGTGGCTGGGTAGGAGATTTGCCATTCTGACTGGACTTATCTGTACATTCAGTCAAAAATGCGCCAGAGCAGTATGGGTGTACCCATATTTAGGATTAGAGACTTACTATAGTTAACCTTGTAGTATGATACCGAGCTAAATTCCAGCAGCAGTGAGTGGGCTTTAGGGAGTGATGTTTCAGGATTAGTCAACATCAAGATAACATCATCCGCAAATAAGTTAATGGTGTGCGTTCTATGCACCGTATCAAAAACCATAATGTTTGGAAGAGAGCAAATACTCTCCACCAAGGGTTCAATCATCAGATTGAAGATCAAACGGGACAGAGGGCAGCCTTGCCTAGTGCCTTGTGTTAAAGTAAATGGCTTAGACAGAATGCTGGAGGTAAAGACCTAAGCCAAGAGAGAAGAGTATAGGGCTAGCATAGCTTTAAGAATCTTGCCTTGAAAACCAAATTTGGCAAAAACCTGTTGCATACATCCCTGATGTACTCGGTTGAGCGCCTTTTTGACATCTATAGATAGAAGAAAAGGAGGCGTCCAACTTTTCTCTGTGTAGTTTATAATGTTCAAGATTTTCCTGGTTGTGTCAGGTGTTTGTCTGCCTGCGATGAAGCTCATTTGATCTTCTTGTAACCAATTTTGGGAGAATAGCCGACAAAGGACGGGCTAAGATCTTGGCATACAGCTTCACATCAGAGTTAAGAAGGGAGATGGGCCTAATATTAGCTGAAGTGTCTAGTTCTTTCTTTGGTTTAGGAAAAGATGATGTGCACCCTCAGCATCTCTGAAGGGAACTACTGTATCTCTAATTGTCACACAATCAAATTAATTGATATTATAGTGTCTAATAGCAAATACGTGCTTATTGGATTAACAACGGCAAATACCATAAAAATATTTTCCACCTATTTAAAATAATAAAAATAAATGGTGCATATAAATCCTCCCAAAATATGTGCCAAGTTTGCCAAATATTATTAATTTGTGAATATATAGATAAATATAATTATAAAGTGCATACGTGAACAGGTGAAAATGATAAATATATAAATAAATATAAATATAAACCACTAAACAATATATAAACAATAAACAATATAAGTGACCACAAATTACAAGGCAACAAAAACTCTTTCACAATCATGTGCTACTTATAAAAAGTGATTTAATGCTAATAATCACTTTATAAATTATTTAATAAAAGTCCTTCCTGATGACGCCGGTGAAATGCATTGAGGTATCCTAGCTACATCACGTCTGGTTCACGGCAGGTCCTTGTGGGGTGGAATGCAGTTGGAACACATGCTATAGCAGTGCAGCGATTCCGAATCCTATCGTCTTACTGTATGCAGAGAGTGCCATTGGAGGCACCCTAAAATTTGAGTGTGTAACATTTTAACCTGTTATTGAAGTTTTAAAAGAAAGAACATTGCACAATGAAGATTTTACTATATATTTTTTTGAGAGCATTTGTATCTGGATCGCGAGCCCCCCTGTGAGGGATCTGAGCTATCATTAGTGGAAGTGCTTTCCAGCTAAAGGAATACTACGGGCACTATAGGTCCTTGCGGCCTTTGGTTCCTAATTTTTATGGACAGCTCAGTAACCGGAATGGTACCAACTGGCTGGTGAAAAGCCCAGGTGGTACCATTATGTAAAAAGGGGCCAAGATACAGTATATACCTGGTTTCATCAGGCCAGTTAGTCTATCATCACTTGTATGTGAACTATTGGAGGGGACGATAAGGGACTATGTCCAAGAGTTTGCTGATGAAAACAGTATCTTAGTAGTAATCAGAATGGATTTATAAAGGATTGTTCTTGCCAGACCAATCTGTTAACATTCTGGGAGGGAGTGAGCTGTCATGTAGATAAAGGAAGGCCTGTGGACATGGTGTATCTGTATTTTGCAAAAGCATTCAATGCAGTTCCCCATAAATGCATAATTTACAGAATGAGGCCAGTTGGTATGGACGCTAGAGTATGTACCTGGATAGAAATCTGGTTAAAGGAACACAAATCCTTTTATTAGCTTGCCCTGTTGCCCTTTTCTGTATTCTCTCCAATTTTAGCACATTCTTCATGAGGACTGGTGATCAGAACTGGATGGCATATTCAAGATGTGGCTAAACCAGAGTTTTGTAAAGTTGTAGAAATATAGTCCTAACTCTTGAGTAAATACCTTTTTTAATGCATGCTAATAGTCTGCTGGCCTTGTTTGCTGCAGCTTGGCATTGTATGCTATTGCTGAGCCTGCAATCTACTAGGACCACCATATATTTTTCCATCCTTGATTTCCCCACAGGTTCTCCCCTCATTGAGTAGCTTGCAATCGTATTTTTCCCCCAAGTTTATTACTTACATTTATCGATATAGCATAACCTAATTTGCCATGTAGTTGCCCACTGCTTCATTTTATTGATATTTTCTTGTGAAGTTTCTCTATTCAGTGCTTGCTAACTGTGTGGGAATGCTTTGACTGCTTAGCAAAAACACAAGGTCTCCATCTTCCCCTCCCACAAAACTGTGATCTGCCTTGTTTACACAGGAAGACCACCATTCTGCCTCTCCTAAGAATGACCACGGGGTGCCAGTGAACATTGATTGGCTCTTGCTATGCTCAATCACAGCGGGAGCGGGGTTTCCGATGTACAGGTATTTGATTTTGCACAAGAGGGCCGCCCTGCCGCAGTATATCTGTGTGGGGAGTTCAAGAAGGGTTTAATATGTTCTTTTATACTCAAATTTAGTCACATAGGTTTAACTTTAATTCCTTTATATTTGTTCCTGAATAGAATACACTGGCTGATGCCATTAATTAATATGTTCTTAGAGCACTCTCGCTTTTCCTCTGTGGTTTCTGTTTTTAGAGTATCTTCCCATTTAATGTCATGAAGTATGGAGTGCAGATTAGTAAAGTTGGCTATCTGCCTCCACATGAATAAATAGGGGTACATACGGTATTATCCCTGAGTAGTCATAACCAAAAAATACAACGTAAAAATAACACACCACGCTTTTTTACAAAGTCTGGTATTTACAATTAAAGGCTTTCAACTTCCTAATGCCCAGCTTGAGGGGAAGCTGCCACCCAATGTCTGACTCTGCTAAATACCAATTTAGTTCAGCTGTTTGCTGAGCCTTCAACAAGCAAATTATGTCCAAACTTATGTTCAGATCAAACTGGCCGTTCATCCCTACTTTAGACATTATAATGACTTGTGTTTTTTTTTTTAAAGAAATGTTAGGCTTAAAGGAGAATCACAGTTTGCTTTAGGTCCTCAGAACATTTGCCATATGCCAAATATGCACATTATGGTAGACTTACCTGCCAAAACACCCCAAATAATGCTATCATCTTTATTGCTCAATAACCACCGCTGACAACTTTGCTGAGACTTCCCAAGTTTGACCTCTTCTTCCATCTTGATTGGCAAGCCAGAGATGACATAAGGAGGGCATTCATTGCAGCTGAGCTGCTATTGACATCAAGGCTGGGGAAGCAGCTGTATCTTTCGAGCAGACAGAGCCTCTACATTTAGACAGGGTCAATTTGTTTTTTTTGTAGGCTACCTGGTAAGTGATCTGAGACTTTTTGTTTGTTTTTGATGTGCGTTGCCCATCCCTGTACTCCTTGTTGTGAAGGCTAGTTATAGGTTGGGGTGGTTGCCATCTGTTTTCACAGTTTGTGGATGGCTGCGGGCACACACAGGATACCTTCTGCTGCTATTGTGCCATTGCTTGGTGTCCTGTGCATCCCTATACCTCTAAGAAGGGGTGGGCTCCCTCCAGGCACACCTACCCTTAATCTATCCAACTGCTACTGTATATATGTGCTCCAGTTTAGGAGGCTCTCAAAATTAAAGAGTTAGGACCGCAGTAAACTGGGGGGCCTTGATTTTCCCCTACGACTTACACATATGTTTGCAATTATGTGCAACTAAACACCTTGTTTTTTATGTAAACTGTTAGACAGGGTCTATTCAGTTTTGTTGCAGGCTACCTGGTAAGTGAGCTGAGAATTTTTGTTTATTTTTGATAACCCAGTAGTTACAATCGGATATTCCCAGGATCAACTTTACCTATAAATATTAGTATCCAGTTATATCAATTATTATTATAAAACAATCTATTGAGCTGGCCAGAGCATGCTCTTGAGGGAGTCTATTTGACATTTTCACAGCTCTTACTGTGAAGAAGCCTTTTGGCTGACATTCGATGCCCCATAGAGATGCATGGGGCATCCGTTCAGATCCGCCTGAAAAATTAACAGGCGGATCTGAACGGTCCGCATGTGTGAAAGGGGCCTAACTATGTAACTATGTAACTATATAATGTGCTACTAAGAGATGAATAATAGCACATTATGCCATTGTCTTGCAGGTTTTTATTTTTTTAAAAGGCTGCTGTTTACTACAGCTTTAAAATGAATAACTCTACACAAAGTTCACTATATGGACCACTTATGTATGTATACATGTTGATCATATCCCCCCTAATCTCTTTGTCTCAAAACAAATAAATTCAATTCAGCTAATCTTTCTTCCTAGTTGTGCTTCTCCATTCCTCTTATCAGTGTGGTTGCCCTTCTTCTTTTTGTGAACTGGTACCCAAAGCTGAACTGCATATTCCAGATGAGGTCTTACTAATTATTTGCACAGGGGTAAAATGATGTCTCTTTCTCTGCAGTCCATACCACATTTAACCACTTCTGGACCAGAAGATTTGCCCCCTTAATGACCAGGCCATTTTTTGCGATTTGACACTGCGCTACTTTAACTGACAATTGCACAGCCGTGCAATGCTGTACCCAAATAAAATTGATGTTTTTTTTCCCCACAAAAAGAGCTTTCCTTTGGTGGTATTTGATCACCTCTGCAATTTTTATTTTTGCGCTACTAACAAAAAAAGAGTGACAATTCTGGAAAAAAAACAAACAATATTTTTGTACTTTCTGGTACATACCATTCCCAATAAAAAAATAAATAAATAAAAATCGAATTTTTTCATCATTCCAGGCCAATTTGTATTCTGCTACATATTTTTGGTAAAAAAAAAAAAAAATCCCAATGAGCGTATTTTGATTGGTTTGTGCAAAATTTATTGCATCTACAAACTAGGGGATAAATTTATTTATTTATTTATTTTTTTTACTAGTAATTAGGGTTGAGCGAACACGGACTGTATTATTCGTGTTCGTACCGAATAATTTGATTTTTGTTACCCGAACACGGACCCGAAAACTTTACTGTATGTTCGGGTAAAAATCCGTGTTCGGTCATTTTATTTCTGGGTTTTGTATGCATTGGCGCGCTTTTCATGGCGGGCTTTCAACAGCCAATCAACAAGCGTTTAACTGGTGTGCCTTAAGCCATCCCAGCCATGCCTACAAATGTATTAGTAGCTGTGATTGGCCATCTGAAGCACGTGACCAAGTCTTTATAAGTCCGAGGCAGCGCTGCTGCGTCATTCTGCTGTGTTAGTTCAGGGACAGAGCACACATCATACGTGCTGGCTGCTGATTAGGGACAGACAGGCAAAAAAAAACATTTGTGTCCAGATAGAATTGAGGGACAGGTCGGAGTGTGTTAGGCAGAGCGAGTTGTAGGACATTTTAGGGAGAGGCTGCTGATTTTTAGTGTCAGTTTTCTACAATCGATTTTGCAGTGACCGATCTTATCAATCCTTTTAGGGAGAGGCTGCTGATTTTTAGGGTCAGGCAGTGTGTTCTACAATCGATATTGCTGGATGGGGCTTGCAGTGACCGATCTTATCAATCCTTTTAGGGAGAGAGGCTGCTGATTTCTAGGGTCAGACAGTGTGTTCTACAATCGATATTGCTGTGTGGGGGGGGGGGGGGGTTTGCAGTGACCGATCTTATCAATCCTTTTAGGGAGAGGCTGGAGATAGGCAGGTGTCAGTGGTTCACATCGATTTTGCTGTGTGTGGGGTGCAGTGAACACAATCTTTTTTGCCCGCTGAGGAGGAGGGAGAAAAGTATTTTTCTATCAGTCACTGTGTGCAGCGTTTGTCCTTCAGCTGTGCTGTGCTGACTCTGATCATACACTGCTGTGTTCAGTGTTCAGTTCACATGTGCTATTATTGAGTGGTTTCAAAAATCATACACTTTTTTCTATTCCACTATTCAATATACAGCCTTGGGTTAAAAAAAAATTAAATTGTGGCCGGCAGCAGAGCTGAATGATATAAGACACTGCTGTTCACATCATGTGCTATTGATAAATCACACCAATCTTATGTCATATTTTCTATTCCGCTATTCAATAAAAACCTTTGGGTATCAATTAAATTGCGGGATAGTCTGTGTTGGTAGGTGTGAGATACACCTTTCCAAGTTTTTGGGGTTCATCTCATACTTCTGAAGATTTGAGGGTGCTGCCTGTTCCAAACTCCTCCTACTCCTCATCCTGCCTTTAGGGATACAAACAATAGTAATTGGGGCCTAGTGTGGTTGTGTACGTGTGAGATACATACACTTTTTTTGATCATATTTTCTATTCCACTGTTCAATAAAAACCTTTGGGTATCAATTAAATTGCGGGATAGTCTGTGTTGGTAGGTGTGAGATACACCTTTCCAAGTTTTTGGGGTTCATCTCATACTTCTGAAGATTTGAGGGTGCTGCCTGTTCCAAACTCCTCCTTCTCCTCATCCTGCCTTTAGGGGTACAAACAATAGTAATTGGGGCCTAGTCTGGTTGTGTACGTGTGAGATACATACACTTTTTTTGATCATATTTTCTATTCCGCTATTCAATCAAAACCTTTGGGTATAAACAATTAAATTGCGGGAAAGTCTGTGTTGGTACATGTGAGATACACCTTTCCAAGTTTTTGGGGTTCATCTCATACTTCTGAAGATTTGAGGGTGCTGCCTGATCCAAACTCCTCCTTCTCCTCATTGTGCCTTTAGGGGTACAAACAATAGTAATTGGGGCCTAGTCTGGTTGTGTACGTGTGAGATACATACACTTTTTTTGATCATATATTCTATTCCGCTATTCAATAAAAACCTTTGGGTATCAATTAAATTGCGGGATAGTCTGTGTTGGTAGGTGTGAGATACACCTTTCCAAGTTTTTGGGGTTCATCTCATACTTCTGAAGATTTGAGGGTGCTGCCTGTTCCAAACTCCTCCTACTCCTCATCCTGCCTTTAGGGGTACAAACAATAGTAATTGGGGCCTAGTCTGGTTGTGTACGTGTGAGATACATACACTTTTTTTGATCATATTTTCTATTCCGCTATTCAATAAAAACCTTTGGGTATAAACAATTAAATTGCGGGATAGTCTGTGTTGGTACGTGTGAGATACACCTTTCCAAGTTTTTGGGGTTCATCTCATACTTCTGAAGATTTGAGGGTGCTGCCTGTTCCAAACTCCTCCTACTCCTCATCCTGCCTTTATGGGTACAAACAATAGTAATTGGGGACTAGTGGTGTTCTGTACGTGTGAGATGCATACACTTTTTTTGATCATATTTTCTATTCCGCTATTTAATAAAAACCTTTGGGTATAAACAATTAAATTGCGGGATAGTCTGTGTCGGTGCGTGTGAGATACACCTTTCCAATTTTTGGGGTGCATCTCATACTGCCGAGGATTTGAGGGTGCTTCAGTCTGCCTCCTGCCTGTTCTGAACTCCTCCTACTCCTCATCCTGCCTTTAGGGTACGAAAAATTGTAATCGGGGCCTAGTTTGTGTTTGTACGTGTGAGATACACCGTTTTGTAAAATTTGTCCTATTCCGCTATTCAATATACACCCTTTTGGAGTGTGAAAAAATTAAATTACGGCATAGTCTGTATCGGTACGTGTGAGGTACACCTTTTAAATTTGTTTGGCGCATCTCCTTCCACCGCCAAGGATTGCAGGGCGCTTCAGTTTGCCTCCTGTTCCCAACTCCTCCTACTCCTCTTCCTCATCCTCCCTTTAGGGTACAAAAAATTTTAATCGGGGCCTAGTCTGTGTTTGTACGTGTGAGATACACCGTTTTTTATCCTTTTTCCTATTCCGCTATTCAATATACACCCTTTTGGGGTAAAAAACATTAAATTGCGGCATAGTTTGCATATTTGACTGTGAGATACACCCGTGCGATACTGTTGTTGTTTTGTTCCGCTATTCAATAAACACCTTTCTAGGGCAAGATCATAAATTACAGAAATATGAGGAGACCATCAAATAGGGGCCGTGGCCTGGGTCGTGGTGCTGCTGGTAGAGCTCCTGTTGCAAGGAGAGGACGTGGTCGATCTGTGCCAGCTACACGCACAAGTGAAACACCTTCCTCAAGTGTTAGTAGGCGACAGAACCTGCATCAGTATTTGGTAGGGCATCATACGCCTCTAGAAGTGATGAGGCCAGAAGGAATAGAGACGATTGTAGATTGGTTTGCTGCTGACAGTGCCTCCAGTTCCTTCACATTGTCTCCCACCCAGTCTACTGCAGAAAGGTCAGAGTTGGCACCTGCAGCTGATGTCCAACCGTCTTTCACCTCACCCCCTTGCAAATCAGGCAAGCAGTCTGAGCCCCAAGCCATACAGCAGTCTCTTCTTCTTTTTGATGACTCTGTCAGCAGGGTTTCCCAGGGCCATCCAACCAGCCCTGCCCCAGAAGTGGAAGAGATTGAGTGCAGCGATGCCCAACCACTTATTTCTCAAGATGAGTACATGCAAGGACCATCGCAGCACGTCTCCGATGATGACAAAACGCAGGTGCCAACTGCTGCGGCGTTCAGAATTGTGGAGACCGACAAGGAGGGCAGGGGTGAAGACTGGGTGGAAGATGATGTGGAGGACGATGAGGTCCTCGACCCCACATGGAATGAAGATCATGCAGGTGACCTGAGTAGTTTGGAGGAAGAAGCGGTTGTCGCACAGAGCCACCAGCAGAGCAGAAGAGGGAGCAGGGTGCAGAAGCGGAGCGGCCGTGCCCTAGACACTACGCCTGCTACTGCCCAACCCAGCAAGGGAACGAGCGCAACAAAGCCAGCTCAAAGGAGTTCTCTAGCGTGGAAGTTCTTTAGAAAATGTGCTGATGACAGGACACGAGTGGTTTGCACCCTGTGCAATCAGAGCCTGAAGCGAGGCATAAACCTTCTCAACCTGAGCACAACCTGCATGATCAGGCATCTAAGTGCAAAGCACGAGCTGCAGTGGAGTAGACACCTTCAAAACCAAGAAACGTCTCTGGCTCATCCTGCTTCCTCTTCTTACATAGTTACATAGTTACATAGTAGGTGAGGTTGAATAAAGACAATAGTCCATCCAGTTCAACCTGTGTAGGTGTGTGTGACTGTAATCATCTAACATAGCCCTCAATCTCCTGATCCTTGAGATGTAAGTCTAAGAGTCTTTTGAAAGTCACCATACTACCCGCAGAAACCACCTCTTGTGGTAGACAATTCCACAATCTTGTAGCCCTAACAGTAAAGAACCCCCCACGTTGCCTGCTGCAGTCTCGGCCGCTCCATCCACATCTGTAGTGAAACCGGCACCTGCCACCCCGCAAACAGACGATCTGTCAGCAACACCACCACCTGGGTCACCAACAACCATCTCCACAATGTCCCGTGGAAGCGTTCAGCTTTCCATCTCCCAAACATTTGAGAGGAAGAGGAAGTACCCCCCTACCCACCCGCGATCCCTGGCCCTGAATGCCAGCATTTCAAAATTATTGGCCTTTGAAATGCTGTCATTCCGTCTGGTGGAGACACACAGTTTTAAAAACCTTATGTCGGTGGCTGTCCCACAGTACGTCGTGCCCAGCCGCCACTACTTTTCCAGGCAAACCATCCCTTCCCTGCAAAACCAAGTGGGGGAAAAAATCAGGTGTGCACTGCGCAACGCCATCTGTGGCAAGGTCCACCTAACTACCGATACGTGGACCAGTAAGCACGGTCAGGGACGTTATATCTCCCTAACGGCACACTGGGTAAATGCAGTGGCGGATGGGCCTGAGGCAGATAGCAATTTGGCGCATGTCCTTCCACCACCGAGGATTGCAGGGCGCTTCAGTTTACCTCCTGTTCCTAACTCCTCCTACTCCGCTTCCTCGTCCTCTACCGCCTCCTCATCCGGACAGCGTAACACCTTCACCACCAACTTCAGCACGGCCAGGGGTAAACGACAGCAGGCAGTTTTAAAACTTGCCTGTTTGGGGGAAAAACCCCACACCGCGCAGGAGTTGTGGATGAGCATGGAACAGCAGACAAATGAGTGGTTGCTGCCAGCGAGCCTCAAGCCCCGGCCTGGTGGTGTGCGATAACGGGCGAAATCTCATAGCAGCTCTGGGCCTAGCCGGTTTGACGCACATCCCTTGCCTGGCGCATGTGCTGAATTTGGTGGTGCAGAGGTTCCTTAAAAACTACCCGATATGTCAGAGCTGCTGCAGAAAGTGCGGGCCGTCTGTGCGCACTTTCGGCGTTCTCACCCTGCTGCTGCTCGCCTGTCAGCGCTGCAGCGTAACTTCGGCCTTCCCGCTCACCGCCTCATATGTGACATGCCCACAAGGTGGAACTCCACCTTGCACATGCTGGAAAGACTGTGCGAGCAGCAGCAGGCCATAGTGGAGTTTCAGCTGCAGCACGCACGCGTGAGTCGCTCTGCGGAACAGCACCACTTCACCACCAATAACTGGGCCTCCATGTGAGACCTGTGTGCCTTGTTGCGCTGTTTTGAGTACTCCACCAACATGGCCAGTGCCGATGACGCCGTTCTCAGCTTAACTATCCCACTTCTATGCCTCCTTCAAAAAACTATTTTGTCGATGATGGAAGAGGATGTGGCACAGGATGAGGAGGAGGAGGAGGATGAAGAGGTAACATTTCCAAGGCTTTCAGGGCAGTCATTCGCAAGGGGCTCCAAGGGTGGGTTCCTGCACACACAAACGCCAGGGACACAATTGTCCAGCAGGGGCACAGTTCTGGAGGATGAGGAGGAGGAGATGGAGGAGGAGACGGAACCATGTTCACAGCAGGGTGGCACCCAGGCCAGCTCATGGCCATCACTGGTGCGTGGCTGGGGGGATACAGAGGACACAGATGATACACCTCCCACAGAGGACAGCCTTTCATTGCCTCTGGGCAGCCTGGCACACATGAGCGATTACATGCTGCAGTGTCTCCACAACGACCGCCGAGTTGCCCACATTCTAACTTGTGCTGATTACTGGGTGGCCACGCTGCTGGATCCCCGTTACAAGGACAACGTACCATCCTTAATTCACTCACTGGAGCGCGATCGCAAGATGCGCGAGTACAAGCGCACGCTGGTAGACGCGATGCTGCTGGCATTCCCACCTGACAGCGGGGCCACAGTGGAAGCACAAGGCAGAGGAGGAGGAGGAGGAGGAAGAGGTCGCCAACGCAACCAGGGCACCGCCAGCACCTCAGAAGGCAGGGTTAGCATGGCCGAAATGTGGAAAAGCTTTGTCAGCACGCCACAACAAACAGCAGTACCAGCAGCTCATATGGAACGTCTTAGCAGGAGGCAGCATTTCACCAACATGGTGGAGCAGTATGTGTGCACACGCCTACATGTAGTGAATGACGGGTCTGCCCCCTTCAACTTCTGGGTCTCCAAATTGGGCACATGGCCTGAGCTTGCCCTTTACGCCTTGGAGGTGCTGGCGTGCCCTGCAGCCAGTGTATTATCTGAACGGGTATTTAGCACGGCTGGGGGCATTATCACAGACAAGTGCAGCCGCCTGTCCAGAGACAATGTGGACAAGCTCACGTTCATTAAAATTAACCAGGCATGGATCCCACGGGACTTTTCCGTACCTTGTGCAGAATAGCGATGGATACCGACCTTACCCAGCCATTGTTCTATTTTTGCTCTTGCTTTTGTTCTCACTCTTTTGGGGTGTACCCTCATTCAAAATTTCTGAAAAAAAGCAGTGTTGGCTACCTCGTCCTCCTCAGGGCCAGATTAACATAGGGGCTATTGGAGCTGCAGCTCCAGGCCCCTACCTTAATATAGGCCCCGGGTTGGCCATATTCACTGTTACCGCTCTTCTGTTACTTGTAAACACAGAAGTCTGGCTTCTATGCTCGCTTCCCCAGGCAGCTCCCTCAGAACCTCCCCACACAGCACGAAGGCGGGACAAGGAGGGACAGTTGCCGATGCATGGATGTGTTTATGGTCTTCAGAGACAGCATCCCATGTTGAATTAGGCATGCATGGCTGCATCCTTCCTCCTCTGGGTGCATGCCAAGGCACGGCCCTTAAGGCCCTTCAAAATCCTCAGCACCAAGCCCATGATGCTCTTAATCCGGCCCTGGTCCTCCTCCACCGCTGCTTCCACCTACACCGCCCATAGGTGTGCGCAGCCTATTGCATTAGGGTGTGCACCCCAAAGTTTAAATACACATGCATGTGTTTGCCTACATGTACATGGCCCCGATACATTATTCTCCCTGCTGGCAAAGTGAAATAGAGCAGAGCAGGTCCGAGGGAGATCTTTCCCATTTCCTCACTGGCAAACAGAGCGATAATGCTATGTGCCCTAGGTGATTAGGGTGTGCCCAGGTACACCCGGCACACCCTGTGTGCATGCCTATGACACCGCCACATCCACCACCACCTCAACCTCCCTCCTACTCCATATGGGCCTCGTCCTTCAGAGATGAAGAACATTGTTTTATTTTTCTGTTTTTTTTTGTTGTTTTAAGTTATTTCCCTATCCACATTTGTTTGCAGAGCACTTGCCATGCTCTTAACTATGTTTTGCTGCCATTTGCAGCACTTTAGCCCTTTCCATTGGTGTTTTAGAGCCATTTTAGTGACTGAAAGTTCGGGTCCCCATTGACTTCAATGGGGTTCGGTGTCCGGGAAAAGTTCGGCAAAAGTCCGGGACACGGACCCGGACTTTTTTTTAAAGTTCGGCCGAACCCGCCGAACACAGACATCCAGGTGTCCGCTCAACTCCACTAGTAATGGTGGCGATCAGTGATTTTTGCGGGACTGCAACATTGTGGCAGACAGATCGGACCCCTAACTGACATGTTTGACACTTTTTGGGGGGACCAGTGACATTACTACAGTAATAATATGCACTGTTACTGTAATAATGATACTGGCAGTGAAGGGGTAAACCCAGGGGCAATCAAAGGGTTAAATGTGAGCCTAGGGGTTGTTTTCTAACTGTGAGAAGGTGGGCTTATGGAATCAACACAGAGACCTGTGTTCCTATATATGAGGAACACAGGAGCTCTGTATTAATTTCTGAGATAACAACGTTCTCTCTCCACGGGGAGCGATCGCGGGTGCCCGGCGGCAATTGCAGCCACCGACCCCGAGAATCAGCTTCCCCGCTGGAAAATGGGGATTCGCGGGAACCTACTGCTGTAATTTGACGGCGGCTGGTCAGCAAGTCATAATACAAAAAAGGTTTTTGCTTGCTTTGGAAACTGCAGCTTGGCATTGCATGCCATTAATAAACTTATGTTCTATTAGAACACCCAGATTCTTCTCCACCATTAATTTCCCTAGTTGTACTCCCCTAGTATGTATGATGTGTGTATATTTTTAGCTCCCAAGTGCAAAATGTTTTATTTATAAACATTAAATCTCATTTGCCACATAGTCGTCCAATGAAACAGTGCGTTGAGGTTGGCATGTAAATTGGAGACATCCTGTAAGGATGTTGTTTCACTGCATAGCTTGATGTCATCTGCAAAGATGGAAATGGTACTTTTCATCCCAGACCCTATATCATTTATAAATATTTTAAAAAGTAAGGCTCCCAACACTGGACCCTGGGTACACCATTAGTAAACTTAGACCATTCAGAGTAAGAATCATTTACCACTTCCCTCTTAATACAGTCTTTTAGCCAGTTTTCTATCCATTTACAAACTGATCTTTCCAAGCCTGTAGACGTTAGCTGTGTGTGGGGAACTGTGTCAAACGCTTTTGAAAAATCCAAGTATACTACAGTATGGCCATTTTTGCTTACCTCCTACTTAAAAGAAATCAGATTTGTTTGACAACTTCTGTCTTTCATGAATCCATGCTGTCTGTTGCTTAAAATATTTTTTCTAACTATGAGCATTCACACAGGTGCCACAAATAATCACTGTATTGTTTATAATATGTTTATGTTTAGGAAATCCTCACAGTATTTTTTCTTTTTATACATAGACTCCTATGTGTTAACTGCAGGCAGAACTGCAACAGTATGAAGGGAAAAGGAGAAAAATTGTTCAATTTCAGCAGCAAAAGCTCTTCACGTAAAACATAATTATATATTTCTAAAATTAAAAGCCAGAATCAAGGTACATAATTGAGCAATCAAGGTAATTGAAAGAAATATCATATGAACTGTTATAGTAAGTAACTTGTAGAATATCTTTTATTGGCAAAAACCTTTGCAGCTGTTTACTGGACTTGTTCTAGTGTTAGAAAATATGGCATCTCTCATTCCATACAGAGTTTCAAATAAGCCTTATGTTGCAAAAACTTTACGGTCAACTATGCAAACCCTACACCAAACTGATATGAGGTGTCACCGCCATACGTATATCTATGTCGAGGCTTTGAAGTGGTTTATTGGGGTTATGGCTGAAGCTATCAGCCATACCAGAGTATTTTTTTTCACCAGGCGATTCTCTTTCTCATAAAAGTGATCCCAGTGGCTAATTAGCCACTGGATCACATTTCAAAGCAGTGGTAGGGGTCAGAAATACTGTTCTCACTGGCGAGCCCTGGAAAGGATCCAATGGTTTGCGCGGCTGGCCATAGACGTGAAGAGAGACCAGATTGTCTCGGATCGCCTCTATGATCTAGGAGGACCCAAGCAATGCCAATTTCATTCTAGGACAGAAGTAAACATTTTTTTTTTTTAAAGCATCAGATCAATGTTTCTTTATTTGATCAAATGCTTTCAATGGTAAAGGAGAGATTTGGGGTCTTATAGGGCAAGAGGACTTGTCATTCCTTGCAATAGAAACAAAAGTAATACAATTTTTTTTAAAGATACAGTGTAAAAAATAAAAAAAAAATAAGACAAGAAAATTAAAGTGGCCCCATTCCTCCATGCTCGCATATGTAAATCTTGTTGCCGCCAAGCACCCACGATCGCTCCACATGGAGGCAGAAAGCTGTTCTGTCAGCAATGAACACAGGGATCCTGTGTTCCTCCTATTTAGGAACACAGGTCCCTGTGTTCATTCCATAGGTCCATCCCCCACACAATTAGAAAGTATCCCCTAGGGACACATTTAACCCTTTGTATTGTTCCTAGTGTTAACCCCTTCCCTGCCAGTTTCATTGGTACAGTAACAGTGCATATTTGTAGCACTGACTACTGTAGTAATGGCCCTGGTCCCCCCAAAAGTGTCAAAAATTTCAGTTAGGTGTCCGATCTGCCCCCTGCAATTTTGTAATCCAGCTAAAAATTGCTGATTGCCGCCATTACTAGTAAAAAATAAATAAATAAATAAAAAGGCCTAAATCTTTCCCCTAGTTTGTAGACGCAATAATGTTTGCGTAAAAAAAATCAATATACACTTATTGGGATTTTTTTTACCAAAAATAAGTGGCAGAATACAAATTGGCCCAAAATGATGAAAAAGTTAGATTTTTAAATTTTTTTTATTGGGAATGTTATATAGCAAGATGTGAAAAATATTGTTTTTTTTTTTTTCAGAATTGTTGCACTTTATTGTTTATAGCGCAAAAAAATAAAAATCACACATGTGATCAAATACCACCAAAAGAAAGCGCTATTTGTGGGAAAAAAAGGAAATTGATTTTATTTTGGTACAGTGTCACATGACCGCGTAATCATTCATTAAAATAACACAGTGCTGAATCACAAAAAATGGCCTGGTTATTAAGGGGAAAATCTTCTGGTCCAGAAGTGGTTAAATTACCACATACTACTAAGCTCAAAAACCTAGGAATTTTTAAAAGCCTCACAGACCTTGCACTGAAATAAGTATTTCTACTTTGAAATCCAAAAATTTGAAAATCCAATGACATGCTAATAGCGCACCCAGGAATACTTCCAGGGACATTTTCTTATTCAAACGATGTGTTCATATGGCCTGCCCATGCACCTGCCTTACATTGCCATATACGTCTCTCACAGATGAGCACCACTCAGTAATCAAGCCTTACAGGATGCCTTGCCCTTCCACAGAATGGACCAAGTATTTGTGCTCTGTCCAAAACTTTGTACTTAAAGCGGTAGTAAACCGCAGTTAAAAAGAAAAAAACTTTATGGCATGGGCTCTGAGGGTCCGGCATGATATACTGGACCTCAAGAGTGCATGTGCCAGTGACGTCACAGACTGCATGCAGTGTGAATGTCTCTTAAACAGTGAAAGTTTAGGAGATATTCACAGTACCTACAGGTAATCCTTGTTATAAGAACAAGTGGTAAAACAACTACGCTTTAACCTTTTTTGCACATCTTGGTGTTCCAATCACCCAACTCACAATACATAAAACAAGTCCTATCCTTCTCAGCCTACATAACCTAGACTTTACCTAGTTAATGGCAGAGGCATTGACCTCTCTCTAAAAATATTTATTAATCCTCTAAAGCAGGGATCCTCAAACTACAGCCCTCCAGCTGTTGCGAAACTACACATCCCATGAGGCATTGCAAAACTCTGGCATGAACAGACATGACTAGACATGATGGGAATTGTAGTTTTGAACAACTGGAGGACCATAGTTTGAGGAACCCTGATTTAGAGAATCATAAATAAATGCATTATGGTGTGGCTACGTGTAAAAACAACAATTGTACTGTACATTTCACATATCACCATGAACGCTTGAGTAAGATAAATTGTTCTAACTGTAAACTGATCGCAAAGACTTCACCTATCATCACCTATGGACAGTTTTGGGAATCAAAGTTTGTTGCTGTTTTATAGGCTTAGCATGTTAGATATCTATTTCCTTGATGCAATCTCATCTTTTATATTTTACTAATATATTATATTTGTGTGCTTCAAAGATAACTTTAACTTAACTGAAAAAAATGCCTTTGATCAATATTTGCAATAACTTGTGTTACCACCCGTTTATTCTCCAGGGTTTTAACTAATCTTCAAGCCTAAAATGTGCATTTTTTTCACATGTGTAAAAAAGTTCAAAAGTGGCTCTGGGCAGTTTAAAGTGTAAAGAACTTTTTAGATAACAAATTAAATCATTTAGTGAGCTAAAATAATCCATATTAAGCTCTTTCTTTGGCTCTCTGCATCGTGCTTAATATTCTAGGAATAGACCTTTTATGTAAAAGAGTGTACATAGGGATTTCAATGGTGTTCTGCAGATTACAGATGGATATGAGTAGAGTAGACTGATGCTACTGTAAGGTATGCTATGATGTATGCAATAATGCAACACCAATGTATGGAACTACATTTAATACCATCTATAAACTTTTTTTAATTGGCTGGGCCAGGAAGATGTAACTCCTGTGCAGCATCACAATAACTTCATCCTGGCAAAGAATCATGCTGAGACTATACACTGAGCTTGGCATGCATGTGTGACTCATTGTACATCGACAAAAAAAATAATTAAAATGTTGACAGGTAGGAGGAAGCATCTAGAGAAGGAGAGACATACAAAGTCTCCTCTGTCATAAAAAGCCTGCTTGTCAGCATTTTTGATAAACTAACTTTCATTTTACATTGAAGGTTATTAGTTGTGATAATAATTAGGGATCGACCAATTATCGGCAGGGCCGATATGCACTTTCCCCGATATATATCGGAATCGGCCCCTGAGGTTACCGATATTGCCGATATTTAGGGAAAGTGCTTGTACTGGAGTGATGACTGCAGGTAGAGGCATCACCCATCACCCCGGTTCCGGTGTCCAAAGCTGATGGTCGGCTGCCTTATAATGACAACCGATGCGGCTGAGAAGCTGCTTGGCTGTCATTACAAGGAGCGGGAGGGGACGTCCCCCCCTCCCGCCACCTTTCGCGGCTTGCCCGGGTCTCCCATCCCACCGGGAGACCCGGGCAACCAGCCTGCAGGGCCGCTGAAGACCCGATCAAAGCCGCATTCGGCTCTGATCGGGTCTCCATGCAAAAACCCGGAAGTGATGTCATGAGTGACATCGCTTCCAGGTACTGGCACCAGATTAAAAAAAAGTTGGCATTTTGAATGCTTTTAAGTGCAGAGGAGGGGTTTGGGGTCCCTCCATAAGAGTGCCTGTCAAGAAAAAAAAAATGTAAATGTACAAAAATATCAGCGCATATCGACCGATACCAATATGCATTGGCCAAAATATCGGTATCGGCAACGAAAAATTTATATCGGTCTATCACTACTAATAATGCTTGACATGTTAGTTTAAGCCTGTGGTAAATTACACCATAGCTTCATGCATCAGGCAACAAATATTTGTCTGTTTATTTTCCCTAGTACGAGTGGTCAAATCTGCAAAAAACAAACTTAAAGAATAAGTTCTCCTTTTAGAACATGTTTAGGGTGTAACATGTTCCAGCATCCCATGTCAGTGGTCTGGGCTCTACACCCCTCCAGCTGCTGTCACTTTTAAATCAGAGCAGCTGTACAACCCCCATATCATTTAATCACAGGGATCTGTGAATGAATAAACTGCAAGTTCCTTCTCCACAGCAGCAGTTTGCTTGTTTTCCTCAATGGACTGCAAGTGTGCTGATCAGCATGCTCATGGTCCATTCACACTTTCTCTAGATTTCTAACTGAAAGCCAGTATGGAGGTACAGGTAAAAAGCTGGACGGTGCAATGCTGTGGGTAAAAATAATAAATGCACATTTTTTCCTGCAAAAATATGTGCATTTATATATTTTTTTCCATAAATGTGAACTTAGGCTTTAATCATTTCTTTTACTATTCTAATTTTTGCAATGCCTATTAAAAATCACATTATGCTATTGAAAATATTTTGAATATTCTCCAATCCTTTACATGTTTTAGAATTGTTGTGTGTTGTGTGTTGAGCTAATAACAATTTAGGAATCAATAAATCCCACTGTCAGAGAGCACACTAATTATAGCCTGATATCACATATAAACAGGGTAGCAGAGGAATTATAGAGAAGGACATGTGAATATATCTCTGCAACTGATAGTCGAGTATTTGCCTAGCATTTTAAACTCTTGCCAACCAGGCACCGTAGTTTTACTGCGGCAGGTCGGCTCTGTCCCAAGAAACAATGTACCTGTATGTCGTTTTGTGGGACCTATAGTGGCCCCCACTATAGGTCCCACAAAACGACATACAGGTACATTGTTTCTTGGGACAGAGCCGACCTGCCGCAGTAAAACTATGGCGCCTGGTTGGCCAGCACTCTGGCAGTGCACGCCCCGCGCGTGCACCGCCAGAGGCTCACGCGCATGCCTATTTGCCACAGGGGAAGCTGATCAGTGGGTCCCACTGCCGCCATTGCCGCCGGGCACCCACGATCGCTCCCCGTGGAGACAGAACGGTGGATCCCGTGTTCCTCTTATTTAGGGACACAGGTCTCTGTGCTCATGTAGCCAGCCCATTCCCCACACAGTTAGAAAGCACCCCGTAGGGACACATTTAACCCTTTGATTTCCCCTGGTGTTAACCCCTTCCCTGCCAGTGTCATTAGTACACTAACAGTGCAAATGTTTAGTACTGATTACTGTAGTAATGTCACTGGTCCCCCCAAAAGTGTCAAAAATGTCAGTTAGATGTCTGATCTGTCTGCCGCAATGTCGCAGTCCCACTAAAAAATTGCTGATCGCCCCCATTACTAATAAGAAAAAAATGAATAAATAAAAATGACATAAATCTTTCCCCTAGTTTGTAGACGCAATGACTTTTGTGCAAACTAATCAATATACACTTATTGGGATTTTTCTTTTTACCAAAAATATGTAGCAGAATACAAATTGGCCTAAAACAATGAAAATATTTGATTTATTTATCATTATTATTATTATTTATTTATTTTTTTATTGGGAATGTTATATATCAGTAAGGAAAAAATATTTTTATTTTTTTTCAGAATTATCGCTTTTTTTTGTTTATAGCTCAAAAAATAAAAATCGCACAGGTGATCAAATACCACCAAAAGAAAGCTCTATTTGTGGGGAAAAATGTTATTGGGGTACAGCATCGCACAACCGCGCAATTGTCAGTTATAAAAACGCAGTGCCGTATTGCAAAAAATGGCCTGGTCATTAAGGGCGTAAATCCTTCTGGAGCTAAAGTGTTTGAAATATAATAATTTTTGTTATAGGGAGCAGAGGAATTTTTTCAGACACAGTGTGAACATAATGTGCAAAAGCACAAAGGAGGTGGGATCAATGGGGTTGAGGAGTGGTTTAAAGTAAAATCCAGCATCAAATAGGGTTTAAATAGACATGAAAAAAAAAAAATGACTTGAAACCCAGATTTAACTCTGTATCTCTTAAGGTAGAAATCTTGCCAGCTTCCGCTCCAATTACTGACTGTCTTTTCTTCGTTGCTTGGCTTACATCCAAAAAATAATAGTGCAATAAAGCCTGGGAATTGTTTAAAGACAAACATTATTAGGTATTGCTAGTACTCACCTCTACAGATGATAAACGGTTACTACTAGCAATGTTGATTTGTACCCCCCCCCCCCCATCCTAATGGAATTTTGGTGTTCTGCCTATACAGACAATGAGTTGTCAACAACTACATTATGCAGAAGATATTGAATTGGGAGGCAAGACAGTTATGTCTTTACCCTATATTCATTATAGAAACAATACTTAGCTATGTGTGCTGAGGAGTTAAACACGGTCTCATTCACTGCCTTGCTGTTGGTGTTAGTGAATTATATTGAGGGCAAAGCACCACAGGAGGAAAAGGAAAATCAATGAAAGATTATTATCCTTAGTGTATTATTAGGAGGTAGATTTGGAAAAGGAGTCATTACACTGCATGTAAGGATAAAGTTGACTTCCTGTCTAAAAGTACTGTTGGCCAAAATACTGATAACAAGACTGCATTGCAGAACAAAAAAGGTTGTAGCTTCTGACTTGGCAAGCATCTAAAGTTAAATACTTGCTTATTTCTACAATGACTAGCAAATCATGGATATAGGGATGACTACAAATGCATTACTAAGCTATGCATTGTTCTCTGATTCTAACAGCTTTCACCAAGCAGGCGACTATAATGCCAGTAATAGATAATGCCCCTCACTGCTTCCAAGTGCATCTTCACTCGACTTTCTTTTCTTCTTTCTTTTGGAAACTGCATTAGCACTGCTAAATCTGCACTTTGCATGCCTAATTTGCAAAAAATTAATCAATCACTTCAGCTCCGGAAGGTTTACCTCCCTTCAAGATCAGGCCATTTTTTTCCAATACGGCACTGTGTTACTTTAACTAACAATTGCGCGGTCTTGCAATTCTGTACCCAAATAAAATGTGTGTCCTTTTTTTCCCCACAAATAGAGCTTTCTTTTGGTGGTATTTGATCAACTCTGTGGTTTTTATTTTATTTTTTGCACTATAGAAAATAAGAAAACATTTTTTTTACTTTCTGCTATAAAACACATCCCCAAAAAAAAGTAAAAAAAAAAAAAAAAAATCACATTTTATCATCAGTTTAGGCCAATATGAATTCTGCTACATATCTTTTGGTTAAGAAAATCCAAATAAGCATATATTGATGGGTTTTCGCAAAAGTTAAAGTGTCTACAAACTATGGCATATATTTATGAAATTTCTATTTATTTATTTTACTAGTAATGGCAGCGATCAGTGACTTATAGCAAGACTGCAAATTTGCAGTGGACAAATCAGACACTAAGTGAAACTTTTGACACTTTTTTGGGAACCATGTATTGATTGGTTTGCGCATAAGTTAAACCATCTACAAACTGCGGAATATATTTATGGAATTTTTATTCATTTATTTTACTAGTAATGGCAGCGATCAGTGACTTATAGCGAGACTGCAAACTTGCAGTGGACAAATCGGACACTAATGTGACACTTTTGACACTTTTTTGGGAACCAGTGACACCAATACAGTGATTAGTGCTAAAAAATGCACTTTCACTGTACTAATGGCTGGGATGGGGTTAACATCAGGGGCAATCAAGGATTTAACTGGGTGCCTTAAATGTGCTTGGTTACTGTGCTGGAGGTGCTTGTACTATGGGAAAGCAGAAATGCTTTACAGAAACACAGGATCAATACCTTCCCTACTGACAGAAGGGCAGTCTGCTTTGTGTCCTGAATGATCGGCGGGACCCGCTAATTGGTTTTTACTGTGTCTAATCACAGCGGGAGAGGGTCTCCGGCAGATCCTGCAGAGGAGAGTTGCCTTGCCACCGTAAATTTTCAGTATACGGTTGGCAAGCGGTTGAGTGATGCACATAACCTTTTCTACTATACATTTCACTTTTTATATTAAAGTGTTTTGATTAAATAGGGAAGTAGGATTAAAAGACAGCAGTTTCCTTTGTGTGTCCTAGAGTGTATGTACAGTATCTCACAAAAGTGAGTACACCCCTCACTTTTTTGTAAATATTTTATTATATTTTTTCATGTGACAGAACTGAAGAAATTACACTTTGCTACAATGTAAAGTAGTGAGTGTAAAGCTTTTATACCAGTGTAAAATTGCTGTCCTCTCAAAATAACTCAAAACACAGCCAATAATGTCTAAACCGCTGGCAAAAAAAGTGAGTACACCCCTAAGTGAAAATGTCCAAATTGGGCCCAAAGTGTCAATATTTTGTGTTGCCACCATTTTTTTTTCCAGCACTGCCTTAACCCTCTTGGGCATTGAGTTCACCAGAGCTTCACAGGTTGCCACTGGAGTTCTCTTCCACTTCTCCATGATGACACCACGGAGCTGGAGGATGTTAGAGACCTTGCACTCCTCCACCTTCCTTTTGAGGATGCCCCACAAATGCTCAATAGGGTTTAGGTCTGGAGACATGCTTGGCCAGTCCATCACCTTTACCCTCAGCTTCTTTAACAAGGCAGTGGTTATCTTGGAGGTGTATTTGGGGTCGTTATCATGTTGGAATACTGCCCTGCTGCCCAGTCTCCGAAGGGGAGGGGATCATGCTCTGCTTCAGTATTTTACTGTACATGTTGGCATTCATGGTTCCCTCAATGAACTGCAGAGTACTCATGCAGCCCCAGACCATGACACTCTCACCACTTGACTGTAGGCAAGACACACTTGTCCTTGTACTCCTAACCTGGTTGCCACCATACACGCTTGACACCACCTGAACCAAATAAGTTTATCTTAGTCTCATCAGACCACAGGACATGGTTCCAGTAATCCATTTCCTTAGTCTGCTTGTTTTAAGCAAACTGTTTTGTGGGCTTTCTTGTGCATCATCTTAAGAAGAGGCTTCCCTTTGGGATGACAGCCATGCAGACCAATTTGATGCAGTGTGTGGCCTATGGTCTGAGCACTCACAGGTTAACCCCCTCCCCTTCAACCTCTGCAGCAATGCTGGCAGGACTCATACGTTTATTTCACAAAGACAACCTCTGGATATGACGCTGAGCACATGCACTCAACTTCTTTGGTTGACCATGGTGAGGCCTGTTCTGAGTGGAACCTGTCCTGGTAAACAGCTGCATGGTTTTGGCCACCTTGCTGCAGCTCAGTTTCAGGGTCTTGGCAATCTTCTTATAGCCTAGGCCATCTTTAAGTAGAGCAACAATTCGTTTTTTTCAGATCCTCAGAGAGTTATTTGCCATGTTGAACTTCCAGTGACCAGTATAAGAGAGTGAGATTGATAACACCAAATTTAACACACCTGCTCCCCATTCACACGTGAGACCTTGTAACATTAATGAGTCACATGACATCGAGGAGGGAAAATGCCTGATTGGTCCCAATTTAGACATTTGCACTTAGGGGTGTACTCACTTTTGTCGCCAGCTGTTTAGACATTATTGGCTGTGCATTGAGTTATTTTGAGGGGACAGCAAATTTACACTGTTATACAAGCTGTACACTCACTACTTTACATTGTAGCAAAGTGTCATTTCTTCAGTGTTGTCACATAAAAAGATATAATAAAATATTTACAAAAATGTGAGGGAAGCACTCATTTTGAGTATTTGAGAAGAACATTAGCGAGTCATTTATGAGTACTGAAGTTACTTACCAAATACACCAAATATAAGTGAATTCATTACACATTACCACATTAATCTGTTGTAGGCTTCCACACTGGACTTGGGCTGGCCAGACATGGTTCGAATCTCAGCCGGTTCAGCAGAAGCTATCAACTTGGGTACAACCAGCCTTTCAGATTCACTTCCGATATAGCCACTAGCGATAATAATTGTCTTCCCCTGGCAAGGGCGGTTTCCCCGACGGGAGAAGACAATTGCTTGACAGGAGGGATTCCCCTGTTATCACTATCCTGCACCATGGTTGCAGGAAAGAAACTTACACTGTCTATGGGCTGCCTTAAAATATTTTGCTATTGTACAGTAGACTACACTGAGCAGTAGGCCCAGATAATAGAAGAACCTAAGCTGAGCTGAGCAACTGGCATTTACAGAATAGTGACCATAGGCATTTAGGAGTTAACAGCAGGGCATACTAAAAGCTCAGGTTTAGAGTGCAGGCTGCTGCCAGCTCAGGGGCCGTAAGGCTGCAGTGGGATGCACATTTTAATGCACTATTCTTTTTTTTTTTTGTTTTTTTTTAACCACTTGCCGACCACCCACCGCAGTTTTACTGTGGCAGGCTGGTCCAGCTGCATGAAACGGCGTAGCCCTACGTCATTCACGCAAGTGGTGCTGGGGGGCGAGCGCCATGCTGCTGGTGGAATGCTCCCACTCCCACTAGGCAGCGGGGATGCTGATCCATGGGACCGGTGGCCACGATTGCCACTGGGCACCAGCGATTGCTCCCCACTGAGAGAGAAGGATGGGCAGCTGTTGTAAACACAGCCAACCGTTCTTCCCTCTGAAATAATCACAGAGCGCCTGTGATCCTTTTATATAGGTATATTTATATTTCTGGTTGCAGTGTAAGGAGAAAGACACCTTATGCATAAAAGCAATCTGGGGGTTTTAGGACTATTCTGTCTGGGCAGAACATTAAGCTCCTCGAATACAAAGCCTGCAGCTCTGACACTTATTTCACAGAGGTTGTAGCAACCAGAAATATGGTCTTCAGGGTTAGATTGCACAGAGGTTGTAGCAACCAGAAATATGGTCTTCAGGGTTAGATTGCACAGAGGTTGTAGCAACCAGAAATATGGTCTTCAGGGTTAGATTGCAGAGTGTAACCAATTCTGTAGGACAGAAATGAGACCTATAATAGAGCTAAGGACCTTAGGCAAGTCCCACTTAGGAAACAATGGTTTCCTGGCAGGTCTTTAACTTCATGCAAGCCTTTAAGAATTGCATCACTAAAGAGAGATCCTTAAACACCTGTAAGTGCAGACAAGGCTGAACTTTGAACTTTAATTTTATTTGAACCTAGGCCCCTGTCAAGCCCTAATTTCAAGAACTATGGAACCTTGGCTGGTTTAGGCTGTTTCTCCCTCAGATGTTTAAATTTTTCCCCATATTCTCTGGTAAGTCTTATTCATGGAGACCTCTCTGGCTTGACACAATGTAGTCACTACCTGCACTGAGCACCCTTGATTTGGCAGCTTCCTTCTCTTCATTGATGCCATCAATGTAGTCTCTTGGGGCTGGATGGAAAAACTGGCAATGAGAGAGCAGATCCACTGGCAGAGGCAGTAGTAACTCAATGCACAACTATAGGAGTGATAGACACCAGAGCCTTCGTCCTCAGCCAAAATGATATAATTGCAATTATCAATACTGGAAGTTCCACTGGCAGCCTAAGAATTCTACCCTTTCACTGCTGTCTAGGCACAGTACAGCTCTTGTTCCTTTTATAAAAGATGTGAATGCCAGAAGGGCTTTGAACGCTGCTCTCAGTTTAAAAGCATTCAATACTATGCCTTGTGAGCTGAACATCCTATGGCTTTGAGCAGTCTGCCCTTTGAAATGCGTTCCCCATCCTTTCTGGCTGGAGTCTGATGTGACAACAACAATTGGTCAATTAGGAAGAACCAAACATACTCAGGTATTGTTCTGTGTGAAGAAACATAGCTCCCAAAGCACCTTTGACTCTCTCTATCAGAGGACGGACCTTTCCTTGTGAAAATACTAATTAATTTTTTCTGTGTATCCAAAAATTCCTCCAAGAACCTCGTTCTTTTGGCTGGACAGAGGAAGTGCTCCTTCCAAAAAATCACCTATCAAAATTTTGTAGATTGTATAGCAGAGCATCCTGATGCTGGATAAACATCTCCCGATTGCTGGCTACAAGAAGGATGCTTTCCAAGTAGTGGTGTAATCTCATCTAATGTCTTGTCAGCCATATTAATGATGCTTCCACCATTGAAGTTGACAGCAACAGATTGACATTTGGCTCTTTCAGAGGATATATAGTTATTTTTCTCTGCCATTCTTCCTGGATTAACTCCTCCAGTCCTTCAATGAAGGGAAATTAGTACTTTCTAACCCTGTGAAGCATTTCTTGCACCTCATCCCAGGCAATTGCCCCCTTAACTGCCCTTGCAAAAGGCTCTATTAGGCAAAAGTCAAAGTCTGTTGCTCCTTTGTCCTACGACTAGCTCTCCAATTTAGACACCACCTGCTGGCTCTGGTTAGAAGTGCTAGGCAAATCAGTCGCAGCCTGAGTAGAGGCCTAATGCATCGACTCCTTGGTCAATTATTTAATCAAGGCCGCTACTTCCCAGACATCCCCTTCTCTGTCAGTTGCCGCTTCCTGCAAGCAGACTAGCTTCTCATGCAATGATTCTCCACCACAAACGCAGCAACCATTAGGGCTGGTAATTTGTGGTATTTGTAGATGAGGAGCAATAATAATAAGAGGTGAGATGCTGACCTTAAATAACATTGCCTGTGTGTTTGTGCCCAATTGGTTACTGTTCTGGCATTTCAGGGCTTTTTTCATCTTGAGGTCCTTACAGGGCTATATGCCACTTGCTCCAGGCAGACTTAACATACTAGCTTGTCAGGTAATGACTTTCAACCACAAACGCAGCAACATTGCCTGGAGGTCTGTTCTTAGATGGCGACTTGTCTTGACCTTTAGAGGACTACCTCCATCTTGAGGTCCTTACCTGACTGTAGATATTACTACAGTATTGGCTCTCTTTTTCTCAATATTTTCACTATGTACTTAATTCCATTACCTTACATGCAGTAGGTGGACTGGCAGGGCAGTGTTCTCCATTGAAAAAGAGCAAAGCAGCAGATTGAAATGAAAAATGGCATGACACAGTCAGGACTGGTGCAAGGATTTTTGAAACCCTAGGCAAAACCTAATTTTGCCAACCCCCCCCCCTCTTGGCCGCACCCCTGACTCCAGTGGTGGGGGTGGATATTTTTGCATCACCTCTCCACCCATTTCTTCAACTGTGGTCCACATACCTGTACCTGCACCTCTGTACCCTCCCCCTCCCCCTTCTCGCACCCCTGTTTCCCTCTGTACCCCCCACATCTCTGTCCCCCACTGTATCCCACCCACACATCTGTTCCCCTCTGTACCCCCCACAAATGTATTCCCCTCTGTACCCCCAACCCCCCACACACATTTGTTCTTCTCTGTACCCCCCAAAACCCCCCTTGCACATCTGTTCCCCTCTGTACCCCCCCCCACAAATCTTTTCTCCTCTGTATCCCTAACCCCCCTGTACCCTCAAACCCCCCACACATCTGTTCCCCTCTATAACCCCCAACCCCACCTGCACATCTGTTACCCTCTGTACCCCCAGCCCCCGCACATCTGTTCCCCTCTATACCCCCAACCCTCCTGCACATCTGTTCTCCTCTGTACCCCCCAACTCCCCCCTGCACATCTGTTCCCCTCTGTACCCTCAAGCCCCCCTACACATCTGTTCCCCTCTAAATCCCCAAACCCCCCCTGCACAAATGTTTCTCTCTGTACACAATGCACTATAAACTTGACAGCAGATTCAAAGTTTTTTTCTTTTTTTTTTTACTTCAGGTGACTGGGTGCAGCACTGGGTGTGCTACGGGTTCTTCCACTACCTGAGCCAATGGGGAGAGTGGCACTGCTGCCTATCCCTCCACGACAGATCCCCAACGGTCCAGGAGGAGGAGGGAGAGAGGGGAAATCACGGCAAGCTGAGACTTACATGCAGGGCTTCCATCTCACCCAACACAGCCAATTCCATGGATCATGCAGGCACTTTTGGCCAGCTGCTCTTTGTCCCAGCTCTCTCCCCTCCTCTTCTTACTGCCGCTGCTAGGGCGGCACTGCTCACATTGAGAGACCAGTAAGAGACCCGGAGACCTCTAGAAAAAAAAGGGGTAACTGAGGAAAGGAGGCGGAGTTGTACGGCAGGAGAGAGGGCAAAACACTGGAAATGGGAGATAGAGAGGGCAAATTGTTTTTCAACAGAGTCCGGTACTTGGAACACCAGGGGATGTCTTCACAGGCGCATTTTGTCGCCCCCCCTACACTGGCACCCTAGGCAGCTGCCTGACCTGCCTATTGCTGGTGCCGGCCCTGGACACAGTGATGCCAGAGAAAGCATTTAGAAGGAGAAAGGAAGAGCCCAGGTGGGCAGTGATCCCAGAGCAACACTGAGAAGGAGATAGCAAAAGTCCAGGTAAATGCCATAAAAAGGAAAACATACCTGCATGCAATGATGTATGAGTAGAGAACGCCACCATGGGTTACCCCAAAATGCCTTGTAAACAATCACGTTGCAAAACAACCCATTTAGTTTAAAATAGAAATGAAAGGCAAAACGTTTTTGTATAGATATAATAATACATTATAAATACCTTTTTTATAAGTGATCACATTCCCCCTGTTCTCAGCTGCATAAGGGCTGCGGGAGGGGAGCAGCAAAACACTGAGCTTCCCAGTGAATGGTTGTGAAGCCGAGGGCTGTCCGGGCAAGTTTGATCATTGGAGGAGAGTATACTGAGTTCCCAACATAGCTAGGAAACTGACCAAGTTGTGTTCTCCTGCCTCGTGTGGTCAGTTTTTAATAGGAAATCAGAGGAACTGGCATGGATACCAGGGATGTCACATAAAGGAAGAGTACTAAAAGAATGGGATACTTTCTTATACAAGTATATGGTTTTAAAGCATTTGTTTCCCAAACACTTAATATTTCTGATATGTGCCTGCTGTACCATTTAAAACTTGTACCCTTGGACATTAGTGATGATATCAGCATGCACAGATCACAGTCTGGGACTCCCAGCACCATCTTTGAAAAGGGCAAGCCAGGAAACTGGTCACAGAGGTCGCATCACTTCCTGCCATTCATGCTCAGAGTGTACTTGCAGCCATGTTGGAAATGGAAAATGCCCATAACAGTCATGTGCAGGAAAGCACTGATAGCCAGCGAAAATAAGGCAAAAGCATATGGAAAGCATATGAGAAAATACTGCCACCTACACCAAGGCTTATTGGGGCTCCAACCATATAGCTCATTTACAGGCTGCACAGGAAGGCTTTTCACCCAGGAGAGGCTGAACCTGGCTGTGGTGACAAATGGTAAGGGATACCTTGTGACTCCAATACTGATCAGATGAGGACAAAAAAAGAATGCTGCGAGCGGGGTCATTCTTTGATTTATAGTTAATCATTCCTATCAGGTTGTGAGGGTGGAGCTACAACCCCATTATATGCTGCTATGATGTGCCACAGAAAGATAAGTTACCTCTTAAAGCTTGCAAATCAGTTGTCCAGTTGTACTAGTCCTTTGTCCATGTATCAGACTAAATATCATTCAGTTAGGATTTACTTCTAAATAAAAGACTATTTCCAGGCATTTTTTCTCTTCTTAATGATCTTCATAAGATCTATTGCAGGGCTCAAAATTTCAAGTCCTGAGCTACTAGCCAGGCCTTAAGGGTTACTCGCTACCATTTGCCCCACCTAACCCCTACCCTGTCCCACTACTAAATGCGCCCTCATAAATTATTTTATAAAATTACACTGTTAAATGTTTTTGCATGAATGCAGAAGTTGTTATTAATATTTATTTGTGCAACTTTATCAGTGCCCATCAGTGCAGCCTCATCAGTGTCCATCAGTGCAGCCTCACTAGTGCCCATGAATGCAGCCTCACCAGTGCCCATCAATGCAACCTCACCTGTGCCCATCAATGAAGCCTCGTCAATGCCCAACAATGCCCCCTCACAAGTGCTCATGAATGCAGCCTCACCAGTGCCCATCAATGCAACTTCACATGTGCCCATCAATGCAACCTCAAATGTGCCCATCAATGCAGCCTGATCAGTGCCCATCAATGCTTCATCGCCTGTGCCCATCAATGTAGCCTCGCCCATGCCCATTAGGCAGCCTCATTAGTGTCCATCAATGCAACCTCACCTGTGCCCATCAATGCAGCCTGATCAGTGTCCATCAATGCAGCCTGATCAGTGCCCATCAATGCCATCTCACCTGTGCCCATCAATGCAGCCTCACCTGTGTCCATCAATGCAGCCTCACCTGTGCCCTCCAATGCAGCCTAACGCGTGCCCCTCAATGCAGCCTGATCAGTGCCCATCAATGTCGTCTCACCTGTGCCCATCAATGCAGCCTCACCTGTGCCCATCAATGCAGCCTCACCTGTTCCCCTCAATGCAGCCTAACGTGTGCCCCCCAATGCAGCCTCACATGTGCCTGTCAATGAAACCTCACCTGTGCCCATCAATGCAACCTCCCTTGTGCCCATCAATGCAACCTCACTTGTGCCCCTCAATGCAACCTAACTTGTGCCCCTCAATGCAACCTCACCTGTGCCCCTCAATGCAGTCTCACCTGTGCCCCTAAATGCAACCTCACCTGTGCCCCTCAATGCAATCTCACCTGTACCCCTCAATGTAAACTCACCTGTGCCCCTCAATGCAGTCTTACTTTTGCCCCTCAATGCAGTCTTACTTGTGACCCTAAATGCAACCTCACCTGTGCCCCTCAATGCAGTCTCACCTGTGCCCCTCAATGCAGTCTCACCTGTACCCCTCAATGCAGTCTCACCTGTGCCCATCAATGCAGTCTCACCTGTGCCCCTCAATGCAACCTCACCTGTGCCCCTCAATGCAGTCTCACCTGTGCCCCTCAATGCAGTCTCACCTGTACTCCTCAATGTAACCTCACCTGTGCCCCTCAATGCAGTCTCACCTGTACCCCTCAATGTAACCTCACCTGTGCCCCTCAATGCAGTCTCACCTGTGCCCCTAAATGCAACCTCACCTGTGCTCCCAATGCAGTCTCACCTGTGCCCCTCAATGCAGTCTCACCTTTGCCCCTCAATGCAGTCTCACCTGTGCCTGTCATCGCAGGCTCACCAGTCCAGGGGAAAAGAGAGGAAGAGGAAAGGCGGCCGGATAATCAGAGCGGGGATCACTGCACTGTAACATCTTTCATTTGAATTGCCGGGCGCTCAGCTTCACATACAGCCACGCCTCCTGGCTTGGCTCCTATGATAGACGTCACACGTACCGGCGCTGTTCTGTCTATCAAAGGAGCCAAACCAGGAGGCGGGACTGCGTGTGAAGCTAAGCGCCTGGCAATTCAAATGAAAGATGTTACAGTGCAGCAATTCCCGCTCTGATTATCTGGCCGCCTTTCCTCTTCCTCTCCTCTCTCGCCCTCAAATCATTTTTCCACTTGCAAAATGCGAGCAGGTGAGTGGAAAATTTGAGGGCTGATCTATTGTATAAACTAAGATCATACTTTTTTTTTCTCGATTTATTCTTTACACATTAAAACACATTTCTTCATTTTCTTGTCAGTATTTCACTTTATAAAATGATGTTAATTGTGTTGATAAAAGTACTGTGTTTCAAGTGGAAAAGAGATTTCATGTGTTTTAGCTTTTTTCATGTGTTTGTGTTTAAATTAATCATGCAATATTTAGAATCCATTCCCCACAAAGAAAATACAATGTTTGTATAATACTGACAGTTTCACCAATAAACTGACAGCTATTATTGTGTTCTCTTTTTGCATTCATTCAGCTGTAGCACTGAATGCTAAACTTACACATTTTTAAAGCAAAATAAATAAAGTGATGTAAAATTAAATAAAAAAAAAAGCTGTTTCTGTAAAACTGGAGCTTTATTTAATCCCAAAAAAAAAAAAAAATGAATGCTTACTAATTAACCACTTCTGGACCGGAAGGTTTTCCCCCTTAATGACCAGGTAATTTTTTGTGATTCGGCACTGCGTTACTTTAACTGACAATTGCGCAATCGCGTGAAGTTGTACCCAAATAAAATGAATGTCCTTTATTTTCCACAAATAGAACTTTCTTTTGGTGGTATTTGATCACCTCTGTGATTTTTATTTGTTGCGCTATAAAAAAAGAGCGACAATTCTGAAAAAAAAATAATAATATTTTCACTTTCTGCTAAATAACATTCCCCACAAAAAAGTAAAAAAATCACATATGCCAATATGTATTCTGCTACATATTTTTAGTATAAAAATCCCAATAAGAGTATATTGATTGGTTTATGCAAAAGTCATCGCGTCTACAAACTAGGGGAAAGATTTATGTCATTTTTATGTATTTATTTATTTATTTATTTTTTTACTATTAATGGCGAGCGATCAGCAATTTTTAGCAGGATTGCGACAGATGGGATCCCTAATTGCCATTTTTGACACTTTTGGGGGGACCAGTGACTACAGTAATCAGTGCTAAAAATATGCACTGTTACTGTACTAATGACACTGGCAGGGATGGCATTAACTCCAGGGGTGATCAAAGGGTCAAATGTGTCCATAGGGGGTGCTTTCTAACCGTGTGGGGATGCACTTATAGAATGAACACAGGGACCTGTGTTCCTAAATAGGAGGAACGCGGAGCCCTGTGTTCATGGCTGACAGAACAGAAGTCTGCTGTGTTTACAACGGCAGATTGCTGTTCTGTCTTTACTGGAAGCGATCTCGGGTGTCTTGGGGCAATCACGGCCGCACGACCCACAGAACAGCTTCCCCTGTGGCGAATGGGCCACCACTCACCCCCACTTGCGTTCTCATGAAGCAATGTACAGTTATATGTACTGCTGGTGTTTCGGCAAGTGGTTAATATACACAATATAGAATAGTGACATTATTAAAACCTAGCTGGGCACTGTCAAGGGTGGCGTGTACCAATAAAAAAAAATTACAAAAATGTTGCTTTCTGGGAAGAGGATCATTTTGTGTGACTTAAAGGGCAACATATAAAAAAAACATTTAACCCTTTTGCTGCCACTAATGTATGCCATATGTTGGGAGCAGTGGAAATTTTACACACACCCCCAGCAGCAAAAGCAGCTTGGAATGTGTGTAAATCTGACAATCTGACTGTAGACTGTCAGATGGAAGAGGCTGCATGGTTGAACAGCTGCATTATTGCTTCCACACACCCCAGCAAAAGTCAACCCCCCACATATGCCCCCACTATATTTCTCAGGCTCTGCACTCCCATCAGCGGACCCTGGACCAGCATGGCAAGTGCCCCCAGCTAGAGAAGGGGAGTTCAGCCAATGTCCATTCACTGATCTTCCCTTCATGTTAAGAATATAGAATCAGCGTGTAAATCATTATGTCCGGGTCTAGCAGTCATTTTCCCCAGCCGCTGTGGCTATAAAAGTAGCTAATGGATCGTGATTTGCACTCCATTACTGTAGCTTCAATAGGTGTTATGTTGCATTAGCTTCAATGTTACATATTGCTGTGCATGCCGTAATGAGATCAATATTTCTAGGGCCATTATTCATGTTTATTTCTAAACTGGTGATCTTTAAGTGTTTTTAAAGCGACACCTATGAACAATTTAGGGTACCAAAATTTGTCACTGTTTCAAGTATGCATGCAAATTTAAGGCTTGACCTGTTGAGTATTTGTTTACTTAGCACAATATCATAATTTATAATTTACCAAAAAATGGGTAATATATTGCATTTCTGTGCGCTAAAATTAACATTTATGTATTTTTTACTGAAATGTGCTTTCTAAATAGTTTTGCTAATATTATGTAACATAAAAAGTTGAAACTAACATTATTTTATTCTCCAGGATATCTTCTTTTGGAAAATATATAATTTTTTTGGAAGTTTTAAGTAATCTCATAGGGTAGCTCCACTTTCGTGGGGAAAACAAATAGCAAATAAAGAAAAAATAATATAGCCTATATAATTGTGACACAAGTCATATTGTAATTAAATGTTATTACAAATTACCTTTCCTTTTCAATCTACTGCTGCTGTTATTTTCTGAAAATGCAATACAATATGGCTACCTGGAGCTGTTCTGTACACAGAATGTGTACTGACCACACCCCAGAAACATAATTTGCTGCTTGTGTGATTGGCTCACCAAATTTCCCAGACGTCTGCCTAAGATACAAGTCAGTTTTCTGGCATCCCCTGACACAAAAATATGATTTTTTGCTGTGATACTCCCAATAGGAACACATCTAAAGGGATGCAGGCCCAGCAGCTTCCCTCATTAGAGCCCTGCAGCTACCACAGGTGATAGATTATTAAGAAACCACTCCTATTTGACCCACTTACCACAGAGGCACAGAGGGACAAATAATGATTTTTTCAGAATAAAAAAAAGTAGGAATCTGCAACAAAATGTGTTAAAACCCCTGCAATGTATAGGGATTACCCAGAGGGGAATGTTTTTTTCTCAACAAAAGTGGAGTTACTCTTTAATGCTCACTGATAAAATACAGCTTCCTCTTATTCATCTTATTTTGAACTTGAATTTTTCCGAGTTAACAACCTCTACTCCTTTCTAAATCAGTAAAAGTATATCAGATTGCCCAATTTTACCAGTTAAAAAGTATGTCTAGACAAAATGGTTTATTTTTTAGTTAAAGATGGGAATGATGGGGAAAAAAGAAACACCTTTTAGGTTATAATTCTCCTTTAGAGATTTTTTCACTTACTTCATGTTAAAATAACAACAGTTTCACTTGGCAGAAAGTGAGGCAAAATCCCCAACAGCAACACAGATAGCATTTTTTTCTTTCTTTTTTTTTTTTTTTTTAATGTAAGAAGGGGAAGGCTAAAACCCTAACAGCATTTATTTCTATCTGTGTCCCAGTTGCAGATTTTTTTTCCTCAATTTGTGTTTGGCAAAAGTGCAGTCATCAAAGCAAGAAGGTAAGGGAAAATCTCTCTAACAAAGCCCAGGACAGCCATTTTAATCATTCATGCTATCAAAAACAAAAAAGTTTTGGTTGGACACAAACTTTATACATTTACATATTTATCAGCATGTGAACTAGTTTCTGAGGTCTCTTTGCAAATGTTCTAAAACTTAACTGATTTGTGTAAAAGATTTGCACAACATCACCTTACAACTGTTATAAACAGTAAAATAAACAACGTTATGCCTCTAGCTGCAGGCATCACTCCAGTACAACCCCCTGAATCCGAGGGCGCATATTTGCTTTCCATCAGTGTGAAGGGGTTAATCACCACTGGGGTTTTAATTGTTTGCTAATTAAACAAAAAAAAAAGCCAAAAATGTTTTTTCAAAAATGTTATTTCTTTTGCAAATAAGTAAATTTTCTTCTTCATGTATGTGCGCTGATGAGGCTGCCCTGATGGGCACTGATGAGGCTGCCCTGATGAGACGACAAAGATGGGCACTGATGAGGCAGCACTGATAGGCACTTTTGAGGCTGTAGTGATGAGGTCGCACTGATGGGCACTGATAGGCACAGATGGGGCTGCACTGATAATCAGGATGCTGATGGTCATTGCCCTGATTATTAGTGTAAATGTGCTCTTTCAGACTTACTGGTTACTTGTTCTACTTTCCTCATGCTGTGACAGTGCATGAGGAAATGACCAATAACCATCAAGTCTGTTTAAATGTGAACAGCTGTGATTGGACACAGCTGATCACATGGTAAAGGGCCACTGCGATTTGCCCGTTGATCAGTTGTGTCCACAGGATACAGCGGTCACAGAGTGTGCCTGCTGTACACAACAGGAGGCAGGATTCTGGGAGGACGCCTTTGGACACCCTCCCAGAACAATAGTATGAGGCAGTAGCTGTCTTTTGGCTTTAGCATAATCCTGAAGTGGTTTTGTCTCACAGTTCCTCCCACATTCTGGACAGATGGATTAAAAGACATTGGGAAATACTTAAATAAGCTTTTTCTAATACTGAGTCATTTAAGCCCCCCTTTACTTCCTAGAAAGGGGGACAAACTATTAGTGATATGGTTATTAAATTGGAATTTTACAGTCAGAAAGTCTTTGGAGTACCAACGTTTTTGGGTCCTAAAAGAAATGTTTTTTTTTCCCATTTATCATGTGTCCAGTGCTTGAATATGATCAGGGGCACTTCATTTACACATCCCCATTCCGGGAAACCTGTTGATATTAAGGGATTTTATACATAGGGCATATGTAGTGTACATTCTCAAGTGTCCATGCAGCTGATATTATATAGTTGACACAACTCAGAGAATTAAGGATAGGATATTCCATCATAAATCTTCTATTCATACCTCACAATCTGAGTTGTCAGCTTCAAAACATTTCAAAGAATGTGGCCATGCTATTGCCCAGTTGAGATTTGTAGTCATTGACCATGTGCCCCCATTGAAAAGAGGAGAAAATGAGGAGTTAACATTAAAGCAAACTGAGATGAAGTGGATATCACAACTGGACATTATTTCTCCTAGGGGACTGAATAAAGATTTTGATTTGCATATGTTTCAAGAACTTTTGTGTTATGTTTAATGTTTTGCTTCCTTTTCTTATTCACAGGTGGCAATGTGACGTGGCCAAAAACACTGTTATACTACGTGTCTCTTAATTATTAGCTGAATTGTCAGGTTAGGCTATGTTTTGTATAAATTGATTCAAATGTTATTAATTTTAAGTCTTTAAGAGATTTGCTATATAATAAATGAAAATGATGTCTGTCTTTATTCTTGTCAAACATGATGAAGGATCCTAATGGGTCTGAAACTGTCATTTTGATTAAATAAAATTAGAAAAAATAACGCTGTACTGCCCCTGATTATTGCTCAGTGAGATAAATAAAAATGTAATAATGCAATGCCTAAATAACATTTCACTTATAGTGTCAATAACAAAGTACATACACGATAGCATCAAAAGTGACTCATAAAAACAGTCCTTAGAGACTCCAATTAATTAAGATTGTCAAAAGATTTTTCCCAAATACAATATCTCACAAAAGTGAGTACACCCCTCACATTTTGTAAATATTTTATTATATCTTTTCATGTGACAACACTGAAGAAATGACACTTTGCGACAATGTAAAGTAGTGAGTGTACAGCTTGAATAACAATGTATATTTGCTTTCCCCTCAAAATAACTCAACACACAGCCATTAATGTCTAAACCGCTGGCAACAAAAGTGAGTACACCCCTAAGTTAAAATGTCCAGATTGGGCCCAAAGTGTATATATTTTGTATGGCCACCATTATTTTCCAGCACTGCTTTAACCCTCTTGGGCATGGAGTTCGCCACAGCGTCACAGGTTGCCACTGGAGTCCTCTTCTTTTTTTATCCATAAACATTTTATTGAAAATTCCTGAATACAACAGAACAGCAAATTAACACTAGCAACAGTGTGCATGTAGATCAGAGAACAGCATAAAGAATATTCATGGCTATACAACAAGTCGATTAAAGGCAAGGACATGTTAGATTCCATAGCTAGGTAGCCGGGGAATGCAGGCATGTAATCAATGTTCAAAATGCATTAAGCGATCACCTTGGCATAGCTAAGCAGAATTATTATGCCACAGAGGCACAGTGAACGGGCGAGAGTTAGCCAGGTTGATTAGATCAAGATTCACAAAGCAAGTGGAAGCGAGCATAAGCATGTACAGCTGAAGACATCAGCCTAGCATGTGTATAGCCAAAGGGTGCATCCAGAAGCAGAGAGGTGCCTAAGTCAGAGAGAAAGAAACAGAAAAGGAAGGGCATGAGAGAGAGTCAGGGAAGAGAAGAAGAGACCAAAAGCCAGGTAGGGGGTGAAGGGGAAAAAAAATAAAGGGGGGAAGGTGTGTGTGTGTGGGGGGGGGGGGGGGTGAGCGGACCAACAAAGAGTGCAGGTCCCTGTTATTTAGTCGGGAGACATAATCACGTTGTAGAGGTTGGATTCCTTGAAGCAAATCCAATCATACCAGGTGGAGAAAAATTTAGAGAAGATGTTATGGGCAATGCTAATCAGTTACTCCATCTGTTCAATACGGTTCAGCCTGTGAAACCACTCTTTAATCGAGGGGACAGTGGAAACTCTCCAATGACATGGCACGCAGAGCTTTGCAGCATTCACCATATGTGTGGCCAAGGATCCTCTTATAGGTGCGACGTTGGTTTGGAGCGAAGTGTAGTAAGTATTGCAGCAGGAAAAAGTTAAACTCAATAGAGGTGAAACTTTTAATAATATCATGGACCTCCGTCCAATAGGGCTGGAGAGCAGGGCAGGTCCATTATATGTGGAGCATCCTGCCCTGGTCATTGTTGCATCTCCAGCAGGTGTGTGGAATGTCTGGATAGAAGTTGTTGATGCGGTCTGGGGTCTGGTACCAGCGCAAGAGGACTTTATATCAGTTTTCCTGGATAGAGACACTAATCGAAGGCTGGTGAATTGTGCAGCATATGTGTTCCCTATCAGCATTTGAGAGAGAAAGTTCCAGGTCTCTAGACCAGGCCTGGGCAAATGTGGATGAGGATGCCGACAGGGCCTTTAGCAGGAGGCGATACAGTTCGGAGATGACATGGCGTTGGGTTCTGGCCTGTTCGCAGATTGCTTCAATACCAGTCGGAGGCCTCGTCCACAGACCCTGGGGTCTATGGGAAGATATAAAATGGTGGATTTGGAAAAATGTCCAAAAAGGTAAGGTATTAGGGCTCAGCTTCCGATTTAGAGCTTCCCAGGACAGTGGAGAGCCCTTGTGGAAGAAATGTTTGGCCAGAACATCGCCGTGGGGCCATATATTTCGAAGGAAGGAATGAAATCCGGGTTAAAGCGGAGGGTCGTCAGAGGCCCTATATGAGGGTCAATCCTCATGGCTTTACGTCAGGCATAGTGCAACTTCAGGGGGGTCCCATAAGCGGATGTCCCTTGAGATCCTCCGGGACGGCCGTCAGGGAAAACCAGGAAAGCAGGTGCAGGGGGATCCCGGAAAAGGAGTTCTCCAGCGCCACTAATGCTTTTAGGGATGAGTGTAGGTTCCAGTCAATCAGCCTGTTCAGAATGCAGGCCTTGTAATATGTGTGCAGGTCAGGAAAGCCCAGGCCACCCCTTTCCTTGGGAGCCGTAAGTCGCGAGTGCTTGATGCGGATAAACTTCAGAGCCTGCAACCTGAACATTGCGCAAAAGGAAGGTGGAAGGTCTGAGAAAGATACAATGGTCTGGGGAGAATGGTCATCTTTACCAAAGCCGCCCTTCCAAACCAGGATATCCGGAGGGACCTCCAGGCACGGAGGTCAGTCCAAACAGCAGTTAGGAGAGGCTGATAATTCACGCTGTATAGATCAGTCAGTCTGAGCAGGATGAGAAGGCCCAAGTAAGGCAGGGCGTCTGTGGTCCATCGGAAAGAAAAGTTAATTTGACACCGGTCCACCTCGGCTTGAGGAAGGTAAACATTAAGGGCCATAGACTTGGAATAGTTAATATGCAGATTCGACAAGTATTTGAAGTGCTCGAGGTCATGCAGCAAATTATGAAGGAAGAGATGAGATTGCGATAGGAAAAGCAGCATGCCATCGGCGAAAGACGCAACTTTATGCATACTTCCCCCAATTTGGATCCCATGTATGTTGGGATTAGAGCGAATCAGGTTAAGAAAGGGCTCCAAAGAAAGCACAAACAGGATCGGAGACAACGGGCATCCCTGTCTCGTACCGTTTGTCAGGCTGAAGGCGTCCGATAGGTCGCCGTTGACTCGAACCCTGGCTAACTGGTTAGTGTAAAGGGCCTGGATGCTCGAAAGCATGCGGGGTTGCAAACCCAAAGCCTCCAGGGTCGACATCAAGTAATCCCAGGTCACTCTGTTGAACGCCTTCTCAGCATCCAATGATAAAAAGAAACCAGGGGCATCGTGGGAAACAAGCCAATGGTGGATTTTCAGGGCTCTGGTGGTGTTGTCCCTCACCTCTCTCCCCAGGACAAATCAGACCTGGTCCAAAGAGATGAGCGAAGGCAAAAAGGGGAGCAGACGGTTCACCAATATCTTGGCGTAGATCTTAATGTCTACATTCAGAAGTTAGATGGGGCGGTAACTCCCTACCAGGGAATCGTCCTCCCCTCCTTGGGTATCACCGTAATGTGAGCCTGCAAGAGGGAAGGTGAGTGGTGGGGCGCATCAGCCAAGCTCCGGAATACACATAGAAAGTCAGGTTTAAGGGCTTCTGAGAAAGTGCAACAGATTTTGCCCAGCTTCATCTCCTTGAACGCCCTATCGTACTCGTCTTCCGAAAGGCGGGTTTCCAGAGCAGCCACTTCCAAAGGCAACCGAGAGCTCGGTGGTCGGTGAGGAGGCCGATAGATTATAGAGCGAGTGGTAGAAGGACTCAAATTGTGTCGTAATAGCCGCATTGGAGTGATGTTGTGCGTCATGGGCGTCACGAATAAGGTGCACCGTTGAGGACTTTTTACGGGCGTGGACTGAATGAGCCAGCAAACACCCGCTTTTGTTCCCTTGTGCATAAAAGATTCTATGACTCAAGACCTGTCTACAGAAGCACTGAGTCTCGAGAATCTCCCTGAGCTCATTCCGGACTCCAGCCAGTTCAGTCAGGAGCGCAGATGCTAAGGAACGCTGATGGGCCCTTTCCAGCTCTCTGAGCTTGGTGCAAAGGATGTCAACAGCAGACTGTCTAGCCCTCTTAAGAGAGGTGGAGAGGGACAGGATTTTCCCCCGAAGCGCACTCTTGTGCACCTCCCATTGGGTCAGAGGACCGGTGTCAGGGGTGTGGTTCGCACGGAAATAGGACAACAGCGCGCTATGAAGTCTTGCGACCACCGTAGGATCCTTCAGCAAGGAGGGGTTTAGACGCCACGATTTGCGTCTAATGTCAGATTCCGGGAAGGTGAGTGTCATGGTGATGGGATTATGGTCTGAGAGGACCTGGGGCTCAATGGAGGTCAAGAATGGTAAGTCAGGCTGGGATAGAAAAAGGTAGTCGATTCTCGAGAATTTAGAGGAAAAATGTGTAGTCTCTACCCTTAGGTGGAGTCCTCTTCTACTCCTTCATGAGGACATCACGGAGCTGGTAGAGGTTAGAGACCTTGCGCTCATCCGCCTTCCAGTTGAGGATGTCCCAAAGATGCTAAATAGGGTTTAGGTCTGGAGAGAGGCCAGTTCATCACCTTTACCCTCAGATTCTTTAGCAAGGCTGTGGTCGTCTTGGAGGTATGTTTGGGTTCCTTATCATGCCCTGCAGCCCAGTCTCCAAAGGGAGGGGATCATGCTCTGCTTCAGTATGTCACAGTACATGTTGGCATTCATGGTTCCCTCAATGAACTGTAGCTCCCCAGTGTTGGCAGCACTCATGCAGCTCCAGACCATGACACTCCTACCACAATGCTTGATTGTAGGCAAGACACACTTGTCTTTGTACTCCTTACCTGGTTGCCGCCACACACGCTTGACACCATCTGAACCAAATAAGTTTATCTTGGTCTCATCAGACCACAGGACATGGTTCCAGTAATCCATGTCCTTAGTCTGCTGGCCTCAGCTAACTGTTTGCGGGCTTTCTTTTGCATCATCTTTAGAAGAGGCTTCTTTCTGGGACAACAGCCATGCAGACCAATTTGTTGCAGTGTGTAGCGTATGGTTTGAGCACTGACAGGCTGACCCTCCACCCCTTCAACCTCTACAGCAATGCTGGCAGCACTCATATGTCTATTTCCCAAAGACAAGATATAAAAAGAAGGAATCCTGCGAGCTACCTCTAAAATTAAGTAAAAAGGTGATTTGCTGCAGACACTCCACTTCTCATACCAGTGTGAACAATGTAAATAAATAAATAGTACTGCGCAAATAATAAAAAAATCTAAACCTCTTAAGGGATATAAATATCTATATCCTAAAATAAATTCACATAAAAATAATATAGGTCAGAAAACGTGCAATAATGCTCCACATATAAAGTGCAAATGCGATAAAGGTACAAATATGATGTTTGTACCTTTATCGCATTTGCACTTTATATGTGGAGCATTATTGCACATTTTCTGACCTATATTATTTTTATGTGAATTTATTTTAGGATATAGATATTTATATCCCTTAAGAGGTTTAGATTACCGTATTTATCGGCGTATAACATGCACTTTTTCCCCCTGAAAATAGAGGGCAAATTGTGTGTGCGTGTTATACGCCAATATCATTAAAAAAAGGCAGGGTACATACCCCAGTATCAGGCGAGTGGATGCCATTCGAGATTACCCGGGGGACCTGCGAGTCCTGGGCTCCTCAGACCCCGCAGTGCAGGCTTCGGGCAGCCATCCTCCTATCTGTGTATGTTACAAACTCTCGCGGCCGTCAGAGTGTAACCACGGTAACACTCTGCACAGCTCGCGGAAGTTTAGCCTGAGCTGAGAGGAACAGAGAACTGCCGAACATGAAGCAGCCAGGTACAAGTCGTTAAAAACCTGTGGGATAAAATAAGTCTCAGAGAGTGGTGGAGCACACCGTAATCACTGCCAGACAGGGGGGAGGGGGAGCTAAAAGACACATACTAGCTGACAGGCCCCCCTCCCTGCAAAGCAGAGTGTGTGTGTCTCTTTGGCCTCCCTTGTAAGGCAGCAGTGTTCACTGGAGTTAAAGGGGGCAAGAGTAACAAAATGAGTCTGCCGGGGAGGTGAGGAGCTAAGAGACACACACTAGCTCCTCCATTCCTGCAAAGCAGAGTGTGTGTCTATTTGCTGTCAGGCACTGTACAGATGTCCAGAACTCATATCCTTTAAGGTACAAATGTTTCAAAGTGGTGAAGGGGACAAAGTTCTGAGCTACCCTTATTTTTCTTCAAAGTTTTTATTTTAATTACGTTTTTTTCCAGAAAAATCCCTCTTAAAATAAGGTGTGTGTTATACGCCGATAAATACAGTATTTTATTATTTGCGCAGCACTATTTATTTATTTACAACCTCTGGATATGATGCTGAGCACGTGCACACAACGTCTTTGGTCAACCATGGCAAGGCTTGTTATGAGTGGAACCTGTCCTATTTAACCGCAGTATGGTCTTGACAATCTTCTTATAGCCTAGGCCATCTTTATGTAGAGCAACAAATCTTTTTTTTCAGATCCTCAGAGAATTTTTGCCATGAGGTGCCATGTTGATCTTCCAGTGACCAGTATGAGAGAGTGAGATTGATAACACCAAATTTAACACACCTGCTCCCCATTCACACTTGAGACATTCTAACACTAATGGGTCACATGACACTGGGGAGTGAAAATGGCTAATTGGGCTCAATTTGTACATGTTCACTTAAGGGTGTACTCACTTTAGTTGCCAGAGGTTTAGACATGAATGTCTCTATGTTGAGTTATATTGAAGGGACAGAAAATTTACACTGTTATACAAGCTGTACACTCACTACTTTACATCGTAGCAAAGTGTAATTTCTTCAGTGTTGTCACATGAAAAGGTATAATAAAATATTTACAAAAATGTTAGGGGTGTACTCACTTTTGTGAGATACTGTATATGTTTAACATCTGTGTACTTCAAAATCTCCAGAAAAGTTCAAAGAATTCTGCCCAAAATTTGCTATCTGAAGGAAGCACTACAAGCTTCATGTGCATCACACCTCTGTGCTCACATTACACTCACATTACTCATAAGACCCAAACAATTAATTCAGGACATAGAGAGCTTAATAGTATTTGTACTGCATCCTTCTCCAGTCACTAGACTCCACCAGAACTTTTATATGGTATTGCCCAATATCGATGGTATGCGGCCCTTTTAGACTCGGGACCTCTATTCAGGGTATTCTAAATACTCTCCAACAACATGGCAATATGTCACAGGAACCACCATAGTGTAGTACTTAAAATGACCTTACATTTTTTTTCCAAAAAAAAGCACTTACAAGCATAAAATAGTAACATTCAAAACAGCAAGGTATGTAGCTTTAAAGCTACATACCTTGCTGTTTTGCTTGTCACTATTAAAAGCTTGTAAGTGCATTTTTTTTAAAAATGTCATGGTGAATTATAGGTATTACACAATGGTGGTACGTTTGCCCTTATGCCATGTTGTCTGACTGTATTTAGAATACCCCAAGAAGAGGTCCTGAGTCTTAAAGGGCAGGAGACCATCCATATCAGTCAATACCTACAGAAGGCCAGGTGGAGTCTGTGACCAGAAACAGATGCCATACTCCTGCTATAAAGCATTTTATGACCTGACAAAAAAAATATTCAAAAAATTGTGCTAAGTAATATTGAAATAAGATTATTTTCCAAATGCTAGTTCCTCTAGAATGGAACAAAGGCTCTTTCCATGAATCCAAGGATCCTGGATTAAAAGACTGTGTGATTATAGGAGCATGTGAGACTGCTGCTAACCCCAGCAGTCATCTGGATCTGGTAAGAGTCAGTGTGTGTCCATCTCCTGGTGGTGGATCTATTTCCTCTCTACACATTATATGTTCTGCTTCACTGGAGAATCTGTTGTTTCTGCTGTTTTGTTTGATTTTATGGCCTGAATTAATTTTTTGGGTCACATGAATAAGGAGAGCAGACTTAGAGCACAGAGGTGTGATGCACATGAAACTGGTGATGTTTCCTTCACATAGCATATTTTGGGCACAATTCTATTAACTTTCCAGGAGATTTTGATGTACACAGACGTTGAACATATATAAGAACACTCTTTTGACACATTTTATTAACTGGAGTCTCTTTCAATGAATTATCACATTTTTATGCTGTTATTGGCACTATAACTGAGTTGTATATGTTTTTTAGGCACTGCATTATTATTTGATTTATCTCACCGAGCAACTATCAGGGGCAGTACAGCATTGTTTTTTCTAGGTTTATTTTATGTCTATGTGGGAACGCATGTTGATGCTAGCAGCTGTCTGTATGATAATTTGTACATTTTGTTTTCATTATCGGATTGATTTACTTGATTTATAGTTGTGATTGGTTCAATTCTATATCCCATCACTGGGAGAAGGGTAGCACAGAAGCACTTTATATTTTATTTATGTTGTCATTTTGATGAGTTTGCAATCCTGAACATACATATAGATTTGTGCTTATGATCTGGCAGTGATTGACAGGCAACTGTGATTAGTCTTTGTTATTCTTTGGAATGCATTTTACAGTTCTTATAGATACTGTAATAAATGTGTATGTATGTATGTGTATGTATATATATATATATATATATATGCATATATACTGTATAAATAGCTCCTAGTTTTTTTTTTTTTTTTTTTTTACGAAAAGTGGTTTTCAACTCACCAACTATGCTGGGCCCATTAACAAAACACAATTGGGCTTATATACCAAAGGTTCATAATACTCACTTCAACTATCCAATCACATGAAAAAGTAAATTCCTGTTTACTTTGAAAACTAAGCAAACAGAAATTTGATTTTCCCATGATAACCGCGGTAAATTAATATTTACACAATTTATTAAATGCATATTCTCAACTCATATAGTGAATAATGTTCTTTGTTTCTAAAAGTTTTTTTTTTCCAGTATGCTTTTTGAGACATTTACAAGTCCAAATGGCAAGATTGTTCTACTTTTTTTATTTTTTTTTATTTTAAACAAAACTTTGTAATACCTTATACAACCTTTTTTATCTGCCTTCTTACATTTTTTCTAGGGTTCAATTTAACCAGCAGTGAAAAGTCTTTACCCAGACTGCTGGATTATTGAATTTACTGTAGAGATAATGGGGTTGATTTACTAACTGCAAATTGTATTTGCAAAAGGCGTTGTACTTTGCAAGCAAATTTTCGGAAGAGCTTAGTGGACAAATTTCACTGTGCAAAGAATGCCCAATTGCATAAAAAGAAAAAAAAAAAAAAAACAGCATTTTTGCTTACAAATGATTGAATGATGAATCATTCACTAAGCTTTTGGGAACATTCTCTTGTAAAGTACAACTTCCCTTGCTAAGTGAACAGTCTATTTGCTTAAAACATCCTCATCAGAAGGGTAACTAGCACCTTCTGGGCCCCGGTGAAAGAAACCAAAGAGGGTCCCCCTTCGCCCCTCACCCATCGGTCCAGGGGCCCTTCCATTCTTGCCTGGGACACTTCCCACTGATCCAGGGGCCCTTTTAATACTGTTCCGCAGCCAGACTCTTTCACATGTTCTGCAGTGGGCCCCCTTCCTGCCATCTTGTCCCCTTGTTGATGGTGGAAAGCAAGAGATATGTCACTAGCACACCAGGCAACTCTATATAAGGGTAAGTGGCTGAACTACCAGGGTTGCAAAGGTTGCACTTGATATCAGGCCCTGGTGTTCCACCACTGTGGGGGTTCCCAATTTACTCTTGCTGTCCTGCCTCTGCTATTGACAGGGTCGGTCCAGCGTCTCTGTCTTCATGGCAGCGCATTAGTAACCAGTGCTGGTTACGATAAGGGGCTGATGCACATATGTGCGGGAGGGCTGGCACTACTAGTTGTAGACAGCTGAGCTCTCCGCCAGTCACCTAGCAGTGATGACACTGCATAGCCTTCTCTGTTGACTTGCCGATTTGGATGCGATTTGGGCGATGCTCCCGATTGGATTGAATAAGTGTACCTAAACACAGTATTTAAAAGAATCAAAAGTACAATCACATATATATCAGTCATATGCTCAGCAACCATGTGGGCTCCATGCCAGTACAGAGGGGGCTCTAATTAATAAAACCACTATCATATTTATTATTAGATCTGATCTGAAGAATCGCCAGGATCACATCCAGATCACCATATCAAAAGAGAAGGCTTTGCACTGTCTAAAACCAGTATTGCTGCCCCTCCCCCCTTCCTGCCAGTATGCACCAATCAGCCCCATTATGTAACCAGTACCGAGTCCTAATGTGCTGCAGCCACTGCCAAGGAGACAAAGACACCAGATCGGCATTGTCAATAGCAGGGGCAGGACAGCAAGAGGAGGCTGGAAACCCCCCTGGTGGTGTAACTCTAGGACCCGGTCGCAAGTACGACCCTGGTAGTTCCGTCACTGTCTCAGTGGGAGGATTCCCCCATCCACATTGAATGTGTGGATGGGGGAAATAGATATTTTTTTTGTCAACACAATAGTTGAGGCCCAGTTCACACTGATGCGAAGGAACTGCAGCAATTCCTGTCCAGCAATTCCTGTGTTTTCAGAACACAGTGCAAATTGTGGAATCCAATGGAATTGGATCGCATGGGTTTAAACACCCTTGCAATCCGAATCCAGTGCAGGCAAAAAAAAGGGTCCTGCACCTTTTTGGAGCAGATCCAATGTGAACTGAGCCATACATAATGTATGGCTCAACTGGCACCGCACTGAATTTGCATGTCATTCGTACAGAAATCTGGTGTGATTCCTGTATAAATGACAAGCAATGCAGTACGTTGCATCAGTGTGAACCCAGCCTGAATGAAAAAAAATCAATGTATGGGCTGCCTAAGTGCTAACTGGAAGTGAAGTTTGTGAAGTTCTTGAAAGAACAAAGAGGAGGGGGGGGATAAGGGAGAGAGATAGGGACAGTTCAGCAATCACAGTATACTGTACAGCTCAGTGTTCACTCACCAGAGGGCTAAAGAGGATATCTCAGGCTGAGACAGCGGCGTCATTCATATTTTCCACCCACACATCTTCTGTCAGATACAGCTGCATGCCTCTATAGGAGAGTGGTGCGGTCCCGGCAGACACAGGAGGGACAGAGGCAGGAGGAGCAGCTTGTATTCCTCTCTCCTCTCCCCTTTGTGAGGGGGGGGACAAACGTGCTCGCTGGGCTGTGCGAGTGTCATGTAGACACTCGGCTTAGCTGCAGTCACCAGTCCCCACAACTACAGACTGATTCTCCTGTCTGAATCAGGCTGTTTTTTTTTTTTTTTAACTGGGCAGTTCACAACGCTGCCTGGGGCCCCCTGCAAGTGTGACTTCTGCAACGATAGTAGTTCCCCCACTGATCCCCATTGAGTTAAAAGAGAGTGATTGAAATAAATTATATACTTAATATTTACTAGCATCAGTTTAGAAACCTAAGATATTGCAGGTTACTAAGTGTTAGCAACTCACATACAAAATAAATCTCCAAGGGTATGTTCACTCCAGAGATTTATTGCAAAGGTGTAATATGTTGGTGCATTGTGGTGCCATTGCTTTTGAAAGTCACTTTATTGCACCTCTGGTGCACTGTGTTACTAAAAATGTTTTCTTGTGTGCTTTGGCCTGTGCACAAATTGAATGGGCTGCCATAACAAAACCTTGTTAAGGTGCATGTGTTAACACAAAATGCCAGAAAAAGATAGTTTGAATGGAGCTAAATATAAATTTGACCTAAATACTGTATATTCAGTCTAACTTGTCCAGTCTTGTTTCATCATGGGAATTTGCTAATTGCACATTCTCTTGTTTTAAATGTTCCTTGCAGAGTAAATGCATTGTATCACCCATGAATGTACACAATCATAAATTCTATAATTCTAATGCAGATAAATCCACATTATTATTATTATTATTATTATTATTATTATTATTATTATTTTTCAAATTAGAAAAAAATGCAGTTTGTCAATTCACCTGCTTTGTAAATGAATTTGCTCACTCACTGGTCTTTGTATTCCATAAAAGTGATTAATGTAGAATCATAATATAGACTAAGAATATAATGCTAAAGCCAAGGAGCATAAGACATTAAAGTCTAAAGGTGTTTTTTTTTTTCTAAATTCCAGCTTCTCTATGTACCAATATACCATTAATGTATCAATGTTGCAGAAAAGAAAAAGTTGAAGAAAAAATGTTCTAGGACTGGTAGGGAACAAAAAAATAGTTAATCAGCTGACATTATTAACACACATCCTGCACCTGTCCTCCCCCTCCAGGAGATTGTTCTTGCCCCCCTCTCCAATGCAGTCAATGTCAGTGAGCACTGTTCTCTCTAAATATACAGCCATCAATTTTTTTGTACATTCTTCTTGCATAGATCATTCATTTGGCAGAGTGGGCAGGAGCTGAGCAATCACATAAAAACCCATGTGGAGCAGAGCTGTAAATTTAAAGACTTTGAGGGACACACTTCTCTTGTTTTCAAAGTTCATCATACACTATACAATCTTCTTTAGATCTACAATCAATTATATAGTACAAGGGCCTGCCTGATTGGATACAGTGTATCCTCTTATTAAATAATTTTGTTAAATCAAAAAGAGATTGCATAGAGATTGTACATACAGATTGTACAGTGTATGGTCACCTTTATACAGGGAAAATAACTAGTTGCATTTTCAGTGCCATTGATTGTTAATGGCACCCAAAAATTTCCTGCAAGTGCACATTTTGTAGAGTGCAAAACTGTGTGAAAAATGCACAGTAAAAAATAAGCAAACTGCAATGGGCCAAAATGCTCCATTGTTGCTTTTGTCGTGCATTGGGCAACCAATTTAAATCAATTGAAATTAATGGGCTGCCTATGCATGTTTTATGAAAAATACACCAAAAAACTTGCACTTCCACTGTGCTGTGACTGGGGCCTTAAAGTGGAATTTGTGTGCTTACACCTTCCTCCTCCCTGAGCTGGACCTGAATTACAAAAACATTGATAGCTGAATGTCTCCCTCCCATGTACTTGTATGCAACTGGTGATACACGTTGCAATCTGGTTGTACCATCTCTGTACAATTTCCTTTAGATTTATTAAAACTATGTAATAAGTGAACCCACCTGAACAATGCATTCATATTATATCAGATCAAGCAGGCCCTTGCACTTCATAGTTGATGGTAGATCTAAAGGAGATTGTGCAGTGTATGGCCACCTTAAAGGAAGATGTAGGAAAGTGGGTGGTATAGTAATGAGGGAGATGTGGTCCATAGTGATAAACATACCCTATTCTGTGATGCAGTAATGCAATGCATGATGGGATATATAGTTTCCTGGAAGGTCACATGACAATACACTAAGTCAGGTATAGAAAGCATTTTTTTTACATTGTGAACTGAAATATGAAATTCAAAACTTCCATGGATGAGGTAAGTGAGATTTAAGCACACTGGTATGGTTCGGGCAGAAAGGACATTAGAAAAGGCTTCTATTTATTGTGAAAAGTGAAATTCTGCCTCAGAAGGGGAACCTAGTCTTTAAAGGAGTTGTGAAGTCAGAAGGTTTTTTTTATCTTAATGTGTTCTATGTATTAAGATAAAAAACCTTCTGTGTGCAGCAGCCCCCCTCAGCCCTCCTAATACTTACCTGAGGCCCCTCTCCATCCAGCGATGTCCACGAGTGTATCAGCCATCCGAGATTCTCCTTCCTGAAAGGATGAGACACAGCAGCGGTGCCATTGGCTGTCACTGATGTCAATCAAAGTCAGCTAGCCTATCAGGAGAGAGAGGGGGTGGGGCCGGTTGGGTCTCCGTGTCTGAATGGACACAGGGAGCTGTGACTCAGCTCGGGTGCTCCCATAGCAAGCTGCTTGCTGTGGGGGCACTCAACAGGAGGGAGGGGCCAGGAGACCTGAAGAAGGACACTAGAAGAGAAGGACCTGGGCTGATTTGTGCAAATCCACTGAAAAAAGCAGGTAGGTATAACATGTTTGTTATTTTTATAGGAAAAAAACAAGACTTTACAATCACTTTAATATTGCTGTAAAGAACTTAAAGTGGGGCTCCACCCAAAAGGGAAAGCTCCGCTTATTTGCCTCCTCCCCCCTCTGCTGCCACATTTGGCACCTTTTGGGGGGGGGGGAACGGGTACCTGGTTTTGCAATATACCCGCTCCCACTTACCGGTAACTTCGCCATGGCAAAGTCTCCTGTGAGTTCGCCCCCTCCTCCTCCCCCCAGCACTGGGCCATTCTCAAAGTGCAGATCGCTTCATGCATTCGCAGTAGGGGACCGGCCATGAAGCCACAAGGCTACCTTTAGTCAAAATAGTGGCGGCAGCACCTGAGAGCCGACTAAAAAATTGGCTCAGGTGAAGACACCGCTGGATTTGTGGACAGGTGTGTCCTAATTTTAAAATTAAGAAGCTACAGTATTTGTACTGGACCTCCTTTTGAAAATGTATATCTTTTTTTAAGAAAATGAGCTTAGGGATATACAGTATTTAATTACTAAATGTGAGTTTCTCTAAACATTTAGGCCTCGTAGACATGGACCTGCTTGAGCCTATGCCCACGAGAGAGCTGTGTTTGCATGGACACAGCCACTGCTCCCAATTGTACAGACATGTGGCTAGGGGTGCATGCAGGTCCCCGAATGCAGACAGTGTGCATTTGGGGACTTGCACCTGCACAGATTTCAAATTGGTAGCAGAGAACAAAGTGCCTGCGCAGGAATGCTTAGAACACCTGGGTATCCATGTATTGGGAAACACAGCCCTTGCTTGGACATACGAACAAGTACGCTTGTGTGAACAAGGCCTTACTGCAAGTGAATCTTCCTGGTAAATGTAATTTAAATTAATATATATTACTATCAATGTGAATGTCTATATATATTAAGGGGTATATTTATAATGTAAAGCAAACTGGACAAAATTGGGGAAAAACTACCAATCATATTTCAGAACTCTGCTTTCTAACATAGCATTCTAACCAGGGTTAACAGCTTTCTAATAAGATATCACTTTCCTCCAGTTTCTACACTAGTTAGTCAGTGTTGTTGCTGAAAATATATTATATATATATATATATATATATATATATATATATATATATGTGTGTGTGTGTCTTTTTATATAGTATTCCATAATGTATGCCCCATTTAAGCTCAGCGCACAGGCGGCATATTATTTTTTTTTTTATTCTGGCATGAGAATGTTTTAATAAGTAGTAAAATATAAATGCTTTGCTTATTTTGCATATCCTGTATGGATGTGGAACTGCCGACTTTATTGATCAATTAAAAAATATACACAAGGGAAAATAGTTTTTGCTTCTGTATTTTTTCAAAATCTGAAACCCAGTTTTATATATGAAAATGGCACTTGCTTCTACAGTAAAAGTGAACAGATTGCTGAGTTCCAGGTATGAATTTATTGTTTTTCTTGTGGTTATGCTTCAAGTTGATTTGTAAATAAAACTGTTTTTTTTGTATTAAACTATGTTGTTCTTTCAGACTCCTTTTCTCCATAGAGTTCCGCTAGTTTTTTAAACTCTGGTCCCCAGTCATCCAGATAAGTATAATCCTGGTCAGACGGTGTCCCTAATGAATCTAGAGAGCTGATAGATCCTTCTTCAGACCTTTGGCCCTCATAAGCATATGTCTGTAAAGAGTCGTATGGAGGAACACTTGGGTCACGATCTGCCTCAGCCAGCTTTTGATTGAGAAATTCTTGAACATTGATTGTTTCAATATCAGACTGATCTTGGTGTCTTGGAGTACACATTACTTCTGGCCTTACATCCCTTCTGTATTTTAAATCCTCTGCAGCTGATGGGTTGCGAAGTGCTGAAATGTCAAAAGCCTCTGTGTCTTCTTCTCCTCCACCTTCATCATCATATGTAACCACATTTTCACGTACATCTTCTTCAGCAATGATTAAAGGTTCTTTTTTTCCTCTTCGTAGTGTTATAAAGAGAACCACAATGGCTAGAAAAAATAAGGTATAAAGGTATGTTAAATACATACTTTGAACTTGTATGCTACGTTCTATATTTTGATACAAATTATTAAAAGCCCAAATACTCAGATATATGATCCACAAAGACAACTAGCTACTTGATAGGCATACCCGATCTCCAAAATGTGCTGGTAACCCATAGACATAGACTTTCAAGTGTAGATTTTCTACCACATACACCAGCGGAATTTAATGTTAGTTAATACCCTGAACCATGAACTCAAGGCTTCAGCTGGAAATCGGGACCGATGTTTTCATGTTTAGTTACCATGCATGATACTTGCTAAGGTCATAACAGTATTGAAATGTATGCTATGTAATGCAGAGATGTATTGAACCAAAGTTGCTATTATGTATTGCTCTTTATTACTTTACAATAATATATTGTGGAAAAAAAAAAAAAAAGCCCAAATAACTGGAAGGTAAAACTAACAAGATAAACTTATTATGAATGTCCTAATGAGTGCTTTTTAAGATAGTTAGTTACTTTGCATATTCAAAGACCCCCAGCCACTCAAAAATAACCTGTGCTGTGTCTGCACTCTCTCACAGTTCCACCCCTCCATCCCTGTGTAATCTTTGTTTTGGAGCTTACACAGGATTACCAACCTCCTACCCTCCCTAATGGGACATTATACCAGATTGGCAATGTGTTGCTCATGTCTGAGCTTTGCATCCTGGGAGTTATGGAAGATACTCCTACATACCCAGAATCATCATGTATTTCCAAGGTCTCTAACAGAGGGACTGAATCCTTATATTTGGCATCTTCATATAGAATATTTAATAGAGGCATTTTCAGAAATTCTTTAGAAGCATTAATTTATAAAATGTACGAAAACCTTTCCTTTATGTTTTTCCAAGCCTTTCTTTCAGCATAATAACATTTCAACATGCTTAAACCCCTTACCACTCAGCATCAACATCCATCTTTATGCCAGGGGGGAGATATTCCTGATCACGTGACCACTCTGATTGATCTCACTGGTTCCTGATCATTACTAGAGACCAGGAGCTGTCTATGACAACTCAGTTTCTTTGCAATGAGCAGCAGTGGAGGCATTCTCAGCACGGAAACCTTGGCCATATATAGATGCATATGTGTAGTGTATGGGTATTAAAACCCAGCCTCCTTGCTGCTGCACATATGACAAGTTTTAATTCCTAGCTCAAAAGCACACGTAATCATTGAAATCTGTAAATATGTTTGTTAACAATGAGGTGAGTTCTCTGTTATAAACATACTGTATATGACTCGATGTTAAATACTGGAACTGTGTAAAACTTTGTGTCTTTAGTGTTTGAAGTCTAATCTCAAAAAGCAGCATTGGAGAGACAGAATCACGTTTTGTCAAAACATACTACGCATTTCCAATGCATTTTCTGTGTCCTTTATCATTCTCCAAGACTAAGATTTTTTTTCTTTTTTTATGAAAATGCAGTGTTTTTTTGTGGAATTAATTTAATTTAATTACATTTTATTTTATTATAAGTAGAAATCTTTAAACTTGCTGATTTGAAAAACCGAGCTAACCAACATTGTAGAAAGTACAACTTTTAAAGAGGTTGTTCTACACGTAAAAAACTTCTGAAAACTGAACATATGTCTGCTTTCTTCTATATCTACTCTATATACTTCTGAATCTGAATGAATTGCCTATTACATAGTAAGGTATTGCTATTTAGGATAGTGTGTACACCCATTTATTAGCACAGAACATGTTTATTGTGAGCTTCCTAAATTCTGCTGAAATGATCTGCATCCACCATAGATAATGTAATAGCTTTTGCAGTGGCAATTGACAAACAGGAATAGGGAAGTAGAATATTATAGCCAGCATTTCTTGAGAAATGTATGTTTGACGATATGTTTGCCATATACTGCAATTCAGTTTTAACTTAGGCTGCAGCACTAATATTTGATTTTCTGTTTTGCATGATGGGTACATTTTAAAGCAGCTATAATAGTTAGCTCAATATTACACCTGAGAGAACATTACTGATATAACATTTTGTTTGTAGAAAAAAAAATCTCAGAAGACAGGTTCATAAATCTGTTTTTATCCTATTAAAACTATTGCACTTTTTGTGTAAATATCCATTTTCTTTTACAAAACATAATCAATAGACCGAGTGTCACTGCTATCCAGATGTTGCAAGTTTTATTAACAAGTCTGCAAAGTGATTGTTATTTTTATGGGAAAAAAACAAGACTTTACAAACTTGTTATACTTGCCTGCTCTGTGCAGTGGTTTTGCACAAAGCAGCCCACATCCTCCTCTTCTAGGGTCCGTCTTCAATGCTCCTGGCTCCTCCCTCCTGTTCAGTGCCCCCACAGCAAGCATTTTGCTATTGGGGCACCTGAGCTGAGTCACAGCTCCCTCTGCCCATTCAGACATGGAGCCCCAACCTGGCCCCACCCCCTCTCTCCCTTGATTGGCTAATGACTTTGATTGACAGCATTGGCAGCCAATGGCACTGCTCGTGGACATCGCTGGACAGAGAGGGACATCAAGTAAGTGTTAAAGGGGATGAAGGGGGCTGAGGGGGGCTGCTGTACACAGAAGGCTTTTTATCTTAATGCGTTGTTAAAGGGGCTGAGGGGGGCTGCTGTACACAGAAGGCTTTTTACCTTAATGCATAGAACGCATTAAGATAAAAAACCTTCTGCCTTTACAACTCCTTTAAGAAAAAAATGTTTTGACCAAATGTAGCATGTTTATTTTCCAAATTGTATCATTTCTATAACAAATAATGCTAATTAATAAAGACCAAGTAAGATAATTAACGGCATTAAAACTCACCAAGTAGAATGACAACACAGAGCAAAATTGCAATTAAGGCTCCAGTGCTAAGTCCAGCAGATGAGAGAAAGGCTTCAGCATGGCAAGTTCGCACTCGGCCATCTCTTTCACATGCACATACTCGAATTGTCAACGTGTTGGTGCTACTTAAAGATGGGCTTCCACCGTCAACAACAACAACAGGAAAATAATAAAGGTCCTGTGATGTCCTACTAAACCTTCGCCGCCTTGCTAAAATGCTTGCTGTGTTATCTAATAAAAACAAGAAAAGAAAAGATAATAATATAATTTCCATAAAAATATTTTTTACTAACTTATGATTACTGTAGTTAGTAATTCACACATCCCTTGAAAAATACTCAGGTAGAAAACAATAATTTGTTAAAAGTAGGTTCCAATCAAACATTTTTCAGTTTCCATGATTGCCAGCAAGTTGACATGCATCCTAACTTCTTATATATGTTAAAGACTAACTGGAAAGAAATGTTATTTCACAGCAAAACAAAATATATATATATTTTTTTATCACTGAAGTTTAGTTAAAACTGGCCATTCAATTTTTTTTTTCCAAACAATGCAAAACAATACTATTTAAAAAAAGATTTCTTAAATGTTTTCTGAAAACATAATGAGGTAAACAAAGTAATTTTACACTCCATATTTTTTAAACCCAGAAGGCATTATAGTGATCATGATGTGAAAGATAAACAGTGAAAAAATGAAAGTAAATCTTCAAGCTCAAATTGCTCCCTCTTTATTTTGCCATATTTGTCATTTGAGGTGTTTTACTCAGTAGGGGAAATGCACCCAAAAAACTTAAAGAACAACAAAATGCATCATAAAATGGGAATATGCTAATCATGTGGCTATTATATTCAAACCAAAACCATGAGATCAGCACAACCTTAGGGCTCTTTCACACGGTCCGCCTCCGTAGGCGGATGCGTGTTGCTCAGCGGAGATCGATCCGTGATCCCCGCTGAGCCGGGCTGATGACAGCTCCGTCTCCGCTTGCAGAGCGGAGAGGGAGGTGTCTCAGCACCCGCAGCCCTCTATGGGGGATCGGAGGAGAGCGGACCGCTTGTCCGCTCTCATCAGATCCGCTCCGCTCCGATTACTGAACGGATGGAAAAATAGGGTTTCCATCCGTCCAGATTTCAGCACAGGATCGGATGCGGATGGCAGCGGGTGTCAGCGGAGGCGTCTCCGCTGACACCCGCTGCCCCATAGAGCTGCATGGAGGATCCGATCAGATCCGCCTAAAAAACTGACAGGCGGATCTGATCGGACCGCCCGTGTGAAAGAGCCCTTTACTGATAATTTGGCTTTTGTTTACAAACAAAAGTTATCTCACACAATTATGGAATATCTGCTTTGCATAGCTTTAGTATATAAACTAAACTACCTAAATGTTGGTAATAAACATCTCCTTACACTGTGCTGGTCTTCTAATTAAGAAACTAATATTTCCAACTAGGCGGATTTGACTATTTATATAATAACGGTGTCCTAATCTGCACATACACAATCAATTGTCTTATCCATCCAAAGTCATCTACACTGAACAAACTTTGGTTAAGGTTCTTCAAGCATGCAGAAAAATCTCCAAGCAATGCACTGCAGTTTCTTATTGCATTCAAACCTTTCTTGCTTGCTTATTAAAGGCCAAGTTCACCTTTCCGGAGATGTTACATGTTCCACTTGTATTTAGGGTGGAACATGTAGCAATATTCCAGCTTCTGCAGCCTCTCCCCCCCTGCCCCCCGCCTTAGCATGGCAGAGAGTTCCATGTGAATGGATACACTACAACTACCTTCAGCAACCACAGCTGATGGCTTGTAGTTCTGATGAATGGACTGCAAGGGTGCTCATAAGCTCTCTCATAGTTCATTCACAAGCCCAGCAGCTTGTAAACAGTAATCCTGTTTTAGAGGCATGGGCTGAATGCTGCAGGGCTTGTCTGCAGGAAAAAAAAAAATAAATGCACATGTTTTTTTTTTCCTTGCAAAAATATGTGCATTTATTTTTTCTTAAAAGGTGAACTTATCATTTAATGTCTTAAACCTGAATTAGATGTTTTATGGTCAGCTTCATAAATCTATGCTTTACGGGCTTTGTACAGTTAAAAAGTGTAAATGATGCTATTAAAAATTTGTGTTCATCATTAGTGAAAAAATCCTTATTATAATTTTTTCTCAATTACTGACCCAAACTAATTTTGCTGAATCATTTAGTTTCAGCATTGTGAAGCCAGTGCAGTTTGTTTTTGGCATATAAATGGGATGGCTTATGTTCTAATCATTTCAGAGGATGGACTGATATGTTTGTTGATGACATAGTATGATACGTAGGCATTTTAGGAGATAACAGAATTAAATGTTTAGGTGAGACATTTGGATTAAGATAATCATTTTTTTTATTGAGTTTTCATTTTTGCTTTTTAAACATATACAAATAGAACATAAAACAAATGTTAACACAAAACACACATACACACAAAAATGTTTTAAAAAATAAAGAAAACTGGTTCTGATATGTAGCAGCCATCACTATAGCATATTGACATTAAATCACAATCAGTAATACAATTAAATGAAATTTCCCACCATAGACCCCTCAAAGAGCAGCAAAATTATTGGCAGAGTCAGGGAGATTATCAGCATTAGTGGAGGGCTACATACGGGGAGGATAGCCAAGAGGACCAAATCTTATTGAATTTATTCAAACAGCCCCTATGCTTGAGCTTGAGTCGCTCTCTATCCAGCACAGCATTCATCACCACACACCACTGGGCACAGGCTGCCAGGATAGGAAATAGCCATAATTAGGAAATCAACTAATGGGCAAGAAAGAAAAAAACAAATGGGTAAATAACATTTTCTGGAAAAAAAATGGCAAGTCCTCCAGAAATATGCCAAGCGGAGCAATTCTAGATCAGGAGTCAGTTGAATTGAACAACGTTCCAATAAAATTCAAAATATGTTTATCCAATACTTCAATAATTTAGGACAGTAACCCCAAGAAAACAATTTTTGAGGGGTATAATAGACTCTATGAAGTACAAAAAAAAGAGTTTGAGAGCGGGAAAGCAAAACTTCTAGAAGGAGCTCTAACACCGCTGTCAACCGATCTTCATCTAGATCTCTTATATCCTGACTCCATAGCTGTCTACATTTAATCAAGGTTTTAAAAATAACTGCCCTCAATAAAGCTTTATATAGATCCCCAATTAAACCCTTTTGAGAATAAGGACGGTGTAAAAAACTAAAATGTATGGGATGCAACTGAGTCTGAAGTGCATGGTGAAGTGGTACTGCTCTACAATAAGGTCAAAAGATACTATATTACCTCCATTGTACAACTGATGATGGTAAACAAGACCAGATTGTTTCGAACATGCAAAACCAGTATGAGTATTTACTTCTGGAATATTATTATTATTCAAGATAGGCAAATACTGCGTGTAAATTGTATGACCAATAGTGGTAAGCACAGCCTCCCAAACCTTATGAATCAACAGGATGGGGAGGAACGGTGTGCCCAAAAATGATCTGCCTCCAATAAGGAAATGAGTGGGTCTTTAGACAAAAAGGAAAGAAAAACTCCCTGGATTGGATTGTGAAGGTCAATTTCTGCCTATCCAGCCATATGTTACATTTGAGATGTCAAGAAATATACATTTGCATTGGGAACTGCCAGTCTTCCACCATCCTCAGGAATCTATAAAGCACTCCTAGCATTCCCATGTTCCATACAAGTTCTCAAAATAACATATAAAGAAGTTGGGGCTTCCACCATCTTTATAAAGTTGACTCCCCACCACTGACAATGGCGACATACATCAGGTGGCACTAACTTTTCATGTTACATATTAAGTGGAAGAATATATAAATTAGGATAATCTGCCACATTAGGGGCACATCCACTCCAAAATATTTAAGATTTTACCAGCACTTTTTGTGAAGCTGCTACTGGGAGGGGCTCTTTAATGGGATCTCAAAGCATCATCACAGACTTGTCCCAATTAATACAAAACCTGAAAATCTCCTGTATGTAGTCATTAGGGACATTACTGCACTAAGGGAGTGTGTGGAATCACCAAGAAAAGGAGAATATATTTCACATACAGTTCTATCTTACCTTCCCCCAAAGAACGCACAATGCCCACTATTTGTGAGAACTGTGTGATAGCTGCAGCAAACAGCAGGGGAGGGGGGGGGGCATGGGCACCTATGCCGGGTACCTCTAAAAAGAAAGAATGGTTCAGAAAGCCTCCCATAAATCTGTATATGTGCTTTAGGGGATGCACTTAAGAGCTTCACCCATTTTATAAAATGGTTGCCAAAGCCAAATTTTCATATTACCTGTAAAGAAAGTTAAATTCTTTGCTATCTAAAGCCTTGGCTGCATTTAGGGAAAGGATTGCTTTGTTGCCCAAATTATGGCCGAAGTTTGCAAATTAAGAAACAAAAGTTGAATATTGGAAGCCGTTTGCAAATTAAGAAACAAAAGTTGAATATTGGAAGCCAAGGATCTGGTGATTATAAAACCGGATTGATCTGGATGAATCAATTTTCCAATGAGAGTAAAACAATCTATTGGATAATATTTTAGCTAAAACTTTCATATCCGCCATAAGTAACAAAATCGGACGTTATGATTCCTGCAGTATCCAGTTTTAGAAATACGACTTTGAAGGTTAATATTACGAGGGTTAAAGTAAAGTGTTATGTATAGTTTTAAAGTAAGGCTAAATGTTCATTTTCAGGTGTGGGCTATTAAACCTAGATATGTGACAGGTGAACTGGATTAAAAGCAACATTAGGCCAATAATAAGCTTTCCCAAGCTTTCAAATTGCTTATTATTGCACACAAAGTAGAACAATATAAAAAAAAAAAAATTGCAGAAGGTCCAGTTTCTAGCAACAGAAGAAATAGCTCCCATCACCCTTTGTTCCAGATGTAAGATATTTATGTATATGGCTATATTTGTGCTAAACTTCAAATGTAGCACACATTCAATAACTATTCAGGTTTTTTTAATCAAGCTATTTCAACATAGCAAGTTGCAGTTAATTGCTATGTTAATCTTTATGGCCTTGTAAAAATGTAAAATTTGAAATAACATATAGCTACACAATAAGTACCTTCAAGTGCCAGTTGGTACACCTTGCTAAAAAAATCTGCCCTTTATGTTTTACTCAGGAACCCTCACAATCTGCATCAGTTTTGATAAATCAGAAAGTGGTACACTGCAAGCATCTCCAGATTGTGAGGGTCTCTGCAGCACTGGATGTTGAAACAAAGGTATGCTATTTGCCAACAAGTGTTGTATAGTATTCTGGCATGCAATTTTCTATTTAAATAGTGATACCTACTGCATCAGTTATGAGGAAAACAGACATTTAAAACAATTAAAATACCTTCATTATTCCTTAGAGTAAAGTTTGGGTTCGGTGCATGTCCCTCTTCAAGGGAAAAATAAAAATGTTGCCCATTTGCAGAGTCATCTTTATCTATGGCTGTAAGAGTGTGAATAACCTAGAAGAAAAAATAAGTGATACATTTAATACAATTTTGCTATTATTAAATAATCAAAGCCAGTGCACCTTATTATATTTCTGTAGCTACTTTCACACCTTCTAAAATGCTGTATCCATTTTCTTAAGTTGGCATCTATTTCCTGATTTAGATACTAGTCCACTTTTAACACTGCACAATTGCTTTTATGGCAACTTCTACAGAGATTGCTGAAATTATTAAATGGCTCTAAGATGCCATTGTAAGGGTTATTTAAGGGTAAATTAGGAATCATTGTAACTTAACGAGTACCAGGCCCAAAGCCACACCCCCTTTGCTACTTAAGTGTGGTTTAAGTATGAGGTGCCACTTATGCGATCTTGCCATATTGATCAGATGACCACATACATCATGTAGCTTGAAAACCCCCAATTTCTGATTGTGGAGATTTTTGCATGTATATCTGCCAAGAGTTTCACTTGCATTTTTAAGACTCTGAGCTGCCTAACTCAATTTGCAGAGGGGTAGACCTGCTGGTTTATTGTCAAAATTATGATTTGAACTACCAGTAACAAATGAAATGTAATAGGACAATTTAGATGTAAAAACTATTTCATGAAGTCCTTCTTCCAGACCTGTCCCTAACTTTAACACAACTCCCCCTATAGCACCTCCTGCATTCCTTCTTAATTCTTGTTTATTTTTATATACATACCTTTTTTGGCATTGTCTTAAATGCAGTCATGTGATGTCCCCAGGTCCTCTGCACCTTCTTTGGTTTTCCTTTTTCCTTTTTCCTCGCGGTGAGACAAGCTACTTCTGGTTTGCGCTCCACTCAGTACGACGTGATGACGTATGTGCGGTCCAAGCTTACGCCTTTCGTCACTCCCGGTGACGTTTTCAGAGCTCTGAAGACGTCACCGGAAGTGACGAAACGCGTAAGCTTGGACCGCACATACGTCATCACGTCGTACTGAGTGGAGCGCAAGCCGGAAGTAGCTTGTCTCACTGCGAGGAGGACAAGCAGCCCGTACCGCTAGACCACCAGGGATGTGATACGATCTTTTAAAACTACTTTACCCACTATATGGGAAATAAAGATTTAATCCTATTGAATTGCGCTATTTGGAGCCTTCTTTCTTTTCACATATCATCACAAATACCTTGGACGGAATCACCTGTTATTGGAGACCACCCTAAAGAGGTTACCCATTGAGCCCAGGGGGCTTTTCAAGCCTGATAGGTTCTAATACCGTACGGTATATAGAACCCACTACGTCTGGTAAGTGATCCAGCCCTTTTATTCAGCAAGAATTTGATGTCACAATTTTTCTGATCAAGTACGTGCACCTTTGAATTGAATACTCACCTATTTTTTATTAAGGACAATTTATTAACTTTGGAACACAGAAGTTATTTTTATATAATGTTCACAATTTTTGGACTATATATTTATTAAGGACACGCATTCTCCTAATTATTTATATCATATGTTTTTGAGCACTAAGTAACCTATATTTATATATTTTCATGTTGATATTTATATATGCAGATACACCTTTATGGATTTATTTATTGTAGCAATATAATTAGCAAAGCAATATTTACTATTTCTAACACTATTGATATATTTTTTTATCACTCAATATTTGCACATTTTTTTATATTTGCTCACAGCAATTTTAGAATATATGTGCTGGTGTCATACCCAATATTGAAAATCAGGCAAACCTATACAGGTATTCATAGCTGTAAGCAAGCGCTGTACTTTGGTCTTAATCAAGACCTTAGATATTTCACCTACTACTTTTTATACAGCAGCTGCTAATTATTGGTTTTAGGCTTTTCTCTTAATATAATACCCACCTATTTATATATATTTTTTTACCCTATTATTCTTAGTGCTCTTCCATTGGCGCGAGGAATATACTTTGTATATACATATTTTAAGTGAGTATTTCTGCCAAAAAAGGGACACAGATCTGACTCTCCAATCAAGGTGGGGGATGCATCCACCAAGAAAGGAGGAAAAAAACACATGAAAATTTCCAGATCAAAAAAAAAAGAATATTAATTACTTAAATAATGATTGGAGATACGGGGGGGGGGGGGGTTAACAAAGCAACCCCAGAGACCAATGCAGGATCAAGGCACAACGCAGTGTGGGCTGGAAAGGTCTTATGCAGGGTAGTCAAGGCAGGTCCAATGCTTGTACAGACAAAACAATCTGAACAGCAAGTTATCCACCTTTCACTGCAGATTGTGCCTGTGACATCCTGTCTGGGCTGTGTCCAAGAGACAAGTCCAAAACAGCAGGGAAGGTTTTTATTTCAGTTTGTGTTCCTATTGTTTTTATTGCAGTTGATGTTCATATTGAAGAGAACTACTATTTACTTGAGGAGAAGGACTGATGAGAAACAAAAACATTTTTTTAGGAAGGTAACAAAACATGGGTAAACTTTTGACAGCTTTCTTGCTGTCTGAGCCTTCTTGTTCACGTGACACCACCTTCCATTTCTGCTATGGGCAGTAAGGACAAATTCCATCAGTGAGGTCAAAGAAATAGGTCTGATAATAAATTGTACTTTTTTCTCACTCTATAAAACATGAAAAAAAAAAAACAAAAGGTTAAGTAAGGTTTTAAAAAGTCATAAGGTTTCCTAAACCCCCTAAAGTGCAACTATTGGGAAAATAAAAATTATATATGGAAGGCTCTCTGTAAATAGCTTTAATAAAATTATCTTTGTTTTTCTGTGTCCCTCCATAACATAGTTTTATTAAGTGTTGATCCTGCCAGTAAGTCTGATATTTTTTCAACTTCCTTTGACCTGCCAGCTTTTCAGCAAAAGTTGCAGTTAGAGGGTTGAGACAACTCATGTAACCATGACAGGGTTGCATTCAATAGTTGGCTCTTATTCATTTAGGCAAAACCCTTATCCAACCATGACAGGGTTGCTTACAATAGTTGGCTCTTATTCATTTAGGCAAAACCTTTGTAAGTCAGTAAGTCTGATATTTTTTCAACTTCCTTTGACATGCCAAGCTTTTCAGCAAAAGTTTCAGTTAGAGGATTGAGACAACTCATGTAACCATGACAGGGTTCCTTACAATAGTTGGCTTATATTCATTTAGGCAAAACCCTTATCCAAAGTGGGGAAAATCATTTCTGTAACTGCCTAGTAGGTGTTAGCTAGAATTAGACTTAAATTTTTTGGTCCCTATGTTACATTTATCTGTATTTAACACTACCCTGACCACAGGTTTACAGATACAGTGGAGGAGGGAGAGAAGCCACCCGAAGACAGAAAAAGTGTGAATGGCTGGGTAACCAGGTGAAAATAAAAAAAAAGCCTAAAAAATTAACCATATCTAATGATTCATGAGCTGCAATATATTTTTTGGGGGAGTTTATATATGCTTTAACATTTAATCAAACTATAAAATTTTTCCTTTGTATAAAACATAACCTTTAATGCTTATGGCTGCATTCACATGTCAGCGTATTGATCGCGGGCAGATTTCCGCCTGCCAAATCGCGGTAACATCGCGCAAAAAAATTGCGGGACGCATTACGCTCCAAAGAAGCTACTTTTTTGGGCGTAATGCGTCCCACGATTCGGCAGGCGGATATTGCGGCAACATCGCACAGCGTATGAGGTGCTATTGCAAATCACGGGCAATGCACATGCGTCCCGCGATTTGCAATGATTTCCGGATCGCGGGCGGAATCGCGGTGATTCTGCCCACGATCAATACGCTGACATGTGAATGCAGCCTTAAGGAGTTGTAAAGGCAGAAGGTTGCATTCTATGCATTAAGATAAAAATCCTTCTGTGTGTAGCAGCCACCCTAAAACTTACTTGAGCCCCATGACTATCCAGCAATGTTCATGAGTCCCTCGGCTGTCCGGGACTCTCCCTCCTGATTGTCTGAGACACAACCACAGCGCCATTGGCTCCAGCGGCTGTCAATCAAAGTCAGTTATCCATTTAGAAGAAAGGGGGTGTCTGAATGGACACATGGAGCTGCAGCTCGGCTCGGGTGCCCCCATAGCAAGCTGTTTGCTGTGGGGGAACTCAATATGAGGGAGGGGCCAGGAGCAGCAACGAGGGACCCAGAGAAGAGGAGGATCCAGGCTGTCCTGTGCAAAACCAACTGCACTGAGGAGGTAAGTATAATGTTTGTTATTAAAAAAAAAACAAGACTCTAAAATAACTTTAATTCAATCCTTCCCATTTCTGTAAACTTTGTTTAGAAACGTGTTTGACAACACCTAAAACATCCTAAAATTGGACATGTGTCTCAGAAACACTGAATTTAATGAAAGTATGCTTACTATCCCTGAACCAAAATCTTACAATGCAGATGTCCTAGTATCAAAATAAAACAATTTGGTTTATTAAAGCCCCAAAGTAGAAAGTTTTTACATCACTTGTCTTGCATGTGATCAGAATAGTGCTTACAGCAGTTCCAGCCCACATAAAATCAAGTGGTGGCAAGTTCTAATGGTTTATTGAAAGTAATGGTAAAGGACATAAAGTCCTTTCTATTCTGGTTTCTGTGGAGACACCCCCTCTCAGATGGGGAGGGCATTATCCAATTTCAGAGTAGGCTGGGTCTAGTACTTTGCTTCAATTAAAAATAACAGTTTGATAGCTGATAACTATCCATTAGGGAGTAGGACTGCATCCAGCTCATCACCACATTCAGCAAAATGAATGTGCATTGTACAGAAGGGTATACAGATAGTGGCGTGGTGCCAGAGTGTGTTGGCAGGAACACATTTGATTCAATTTGAAAATGTATTGCTCCTAAAAAAAATTGTGTGAATCTTGGGTAAAAATGCTAATAAATAGTCTCCTAAGTATAAGCAATAAACCATGCCTAGTACTCCATGGCTAGTTTCAGTATGGCATGCCCGGTTTCTTTTTTGTTTTGTATAGCGCTTATATACCACTTTAGTAAAGGTCACCATTGTAAAGCACTCTTGCTCTTGTGGATCAACACAGGTTTCATCTCCAATTCTGTGATCAGAATGCCTGTTACTTTCCTCATCCCTAGGTTGAGCTAAAAGCCTCAACCTACTTGCAGTGCCCATGATTTTTGCTTCAATAACTTGTATTCAATAATACTTTCATACCCCCTCCGTTCTTTTTTTCATAGCCTCTGAGAAGATGTGTATGCCAGCTCACAGATGCAAAACAAGAATCCAAGAAATGTATCTTAAGCATGCCGTTATCAGCACCTCCCCTTGCTCTGCCCCACACCAATCCCAATGTTAGGTTCAATGACTATTGAAAGTTTCCAGGTATGGACATAAATGCCTTGTCTATATAAGCACTGACACTTTTATTAATTAGCCAAACATTAGTGTACAATTTATACTATCCCATGGCAACTGTCTTTTTTTATACTACTTTTATTTATTGACAACTGATTTAATTATTGGTTCATATTCATTTTCACTTTTACTTTTACTAAATGACATTTAGGCTGTTCAGTTGCCTTTGGTTTGACTCTTTTAGATTTGTTTACAAAATGTGCTGTTTCCTGCTGAGGACTTGCTTAAAGCACATACCGTAACACACACATTACTGCTCAGCTATCAATCAGTTTGTAATGGTAATCATAGAGTGCTGTCCAGACAAGTCAACTTGTGAGTTGTTACTGCTATAAATGGAGTTGTGGCCTGAGGACAATGCTTGTTAAGGTTTCTCTGCTTAGTGTTCTAACTATAAAACGTGACAGCATTCAAATGTCACTGAAATGAGTGTCTAAAGGTGTTGAGGAGGTAATGCAATAATTTCTGCTTACAACTACATATTTAAATGGCCATGAGCATATTGAATTTCTGTTGGGTTAAACAACTTCAAGTATAGGTGTCAATTTTTAATACATATCCCTTCTGGTTTTATCAGCACTATTTATGCAGCATTATTGTACTTACACTGACTTATAACACCTTCTTCATCTCCAAATATGTTAATTGGCTCATCTGTTCCAAACTATGCTTTCTTATTCTGACTGCTGGGTACATTTCACTGAATCCTGAAAATAATTATAATAATAATACATCTGCTGTTCTGTAATGTGGTACTTCTTTTCTATATTATGAGTACTTGCTATACATATCTATTTCTCAAATTTAAATTATGGATACTAAAGTACATAATATGACATGAAATGTACCCTAACAAGATGAATAACAATACAAATAACACTTCAAAACAAATGGAAAAACAAATGTGTTTTAAATGAGTAGAGGATAGAAAAGAGGAGTATGGGGCAAATATGTACAGTATTTGCATGAATCTGTTCATGTATGATTAGTTATTAAAGAAGTTGGGAGAATACCCAACATGAACAAGGAAAACTAAATTTGGCACTTGCCATTGCCAAACTAATGTGCTTAATGCAGTGCAGCGCTACTGAGCAGAAAACATTTCTGTATCCAGTGTTAAACTTAAAGGGCATTTAACACTGGATACAGAAATGTTTTCTGATCAGTAGCGCTGCACTGTATTAAGCACATTATATTATTTTAAGTGTGGTGGAATCACTATTTAGTGTACAGCGGCAACTGAAGAGATATAACACATACAGTAGTGGTGTGTTATTTTGGTCACTAATCATTCGATCAATATTTTGTTAATAGGAGCACATAACTGGAAGTAGTGCTGATTATACAGATATTATTAACTTTCCAAACTAAGCTAGTGGATGACACCAGTGACATAACTATGGGGGTGTGCTTCATTCCAGGTATCACCACTTTCAGGGTGCTCCAGTGGGATATTCATGGTGGCAGTGGTGTGCTGGTTATGGGTGTTGTGGTTCTCTGCATTCCAACAACCACTAATGAAAGAAACCTCTGACCAGCATTCAATCAAACTATCTGATGCCACCAGAGCTTCTACAGTGTCCCACAAATATCCAAAATAGATTTTCAGGTAGCAGAGAGAGGGGAGATGTGGACATTGTGTGCTGAGGCACTGTTACCACAGTAATGATGTTCTCTGGTGTGCACTGTTGCAGTGTGCAAGTGGTGTCTTTTTGTTCTTTACAGTGTACTCCACTAGACCACCATGAAATTTAAGAGACACCTTCCAGCCACTGACCACAAATGCTGGGAGAAGGGTTATTTTCATGCCAGCCACTAACTGCCAATGCGATGCTTGGGTACATATTGTTCGAGCCAGCTTCTGACTACCAGTCCTGGGGAGGTTATTGTTCCAGCCAACCAGCCAGCTAGCCAGTGCTGGTGAGGCATTTCTGCAGGTAGCTACTGACCACCAGTGCTGAGGGGTATTTTTTTAACTAGCTACTGGAACCGGAACCGGAAGTGAGGGTTCGTGCGGTTCGTGCGGCAAGGGAGAGAGGAGGAAGGAAGAGGAGCTGCGAGGACACGTGCGGGGGAAGCCGCACAAGGGGTGCGGGTGCACCGTGCAGGGACCAGCAACTGAGCGGAGGTGGAGGACGGGAGCCGAGGCAGAGAGCGGCGGCGGCGGCGGCGGAGGTCAGAACCCGCCTTCCTTAGTGCCTGGAAGAAGAGGAGGAGGACCGTCCGTGCCCAGTGAGGAGGAGGAGACATCCGTCCCAGTGTGTGTGTCAGCAGCTGTGAGTAGAGCAGCAGCTGCAAACAGGGGGAAAGCTGTGTGACTGTACTCTGTAAGAAATCAATAGCTGTTTGTCTGTACTGCGACTGACTGCTGTGTGACTGTCTCTGCAACTGAGTACCTGGGAAGTCTGGTAAGTATCCCTGCGACTGATGAGTATCCTTGCGACTGGTAAGTATCCTTGCGACTGGTGAGTATCTTGTGACTGGTGAGTATCATTGCGACTGGTGAGTATCTTTGCGACTGGTGAGTATCTTTGCGACTGGTGAGTGTCCTTGCGACTGGTGAGTATCCTTGTGACAGGTGAGTATCCTTGCGACTGGTGAGTATCTTTGCGACTGGTGAGTATCTTTGCGACTGGTGAGTGTCCTTGCGACTGGTGAGTATCTTCTGCGACTGGTGAGTGTCCTTGCGACTGGTGAGTATACTTGCGACAGGTGAGTATCCTTGCGACTGGTGGGTATCTTTGCGACTGGTGAGTATCTTTGCGACTGGTGAGTGTCCTTGCGACTGGTGAGTATCTTTGTGACTGGTGAGTATCTTTGCGACTGGTGAGTATCTTTGCGACTGGTGAGTGTCCTTGCGACTGGTGAGTATCCTTGCGACAGGTGAGTATCTTTGCGACTGGTGAGTATCTTTGCGACTGGTGAGTATCTTTGCGACTGGTGAGTGTCCTTGCGACTGGTGAGTATCTTTGCGACTGGTGAGTGTCCTTGCGACTGGTGAGTATCCTTGCGACAGGTGAGTATCCTTGCGACTGGTGAGTATCCTTGCGACTGGTGAGTATCTTTGCGACTGGTGAGTATCTTTGCGACTGGTGAGTGTCCTTGCGACTGGTGAGTATCCTTGCGACAGGTGAGTATCCTTGCGACAGGTGAGTATCCCTGCGACTGGTGAGTATCTTTGCGACTGGTGAGTATCTTTGCGACTGGTGAGTATCATTGCGACTGGTGAGTATCTTTGCGACTGGTGAGTATCTTTGCGACTGGTGAGTATCTTTGCGACTGGTGAGTGTCCTTGCGACTGGTGAGTATCTTGCGACTGGTGAGTATCTTTGCGACTGGTGAGTATCTTTGCGACTGGTGAGTATCTTTGCGACTGGTGAGTATCCTTGCGACTGGTGAGTACCTTGTGACGGGTGAGTATCCTTGCAACTGGTGAATATCCTTGCACTGGTGAGTATCCTTGCGACTGGTGAAGTAGCTTGCGACTGGTGAGTATCTTGCGACTGGTGAGTATCCTTGCGACTGGAAGTATCTTTGCGACTGGTGAGTGTCCTTGTAACTGGTGAGTATCTTTGCGACTGGTGAGTATCCTTGTGACTGGTGAGTATCCTTGCGACTGGTGAAGTATCTTGTGACGGGTGAGTATCCTTGCGACTGGTGAGTATCCTTGCACTGGTGAGTATCCTTGCGACTGGTGAAGTAGCTTGCGACTGGTGAGTATCTTTGCGACTGGTGAGTATCCTTGCGACTGGTGAGTATCTTGCGACTGGTGAGTATCTTGCGACTGGTGAGGATCCTTGCGACTGGTGAGGATCCTTGCGACTGGTGAGTATCTAGTGACTGGTGAGGGTATTAGCGACTGGTGGGTACCCCAGGTTTTGTACCAGGGAAGTTAGAGGTAGTGTAGGTAAGGAAGAGCAGGTCGTTAATATTATCCCCATAGAGTAGAGGGTAATAATGTCCGACAGGATTGGGGATGCCACTCAGTGCACTTCTTGCGGCATGTATGCGTTCCTTGATGAAACAATCGAGGACGAATACTGCTGTGCAAGATGTGAGCGACTTGTTGCTCTGGAAGCCCACATCGTGGATCTAGAGAACACAGTGACAAGACTGCGTGGCATCTACAACCTGGAAAGGAGCTTGGACTTTACCCATCAGGCGCTGGCAGGGGTCAGCATAGAGGAGGAAGGAATAGAGGAGACGCAAGCAGCAGAGGTACGCAGCTGGGTGACTGTTAGGAATGTTAGGGGGAGGAGAGTCAGGGAGGCCAGTCCTGAGTTGGTACACCCTAACATGTTTGCCGAGTTGCAGGTTGAGGGGGATATCAACTCAGGGGTGGCAGAGCTGGAGCATGCGCCCTCCCCCAGCTGCCAGGGGAGGGACGGCTCCAGGAAGAAGGGGGGCCGTAACTCAGGAAAGGTTAGAAAGGTTGTGGTAGTTGGGGACTCAATTATCAAGAGGACAGAGAGGGAAATCTGTAAAAAAGATCGCGTGAACCGAACAGTTTGTTGTTTACCGGGCGCCCGAGTTCGGCACATCGCAGATCTGGCAGACAGATTGTTGGGCGGGGCTGGGGATGACCCAGCGGTCATGGTGCATGTGGGCACTAGTGACAAAGTTAAAGGTAGGTGGAGGATCCTTAAGAACGATTTCAGGGACTTAGGTAATAGATTGAGGAAAAGGACCTCCAAGGTGGTTTTCTCTGAAATACTGCCTGTACCTCGAGCCACACAGGAGAGGCAGAAGGAGCTTAGGGAAGTTAACAAGTGGCTGAGGAATTGGTGTAGGAAGGGTGAAGGGTGGTGAAGGAGGGGTTTGGGTTCCTGGAGAACTGGGCTGACTTCTCAGTCGGCTACCGGCTCTTTAGTAAGGATGGGCTGCACCTTAATGGGGACGGTACAGCTCTTTTGGGGAGAAAGATGGCCACCGAGTTGGAGGGGCTTTTAAACTAGGAGACGGGGGGAGGGCTCAGAAGTAGAATCAGTCAGGAGGGAGCAGAGGACTGAAGGCAGTTGTAGGGTCAATAGCGACAGTAGGTCAACAACATCAATTGGCGGGTCTGTGCGGGAGAACAGCAGACCAAACAGAAATAAACAAAACCGCCAATCACGTTTAACTTCCGTAAAACTAAGAGGGGTATATGCTAATGCCAGGAGCCTAGCTAATAAGATGGATGAGTTGGACATGTTAGTACATGAGGAGGACATAGACCTTGTGGGAATAACGGAGACTTGGTTCGACCCCTCACATGACTGGCTGGCCAATATCCATGGGTATTCGGTGTACCGGAAGGACAGGGTTGGTAAAAGAGGGGGAGGGGTATGTCTCTATGTCAAGAACAATATAAAGGTGCTAGAAAGGAGTGACATTACGGATGGGATGAGCATGGATTTAGAATCTGTGTGGGTTGAACTCGATAGGGAAGAAGATAAGGGAAAAGTAGTTGTGGGGGTTTGCTATAGGCCACCTAACCAAGGGGAGGAGGTAGAGCTGGAATTTTTAGCACTAATAGGTAAAGCGGCAAAACTAGGATCAGTCATCATATTGGGGGACTTCAATTATCCCGACATTGACTGGGAAGAGGGGACTGCACACTCGCATAAGGCCCGGCTATTCACGGAAACCTTACAGGATAACTACATGTCGCAGTTGGTGGATTCCCCTACTAGAGAGAATGCTATCCTGGATCTATTGATCACTAATGACCCAGACATAATCTCGGAGGTAGGAGTCCAGGACAACCTGGGCTCTAGCGATCACAGGATGATCACATTTAGTATAAATAACAATATAAAAAGGCAAGTGGGGAACATAAGAACCCTAAACTTCAGAAGGGCAGACTTTCCAAAATTGTACTCATTGATGGAAAGGGTAAACTGGGACCAAACCCTGGGATCACTGACCACAGAGGAAAAATGGGAATGCTTTAGAACAATATTAAGCAAAGGCATCTTGCAGTGCATTCCTATGGGGAATAAATTTAGAAGAGACAAAGCCAAACCTGGCTGGCTAAACCGTAGCGTTAAAAAACTTATTAGGGGAAAAAAATTGGCCTTCAAGAAATATAAATCAGAGGGCACCGTATCGGCCTTCCAGCAATACAAGGAGGAAAATAAGAAGTGTAAACACGAAATCAAGATGGCTAAAATCAACTTTGAGAGACAAATAGCGGAGGATAGTAAAAAAAACCCAAAGAAATTCTTTAAATATATCAACAGCAAAAAAACTAGGGCAGAGCATATTGCACACATAATTAGCGATGATGGGAGGATGGTTACAGAGGACACTGAAAAAGCAACCGTGCTGAATTCTTTTTTCTCGTCAGTCTTTACGCAGGAAAAGGAAGGGTACACTGACCATGACTGTATGGTTAGTAGTAATACACAGGACTTGCCACTATGGCTAACAGAGGGGGAAATCAGGGAAAGACTGGATAAACTTAACACAAACAAATCACCAGGCCCGGATGGCGTACATCCGAGAGTGCTCAAGGAACTCAGTATGGTTATATCTAGACCACTGTTCCTGATCTTTGCTGACAGTATTAGGACAGGAGATGTACCAGGGGATTGGAGGAAGGCTAACGTGATTCCGATATTCAAAAAGGGCCAGAGACATATCCCGGGAAATTATAGGCCTGTCAGTCTGACATCAATAATATGTAAACTTTTGGAGGGGATGATAAGGGACTATATCGTAGAGTATGCTAAAGTCATCAGTAGTAACCAGCACGGGTTTACAAATGGGCGATCTTGTCAAACCAATCTCTTAGCATTCTACGAGGAAGTGAGCTGTGAGCTAGATAGGGGGAGACCAGTGGATGTGGTGTACTTGGATTTCGCTAAGGCGTTTGATACAGTTCCCCACAAGCGCTTAATTTATAAAATAAGGTCTGCAGGTATCGACAGCAGGGTTTGCTCTTGGATACGGAATTGGCTAAAAGGCCGTGTCCAAAGGGTAGTAATAAACAGCGCATACTCAGACTGGTCTGAGGTAGTAAGCGGGGTGCCCCAGGGCTCAGTCCTGGGACCAACCTTGTTCAATTTATTCATAAACAGCATTGAGGACGGGATCAGTAGTTCGTTATCAGTTTTTGCAGATGACACAAAATTGGCCAGGGCAATAACTGCACAGCATGAAGCAGATATCCTACAGAATGACCTGGACAAAATTACGGAGTGGGCAACGACATGGCAAATGAGGTTTAATGTGGAGAAGTGTAAGGTTTTGCACTTGGGGACCAAAAACATAAAAACACAATACATGTTAGGAGGGGAACCCTTGGGGGAATCAAAAATGGAGAAGGATCTGGGAGTCTTAGTTGATGATAGATTAGGCAACAGCATGCAATGCCAAGCGGCAGCTTCCAAAGCCAACAGAATATTAGCATGCATAAAGAAAGGGATGTATTCCAGAGATAAGACTATAATCCTTCCACTTTATAAAACTCTGGTCCGACCGCATCTGGAGTATTCTGTCCAGTTCTGGTCCAGTCCTCAGGAGGGATGTGTTGGAGCTGGAGAAAGTCCAGAGAAGGGCAACTAAACTGATTAGGGGGTTGGAGGACCTTACCTATGAAGAGCGGCTGCAATCGCTCGATTTATTTTCCCTGGAGAAAAGACGTCTGAGAGGGGACATGATAGCAATTTATAAATATCTTAATGGGGATCTCAGCTTAGAAGAAAAGCTGTTCATTCGAAGGAATTGCATGAGGACTCGAGGACATACAATGCGATTAGAGGAGAAGCGTTTTAACCTCAGGCAACGTGGGGGGTTCTTTACTGTTAGGGCTACAAGATTGTGGAATTGTCTACCACAAGAGGTGGTTTCTGCGGGTAGTATGGTGACTTTCAAAAGACTCTTAGACTTACATCTCAAGGATCAGGAGATTGAGGGCTATGTTAGATGAGTACAGTCACACACACCTACACAGGTTGAACTGGATGGACTATTGTCTTTATTCAACCTCACCTACTATGTAACTATGTAACTATGTAACTACTGTCCACCAATATTGGGGAGTTTATTTTCGCAGTGAAAAGACCTGCTTGAATATGTCTCTCCCTCACCATCTGTTGGAGCAAGGCATCACTCTCTCACTGGTGTTTTCAGCAGCAAGGGTTCAACATCTTGCTGCCAAAGCTATCAAGGCAATGACACATAAAAAGCAAGTATGTGTCATCCCTGTATTCTCTAGCGATGCTGTCATTGGTAATTTCTCGGTAGCGACACAGAGCCCTAAACCATTCCATTGATATTATATAGTAGAGTCTGTAATATTCTTTTGCATTCAAACAAACATAACAAGCTATGTTCACCACAGAGCAGAATACCAGTGATTCTGTACACACCAATGCATGTTAGATCACAAAGTTACTATGTTTTTTTAATGTACCTGTTCACTGCCAATGTCAATCTCTTTGATTCTGACCATAATCCAGCAGCACTGGCTCTCTAGTGGTATCCCAATGTTTTCCACACGCTTCAACCAGTGACCACAGGAGACTGGGGGTTTGTTCCTTTCTTGCCCCCTTTCTCTCCCTCTCTCTATCTCCCCTTTTGGATCCCCATTGGGTGCTTGAAGGTAGGCATACCAAACTACATGTAAGTTGTTCCGGTACACACTAATATATATGACCAAATGCACCTTTCATATACAATACTTCTTTACTTTTGACAGATACCTTTCAATTATTTGGGTCCACATCGCACTTACCCCTTGTAGTTCCATGGAGCTAGAGGTGGTGGCTTTTTTTGGTATGGCCCTTGAGGTGACAGGCGACAGCAAAGACCATACCTTTGTGTTTTTAAATTATGCGGTTTCTCTTCGATTGTTGTGAAACCAAAGCAGGTCAGTGTAAACAGGCATAAGAAGTGTATTCAATGTAAATTGTATGTGCATCTAATTGCAGTATATTTTCTTTCTATATAACAGAAAAATTGTACTGTGTAACCATATACCCCTGAAGAAGAAAAATACATGATCTTTCGAAATGCATTGGGTTTATATCTCTGTTATCACAGTTTGGTTGACATCTCAGTTTATTTAAGGTTACGCTCTTTATAACTATATTGTATTTGACAACTGATATGCTAGATTAAGTCTTTCTATTGAACGATTGCATTGTGGGTCCCTATCTCTGTCATCACAGTTGATTTGAGGGCTCACAGCCCTGTTACCACTAGAGATGTATAGAACTGTTCACCGGTGAACAGTTCCCGGCGAACTTCGCATGTTCGCGTTGGCCGCTGCGGGCGAACATATGCGATGTTCGGTCCGCCTCCTATACATCATCATTGAGGCAAACTTTGACCCTGAACATCACAGTCAGCAGACACATTCCAGGCCAATCAGCATACCTCCCTCCCACACCCTCCCACCTCCTATAAATAAGCAAGGGCAGCATCCATTTTAGATCATTTCTGTGTTACTGAGAGCAGGGAAAGTGCTGGTGCTGCTGCTGTTGTTATAGCTAGGGACAGTTCCCGGTCTTGTTAGCCAGTGTTCTTGGTACACTCCTGCTGTAAGGACAGCACCCCAAAAAGCCCTTCCTAGGGCTGGTATTTGAGGTTTTTTTTGGATATATATATATATATATATATATATATATATATATATATATATATATATATATATATATATATATATATATATATATATATATATATATTGTCCCCAAAAGCCCTTTTGAGGGCTGGTATTTGTGTAATTTTTTTGTTCTGTGATATATATATATATATCTATTGTCCCCAAAAGCCCTTTTGAGGGCTGGTATTTGTGTATTTTTTTTTGTTCTGTGAGATATATATATATATATATATATATATATATATATATATATATATATATATATCTATTGTCCCCAAAAGCCCTTTTGAGGGCTGGTATTTGTGTAATTTTTTTTGTTCTGTGATATATATATATATATATATATATATATATATATATATATATATATATATATTGTCCCCAAAAGCCCCTTTGAGGGCTGGTATTTGAGTATTTTTTTAATATATATATATATATATATATATATATATATATATATATATGTAGCATGTCCAGAACCAGAAAAAAAAAATCATATAGGTGTAAAAGGGGTTCCCACCATCCCTGCTCTACTGAAAAATTATCTTTTTTTCTGGTTCTGGACATGCTACAGAGCTGAAGCTTCACAGGTACACTTTTTAGACCCCCTATACACTAAATCACACAAAAAAGTTCTTAAAAATTGTCATTTTTGATAGAGAGACAATTATTGGAAAAAAAAAAAACTTAACAAAAAAAACATTTCTTTGGATTTATTGTTTGGGGGGTCTAAAAAGTGTACCTGTGAAGTTTCAGCTCTGCAGCATGTCCAGAACCAGGAAAAAAAGATCATATAGGTGTAAAAGGGGTTCCCACCATCCCTGCTCTACTGAAAAATTATCTTTTTTTCTGGTTCTGGACATGCTACAGAGCTGAAACTTCACAGGTACACTTTTTAGACCCCCTATACACTAAATCACACAAAAAAGTTCTTAAAAATTGTCATTTTTGATAGAGAGACAATTATTGGAAAAAAAAAAAAACTTAACAAAAAAAACATTTCTTTGGATTTATTGTTTGGGGGGTCTAAAAAGTGTACCTGTGAAGTTTCAGCTCTGCAGCATGTCCAGAACCAGGAAAAAAAGATCATATAGGTGTAAAAGGGGTTCCCACCATCCCTGCTCTACTGAAAAATTATCTTTTTTTCTGGTTCTGGACATGCTACAGAGCTGAAACTTCACAGGTACACTTTTTAGACCCCCTATACACTAAATCACACAAAAAAGTTCTTAAAAATTGTCATTTTTGATAGAGAGACAATTATTGGAAAAAAAAAAAACTTAACAAAAAAAACATTTCTTTGGATTTATTGTTTGGGGGGTCTAAAAAGTGTACCTGTGAAGTTTCAGCTCTGCAGCATGTCCAGAACCAGGAAAAAAAGATCATATAGGTGTAAAAGGGGTTCCCACCATCCCTGCTCTACTGAAAAATTATCTTTTTTTCTGGTTCTGGACATGCTACAGAGCTGAAACTTCACAGGTACACTTTTTAGACCCCCTATACACTAAATCACACAAAAAAGTTCTTAAAAATTTTCATTTTTGATAGAGAGACAATTATTGGAAAACTTAAAAAAAAAACTTAAAAAAAAAAATTTCTTTGGATTTATTGTCTGGGGGGGTCTAAAAAGTGTACCTGTGAAGTTTCAGCTCTGTAGCATGTCCAGAACCAGAAAAAAAATAGAATTAGGGTTAGGGCTAGGGTTAGGGTTAGGGTTAGGGTCAGGGCTAAGGTTAGGGTTATTTTTAGTGCTTAGGGTTAGAGGGTTAGAGTTAGAGGGGTAGGGGTAGGGCTACTAACTCTAACCCTAAGTATCTCACCATAACCCTAACCCCTAACACTAAACCTAACCCTAACCCTCTAACCATAACCCTAACCCTCTAACCTTAACCCTAACCCTCTAAGCCTAGCCATAAAAATAACCCTAACCCTAAACCTAACCCTAGCCCTAACCCTAACCCTAAACCTAGCCCTAAGCCTAACCCTAGCCCTAACCCTAATTCATATTTTTTTTCTGGTTCCGGACATGCTACAGAGCTGAAACTTCACAGGTACACTTTTTAGACCCCCCAGATGCTAAATCCAAAGAATTTTTTTTTTAATTTTTCCAATAATTGGCTCTCTATCAAAAAATTAAAATTTTTAAGAACTTTTTTTTGTGTGATCCCTCTCCGGCATGCCACAGTCCAGGTGTTTGTCCCCTTGAAACAACTTTTCCATTACTATTGTGGCCAGAAAGAGTCCCTGTGGGTTTTAAAATTCGCGAACGGCGAATTTTAGGTTCGCGACATCACTAGTTACCACACTTGATTTGAGGTTATGCTCACACGACAATATTGTATTTGTCAACTGCTATGCTATGTTATGTAATTTTATTGAATTTATGAAATGTATTGTCATTTTTTTTGTATGTGTAAATTAAAATTTATACACTTTTTAACCACTTTGGAGCTACTTGTTGCCCTAAAAAATCCCATATTAGGGAGGGAGTCTTACATGTAGAAACTATTTGGCCTTGTACACAAGCTATGCACAATATGTAAGCGGCTACTGGGATACACAACACAAGTTATGTAATATTTTTCAAAGGAAGCAAAATGCCTCATACGATTCCCTTTGTCGACACACACCTATAACCTATAACTTCCACAATAGTTCAATTCAGGTAAACAGTCACCGAACAACTTATGTGAACGCAGCTTTAGGCAAACTGATTTCAAGATTGTATTTTTACGCAGACTTTGACATGTGCATTGCAAAGCATTTCCCTCTTGATCTATGTGCTTTTAAGATTTTGTGTCTTTTTGAACTGGCTATTAACCATAGAAAATTTATATCATTTCCAATAAATGTGTCTGGTCCTCAAGTTTTATGGCTAACATTGATTGGTAGATTTTTTTTTCACAGCACATGGATTTCTGCAAAGGCCCTATAAACACACTCTTGAAGCAGCAGCATTGCAGTACACCAACATGTCCATTTTGTATTTCAGAATTCCCTATCAGATTCAATATCTATAACATCTGTGCTTTGGTGTAGAATAATGCTGCCTCCCCACCCCCACCCCCCCCCCACAATAAATAAATAAATAAATCACCCCCACCAAAAGGCCCCCACATCCATTATTTTATATCATGATATTTGCCCTCACAAACATGCCCTGCACTAAACACAGAAGTGTGAACCTAGGTTAAGGGTCAGTTCATACCAGTATTACATGGGAACACACACTTTCCCGCGGGGAGCATTTTGACAGTCTGTTACTTTTTGAAAACAAATTAAATGAACAGACTGCGGAAAAAGTAGTTTTTGCACCAAAACCGCAAAGTACTGTAGTACCATGCGATTTTGTGCCTGAAAACACACTGAATTTGCTATCTGCCTTTGGGGAGGCATTAACAATACATTCACACCCACATGCAGCAGATCACAAGGGTAGTGTATTCACCTGCTACATGGGAAATGCACACACAGTGCACCTTACCTGCAACAACCATGTGCTGGTATGAACCGGCACTCAATCAACCAGGTATAATAGGGAGCCCCCCTACACCCCCCACACGTGACATGAGCATGACATTTATATTCGATTGTGGTGAACTACAGTGGTTGGCCTCAAATCAGGCAGTGGGGCTTGTGAATAAAAGCCATTCTTGATGTGTGCCATGGTTTCAATGCACAGGTACACACCTAGACCTGCCCTGCTGCCTGATCTAAGCCGAGCTCAGAAGTATACAATTTAGCTGCCTCCAAATGGCAACAAGTGGATTTTTCTCCTCTATGCAAATGGTTGGCAACACAGCCGCTGATTGAGCAGCTTTTTACCACAGTATACACACACACACATTCAGTATACATACTTCTCAAAGGTTTTTTTGTAACTAAGTGGACTACAGAATATTGTACCATTAATGGGTAGTGGGAAAGAAGAATAAGTTATTGAAAAGAAAACATTTGCTTTCTAGTCTTAGTCAGCTAAAGCATTCTGCAAATAATATTTCTAGGTTATGAAATGCAGCGCAGGGAAATTTTTCTACATATTTGTATATTCATTGAAACTGAAAATTGAAATATCTGGCACCAGGATACACACCAATATTGAAACGTCATATAAATGCATATTTCCTATAGCAAGTGCCTTTAAGTGCAGTATTACAGTTTTAGGCTCCATTCACATATGGGCATTCTAGAATCACTGATATAATCAGGCAATTCTTTCTGTGATTCTGTAACATAGTAAAATCACAGCAAGTTGTGCAAAGCACATTTGGGTGCCATTGTTGTTAATGGCATCCCAAATGTGCAAAAGAAATGGGAATTTTGTCACTTGAACTCTCAAAAACTTGCTTTCCAAAAGTGCCAAAGTTGGCTCCAAAAAAAAGGTACAAGAGCTACTTTGACATGTTTTTGGAGCAGAGAGCAGCCCATTCAAATTAATAGTACTACTCCAAAAATGCAGCAAAAAAAAACAAAAACACGCATTTGAAATGAGCTAAAACCACAATGCTCTGCCATCGCTAAATGTGAACGAGGCCTTAGCTTACTCTGCCTAAGAAGGTAAGAAACGTTCACTCCACCATGTTGCCTTGCTTTCTCTTGCAAATTACACATTAATGTTTGCAGCATGACAATTCTCTATGCACATTATTAGGTTACTGTGACTAACAAAAGAAAAGGAAGGAAGACCATATAGTCTCCATCTACTCAATATCTTTTTCTTTCTTTGTTTTCTTGCACTTTTCTGCTTCCTTTTTTTTCTGTTGTTTTTATGATTGCTTAGATCTCTACTTTACTATAATATATTGTCTCGCAATCACATATTTATTTTTTTACTCATCAACCAATATACACTTTATTTCTAATATTAGTAATTCGATTACATATTCGATTAGATTTGTAATTTTAATATTTATATTTTTTGCATATTAATTATTCCCTTTATGTAAATTGCACATTATGATTGTGATTATTGTGATTTTTTTCTTTATATTACCTGAGTATGTCACTTTTTACAGGATAATTACAATATATAAAGTGGAATTCCAGGCTAATGTTATCTACTCTTAAATCTGTTTCCACCCCTTCTAACTCCTATTCTAATTACCCTATAGAAGGAATATGCTTATGCTTACCTATTCCCATGGTGCTTGATCCGGTCATGTGATCTCCCCAGTGGTTGGCTTAAAGGGAGAACATCAACAATGGATGAAATGCCTAGGCTTACTATGAGGCATCTGTTGTCATTATCCCTCCTCTCCCCTGAAGCCACTGCTCAGAGCCAATCACTTGACCAGACTGGGGTGCCCTGAGAGTAATTAAGTATACACATTTCCTTCTACAGGGTACTTAGACTGGCAGTTAGAAGGGGGAATGGTGTGTGGGGGGGGGGGGGGGGGGGTCAGAACAGATTTATTATTAGATAGTTATAGTCCAATTCCACTTTAAGACCCAGGCCTTCTAGCTTGAAATGAGCAATGCTTTCCTCACAAGAGTGGCCAGTGTATTAATATTTTGCTGCTTACTCATTTCAAAACATACTCTATAAGGGTATTGTGTAAAAATGTAATTAAAATGTGTTTAAATATATGTATATTGTGACTGCTGCAATGCTTAATTGTCGAAGATATGGTCCACTTGACTTTTTCATGACTAGAGCTATCTGATTTTCAGGTCTGTATCAGATAGTAAATAACTACATGAAACCCAGTCTGAATTTTGAGATATGTTTTGGTGACAGGACTTGCTGCTATCAGCAACATAATTATATAACTACAATCTGTTTTCAATCATAGGTTTATTTAGAAAATTTGTTTTTTTATTCTGAGGTTTGAGTAATCTACAGAAACTCTTCAGGATTCAACTGGTATTACACAGTATTAATATTTCTAGATCTATGACTATTACATACTAACCATCTTATCATTTATCTCTGAATAATTAATCACTAAAAAAACAACCAATTGTTAAAGGAACTGCACTTTTATTGGCAATGTGCAAACATAATGTTTATTAGCATTGTAAAAAAATAAAAACATTTTAAAACTACCACTTCACAGCACCCACACTGCATGAACCAATAGGTGATCTCATATATCATCAACATTAAAGAATACATTCTATATACAGTTTTTGTATCAAAGAGAACCTCACATTTGTGGAGTGACACATACACTATATTACCAAAAGCATTGTGATGCCTACCTTTACATGCACATGAACTTTTATTGCATTCCAGTCTTAGTCCGTAGGGTTCAATATTGAGTTGGCCCACCCTTTGCAGCTATAACAGCTTCAATTATTCTGGGACGGCTGTCCACAAGGTTTAGGAGCGTGTCTATGGGAATGTTTGACTATTCTTCCAGAAGCGCATTGCTGAGCTCAGGCACTGATGTGGATGAGAAGCCATGCCTTGCAGTCTCCACCCTAATTCATCCCAAAGGTGTTCTATTGGGTTAAGGTCAAGACTCCACCCCAAACTTTCTCATCCATGTCTTTATGTATGGACCTTGCTTTGGGCACTGGTCCAAATAATTTGGTGGAGGGGTGATTATGGTGTGGGGTTGTTTTTCAGGGATTGGACTTGGCCCCTTAACTCCAGTGAAGGGAACTCTCAAGACATCAGCATACCAAGACATTTTGGACAATTTAATGCTCCCAACTTAGCGGGAACAGTTTTGGGATGGCCTATTCCTGTTCCAACATGACTGCGCACCAGTGCCCAAACATGGCCCATAAAGACATGGATGAGTAAGTTTGGGGTGGAGGAACTTGACTGGCCTGCACAGAGTCCTGACCTCAACTCGATAGAACAACTTTGGGATGAATTAGAGCAGAGAGGGAGAGACAGGCCTTCTCATACACATCAGTGCCAGAGCTCACCAATGCCCTTTTGGAAGAATGGTCAAACATTCCCAAAGATACCCTCCTAAACCTTGTGGATAGCCTTTCAAGAAGAGTTGAAGCTGTTATAGCTGCAAAGGGTGGGCCAACTCAATATTGAACCCTACAGAATAAGACTGGAATGCCATTTCATGTGCGTGTAAAGGCAGGTGTCCCAATACTTTTGGTAATATAGTGTACATATAGCTCAAATCATAATTGTCTATACCTCAAATGACTAAAATCTCAATGCTTAATGATCTTTTTAAAATACAAGCTTTATATGCACTCACAAATTAACAAAATTTAAGTAATTCCATCCACTGTGATTTCTTGAAATGAACACACACCTTATAGCCAGTCTTTTTAAATCCCATAAATTAGTCTCCCATATTCAGTGTCATCAACAGGGAATAGGAAGTGATGGTAATAAGGCAATTTTCATCTACACATCGGTTTTCCCTGCAAATGAAATCTGTGTCCAGCACACTGTATAAAAAAAAGTGTGTCCACAGTGTAGTAAAAAGCAATAATGATCTCCCAGCATGGCCACATTTCTTTTCAAACATTAAGATGTTCCATCATACCACAGCATGGTGTCACAAGTAAAGTAGATTGTATACATCAATATATGGAAATCTGTGTGCATATAAAAATGCAGTTTCTTATTGAGCAAATGCTATTTAATTTGTATTTTTTTAGAAGTTAACAGTATATTAAAACTAGGGATAGGCAAACTTTCCCAGGTTTGGTTCACTGTACCTTTTTTACAAATCTTGCTCAAATTCGAAGTCTGAGAACATTGCTGCAAACTCCATTGATGTCTATATTTTGGCCATTTTGTAGGACTAATAAATAAACAAAAAGCATGGAAAGCTGGGTCCTGCCATGACAGATATATACCAATGCAAAAAAAGAAAAGAAAACAAGTACATCACAAAGAAAGGCATCAATCAAAATGATTTTAAATTACAATCTTTGGGCATGCCTTAAAACTGTGTGATGTCATGAAACAGCAATATTTTTTTGGACAACCTAAAAGATTGAGTACTCTGGTATCACATATTTGGCTGTAGAATTATATTTTTTTATTGTACAATGAGCTTGGCTTACCAATCTAATTGTATTCATTTCAGATTAAAAAAATAAAAACTTTTTACAGGTAGTTTTACTAGTGGCACAAGCTTATGTTGTCAGGTGATACAAAGAAAGCTTCTACTGGCAGAAGTAGCAGCCACTACACATCTAAGGCTCCATGTACACGGGACGTTGTAAATGGCCGTTTAGGAGCAGTTGGGCGTTTTTTTTAGAAGCCCCTGAACCCATCTACATTTTATCTTATCTGCCCATGTACAAAGGGTAGTTTACAGTCATTTGCAGGCAGTTGAGTTCAGGGACGTTTTTTGGAACGCAATTATTTGTGTTCGAACGTGTGTTTCCTGGCGTTTGAAACGCAGAAACGCGGCCGAACATGACCAAACATGACCGAACGTGATGAACATACGTTCAGCCACCTTATACGTTTTTTCTGCCTCCATTCAAAATCAATGGTTCCCTCAGGATGATCCGACTTGCGGCGCAACTTGCGCTGTGAGAATCTTAAGGGGAAACTCCACGCCAAAAATGGGAAAAAACGGCGTGGGGGTCCACCCAGGTTCCAAACCAGGCCCTTCGGGTCCGGTATGGAATTTGAGGGTAGCCCCACACCAAAAAAACGGCGTGGGGTCCCCCCCAAAATCCATACCAGACCCTTATCCGAGCATGCAGCCCGATAGGGCAGGAAGGGGGAGAGTACGAGCAAGCGCCCCCCCCCCTGGACCATACCAGGCCACATGCCCTCAACATGGGGAGGTGTTGGTGCTTTGGGGCAGGGGGAACTCTGCACCCCCCACCTCAAAGCACCTTGCCCCCATGTTGATGAGGACAAGGGCCTCATCCCCACAACCCTGTCCGGTGGTTGTGGGGGTCTGCGGGCAGGGGGCTCATTGGAATCTGGAAGCCCCCTTTAACAAGGGGGCCCCCCAGATCCCGGACCCCCTCCCTATGTGAATGGGTATGGGGGTACACTGTACCCCTACCCAATCACCCCATAAAAGGCAGTGTATGTAAATAACGACAGGAGACAGGAGAAAGTTTATTAAAAATCTTCATCCGGTCTTCTCCTGCTCTGGTCTTCTCCTTCTCCGGTCTTCTGGTCTTCTGGTCTTTTGCTGTCTGCTCTTCTGCTGTCCAATCTTCTGCTCTTTTGCCTCCTCTGGTCTTCTTCTTCCTCCGGTCCTCCTCCGACGATGTCTCCGGTGATTAAGCCGGTCTCCGGTCTCTGCAGCTTGTTATATAGCCATTGTGGGTGTGACCTCCTGGTGATGTCACCGGGAGGCCACGCCCCCTTATGTCACAGATGACATCATAGGGAACCATTGATTTTGAATGGAGGCAGACAAAACGCTGCTAAAAGCAACGTGGCCAAACGTGCAATAACGCTAATGGAAAAAGCTACTGAAAGCACATTTAACAGCTGCTTTTTCCCAGCGTCAGAACTTGCTTTGCAGCACATTTTTTCTAACGTCCCTTGTACATGGAGCCTTAAGTGCATAGAAAAGTATGTGTTTTGATACATATACAGTTGCTAATGCAGGTATAGCATGGTGAAAATTGGCCAGTGTCACAACAGTTTGATGGTATAGTCTGTAAGATTTTCTTTCGCAACACCACACTGCATCATGCCTCCCATTTAAAAGCAGCCTGTCATTGTAGTATTTTTTAGGGTGTTAATGGAATGCTTCACTTTTATCTACAATATGGTACACATGTGAAAGTATATTTGAATATGGTGAATGTGCAGTGCTTTGGTACATACTAGTTATCACACAAAAATGCAGCAAATGTTTGGCAACAAGTGTATGCGGCACATCCGAAACTTCAAAAGTCCTAAAAACACAAACTAAAAATACTACCCCCCAAAAAAATGTAAAAATAAAAGACTAACAATAAAACAAATGATATAGCATTTTTGACCCTAGCAGAATACTAATATTTTAAAGAAAGAGAAAATAATCCCAATAAATTACAAAATAAACGTAAAAGCTGCAAATGGGGAAGGGGTGGAGGGGTGGGGGATAGGGTCAGCCAGAATGCAACTATACAAACAACAATTACTTTTTTCTGATACAGAAAAAGTTTGTAGCTCACCATTCCAACCCATTGTATATTGGAACAGCAAGCAAAGTTCTCATTATTTCTGGCAATTAACCTACAATGTTTTTTTGTTTTTTTTAAACTGAAGTTTTTTCAATTTTTTAGATGGTACAGCTGAAAATTACTTTTGTCATATAGAAGACCAAACAGTATACAAGTATATATTAGGGAAATACATGGTTGGCTTACAACAAGATATTGGCTTACAAGAAGATATGAACAGTTTCAAACTTAGGAGATATAGCAATCATTTTGCTAACAATAACCTGCAAAGTTTTTGACCAAGAGTTTCCAATATATGAGCCCATCAAAACCCAGGAATTCATCACAAATTCATGGTAGCAGCGAACCCGAATATCAACCCTAATTGGCCTGTAGTAATCCATTGTAATCTTGCCTCCAAAGCACTCACCAAACATATTTAGGTACAAATATAAATCTAAATGTGTATAATCCATGCTTTGGATAATCAAAAACGTGTTATGAAGTTTCTAAGTGTGCATAGAGCTGCTGCCCCCATTTAGACTGCTGCCAAGGTAGTGCCTCTTGTAAAAGCTATGTAAAAATTGGGTTTTGCTCTGTGTGCAATGTACAACTAGTATATCTGTTCAATTTATCATTAAACTAAGAAAGCAATAAACCAAAAAATATATAGAAAATATTGTGCAAAAAATTCAAAAAATTACAATTATTAATAAAGTGCATGTGCTAAGTAAAGGTGCCCAAGTGATGTGAATATCCGATTTCACTAGACAATTTATACATAAACTGTAGGCTAATACTAGGTGAGTGAACAGTCCATAAATCTTATGCAGCATCTCATTAGTTTGTCCAAACTCTCCAGGTCTCCTTGCTGGTCCTTATGGTGGTATCAGTAAAAGGAGCAATATTTCATGATATTACAGCCAGTGGGTTGTGCAACTGCATACAGTGTGCCCGGTGTCTCCACTCGTGCCCCCCTCCTGCTATTTTATTCACCAGATGTCTCTCCCCTTGCAACAGGGCTATTCAGCCTTCACACCTACACCCGGTTGTATGCCTCTGGCAAACTCTCCTTCCAACCCCCAGCAGTATCAGTAATAGAAATAGCAAAAATAGACCCCATAGTGAAAATCAGTACGAATGATTTTATTAAGAATTAGTAGTGCACTTACATTAGATCAAAATCAGTCTGCTCGTGTCAAACCAGGAAGTCTGGAATGCGATGCGCTCCACGGACTCTCCCTACGCGATTCGTCACACAGTTACATCTACTTTATAACATGCATTTCAGATTTTCACGCATTTTCACTGAAACTTCCTGTATATCTAGTGTGTAAAGTCAGCCATAGATGAATCAAAATTTGGCTGGTTCAGCAGGGTTTTGATCCATCTCTTGATCAACTTCTGTACAACCTATATAGCGGGCAACACTAATCATTGTATTCTGATGGCAGGGAATGCTCTTCATTTTCAGAATACAATGGCTCCATGGGGGGGATTCCCCCATCAACACCAAATGTGTAGATTGAGAAATCATTTTTTTTTTTCATTTAACCTACTAGTGCATCATCTATGGCCTGCCTAATTAAAAGAAGAAAGTAAATATTAACAAAGATAAAGGTGAAGTCTGTCCAGAGAAGCCCCATACAAACAAAACCCTACCCCTTTCTTGCTAATCCCCCCATTAATTAAAAAAAAATGTAAGCCTAATGTCCTAAATATTTATCTAAATATGTGGTCACATGATGATACTTAGGCAGGCCATAGGTTGCAGGAAATAAAGTCTCATAATTCTCCCATCACCACAGACAGTGTTTACCGGGTAATCAGCAAATGTCTTCTCACGACAAGGGGTGGGCGGGGGAAGCTGTCCCCGCAGGGAAAAGACAGTGATTATTACTAGTGGCTATAGCAGCCGCTAGCGATAATTGCAATAGAATCCAGCAGGCTGGTTGTACCCAACGTTGATTGATCTATCAACTTAGTACATTCATCCTGCCCATTAATGGTTTGAATCTTGGCCAGTTCCTGCTGAACCGGCTGAGATTAGAACCATGTATGGCCAGTCTTAGTCTTCCCAGGACTTCAAATTTTACTCAGAGACTTTAAAGGAATGTTGGGCATTACCATGCCCTGTGGAGCACTGCAATGCATGTACATTAAAGGTGTATTTGTTTAGTAAGTTAGGATGCCCTTTAAAAACAATAGCAGCAAAATGCACTGCATTGGTGCATTTGTTGCCACGTGTTGACATGTGTTACTACAACATATAGGTGTGGAGATGGTTTTAAAGTATTGGTTGATTTTTTTTCATTCAAAGGCTAGTAGAATTTTCCAGACAAAAAGTTTCAAAGATTTTGAAAATAAATAAGAATAGGGCTATCGAAATGCATTGCCCTACATATTATGTCAACAAATGACATCAATGATATGCAACAAGCATTGAAACATTGGGATTGATCTCATAAAGGAAATGTTCCCTTAGCTTAATGAATGCGGTAAAAATTTGCAGTATACCCAATTACATGCAAGGACAACAACTGTGTTTTGCTTGCACAATAATAGATGATGAAAGGTAGCAGAGATTCACCTTTTTAACTAAGGTAAGATTCCCCTGCAATGTAAACAGTTAATTTGCCCTAAGTAAATCAATCCCACTAGGTTTGTTCTCCTTTACCTAGTTACTGATGGTAGAATTTATTTCTTCAATTGAATCTTAACAATGTATGCAAGCTATTATGGTGAGATCTGAGTCTTCGCAAGCACCACATGTTGCTGGGTCTAATGATGCGAATATGGCAAAGAGAAAATATCCTACTATTATGACAAACAAAAATGTGGCCAACCTGTAACACTATCTGATGGAATCCATAGGGAATGTTTTATGAACTAATAGAGGACAATCTGCAGATTACCTAAAGAGAAGTATTTGACAGAACACAACAGATATATAAAAAGCACAATTATTTCCAAGATTGCTATTCTTTATAACGGATTTGTGTGAGATGGGTTTATAGCTGAGATGAAAGCTGAGAAAATCAAACATTTCCAGCAATCATGCTATTAAAGAAGGATCTGAGAAACTAAATCCCACCACCCTACAGCTTTCACCATACTATCAGGACCAGGTACATGCGGTGAGGTCAGTGGCTGGTGTGGCGCTGGCTAGTATTAGAGCTAGATACAACCCCCACTTTATTTAGTGAATAAACCCCCACATCACCATTTAGTAAATAAACCCCCACAGCATGGAGAGATGAAAAGAAAAATGTCATCTCCAGCCAAGTGGCTTACGCTTAAAAACCCGCACGTCAGGCAGTCAATCAGATTCCCCCAGTCAAATAAGAATCTGGTTAAAGGAATCTATTGGACAGCAAATTTTTATTTTTTATTTCTGCATTCTGTAACGACCAGTGAAATCTCAGCATTTACAGGGCTAAGTACAGGGTTGTTACAGAATGTTGAAATAAAAAATAAAAATGGCACTGTGCTCTATATAGCTACCAACAGCCCTGATTTTATTAAAACAAGTCCTTATGTTGGGTATATTAGTAAACTATGAGAAGTAATGAAAGTGCCATATATAATCTATATAATAAAAAAATAGAACCAGAACCATTCTCTGATTATATAGATTATATACTGTATAACACCTTCATTAGCTTTCATAGTTTACTAATTTAACCAATTTTACTAATTTTTAGCATATGTAAACGGTGTTCAAACCCCACATGTGAGGTATCGCCATGAACGTTAGAGTGAGAGCAATAATTTTTGTAATAGACTTCCTCTGTAACTCTAAACATGTAGCCTGTAAAAAATGTTAAAAAAGTCGCCCATGGAGATTTTAAAGTGCTGAAGTTTGGTGCCATTCCACAAGTGTCTGCAATTTTAAAACGTGACATGTTAGGCATCATCTTTTATATACTTATACAAAAAAAAAACAGGCTAACTTTAGTGTTTTTTTTTTTTTTTTTTTTTTTTTTTTTATTATTCAGGAAACAGATTTTTTTTTTTTTTAATGCATTTAAAAAATTGCTGTATAAATACCCTGTGACATAAAAAGTTGCAATGATCACCATTTTATTCCCTAGGGTATCTACTAAAAAAAAATATATATATATATATATATATATATATATATATAATATTTCGGAGTTCTGAGTAATTTTCTAGCAAAAAATTATGATTTTTACATGTAGGAGAGAAGTATCAGAATTGACCAGGGTGGCAAGCGGTTATTTACCATAAGTAAGTAATATACAAATAATTATTATATATTATTTTTAAGGTAATTTACTATATTTTAAAAAAACTGTACTCAAACAGGTGGCTTAATGGATAAATTACTGAAGTTTGAAGTTATAACTTTAAACCAGAAATTTCACATTAAATAGATAAATAATAAATTATTATATTATAATATATAGCATAATAATATATTATTTTTATGTAGTTATATTATTACCTTTTCAGCAGCAGCAGATTCTCCCTCTTACTTGTGTGAGAAAAAACATGGGATTATTGGTAAACCTTATACCCATAAACCCATGTTTCTCCTTGTAGTTAAGAGGGCTGGGATGGAAGGGAGCATGCGTCTTTTAGACACCTGCCCCCTTCTACGACATTGCAGTGAGAGGACAGCCTCCACTGCAGCATTTTAAGGCCTCTTGCACATGAAACTCCTGTTTGAGCATCTACTTTTTAATCCATTTTTTTTTTTGTTATGTATTTGTGCGTATTTTCGTGCATATGCATTCACGCAATTTTGCGCACATGCACATATTTCCGCGTAAATGCACAGAAATGTATTCTCACATTCTTGTTCTGCACATTATGTAAATGGCCATTTGTGTACATTTGTGCGCAAATGCACATATTTGCGCACATTTGCGCACATGAGGCGTAAATTACTGACCAAAAATGCTGATTTTTCTATTTTTTTTTACTGAAGAATGCACGGCGCTTGTTTACGTACCTGTGTGCATAGGCATTTTACAATTAATGGGCTGTATTTTAGCTATACTGAGCATTTTTTTAAGCTGCAGTGTGCAAGAAACAGGACAGCTTGGACCATTGGTGATTTCCCATTGGTCCAAGGCTCCAACCAAGCTGTCCATTGAGCTCGGTGCCTTTGACAAGAATTCAGAGGCACTGTGAGCTCATCCTCTCAGTCTGCTGCAAACAGATTCTGACAGGCTGCGCAAGGAGCCCCTTACCTCCGTAACTATAGATGCTAGGAACCCCAAATTTTGACCAGTGGTGGTGTAGGACTTCAGGTACCCCCAAATGTGGGGTTTCTGAGACCCTAGGTCACCGAGCTACAATCTTTAAAGCTCAATCTTTTTTTTATGTTAATGGAAGGTGAGGCTCTGCCTCCCCTTCCTCCCCTGACTGCAAGTCCCTGGTCAGGACTTGGCAAGTTGTAAGGACTTCATGGACATCACTACCTATCCAATAATGAAGCTGAGAAATTTGTCAAGACATTGTTAGAATGTGGACTTCTACAATAGGTGGCTAAAACATGTTTATTATAGGTAGGGTGTACAGCATACAATTATCTGGTGACTATGTAGAAAAAAATATTATACATATTTCTAAGAAATATTTCTGTGTTTAACTTATTAAAATATTCCCACTAAGTCGTAAGTAATAGACATGGAGGCATTACTTTTCCATCAACTAATATTGTATGCTTTACACATTACCTCTACAGCTAGCAAACTTTATCGACCACCTAATATTTGATACTGAATTTTCTTAGAGGAAGATTATTTTACATGAAATTCAAGCCAGGATGATAATTATTAAGCTCACAGAACTCTACTGGAATATTTTATTTACTGGCTTAAATTGAGAAAAAGAGCCAAAGACAAGGCTCATTAACTGTTACTACTGATATTTTAACATTTCCCATTGAGATAAACGCTATATGCATTTAAAATATATACATACTGTATATATGAATATATATGCACATTTGCATAAAGTCAAGGATGACCGCTAAGCAGACAAAACACAAAATAATGCAGCTTTTTTTTCATTATCACATCATTTTTGTAAGCAGTGTAAACACCTGCAATTGACTTAGTATCAGCTCCTTGCAATCCCCTGTACAAAAGAGCTCGGACAGGAAGAGGGAGTAGCTGGACAAGGTGTGCTGCAGTTCCCACGTTCTAAGAAGAAACTTGCTGATTGGAAAGTGCAGAGTGACAGAGAGCTCAATAGGGTACTATTTTTCCATTCACTGTTAAAATGCATCTAAACCCAAAAGCAAAAATGTATTATATGCAGTTTACCAAACCTTAAATGCTGTGGCTTCATCGTTTTTTGTTTTTGTTTTAGATTTTTACTGGCTGAGCTGAAGACAGCATAAGAGGCTACTGCCATCAGAGAAGGTAAGTGCAGAACTTCAGGGGAACAGGAAAAGCATAACATGGTTTTATTGCATAAAATATAAGATCCTACTGCATATACACATTCCACATATGCTGTAATCTATCATGCTACACCTTTAGGCCCCTTTCACATGGGGCGGATCCGCTCGGTGTACTCCACTAGCTTAGGGGGGATCACTCTGTTGATCCCCACTGAGCAGGCCGATGACAGGTCTGTTTCTGCTCACTGTGCATTGAGGGGCCTGTCAGAGTCCTACTCTCCTCTATGAGGAGATTGGATGAAAATGGACAGCCTGTCCATTTTTATCCGATCCCATCCGATCTGACCCGCTGGACAGATGGTGAATGAATCGCCATGCATATGTTTTCAGTGGATCTTGTTGGATCAGATGCCAGGCGGGTGTCAGTGGACACATGTCCACTGACATCCACCTCCCCACAGAGGAGAATCAGTTTTTCAGGCGGACCTGATCGGTTCGATCCTGTGAAAGGGACCTTTTTGAGCAAAAATGTAAAGGAATAAATATTGAACTCTTTTGCTGATGGATCTATATATTACATTTTTTGTGTTAAAGTCTGCAAAGTACTTAACCAATTAAGCCCCGGAGGATTTGGCTGCTCAAAGACCAGGGCCTATTTTGCGATTCGGCACTGCGTGACTTTAAAGGACAATTGTGCGGTCGTGCAACGCTGTACCCAAATGAAATTGACGTCCTTTGTTTCCCACAAACAGGGCTTTCTTTTGGTGGTATTTGATCACCTGTGCAATTTTATTTTTTGCCCTATAAACAAAAAAGAGCGTCTTTTTTGAAAAAATAACAATATTTTTTACATTTTTTTATATGAAATTCCCCCCCAAAAAATGTAAAAATCTAAGTTTTTTAACATTTTAGGCCAATTTGTTTTCTGCCTCATATTTTTGGTAAAAAAAATCACAATAAGCATATTTTGATTGGTTTGTGCAAAAGTTATTGAATTTACTAAGGGAAAGATTTATGTCATTTTTATTGTTTTTTTTTTAACTAGCAATAGCTGCGATCTGCGATTTTTTTTGCGGGACTGCGACATTGTGGCGGACAGATCGGACCCTTAACTGACATTTTTGACACTTTTGGGGGTACCAGTGACATTGCTACAGTAATCAGTGCTATACATATGCACTGTTACTTTAAAAATGACACTGCCAGGGAAGGTGTTAACTTTATTAGAGATCCAGGGGTTAAGTGTGTCCCTAGGGGCGTGCTTCTAACTGTCAAGGGGCGTGGCTTTTGATGTAACCACAGAGACATACGATCCTACATAGCAGGATCGTATAGTCTCTGCTGTTACACCAGGGAGAATGACAGGCATCTTTGTTTACATTAGTCGCCTGCCTTTCTCCCTCTCCAGGGGGAGATCGCGAGTGGCCGGCGGACATCGGATCCGCCGGTCACTCACGATCACCCCCTACAGGCTCCTGGGCACTTTTCCCAGGAGGGGGCTGACTGCCACAGTAAATGTACGTGCGGCGGTCAGCAAGCGGTTAAAACCACTAAAATGATATACTTCCTCAAAGCAAAGAACCCATAGATTAACCTTTTCACTGCCACAAATATATCTCCTACATTGGAAGTAGCAGTTAGTTTAACACACACAATGCATGTAAATCTGACCATCTGATTGTCTGCTGTCAGGTGGAAGAAATTGGGCAGCTGTTCAGTCACAAGATCGCTTCCCCAGGCCCTTAATAAGGCTCCCCCAGTGCAACCTCTCTCCTTGTTGTATTAAGATCTTATGTCTTCTAATTTTGGAACTATCTCTATTTTATTCTGCATGAGAAAATATATCCTGTGTGTGAGGGTTTTACCTAAGCTTCAAGTCTGAAATAACTTTTTAACCACTTGCTGACCACCAGCAATACATACTGTGTGCTGCAGCAGGTCGGCTCTGTCCCACGAAACAACGTAACTTCACTGGACAGCGAGTGGGAACCTCAGACCGCTATGTCAGCAATGAACACAGGACTCCTGTGTTCCTCCTATTTAGGAACACAGGTTCCTGTGTTCATTCCATAAGCCCATCCCCCACACAGTTAGAAAGCACCCCCTAGGGACGCATTTAACCATTTGATCGCTCCTGGTGTTAACCCCTTTATTGCCAGTGTAATTAGTACAGCAACAGTGTGTATTTTTAGCACACCCAAAAGTCCCCCCAAAAGTGTAAAAAATGTCAGTTAGGTGTCCGATCTGTCCGCCGCAATGTTGCAGTCCCGCTAAAAATCGCTGATCGCCGCCATTACTAGTAAAAAAAATCTATAAAAATTACATAAATTTGTCCCTTAGTATGTAGATGCGATAACTTTTGCGAAACCAATCAATATACTCTTATTGGGATTTTTTTTCCAAAATGATGTAGCAGAATACATATTGTCCTAAAATGATGAAAACATTTGATTTGATTTTATTGGGAATGGTATATAGCAGAAAGTGATTTTTTTTTTTTTTCAGAATTGTCACACTTTTTTGTTTCTAGCGCAAAAAATAAAGATCGTAGAGGTGATCAAATACCACCAAAAGAAAGCTCTATTTGTGGGAAAAAGAGGACATCAATTTGGGTAAAGTGTCACCCGACCGCGCAATTGTCAGTAAAAATAGCGCAGTGCCGAATCGCAAAAAAAGTACTCACCTCAATAATGTGCAGACCTATAAGGAAGGTTTTTAGAGCATCTCTTATTTTCCCTTGAAAATAGGTAAAGTCATTAATGAGGTTAGAGTGTGAATGAGGGGTGATCATAGTCAGCCATTTTCTAATATCCCCAAGCTATTTCCCACTTAGTTTGAATTGTAACCCTTACAGGAGAGAGATACAAGATGCCCATCACCTCCATAGTTACAGAGCAGATGTACGGAATAATATCTGATGTACCCAAAGCCATATCACTTCTCAAAAATGATTGACTATCATGCACAGCTGCACCAAATTCTAAGGGCATCGGCTTTAGTAAATCTCCCATCATACATTCACTATTGGTAGGATACATAATATGCCAAACATTCACTAAACCCAGCTCTTCACATATTTACACATATTTTCCCAAAAAAGATTATAAAATTAAGCAGGGGTGTATGAAATAGGGCATCAAAACATTATGCTAGGAGTTTGATATTTTTGGTGGTGAAGAGAGCAGACAAATTTATAGTAGCTAGGACATTTTCCATGGCATAAAGAATACAATGCATAAAAGGGTATTTTCCCTGACTTTTCTGCTTCAAACGGGTTCAGGTAGACAGAGTATTGCAGTTGATCAAAATGCTGACGGCTATGAAACAAAAGGAGTGATACAATTGAACCGTGTAAAAATGTAGAAGTTTCACCAGTAAACAAATCAAGGCTGGCTTGTAAAAAGCTAAATAGTCAATAGTCAAACACAACTCTCTCTTGATGGCATCATTCAAACCCCTGACATTCCAAAAGAAATGTTTTTAAATTGTGTGTAGCCACTGAAGCAGTTAGAAGCACTGAATGAGAAAGGCAGCAGTCCAGTGAAGACTATTGCAAAGATAATGGACTGGGCAGAGATAATGTTCCTAATCCCTGTGAGGGCACAATTCCAAAATGTCAAAGGGTGTAATAGAAGATAACACAAAGATATAAGTCCAAAGGGAACTGCAAAACAAGTTGGGAAACAAACACGCAGAAGAAACACAGGGGGATACTGTATGTTTGTCTTTCTATATACATGAGCAGCATAACAGTAGATGTCCAAGGTCTGTTGTAATAGGAAATGTATTTAACAGGAATTGCAATTCAGGAGAGGAAATTCAAAAAGAAATCATTCAAAATATTCTGTGTCCAGCCACAGTGAGGAAATAGCACTCCCTAAAAATATGCAATTGCAGGTAACAGAACATACATCTCTTGGAATACAATATCTCAAGCTGGCAGAGCAAAATAATGGTCCCGATGCAGACTAGAGACAGCAGGCATGGATGAGAATTTAGTTACATAGTTGCTTAGTTTGTGAGGTCGAAAAAAGACACCAGTCCATCCAGTTCCATCCAGAATACAGTTTTAACATAATTTAAACTTTGGGGACAATGTACTTTACCCCACTAACACTGCTTTCTAGGGCCATGGTATACTCTCTAATCTTCAAGTTATTTTACAACATGGAAATGTAAGCTCTCATTACAAAAGCCTGCATTGTGAAAATGGCTAGAAAAGCAAATGTGTACAGTGGACTATACCACACCCCCTGAAGACGTCACGCTTTGACGAAACCGGTAGGGGAACCAGCATCTCTTGAGTCTCCCCGGTTTATTTTGACTGAGATCGGACTGTCGACTATCCACAACTCATTCACGGCTTTAAAGGGACAGCTCTGCAGGACGTATGCTGTGCTAATATAACTGCGTTTTACATGTGAGTGAAATTGCTTGTTTAATAAATACATAGTATTTGCATACTTCACTATGAGAGATCCCTTTCTTTTGGTTTCTGACACCACCGTTGGCTAGGCGGTACCTTCCCCAGCGTGACAGCTTATGAGGGTCTGTACTGGTGTACTTTGGGGAATGTGGAAATATATATGGATCATTTAACAAGCACACATCTATGGGACTCATCTCCTGAGGGATTCACTGTCTGTGATCACTTATTATTCACATTTAGGGAGAATTTTATCTCAGAATGTGAATATATCTGTATATGATTTAAAGGTGACTTTTTGGAGCATTACGGACTTCCCCTGCATATTTGGTTTTGAATATTGAGCGCTGCACACTTTGTCAGGCTTTCTAGTGTATAGTTTAGATTTAACAACTTTATATGCTGGCTGCTAATTTCATCAAAACTATGTTTGCTTATAGCATTTCTAATATTGATTGAGCTATATTTTGTTTTGTAGTGGACTATACATCCTTTAAATTTGGCTCATAAACAGGAGAGCTTTGTTTACATAGGCTCTCCTGTCAGTTTCCCCGATTATTGCAGGAGGTCGGCGGTGATTGAGCCTGCTCCTCCTGCAGTCTGGCTCCTGCTGTGTCTAATCACAGCGAGACCGCGTGCACATAATCACGTAGATCTACGTGATTATGCACAGCCGAGCGCCCTGCCGCAGTAAATCTGTGTGAGGCAGTTGGCAAGTGGTTAAGGTGGGCCATACGGTACATTAAACATTAAACTAGAAGGTTGAAGAAAAAAAAGGGCTGATTTTCCTATTTATACATTCAATGTGCATGGGGGAATCACTGCCGCAGTGCTATTTTGGTCTGCCAGTGGGGAGCCTTCCCCACTACAATGACCAGTGTTGCCAGCTTTAGCCAATAGTACTGATCAGGAAAAAAAACATTGGGCTGGTTGTACAGAAGCCAATCAAGAGATCAACTTCTGCACAACCAGCCTGCCCATAGATAGATCAAAATTTAGCCAGTCACTGCTGAACCAGCCAAATATTGATCCATCTATGGTCGGCTTAAGGGAGATTTCATTTCTTGCTTTCGGATTTTTAACTTTTAAATCCCTGTTCCATTGGTTAATATTGTGCTCTTCTTGTCTCTGGTTTTGTAAAAGAGTTTATTGTATTGAAGGAGGCAATTATATTCTCCTGATTGGAAGTGGGGGGGGGGGGGTGTATCAGATAGACAGGTATTATTGTTAGCTGATATGCTAGCCATTTAGAGATAATCATATGCAAAATCAGGCAGGCTGGTTGTACCCAACTTGATTAATCGATCAACTTGGTACATTCAAACCCTCATGGCCGGATTTCGATTTTTGTGTGTGAAAAACAAACTCAAAGTCAATAGGTAAGCAATTTTTCCTAAATTCATCTCAAAGCCTAATTTTCAGGTTTGACTAGAGTGCATTTTAAAGCTCAAAAGGGATTTTAAGCCATGCCAAGACTTTCCATCTCTTGGCCAAATGTCATCTACATTTAAATATAAGCATACCACCCACTTCACAGAGAATATCACTTTTAGCTCATGCACACTGCAGTTAAAAAAAAGCAAACGAAAAAAATGCTGCTTTTAAAGGCATTTGAGCTTTTTTTTTCCTCTCCCTAAAAGATTGAAGAAGCTTATGCTTTTTTGTGCTCTTGGCACATTTATTGAGTGCGTTTTCAAGCTTTTTTTGAGCTTTCGTGAGCATAAGGGCTCTTTCACACGGCCGCTCCGTGTGTCCGCAAATCATCCTATTTTTTTGCGGATGATTTGCGGACATAATGTAAGTGAATGGCACTGCGGATGTCAGCGGAATACCATCCGCTAACATTCGATTTTCCTCCTTTCAGTTCTGTTCCGTTTTTTGGAACGGAACAGAACCCTATTTTTTCATCCGTGTAAAAACGGAAAGGAAGAAAAATCGGATGTCATGTCTGACATCCGCAATGCCATATACTTACATTATGTCCGCATATCATCCGCAAACGGATGGGATGATATGCGGGCACACGGAGCGGATGACAGAAATGTCATCCGCTCCGTGGAAAAAAAAAAGTCCCGCAGCGTTGCTCTCACACGGAGCGGCCGTGTGAAAGAGCCCTAAGTGTTTTTTTCACAAACCCTCTCCTTAGCTAATTGTTCCATTTCTAGCATGCTTTTTTGCATTTTTTCCCACATTTTTTGGTGCTTAGGTGTCTTTTCTGCTTGAAAGCTCCTCTCAAAAAAGCAAGTTTTTTTTTTTTTTTTACTGCCTGTAAGCTCATTAGCCTGTAAACTCCAGAAAAAGCCATAGTGGTCATGGACATGTTCGCTAATATGAAGGGGAGTTTCCAGGCAGAAAAAAAAAAAGAGAGCTCAAAAAAGCTCAAAAGCCTGTAGGAGCAGCTTCTTTGAGTTTCTTTGAGATGTAGTGTGCATGAGCCCTTAGAGGTTGATATTAAGAAAATCCCACCAAGTAAGGAAAAGGGGGTGGTTTGTAGCATTCTACTAGTACAAGCACAGCAAGACAAAAAATTGTGAAAATAAGTTGTTTGTGGCCATTTCTTTATAATAACAATTTTTTATTTATTCTGAAGGTCATTTACATGTATACGGCTGGAGAATTTGTATGCCAAGATCATTTGGATAAAATTAACAATGGCAACATTTACAGACATTCCCATTTATTGCCAGAGGTCACTGTTAGGTCAGCTTGTAAGCATAGTATTAGCAGCATTAATTGAGTGATAACCTTCTGTAATTTAAATTTAAAATGCAGTCGCTAGGGATGAATATATCTGACAACCATACTTTTACTTAGTACGGAAAAAATATATACAGGAAACCAAATTTGTTTTATAACTGAATGCAAGCATTTAATGCAATGTCACCTGTGAGTAAAGCCTGAATGAATTTGTAATATAGCATATTACAAGCAAGGGAAATAGCAACGTTACAAAAAGAGAGGAGAATTTAGATTTTTCATAACAAGCAGCAATGGAGGCAGTGGTATTTTTACGATCTCATATTTTGCATTAATCTCTCTCCAATTTCTTTTTAGCTCCTTTGCTACTGTGATCTTACCCATGCTGCTTTCAGCTGTATTTAAAGAGAAATTATTATTTTATTGGCTATCTTTTTCTTTAACTTCTAGAATCTAACTCTTCTAACTGAAATCTTTTTAATTGTTTTTTTTTATTTCTTTCTCTCTTCCTTTCTGATCCCCCTCATAGATCCCATTTTGTTTGGAAATACACAATTTTACTGCTTATGCTAATAGATTTTACAGTTGGTTCCACACTCCCTCCCTGCACTTTACCTTAGAGCTGAGATGACAAAGAAAGAGCTACCATTTTTCTTCTTGTTGGCAAGAGGGACTATTCTGGATTTAAAGACTAGATTTTGACAATTTAAAGTGACCTTAATGGAATTTTTAGTAACCCAGATCCTCCTCTTCTCGGGTCCCCTGCTGGTGCTCCTGGTCCCTCCCTCCTGTCAAATGCCCTAAGAGCAAGCAGCTTACTATGGGTTAAAGCCCTGCCCCTCTCTATCCTCATTGGCTCACTGGATGTGATTGACAGCAATGTGAGCCAAAGGCTCCCACTACTGTCTGAGCCAATGAGGAGGGAGAGTTCCTGAGAGCCTGAGGCTCTCGTGCACATTCCTGGATTGCAATGGGTCTCAGGTAAGTATTAGGAGGGCTGGATGGGCTACTGCAAACTAAAGGATTTTTTTAAAAAGCATGAGCCTTTACAACCATGTTAAACTCCTTAACACTTTCTATTGGAAATGTTCTAGTCAAAATCTAACATCTTCAATGCAGAAAGACTGTTCCAGAAACTGGACATCTCACAGGTATATGCTGAGTTTAGAAAAAAAACAAAAAAAACCCCAAAAAGAAACAGGCAAATGGATGGTTCCAGAAACTGAAGAATGAAAGAAGATAAAGGGTTTCAGATAGAATAGGGAGGGGTTAAACCTCTACAGGTTTGTACTGGTGCCTGTGTCATGATTGCATAGATAGATACATCTTCTCTAAACATTTTTGTTTAAGACCCCGTTCACACTGGGGTGACCTGTCAGGCGTCCTGGTCGCCTGGCAGGTCGTCATAGGTCGCCTGCCATAGAGAAGCTGTGGACCCGTTCTAATAGGATCGACACAAGTCGCTCCGACTTAGAAAAAGGGTCCGGAGCTTCTTTGGGGCGACCTGCATTGACTTCAATGTTATGAAGTCCGTGCCGGCCGCTCCGAGGTCGCGGTGTGAGCTGCGCGCCGTGACCTGTGAGGTCGCCCCGGCAAGTCGGATCGCCCCAGTGTGAACGGAGTCTGAACGTGTGTGTGTGTGTTTATGTGTGTGTGTATATATATTAGCATATTAGCAATATTAGAAAGGATAAAAGACGGGGGGGGGCAGTTTTTGAATGAAAAAACCCCGGAGGGCAGTTTATGAATGAAAATTTAGGTCATGAATTTTATTCTAAGCAAAAAGATGGAGAAGGGAGAGACTCCATGAACATCGCTTCGGATCACATTTTACAACAGGGGTTCCACTATTTTATTTTTGAGGAAACCCTAATATATCTTTTAAATTTACATATTCACTCCCACCACAAAATAAAATATGCTTATTAAATAAAACATCAGAAAAAATATAATTTTAAAGATCTTAATCAGAATGTATATTTATAATTTATATATTTTTTTAGGTGATCATAAAAAAGACCCTTGCAGTGTTCTCATTTTTGGATATGGAGAGTATAACAAGTGTTTATACTTACCTTATCCCTCCCTCCCTTGGCAGCCTATGCTCTTCTCCTCTATTCAATGATTCTGTTTGTAGGTGAGCACTCATTATCTGTACTTACAATGCAGGACTGCTGGTCCTGCACTTTACATCATGACATCCAAATGCTTGGGGCCAAAGAGTGGCAAAGTTCAGCTTTAATCCCTTCCAACTCGGCCTATTGTAAGATGAAGTCCAGATAGGAGCCCTGTTAATCTAGAAGGACACCATATGATGTCCACCCAGGATCGTGCCTCACACGCACCCCACGTGCCATGCTCCTGCATTAACTGTCACCCATTGGGGTTTATTTACTAAAGCTAGAGAGTGCAAAATCAGTCACACTTCTGCAGAGAAACCAATCAGCTTCCAGGTTGTATTGCCAAAGCTTAAAAAAACTAGCTGAGGATAAAAGCTGATTGGTTTCTCTGCAGGAGTGTGACTGATTTTGCACTCTCTAGCTTTAGTAAATAAACCACACTGTGTCACTGATCTGTGATGACCACTGCTGGTATCATATTATTAATGTGACCAAACACAGAAGATTACATGACAACTTCAGAAAGCTGGCCATGCCTCTTACTAAATACCTTGAAAAAAAAAAAAAACAATGGTGATTAATTGGTCCCGCCTGGGTTATGATAAAATGTCACAGGAGGGAACTGCTCATCCCTCCGGGCAGACATCATGTTGCATCCTCCCGGTCTTGTCACTCCTGCGTGCCCCAGGGGTATGCAGCATGGCAATCTTGGACACAGCCTATCCCCAATTAGGGTAAAGAACCAATGAAAATGGCTCTTTACCACTTAACCGGCTGTGTCCAACTACATTCAGTTACATTTGATCTCCTCATGAATGCCGCTTGCATGCGCCCCCAGGGGCATGGCGATCAGGTATGAGGCGTGTCCCTCGGACACAAACCATTCCCAATCAGGGTAAAGAGCCAATGAAATTGGCTCCTTACCACATGACTGGCTGTGTCCAATCACAGCCAGTCACAAATTTCAACAAATTGCGGTAACTCGCTGTTACTGGGCTCTCCTCCTTACACACTGATTCAGTGTGAGGAGGAGATTGCGGTAACAATGAGTTATAAAATATAGTTTAAAACACAGTCCCCATATTACCCCAGTAATAAAGAGTACCTGGCTGTGAGCCCATCAGAGTACCTGTCTCCAGCCCATCTAAGTACCTACCTCCTGCCTGGATTACCTGAATACCTATCTGCAGCCCATCAGAGTACGCAAGTACCTGTCTCCAGCCCATCAGAGTACCTGGGTACCTATCTTTAGCCCACCAGAGTACATAAGTACCTGTCCCCTGACCCATCAGATTACCCAAGTACCTACTTACAGCCAATCAAAGTACCTGTCTCCTAAACCATCAGATTACCCTAATACCTATTTGCAGCCCATAAGAATACCGTGCACCTGTCTCCAGCCCATCAGAGTACCTGAGTACCTATCTGCAGCCCACGAGAGTACCCAAGTACCTATCCGAAGCCCATCAGAATACCCGAGTATGTGTCTCCAGCCTATCAGAGTACACAAGTACTTATCTGCAGCCCATCAGGGTACCCAAATACCTATCTGAAGCCCATCAGAGTACCTGCATACCTATATCCAGCCCATTTGAATACCTGAGTATCTGTCTGCAGCCCATCAGAGTACCTGAGTACCTATCTGCAGCCCATCAAAGTACCTGAGTACCTGTCCTCAGCCCATGCCTCATAGAATATACTTTGGGGTGTTTGCCTTCCAAGATATCTATTTTTCTGGGGCTCCAGGGCCTTTAAATGTGTGATAGGTAGTCAGGAAATTAGATATGTAATTTATGTCCTTAGAATGCCTGATGTACTCCCTGCATGTGGGGCCTCTGTATGTGGTCAGGCTGTGAAAAAGTCTCACACCTGTGGTATCGCCATACTCAGTAGGAGTAGCAGAATGTATTTTGGGGTTAACTGAAAATATGCCTGTACTGTGTGTGAGAAATAATATGACAAGTTTGTGTAAACAAATATAATTTCTTCATGTTTCCAAGAATTGGGAAACTTAAAAAAGCTCACCATGCCTCTAACCTTAGACTGTCTACTTTCCAAAAAGGGGTAATTTAGGGGGTATTTGTACTATACTGACATTGCAGGGCCTCAAGAATTGAGATAGGCAGTAAGTACATAAGGTGTGATCAGGTGTGATCATTTTTTAATGATTGGCACCATAGCTTGTAGACTCTATAACTTTCACACAGACTAAATAATATCCAATAATTTGGGCTATTTTTACCAAAGATATGTAGCAATATAAATGTTGGCCCAAATTTGTGAACACAAATTTACTTATTTGCAAAAGTCTATAATAGAATCTAAGAAACATTTTTGTTTTTCCAAAATTGGTGCTCTTTATTCACAAATAAATAAAAACCCAGTGGTGATTAAATACCACCAGAAGAAAATTATATTTGTGTGAAAAAAAAAAAAAATGTGCTTGGGTACAATGTTGCATGACTGATGTATTGTCATTTAAAGTGTGACAGCGCTGAAAGCTGAAAATTAGTCTGGTCAGGAAGGGAGGTAAAAGTGCCCTGTATTGAAGTGGTTAAATACCACAAAAAGAAAGCTCTATTTGTGTGAAAGAAATAAAAAAAATGTGTTTGGGTACAATGTTGCATGACTGATTCATTTTCATTCCAAATGTGACAGCAATAAAAGCTGAAAAATGGCCTGGGCAGGAAGGGGGTAAAAGTGTACAGAATTGAAGTGGTTAATGACTCCTCTGCTCTGCTCTGCTGAATTTGCTTTGTATTGTATTTGTATTTTTTTTTATTTTTTTTTGGTGACAATTGTATATTTGCTCATTGTTATTGCAATTAACAAAGTGTTTTCCTGAACTGAACAGGCAAGACATAACACAATGTTCTTGCTTGTCTTGATAAGCTGTGAGGATAGTTTATGTTCTTGATGTTTCCTTCATGTACTGTATGTCATTCCCTCCTTTCAGAGACAAACAGGGTAGGTGCTCTCTAGCTAACATGTTATCTACTGTATATCATCTTACACTTCTAGAAGACTTCCCCAAGTAAAGTTATATTAGTAATACCTGATTCTACATCATAGATGCAATTCTGGGTACCTATACCATTTTTAGATGAAACATAAAGCTCTGCTTCCTAAATGAGTTGTGCTAATTATTATAACCTAAATTATATATAACAACATATCAATATAATATTAAGTTGGTGATTCTATTTAGGTACCATGTTATGTTGAGATCAGTAATAGGCTATTTATAATACACTGTGACTCAATACCTACTTTCCACAGACCTTGCTTTAAATTCCATTAAAACATTAGACTCCACCTTTACTAGTTTCCAGTGATTCACAAATTTATTTTCCTAATAATACCTAGACCCATAATTCTGTAATATTTCCAGTGCTTAAATATATGCTCATATGGATCTGGCTGAGATAATTTTTATGTTCATGTGAGCATTAGCATGTAAGCTATCATGAATCAATAGATAAACTTTCCTGACATAAGTAATGTATGCTACAGCAAGCTTTTATCATAATTGCCTTTTATCTGTTTAGAAGTAAATTAAAGATATATATGTATAATACATTAACAATAACTAGTAATATACACTACCTGTCCAAAAAAAAAAAGTCGCCACCTGGAATTAACTGAGCAACTAACTAAACTAAGCATACAGTAACTATCCTATTGGATAGTTACTGCATGTGCCCAAAGAATGAGGTCAGCTGACTACCTGAATATACTGAATGATCAGGTTATTCCATCAATGGATTTTTTCTTCCCTGATGACATGGGCATATTCCAAGATGACAGTGCCAGGATTCATCGGGCTCAAATTGTGAAACAGTGGTTCAGGGAGCATGAGACATCATTTTCACACATGGATTGGCCACCACAGAGTCCAGAACTTAACCCCATTGAGAATTTTTGGGATGTGCTGGAGAAGGCATTGCGCAGTGGTCCAACTGTCCCATCATCAATGCAAGATCTTGGTGAAAAATGAATGCAACACTGGGTGGAAATAAGCTTCTGCAATTTCACAAGATTTATCGAAACAATACCACAGTAAATGTGTGCTGTAATCAAAGCCAACAAAATATCAGGTGTCAGACCTTTTTTTTTGGGTGGCAACTTTTTTTTTGTTCAGGCAGTGTATTTTATCATGATCTTGGTTCCGATAGCTCTCAATATACAACTTCTTTAGTTTGCCTAAAATGAAAATTATCACGTATAGTATCTAGTTACAGATTTATGAACACAATATTAAACAAAATGTGATGTGGCTCATTTTCTGCTCCCACACATTTTCCCCATACAGAAGTGATAATTAATTTATCATAACCCAAACAGCATGCACCAGATAAACACCAGAAATGCAGCAAAATACAAAAATGAAGAAACAATTTCCCCTGCCAAAAGAATTACATTTTGTGTATAGCCACTCCCATGTGTTACCCACCCCTGCTATGGTACATAAACAGTTTATGTCTGATAGGGCAATAAAGCTCCCGTAGTCGAATCAGTAAACCACAGTGAGTCTATGATAATTATACATTGGGAGATTCCACTGAAAATAACCCATTCAGTTCTGAGTCGGGCAGGAGAAGGCAGAAACAGCATGTCAGAAGGAGACAGTATCGATGACTGAGTTCATGGCAAGCCCTCACTGGTATTTCGCTTCTTTTCAAGGTTAGGGCAGATTTACAAGTCGTGGCTAGACAAATCCACAACTTACACAGCAGTGCGATGGCTGATGACTATAGGTCTAAGTGTTCTTTACTTGATAAGGGTTTATATACTACAGGGTTGGTATATAGTAACATATGCCTTGGGTATCTACCACCTAAATCTCTTCATAGAATTCCTATCCCCAAAGGTAGACCCATCCTAAATGGAAGATTCAGATAAGAGTCTGTCATTACCGACAAACCAAAATGAAGAGTTCCATCCATTTATTAGACGGCTTCCGGAGTATATATTTTGGCACTCAGCCATTAAAGGAATCATCGTTGCCATGGTGTGCACTTTCTTTGATGCATTCAACGTCCCTGTATTTTGGCCTATCCTCTTCATGTATTTTATCATGCTCTTCTGCATAACCATGAAGAGACAAATAAAGCACATAATTACTAGTATTTATCTGCACCTACTCCCTTTTTTCCAAAGCACATGATTAAATACAGATACATCCCATTCACACGCAGGAAACAGAAGTACAAAGGAAAGGAAGAAACCGGCAAGCCATTCTCCAGTTAAAAGAAACTGTCACCTTCTTTTTGACTTTCATATAATTTCATATATTTAATATAAATATAAAATAATTCATCACGAGTTATCAGGATTGATAAGCAAGCTAGTTCATATCTAATTCAAGCTACCATGACTTGACTATTCAAGAAGCACCAGAAAGGTCTGGATTTTCTTATTTATAAATACATAACAAATCAGCACAATCTCTTGATAATTAATACATTTCAAGATATTTAAAAAGAAAACAAGGTATTCCCCCAGTAATCACAACCATGTAACTCCCCCCCCCCATATCTTTCTTGTATATTAAAAAATACACATGTCCAGAAATCCAGTGGCATTCTCTAGAGATCCAACACTTTACACTTAATTCTCGCACTGTCATATTCTGCTCTGATGTCATTGTGAGTCAGAGTGTCAGTTCAGTCCCCACTTTTAAAAAATATGAAGAAGTGTTGGAAACTTAAAACTTTGAACCAGCTTTTAGGTAACAATGAACCTTAGTTATTGAAATTCGAAGTCCTCAGTCTGATTGTAGAACAAACGATAATATGTGCTAAACAGTTATTTTTGAAAGAATGGATAACATCATGATTTGTATAAATATTATGTGTGTTATATCATTTAGATATAGAAAATATTTAAACAATTAGCTTTCCTAAATTGTATATCAAGTGACCAATATTTTGTAGATAGAGTATGCGAGGTAGCATGGGAAGTATTGCCATTTTATAAAATTTTTCAGTTGATAAACATTACTTACTTTGTTCGAAAATAAAAAATAGATTAATGTAAAATAAATGTATTATATGAAAATACAAGGGTGTGCAAACCTGAAAAGCAAAATACCCAATCCTGCACTGTAAGCACATAGCAGCCATCTTTGAGTGCCTTCACATGAGGTCCACTTCCTCCTAAGCCTCATAATTAGCCAGTGAATCTGTACATTACAGTAATGGTTCAATTGTGAAGGAAAGGAAATGGGAGGAGAAGGAGTCAAAATCTCGACATATCAATTGAAGCACCTACATATTACAACACCCAGCCATTCTAGAATTCTAGACACCCACAATCCCTGAAATTAAAATAGGCCTACTGTGCAAGCACCAAGAGGTGCCTGTTAAAGTGGTAATAAACTAAAAAGCAAACATATACTATATTTCAGCTTACTTATTCTTTGATGTGATGGGTGTGTTAGCTTTATTTTTTTTTTGTCTTTCTTTTTTTTAGTTTTAGCTGGTGATCCAGACAGTATGTCTGTTGTTTTTACCGGAACATCCTATACTGCAGATGTATCAACTACAGAGTTAGGAAAAACCATTTACTACTGACAGGGGTGCTTATAATGATCATCTTTTATTTATGTAAAACTGTCATCCCAAACGGAACAAAGCTGTTTGCTGTAACTGATTGTAAAGTGTTGGATGGATTAGCAGATGTAGATACACTAACAAACTGAAGCCAGACTTCAGCTAACACTCCTGTCTCCCCAGACTGAAAACAGACTGCTACAATTTAAAAGGTGCCCCCTGTGCTTATTCATCCTGAACAGAGGCACTATAATACAGGAGGTGTGTTACTGGCCAGATCATCAGTTGAATACAGAGGGGGAAAGCCTAAAAAAGGAAAACTAATGCAATCACTACATCTAATGATTGGCAGCTGAAATATATGACATTTTTGGATTTGGGTTTATTACTACTTTAACCGCTTAAAGACCAGCCGCCGCAGATATACTGTTGCAGGCTGGCTCTCCTGCGCAAACCGACGTAGGGGTACGCCGGTTTGTGGGAGCGGGTCTCTAGCCCTGCAGCTAAGCAACAGGTCCGGTGGCAGCGGTGGCTGCCAGGAACCCGGCGATCGCTGCAGGGATTGACAGAAGGTGGTGTGCCATTGTAAACACAGCACACTGCTCATCTGTCCCTGATTGAAACAGGGCTCCTGTATTCCTGTTATCTCGGATAAGCCCTGTTTCCATCCACCAAGTCGGGGGCCAGACACAGGCCCTAGGAACGCAATTAACCCTTTGATCGCCCCTGGTGTTAACCCCTTCCCTGCCAGTGTCATCATTACAGTAACAGATTACTGTAGTAATGTAAGCAATAAATAAAATATTAAGGTGTCAGATGCACAATAAGTGTTACAGTGCAAAAAATAACATCAATGCATCAATATAAACATAAATATGTAAACAGTAAATGTAAAGTGCCAATTGTGCAAAAAGTGCTATAGTGCAGTGAATAACATCAATAATAAATAGCATCCAAAAAGGTGACACAATGTGCACAAATAAGTGACCTCAGGATATAAATCACTGTAACTAACTCAATAAATAGTTTATCAAATGAATGATAATTAATCCAATCAACACTAAAATAAACAACTCAAATAATATGTGGTAAGTAGTGAAGTGGTCAAATAAATCCACAAAAATTAATTGATAAGGTCACTCTAGTGCAAAAGGTGGCCAAGTGTATATCTGACAATAGTCCATGAGGTGAATAAATATATGGTGTCCCAAAATGGTAGATCTTGAGGCGATCCAAAGGTGGCCGTGCAGGTGAGGAAACAGTAGTGCTCCCCTCTCAATATTGACCGCACTCACCGGAACTAGATACCCCTACATGGGTAATATGCGTGATAATACTCAGGGGTATAATCCCGTCAGATCATGGGCATCGATCTTAGTAGCTATGGGCATCCAGTTAGATCCTCTCTCAAAGATATAGGGCAATACTCTCCAATAAATATCAAACTCAATCAATTTGCTATCAAATAATATATGTATTGGGAGATCCATGACGTGATGACGCTCTACGCTTTTCATCAGTTTGACGTCATCAGGAGCAGCGTCAGTCACGCCATATATATAGTAGGTGGTTACTAGGCAACCGGGAGTCGCTGGAGTTCAATGTTTATACCGCGGCCAATCACTAAATCAATCAGAAAATAGTCAAGTGTTTCCGGGCAGATGGAAAAGGTGCTAGTGTAAACCATAATTATTGCGGCCAATGGTAAATTAGAAAATAACAGATGCATTAGTTGCTAGGTAGAGTGGTAAATAATTATTGAGGCCAATGATAATTTAAATTAGGTGCATTTGTTGCTGGGCAGGAAACAAAGAGACATTGCCATTGCAAAAATAAGGCAATATAGATATAAATTGTCCTGGCCCACTGCACAAGGTAAGTAATACGTGACTGAGCAGATGCTGCCCTGTATTAGATATAAACAGATTAAAAATTGATTAAACTTTAATGGGCTGTGTAAATAATTAAAAATAAAAAAATAAATAATTATAAACATAAAACTAAAAAAATAGGATGTTGATTAGAGAATATATATATATATATATATATATATATATATATATATATATATATATATATATATATATATATACACACTTATATATAATAAAATCCAGTGGTCTAATAGCCATCTATGAGTTTGCAATAATAACAAAGCAATTTAGAAAATAATATAAGACAATATGCGATCCAAACCCATACATAATTTCCTATAATAATGAAGGGCTGAATAAATATGATGTCCAGGTGATATATAAGAAATATAAAAATTATGATAAATAATAGATAAGCATGTATGTTATGTACGAATTAAGAAAGGAAGAAGGTTTCATGGGGAGGATGGTTAAATGGGTTCATTAATAGCTGATATTACATTGTACCAATTAATTATACTACTAATGGAGGATGTAAAGTTGATGGTTATGTCTCTATTAATCCCCCAGTAGGAAGAAGTGATCTAATAAGGATCGGTCACTATTGTGTAATTGACTCAGATTTATAGGTTGAGTGAGAAAGAGATATATAAAAGGAATATATAAAACACTAGGATAATAAAAAAATAAAATAAATAAATAAATATATATATATATATATATATATATATATATATATATATATATATATATATATATATATATATATATGGGGAAGGAAGGTATTAAGCACCTAATTTCAATTATCATTGCCCTCAATAATTATTTACCACTCTACCCAGCAACGAATGCATCTGTTATTGCCTAATTGGCCGCAATGATTATGAGTCTGGATTACAATAGCACCTTTTCCATCTGCCCAGAAACACTTGACTATTTTCCGATCGATTTAGTGACTGGCCGCGGTATAAACTTTGAACTCCAGTGACTCCCGGTTGCCTAGTAACCACCTACTATAAATAATGGCAGGGATGGTGTGACTGACACTGCTCCTGATGACTTCAAACTGACGAAACACATAGTGCGTCATCACGTCATTTCCGCTTTTGGTTGGAACGCACATCTGGCGGCTGGAACACATTGTGTTCCGGAAGTCTAACGTGAACTAGGAAGTTGCGGTCATTGCTATTGCTAATCACGCTCGTTTTTACTTCTGATATGTGAGTACATTTCTTATCTACTAAAATTGAACATCTAATGTGGCTGCTGCCCAAGGATCGCCCAGCAATCTTATGCCCTACTCTGTCCCTTTCGCTTGGAATATGGAACAGATTGGCGAAACACCATGACTTCAAGTCTCCCCATACCCCTTTAGCGCCCCTTTTGGGCAACCCTAAGTTTCCTCCGGGCCTCTGTCCCCTCGCCTTTGCTTGGTGGACTAACAAGGGATTTCTCCGTTTAGCTGATTTATGTGATAGGAGGGGTGTTATTTCTAGAACCACGTTGCGAGACAAATACTCCCTGCCAGAGAGCGAGTTCTCTCGCTACACTCAGATCTCCCATTATGCTTCCTCTCTAAAGGGTCTCTGCAATTTGACAACTTCGACTCCCATGGAGTACCTGTGTAGTAATATCGACAAACTGAAGGGTTATATTTCTACAATATATACTGTACTGCTTGAGGATGACCCTAAATTACCTTATATGACCCGGTGGGAGGCGGACCTGGGGGAGGAGTTGGATAGGGCGGAGTGGAATAAGTTGGCACTCTTGAATTGCAAGTCCCTGATCAATACTTCCCTGATAGAAGCTAACTATAAAGTATTTCTAAGGTGGTATATGGTCCCTGTCCGGTTGGCGGCAGCAGTCCGGGGGGCATCTTCGTTGTGCTTCAGGGGATGCGGCCAGTCGGGCACGGTCCTGCATATTTGGTGGACCTGCCCTAAGGTCCACCGTTTCTGGATCAGGGTGTACAATTTTGTCTATTCGCTCATGAACATTAATTTGATTAAATCCCCTACCCAGGCGTTATTGGGCAAACCGATTGACCAGGCCCCCAACCACACCAAACGCTTGGTCACTTTTATATTCACGGCGGCCAAGATCGCCATAGCTCGTTCCTGGCGGTCCCCGGTTCATTTGATAAACTATTTATGGAGTTAGTTACAGTGACTTATACCCTGAGGTCACTTATTGGTGCACATTGTGTCAACTTTTTGGATGCTATTTATTATTGATGTTATACACTGCACTATAGCACTTATTGCACAATTGGCACTTTACATTTACTGTTTACATATTTATGTTTATATTGATGCATTGATGTTATTTATTGCACTGTAACACTTTTTGTGCATCTGACACTTACATTTTTTATTTATTGCTTATACAATTCTGTAGACATATTGACCCAGGCAGCGCCATTTACCTTCCCTCCCCACTTTAATACACTTTATATAACCCTTCTGGGGTTATATTTAGGAGGTTGGCTGCAGCCAATAAATTATCCTTAGCGCAGATTTTCTTTCTTTACTGTAGTAATGTCACTGGTCCCCCCAAAAGTGTCTAAAATGTCAGTTTGGTGTCTGATCTGTCCGCCACAATGTCGCCACAATTGTCGCTCTTTTTTTGTTTATAGCGCATAATAAAAAAAAACACAGAGGTGATCAAATACCACCAAAAGAAAGCCCTGTTTGTGGGGGAAAAAAAGATGTAATTTTTTTTTTTTAAAGTAACGCAGTGCCAAATCGCAAAAAGTGGCCTGGTCATTAGGGGGGAAATCCTTCCGGTCCAGAAGTGGGTAAGCATTACAGTGTTGGGTATGCAATTATTTTTACACTTTTTATTGTAACTTTATATTTGTAATTTTTTAAACTACCATTTTATAAAATAGCCTCAATAAACTTTCATTCTAAAGTTTCATCCCTGAGTTTCTTTGTTCCCTTACGCTATTTTTCTTAGGAGCAAGAAACTAAACACTTTTGGATTCGGAATAGAGGTTACACAAAAGGAACAGAATAACCAAGTGACATTTTTTTTAAGAGACTCTATTAACTGTAAATGCTATTTTTGCAATATCATTTTGCAATTCAGAAACTATGAGGTTTATTTATTAAAGATAAATAGAGTATTCAATTTGCAAGTGGATTCACTCTTTACATAGGAATTTTCCCCAGAGGTTAGTGAATGAGGTGATATTCTGCTTACTTCCATCATCCAATCATGTGCAAGCAAAAATTATATTTTTTTGTTTTTTATTGTCCTTTTTCTTGCATGTGATTGGCCATTCTTTGCAAAGTAAAATAATTGACCATGTTCACTATATTCTGGGGAATATTAGAAAATTTTAAGCAAGAGAGAAATAAATAAATAGTGCGCACTGTACTAATTCCAAAATAATAAAGCCCATGTACTACTTGAAATAAAAGAAAATACATGAATCTAAACTAATTTGCTAATGTAAAAAGATAAGGTTAAATGCCCAGAAAAAGCTGCCAGCCAGATACATGGAACCAGAACGAATAGTATTCAAACTTAGTGAAAGACATCATGGTATGTGTAGAAAAATGAGAATCATAAAAAATTGCCACTTAATTGCATACAGTGATAATCTGCATTTATACACACACACACACACACCCTGTATGAAAGGACAACTGTGACTGTTCCTGCACCTTCCTGGGTGCATCTTGCCTGGAAACAATACTAAATACTCACAATATTTCTATGCACTTTAATGTAGTTTAGCATGGTATACATCTGATTGGATTCATATATGATTTTAGGAGCGCGGTTTGTCAATTTTGATTTTGTTTACATTTCAGGCATATGTATATTGTATAGATTTTATTGCACATAATTTTGAAATAAAATATATATATATATTCTGTATAATTACTCACTTCAGGTTGTGCAGGTACAGGATAATATTTATCCAATTTCTCCGCCTAAATACTCACGGCAGTCTCCTGTCATTCAACTATAGGTGGGGACTTTATTAGGTGGGCTGAATTCAGGAGGGGTTAATTAAGGAACAACTGTAATAAATGTACAATTGTCCTTTAAGGTAAGCAGTGTTTAAATAATTTATTTCTGTATTTCTTTCTTCAATTATAAAAAATATGCAAAAATTACTTGTTAATATTATGTCTTTTCATTGTTAGCCTAAAGGTGTTGTATTCTGTTCCACATGTCCTTTCTCTGCTTACTGCTTGCTTAACCATGGTAAGCAAGAAATAAGTTATTAACTCTCCTTTCAACATATGACTCTGTTGAAGTTTTTAATCAGACATTAAGCCTAATAGGTATGTTCTGCTTTGTATCATTTTTTTAAAAACTCATAGTGCTTTGGAATACTTTTGGTACATATTACAATTTTTGTAAAAATAAAAAACGTTGCGTATTAAAGATAAGAATAAAAAATAAACCTTTTTCGTTTTAAAAAGTATTCACTTAAAAATAAATACATGTACATTTTTTCTTTGAAAAATTAGCTACTTGATTTTTTATGGTTTCAATACCTTAAATAAAAAAAGCAAAAGCACGCCAATCAGAAAAATCCAAATAAATTCAATGCTCCTAATGGGAATGCTTGATCAGGCTCAGTGACTTAGAAAATACTAGCATTTTTAAAAGGGGAAGTCATTAATGGCAGCCTTCATGCTTCCTTTCTACAGGTCTTCATTAAAAAAAACAAAAAACTTTTTTTAGCTGGAGTAATTTTTTCAATAAAGTACAGATCATAATTTATAGTAAATTTCTCCCTGTTGTATTTAGTAAATTAGGACTTCATTTACTGTACATGCTAAAACGTCATTTACTATAATCACATGCATGCATCTAGACCAGGGGTCTCCAAACTTTCTACACAAAGGGTCAGTTTACTGTCCTTCAGACCTTAAGGGGGCCAGACTGTGGCCAGTGGCAGTAAAATGTCCTGGCATCCAGTGGAAGTAAACAATGCCATTGTCTTTGGTATCATTGGTGTCAGTGGGAGGACTAGTGCCTCATCATTGATGTCAGTGGAAGGAATAATGCCCCATTGTTGGTGTCAGTTTGAGAAATAATGCCCCATCCTTGGTGTGAATGGAATGAATTGTGCCCCATCCTTGTTGTCAATAAAAGGAATAGTGCCCTTTTGATGGTGTTAGTGGGAGAAATAGTACCCCATTGTTGGTGTCAGCGACAGGAATTATGCCCCATTGTTGGTGTCAGTGGATGGTATGGTGCCCCCAAGGGCAAGATAAAGGCAAACAAAGGGCCGCGGTTTGGAGACCACTGATCTAGACCAACCAACTTGCGTTAGTTAACGGTTCCAGTTTCGGTACATGCAGATTTGTTGCAACATAGAGCGAGACAAATCAAATATCCTTTTAATACATTACAAATATGGTAAGAAAGTTACAATTTAACACTTTTAACATTATATATATATATATATATATATATATATATATATATATAGGAAAAATAGGTTACCTGGCCTGGTCTTGCATTTTCACAAACAATTATATCTTCATTTCCAAGATATGGAGCATTATCATTAACATCCAACACTTTGACACCAACTGAAATGTAGCTCATTAGGGTAGGATTTTCTGTAAGAAAAAAATGTAACATATTAATGTATTATCAATTTGCTATCTGTTATAGCAAAATATGTAACAATTATTATCACATATTTCTATAATTGTACCGATAGGCCAATGAGTAAGCATTTAAAAAAGTCATGCCTAACCAGCAGCTCCTTTTTTAGGCTTGACCTTAGACGAAATGAAATATAACCAACCACCTTATTGGAATTCACATACATATAAATATTGCAAAATTGGTAGAATAATATCAAAGTAATTTGTGCATCATATCTTCACAGTTGTATATTTTAAACAGGATGTTTAAATCATTTAGACCATTTTTAAAATTAATTGCTCCTAAACAAAAAAAAAAACTAAAAAGGGGTACAAATATTGCCAAAAGGTGTATAAAGTGGTAAAAAAAAAAATCTAATTTTTTTAAAGTGCCACTAATAGTGAAATGACATTTCCTTGGTTATGGATTTTCTGTCACATTTGTTTTTAGCGCTGGAGCTTACCATTAGTTATTTTAGGTGTGAGATTCCTAGTGCTGACAACTAATGTGCATGCTGCAGAAAGTAGCTGAACACACTAAAACATTTTCTAATAGTTAACTCTCAGATTGCTAAAAATTTAACTCAAAACAATCACATAAAACAAGCCCTAAATGCTTAACTTTCCCACAAATACTTAAAACCTAAAATGAGCCCTAATGCAGTAAAAAACCCAACAGCAAACCTTTTTTATATTGCAACTTACTAGTACTTAGAAGGGATTTCTGTATTAGTTTACTTTTTTAGGCTTTCTTTCTTCAATTTTCATCTAATGATCCAGCCAACACATCTGTTGTTTTTCAAAAGTATAAGCTCTCCAGCAGAATGTATCAGTTTACATGGATGAAACAAACCAGTTAACACTGGCAGGGGTGAATAAAATGATCAGAACTGGAACTGTATTAAAGCGTGAGCTGCAGTTTGGCTTCAATTTGTTAGTGTATATAAATCTGTTAATATATTTAACACTACCCTCCCGCCAGACTGACACTGCTGCTGTCTGCTGAGACCCTACCTCTAACACTTTTCCTAACTGCTAAATCAAGACTTTAACCCTTTCACTGCCAGAGCTGTTTTTGTGTTTTTTATTTGCACATATGTGTAAAAAGTAATTTTAGGCCTGAACAACAAACCCCCCCGAACATTATATTTTTTTTATGAAAGCAGACAATTTAGAGAATGTAAGGAAAAAGGAAAAGGGGTTTCTAGGAACCCCTTTTCCCCCTTTTTCCTCGTGGGATGGCAGCAGCGTAGGCAGTTTCAAGGCTCCCCCTCCCTCACCAGCTTGGCGGGAAATAGCTGAAGAAATAGTAAGCTGATAGGTGGAAAGAGCTGCCTGCAGAAGGTCAGGTGACCGAGGCTTCTAGAACCGAGGCAGGCTATAAAAGGAGGAGCCAAATGGAGCGCAATGTCAGTCGCCTCAGAGGGTTAGCCGGAGCGGGCTTCCCTCGGGCGGCATGAAGACTCTTCTTAGACAACTCCTGGAGAAGGCGGAAGCCAAGGGTGGAGAGAAATGGCTGCGTCGCTGCCTAGAGTTGCCGGCGGAAGAAGCAGTGGAAGAAGACAGGTCGATGGGACGGGCACCGGCGGAAAAGAAGACTAGAAGCGAGGAAGTAGACAGCAGCGGGGGCAAGAAAAGAGGTTGACAGAGAGGTAGATCCAGCGGAGGACAACGAGGCAACAAGGAAATGACTGAAGGTGGAACAGCGCCGGTGCGGTACAGCCCTGGAATGGAGAAGGGCATAGAGGGCGGAGCCTATGCAGGGGAAGAACCGGCGAAGAGAAGACAAACACCGAGAAGAAGATTTAGCCTGCCGGCTGAAGAACAGAAGAGCAGCAAAAGGAGAGTAAAGAAGACAAGTACGGCAAGACCGGAGGACACAGGAGAGGCACCTTGGCGGCAAGGGGACACAGACACCAGGGCTGTTGGCGGGAGACCCATTGCAGGTCTCAATGGCAGCTGCCAGAGGAGTGATAGAGAAGAGAGCCCATTGTATTGGCCAGCAGGGGAATTGGCTGAAGCACAGGTATAGGAAGAGCCAATGGTTGCTGGGCTGGGTGAGTTTGGGTCAAAAATTTTAAATGATTTGAACCAGTCTCTTAACCAGATAGATAATGCCCTAACATTATTGCACAACAAAGTAGAGGTGAAACAAACAGAACAAGGTGCAGCTACGATGTGGCTAGATCAGGAAGACGAAGTTGTAGCTTTAGACAAAACCATAAGTTTTAAGGATAAGGTGAAAGAGAGGTCAGGTGGCGTTCCAGAACACATATTAAAAGAAAGCATGCCTTGCTCTCCTTCCCCCCTGGGTTTTCACCTTAACTTGAACTTGAAAGAAAACATTTGGAATAGGGAATTTGTGGACATCCTGTCCCTCCTTCCATCAAGCAAAGAATTCCTAAAATTAGAGAAAAGTGATGAGGATAGGAGGAGACCTGTAGCCAAATCATTTAATAATTGGCTGCAGGCTGTCTGCATATTTTCAAGTGTGTTATGTGAAAAACAACCTTACAATGCAACTGGATTATTCCATCATGTTGAAATCATTCTTGAGGCTTTGGTTGGTTTTTATATGATGAATCCTTCAGACAGAAATTATCAGTCCATAAGGAGCTCCAGTGGGGTTGTAAGGATGTAGGATTGTGGCTAAATTTGCTAATTCCACCAAGGCCGCCATTAGCTAGGCCAGCAAGCAGTGGGTCTAACCAGGTATCTGGATATAAAAAAGGCATATGCTTTGCATGTAATGATTCTCAATGCAAGTGGTTACATAATTGTCAATATAAGCATGAATGTGCTTTCTGCGCAAGGGCACATAGCGTAACAAAATGCTTTAAAATAATGGCTTCCAGTAGTCAATCAGGAGGAAAAGAGCCATTTCTTAAAGGGCAAAATTAAAGTGAATCTACAAGAAATGCAAATTTGGCTGCGCAAATACCCAGATCAGCGGATGGTCAACATGCTTTATAAAGGCTTTTCAGCCGACTTCAAATTACTGTTATTTGAAGTAAAGGGATGTGAAATAGTAAAAAATCTAAAATCGGTGAATAGGTTATCAAATATAGTTGAAGAAAAGATTAACAAAGAAATAAAAGCAGGTAGGATAGCAGGCCCATGTTTAAATCCGCCATTTACCAATTTTAGATGATCACCTTTAGGTATCCTGGCAAAAAAAGAACCAAATAAATTTAGGCTCATCCATCACTTATCATTAGAGTTGAGCGGTCACCTGGATGTCCGTGTTCGGCGGGTTCGACGTGTCCCGGACTTTTGCCGAACTTTTCCCGGACACCGAACCCCATTGAAGTCAATGGGGACCCGAACTTTCAGGCACTAAAATGGCTCTAAAACACCAATGGAAAGGGCTAGAGTGCTGCAAATGGCAGCAAAACGTAGTTAAGAGCATGGCAAGTGCTCTGCAAACAAATGTGGATAGGGAAATAACTTAAAACAACAAAAAAAAAACATAAAAAGAAAACAATGTTCTTCATCTCTGAAGGACGAGGCCCATATGGAGTAGGAGGGAGGTTGAGGTGGTGGTGGATGTGGCGGTGTCATAGGCGTGCGCACAGGGTGTGCCGGGTGTACCTGGGCACACCCTAATCACCTAGGGCACATTAGCATTTTCGCTCTGTTTGCCAGTGAGGAGATGGGAAAGATCTCCCTCTGACCTGCTCTGCTCTATTTCACTTTGCCAGCAGGGAGAGTAATGTATCGGGGCCATGTACATGTAGGCAAACACATGCATGTGTATTTAAACTTTGGGGTGCACACCCTAATGCAATAGGCTGCGCACACCTATGGGCGGTGTAGGTGGAAGCGGCGGTGGAGGAGGACCAGGGCCGGATTAAGAGCATCATGGGCTTGGTGCTGAGGATTTTGAAGGGCCTTAAGGGCCGTGCCTTGGCATGCACCCAGAGGAGGAAGGGTGCAGCCATGCATGCCTAATTCAACATGGGATGCTGTCTCTGAAGCCCATAAACACATCCATGCATCGGCAACTGTCCCTCCTTGTCCGGCCTTCGTGCTGTGTGGGGAGGTTCTGAGGGAGCTGCCTGGGGAAGCGAGCATAGAAGCCAGACTTCTGTGTTTACAAGTGACAGAAGAGCGGTAACAGTGAATATGGCCAACCCGGGGCCTATATAAAGGTAGGGGCCTGGAGCTGCAGCTCCAATAGCCCCTACGTTAATCTGGCCCTGAGGAGGACGAGGTAGCCAACACTGCTTCTTTTAACAAATTTTAAATGAGGGTACACCCCAAAAGAGTGAGAAAGAGCAAAAATGGAACAATGGGTGGGTAAGGTCGGTATCCATCGCTATTCTGCACAAGGTACGGAAAAGTCCCGTGGGATCCATGCCTGGTTCATTTTAATGAACGTGAGCTTGTCCACATTGTCTCTGGACAGGCGGCTGCGCTTGTCTGTGATAACGCCCCCAGCCGTGCTAAATACCCGTTCAGATAATACACTGGCTGCAGGGCACGCCAGCACCTCCAAGGCGTAAAGGGCAAGCTCAGGCCATGTGCCCAATTTGGAGACCCAGAAGTTGAAGGGGGCAGACCCGCCATTCACTACATGTAGGCGTGTGCGCACATACTGCTCCACCATGTTGGTGAAATACTGCCTCTTGCTAAGACGTTCCATATGAGCTGCTGTTGCTGCTGTTTGTTGTGGCGTGCTGACAAAGCTTTTCCACATTTTGGCCATGCTAACCCTGCCTTCTGAGGTGCTGGCGGTGCCCTGGTTGTGTTGGCGACCTCTTCCTCCTCCTCCTCCTCCTCTACCTTGTGCTTCCACTGTGGCCCCGCTGTCAGGTGGGAATGCCAGCAGCATCGCGTCTACCAGCGTGCGCTTGTACTCGCGCATCTTGCGATCGTGCTCCAGTGAGTGAATTATGGACGGTACGTTGTCCTTTTAATGGGGATCCAGCAGCGTGGCCACCCAGTAATCAGCACAAGTTAGAATGTGGGCAACTCAGCGGTCGTTGTAGAGACACTGCAGCATGTAATCGCTCATGTGTGCCAGGCTGCCCAGAGGCAACGAAAGGCTGTCCTCTGTGGGAGGTGTATCGTCCGTGTCCTCTGTATCCCCCCAGCCACGCACCAGTGATGGCCATGAGCTGGCCTGGGTGCCACCCTGCTGTGAACATGGTTCCATCTCCTCCTCCAGCTCCTCCTCCTCATCCTCCTCATCCTCCAGAACTGTGCCCCTGCTGGACAATTGTGTCCCTGGCGTTTGTGTGTGCAGGAACCCACCCTCGGAGCCCCTTGCGAATGACTGCCCTGAAAGCCTTGGAAATGTTACCTCTTCATCCTCCTCCTCCTCCTCCTCCTCATCCTGTGCCACATCCTCTTCCATCATCGCCCGAATTGTTTTTTCAAGGAGGCATAGAAGTGGGATAGTTAAGCTGAGAACGGCGTCATCGGCACTGGCCATGTTGGTGGAGTACTCAAAACAGCGCAACAAGGCACACAGGTCTCGCATGGAGGCCCAGTTATTGGTGGTGAAGTGGTGCTGTTCCGCAGAGCGACTCATGCGTGCGTGCTGCAGCTGAAACTCCACTATGGCCTGCTGCTGCTCGCTCAGTCTTTGCAGCATGTGCAAGGGGGAGTTCCACCTTGTGGGCACGTCACATATGAGGCGGTGAGCGGGAAGGCCGAAGTTACGCTGCAGCGCTGACAGGCGAGCAGCAGCAGGGTGAGAATGCCGAAAGTGCGCACAGACGGCCCGCACTTTCTGCAGCAGCTCTGACATATCGGGGTCGTTTTTAAGGAACCTCTGCACCACCAAATTCAGCACATGCGCCAGGCAAGGGATGTGCGTCAAATCGACTAGGCCCAGAGCTGCTATGAGATTTCGCCCGTTATCGCACACCACCAGGCTGGGCTTGAGGCTCGCTGGCAGCAACCACTCATTTGTCTGCTGTTCCATGCTCCTCCACAACTCCTGCGCGGTGTGTGGTTTGTCCCCCAAACAGGCAAGTTTTAAAACTGTATGCTGTCGTTTACCCCTGGCCGTGCTGAAGTTGGTGGTGAAGGTGTTACGCTGTCCGGATGAGGAGGCGGTAGAGGATGAGGAAGCGGAGTAGGAGGAGTTAGGAACAGGAGGCAAACTGAAGCGCCCTGCAATCCTCGGTGGTGGAAGGACATGCGCCAAATTGCTATCCGCCTCAGGCCCATCCGCCACTGCATTTACCCAGTGTGCCGTTAGGGAGATATAACGCCCCTGACCGTGCTTACTGGTCCACGTATCGGTAGTTAGGTGGACCTTGGCACAGATGGCGTTGCGCAGTGCACACCTGATTTTTTCCCCCACTTGGTTGTGCAGGGAAGGGATGGCTTGCCTGGAAAAGTAGTGGCGGCTGGGCACGACGTACTGTGGGACAGCCACCGACATAAGGTTTTTAAAACTGTGCGTCTCCACCAGACCGAATGACAGCATTTCAAAGGCCAAGAATTTTGAAATGCTGGCATTCAGGGCCAGGGATCGCGGGTGGGTAGGGGGGTACTTCCTCTTCCTCTCAAGTGTTTGGGAGATGGAAAGCTGAATGCTTCCACGGGACATTGTGGAGATGGTTGGTGACCCAGGAGGTGGTGTTGCTGACAGATCGTCTGTTTGCGGGGTGGCAGGTGCCGGTATCACTACAGATGTGGCTGGAGCGGCCGAGACTGCAGCAGAAGAGGAAGCAGGATGAGCCAGAGACGTTTCTTGGTTTTGAAGGTGTCTACTCCACTGCAGCTCGTGCTTTGCACTTAGATGCCTGATCATGCAGGTTGTGCTCAGGTTGAGAAGGTTTATGCCTCGCTTCAGGCTCTGATTGCACAGGGCGCAAACCACTCGTGTCCTGTCATCAGCACATTTTCTAAAGAACTTCCACGCTAGAGAACTCCTTTGAGCTGACTTTGGTGCGCTCGTTCCCTTGCTGCGTTGGGCAGTAGCAGGCGTAGTGTCTAGGGCACGGCCGCTCCGCTTCTGCACCCTGCTCCCTCTTCTGCTGTGCTGGTGGCTCTGTGCGACCACCGCCTCTTCCTCCAAACTACTCAGGTCACCTGCATGACGTTCATTCCATGTGGGGTCGAGGACCTCATCATCCTCCACATCATCTTCCACCCAGTCTTCACCCCTGCCCTCCTTGTCGGTCTCCACAATGCTGAACGGCGCAGCAGTTGGCACCTGCGTTTCGTCATCATCGGAGACGTGCTGTGATGGTCCTTGCATGTACTCATCTTGAGAAATGAGTGGTTGGGCATCGCTGCACTCAATCTCTTCCACTTCTGGGGCAGGGCTAGGTGGATGGCCCTGGGAAACCCTGCTGACAGAGTCCTCAAAAAGAACAAGAGACTGCTGTATGGCTTGGGGCTCAGACTGCTTGCCTGATTTGCAAGGGGGTGAGGTGAAAGACGGTTGGACATCGGCTGCAGGTGCCAACTCTGACCTTTCTGCAGTAGACTGGGTGGGAGACAATGTGAAGGAACTGGAGGCACTGTCAGCAGCAAACCAATCTACTATCGCCTCTCTGTGTTCTGGCCTCATCACTTCTAGAGGCGTATGATGCCCTACCAAACACTGATGCAGGTTCTGTCGCCTACTAACACTTGAGGAAGGTGTTTCACTTGTGCGTTTAGCTGGCACGGATCGACCACGTCCTCTCCTTGCAACAGGAGCTCTACCAGCAGCACCACGACCCAGGCCACTGTCCCTATTTGATGGTCTCCTCATATTTCTGTAATTTAAGATCTTGCCCTAGAAAGGTGTTTATTGAATAGCGGAACAAAACAACAACAGTATCGCACGGGTGTATCTCACAGTCAAATATGCAAACTATGCTGCAATTTAATGTTTTTTACCCCAAAAGGGTGTATATTGAATAGTGGAATAGGATAAAAAACGGTGTATCTCACACGTACAAACACAGACTAGGCCCCGATTACAATTTTTTGTACCCTAAAGGCAGGATGAGGAAGAGGAGTAGGAGGAGTTGGGAATAGGAGGCAAACTGAAGCGCCCTGCAATCCTTGGCGGGAGAAGGAGATGCGCCAAACAAATTTAAAAGGTGTATCTCACACGTACCGATACAGACTATGCCGTAATTTAATTTTTTACACTCCAAAAGGGTGTATATTGAATAGCGGAATAGGAAAAATTTTATAATACGGTGTATCTCACACGTACAAACACAGACTAGGCCCCGATTACAATTTTTTGTACCCTAAAGGCAGGATGAGGAAGAGGAGTAGGAGGAGTTGGGAACAGGAGGCAAACTGAAGCGCCCTGCAATCCTCTGCGGTAGAAGGAGATGCGCCAAACAAATTTAAAAAGGTGTATCTCACATGTACCGATACAGACTATCCCGCAATTTAATTTTTTACACTCAAACACGGTGTATATTGAATAGCGGAATAGGACAAATTTTACAAAACGGTGTATCTCACACGTACAAACACAAACTAGGCCCTGATTACAATTTTTTTTACCTAAAGGCAGGATGAGGAGTAGGAGGAGTTCGGAACAGGCAGGTGGCAGACTGAAGCACCCTCAAATCCTCGGCAGTATGAGATGCGCCCAAAAAATTGGAAAGGTGTATCTCACACGTACCGACACAGACTATCACGCAATTTAATTGTTTATACCCAAAGGTTTTGATTACATAGCGGAATAGAAAATATGATCAAAAAAAGTGTATGTATATCACACGTACACAACCACACTAGGCCCCAATTACTATTGTTTTTACCCCTAAAGGCAGGATGAGGAGTAGGAGGAGTTTGGAACAGGCAGCACCCTCAAATCTTCAGAAGTATGAGATGAACCCCAAAAACTTGGAAAGGTGGATCTCACACGTACCAACACAGACTATCCCGCAATTTAATTGATCCCCAATGGTTTTTATTGAATAGCGGAATAGGAAATATGATCAAAAAAAGTGTATGTATCTCACACGTACAGAAGCACACTAGGCCCCAATTACTATTGTTTGTACCCCTAAAAGGCTGGATGAGGAGTAGGAGGAGTATGGAACAGGCAGCACCCTCAAATCTTCAGAAGTATGAGATGAACCCCAAAAACTTGGAAAGGTGGATCTCACACGTACCAACACAGACTATCCCGCAATTCAACTGATCCCCAAAGGTTTTTATTGAATAGCGGAATAGAAAATATGATCAAAAAAAGTGTATGTATATCACACGTACACAACCACACTAGGCCCCAATTACTATTGTTTGTACCCCTAAAGGCAGGATGAGGAGTAGGAGGAGTTTGGAAAAGGCAGCACCCTCAAATCTTCAGAAGTATGAGATGAACCCCAAAAACTTGGAAACGTGGATCTCACACGTACCAACACAGACTATCCCGCAATTTAATTGATCCCCAAAGGTTTTTATTGAATAGCGGAATAGGAAACATGATCAAAAAAAGTGTATGTATCTCACACGTACAGAAGCACACTAGGCCCCAATTACTATTGTTTGTACCCCTAAAAGGCTGGATGAGGAGTAGGAGGAGTATGGAACAGGCAGCACCCTCAAATCTTCAGAAGTATGAGATGAACCCCAAAAACTTGGAAAGGTGGATCTCACACGTACCAACACAGACTATCCCGCAATTTAACTGATCCCCAAAGGTTTTTATTGAATAGCGGAATAGAAAATATGATCAAAAAAGTGTATGTATCTCACACGTACAAAACCACACTAGGCCCCAATTACTATTGTTTGTACCCCTAAAAGGCTGGATGAGGAGTAGGAGGAGTATGGAACAGGCAGCACCCTCAAATCTTCAGAAGTATGAGATGAACCCCAAAAACATGGAAAGGTGGATCTCACACGTACCAACACAGACTATCCCGCAATTCAACTGATCCCCAAAGGTTTTTATTGAATAGCGGAATAGAAAATATGATCAAAAAAAGTGTATGTATATCACACGTACACAACCACACTAGGCCCCAATTACTATTGTTTGTACCCCTAAAGGCAGGATGAGGAGTAGGAGGAGTTTGGAACAGGCAGCACCCTCAAATCTTCAGAAGTATGAGATGAACCCCAAAAACTTGGAAAGGTGGATCTCACACGTACCAACACAGACTATCCCGCAATTTAATTGATCCCCAAAGGTTTTTATTGAATAGCGGAATAGGAAACATGATCAAAAAAAGTGTATGTATCTCACACGTACAGAAGCACACTAGGCCCCAATTACTATTGTTTGTACCCCTAAAAGGCTGGATGAGGAGTAGGAGGAGTATGGAACAGGCAGCACCCTCAAATCTTCAGAAGTATGAGATGAACCCCAAAAACTTGGAAAGGTGAATCTCACACGTACCAACACAGACTATCCCGCAATTTAACTGATCCCCAAAGGTTTTTATTGAATAGCGGAATAGAAAATATGATCAAAAAAGTGTATGTATCTCACACGTACAAAACCACACTAGGCCCCAATTACTATTGTTTGTACCCCTAAAAGGCTGGATGAGGAGTAGGAGGAGTATGGAACAGGCAGCACCCTCAAATCTTCAGAAGTATGAGATGAACCCCAAAAACATGGAAAGGTGGATCTCACACGTACCAACACAGACTATCCCGCAATTCAACTGATCCCCAAAGGTTTTTATTGAATAGCGGAATAGAAAATATGATCAAAAAAAGTGTATGTATCAAACACGTACAAAACCACACTAGGCCCCAATTACTATTGTTTGTACCCCTAAAAGGCTGGATGAGGAGTAGGAGGAGTTTGGAACAGGCAGCACCCTCAAATCTTTAGAAGTATGGGATGAACCCCAAAAACCCCAAATATCATTCAGCTCTGCTGCAGGCCACAATTTAATTTTTTTTAACCCAAGGCTGTATATTGAATAGTGGAATAGAAAAAAAGTGTATGATTTTTGAAACCACTCAATAGCACATGTGAACTGAACACTGCAGTGTATGATCAGTCACTCAGCACAGCACAGCTGAAGGAAAAATGCTGCACACAGTGCCTGATAGAAAAATACTTTTCTCCCTCCTCCTCAGTGGGCAAAAAAGATTGTGTTCACTGCACCCCAAAAAGATTGTGTTCACTGCACCCCAAAAAGATTGTGTTCACTGCAGCCCACACACAGCAAAATGGATGTGGAAACTGACACCTGCCTATCTCCTATCCCACACCACACAGCAATATCGATTGTAGTTTGTAGAACACACCGTCTGACCCTAAAAATCAGCAGACTCTGTCCCTAAAAGGATTGATAAGATCGTAGATCGGGTGACTGCAAACCCCCCCCCACACAGCAATATCGATTGTAGTTTGTAGAACACACTGTCTGACCCTAAAAATCAGCAGACTCTGTCCCTAAAAGGATTGATAAGATCGTAGATCGGGTGACTGCAAACCCCCCCCCCACACATCGATATCGATTGTAGTTTGTAGAACACACTGACCCTAAAAATCAGCAGACTCTGTCCCTAAAAGGATTGATAAGATTGTAGATCGGGTGACTGCAAACCCCCCCCCCACACAGCAATATCGATTGTAGTTTGTAGAACACACTGACCCTAAAAATCAGCAGACTCTCTCCCTAAAAGGATTGATAAGATCGTAGATCGGTCACTGCAAACCCCACCCCACACAGCAATATCGATTGTAGTTTGTAGAACACACTGACCCTAAAAATCAGCAGACTCTCTCCCTAAAATGCCTACAACTCGCCCTGCCTAACACACTCCGACCTGTCCCTCAATTCTATCCGGACACAAATGTTTTTTTTTTCCTGTCTGTCCCTAATCAGCAGGCAGCACGTTGATGTGTGCTCTCTCCCTGAACTAAACAGCAGAATGACGCCGCAGCAGCGCTGCCTCGAACTTATAAAGACTTGGTCACATGCTTCAGACGGCCAATCACAGCTACTGATACATTTGTAGGCATGGCTGGGATGGCTTAGGCACACCAGTTAAACGCTTGTTGATTGGCTGTTGAAAGCCCGCCATGAAAAGCGCGCCAAAGCATGCAAAACCCAGAAATAAAACGACCGAACACGGATTTTTATCCGAATATACAGTAAAGTTTTCGGGTCCGTGTTCGGGTAACAAAAATCCAATTATTCGGTACAAACACAAATAATACAGTCCGCGTTCGCTCAACCCTACTTATCATTTCTGGCAGGGAGTTCCCTTAATGATCAAATAGACCCGAGGGAATGCTCAGTAGAGTATGCCTCGTTTGAAAAGGTGTTAAGTTTCTTAACCACTTAAGCCCCGGAGGATTTGGCTGCTCCATGACCAGAGCCTATTTTGCGATTCGGCACTGCTGAATTTAATGGACAATTGCGCGGTCGTGCAAAGCTGTACCCAAATGAAATTGACGTCCTTTTTTCCCCACAAACAGAGCTTTCTTTTGGTGCTATTTGATCACCTGTGCGATTTTTACTTTTTGCGCTATAAACAAAAAAAGAGCGAACATTTTGAAAAAATAACAATATTTTTCACATTTTTTTATATGAAATTCCCCCCAAAAAATGTAAAAATCAAAATTTTTTAACATTTTAGGCCAATTTGTTTTCTGCTACATAAAATCACAATAAGCATATTTTGATTGGTTTACGCAAAAGTTATTGCGTTTACTAAGGGAAAGATTTATGTCATTTTTATTGTTCTTTTTTTAACAAGTAATGGCAGCGATCTGCAATTTTTTTGCGGGACTGTGACATTGCGGCGGACAGATCGGACCCTTGTCTGACATTTTTGACACTTTTGGGGGTACCAGTGGCATTACTACAGTAATCAGTGCTATACATATGCACTATTACTGTAAAAATGACACTGGCAGGGAAGGGGTTAACTTTATTAGAGATGCAGGGGTTAAACGTGTCCCTAGGGGCGTGCTTCTAACTGTAAAGGGGTGTGGCTTTTCATGTAACCACAGAGACATACGATCCTACATAGCAGGATCGTATTATCTCTTATGCTGTTACACCAGGGAGAATGACAGGCGGCTTTGTTTACATTAGCCCGCTGCCTTTCTCCCTCTCCACCGGGAGATCGCGAGTGGCCGGCGGACATCAGACCCGCCAGTCACATGCGCGGGGACGCAGGGGAACGAGCGGGGGCGGGAGCGCGCCTCCGACAGCGCACGCTCGCCCCCTACAGGCTCCTGGACTAGCGACGTAGTACTACGTCACTTTGCCCAGGAGGGGCTGACCGCCGCAGTAAATGTACTTGCGGCGGTCAGCAAGTGGTTAAGGAAGCTGGGCAAGGGTGCCTTGATGAGCAAGGCGGACATATTATCTGCATTCCGCTTATTACCAATCCACCCAAGCTGTTTCAATTCCTTAAGTTTTATGTTTAACAATAAGTATTATTTTGACATGTTTTTCCCTATGGGATGCTCCCTATCTTGTTCCTATTTTGAAGCATTTGCCACGTTTGTAGAATGGGTTTTACGATTAAAAACAGGATCCAGACATACACTGCAGTATTTGGATGATTTCCTGTTTCTAGGTTCGGAAAATTCAAGCAATTGCCTAATGTTATTGAATACTTTCATAGGTATTTGTAAACAATTCAACATACCGCTAGCGAAAGAAAAAACTATATACCCTTCACAAAAATTAGAATTTTTAGGAATAATGATAGATTCACAAAAAAATGGAATTCAAATTACCAAAAGATAAATTGGATAGGATCTCTAATTTGAAAGTAATACTGATTAGAAAAAAGAAAATATTAGAAAAAGAGATGCAAAAATTACTAGGTAATTTGGCCTTTGCAACTAGGGTGCTACCGGTAGGGAGAATTTATTCTAGACGGATGCACCTAAAAATTTCTGGTCTCAACAGTCCATATTCGCATATCAGATTAACACAGGATATACGGGAGGATATGCTTCTCTGGACTCAATTTTTGCAGACATTTAATGGCAGAGCGATAATCCAAGAAGAGTTTATAACTGATTCTCAATTTTGTCTTTTTACGGATGCAGCATGATCAATCGGGTTTTCAGCCATATGGAAGCGCGATTGGTGTGCAAAAAAAATGGCCGGAAAAATGGAGAGAAAAAGGTCTATGGACAAATATTGTGTTCTTGGAGCTTTTTCCAGTCATAGTAGCGGTGGAGATTAGGGGAGAGAAGTTTCAAAATAAGCGCCTTTCGCTGAGTACAGACAACAAGGGAGTGCTTTTTGTGATAAACTGCTTAACATCAAGATCCCCCCAGTTATAACTCTAATAAGATACTTTGTTTCCAGGTGTTTGCTGTATAATATTTTGATTAAGGTTCAGTACATTCCAGGTAAATTAAATGTTGTTGGTGATGCTCTTTCACATTTCCAGTTGAGCAAGTTCTTCGAATTGGCACCAGAAGCGAGCAGAGTGGGTATGGACTGTCCCGAGCATCTATGGGACTTTGTTTAATTTAGCAAAATTTTCGGAACTCATTAGCTAACTCGACATGGAAAAGTTATCGTGCTGCCTGGTCATTGTGGTTGTCATTTCTACATGGGACCAACAATGGAATGTCGGCATTCTTGGAGAGATTAGTGCTGGTTTTTCTCAATTCATTATTAAAAGAAAAATTTTCCTGGTCTCATTTAAATAAGATATTGTATGGAATCTCTTATTTTCTAAAGTTACAGGGTTTGAAATCGTTGCTCACCTTCTTTTCAGTCCAACAAGTGTTGAAAGGATATAAAAAGAGAAAAAGTTATAGTGGATAAAAGGGGTCCAGTCTCCATAAAAAATTTGATAGACATTTGTGATAGTACTGGAAGAGTATGTTTTTCGGAAAACGAAGCCATATTGTTTCGGGCAGCATTTTCAATATGTTTTTTTGCAGCCCTAAGAATATCAGAGTTGGTTCCTAATTCAAAAAAAGATAAAGGAGGGTTGTTTGAGGATATAGTAATAGAAAAGGATAGGCTAAAAATATTTTTGCGCAAATCCAAAACAGATCAGACAGGTAAAGGGACATGGATTTCGCTGCGCCAATGTTCCTCGGATTCTATCTGCCTGATCAAGGCATTGGGATCTTACTTAAATATAAGGCCAAAGGGTGGAAACCAGCTGTTTATTCATAAGAACCTGTCACCGCTCACAAAGTTTCAGTTTAATAGAATATTGTCAAAGTGTCTAACGGTTTTGGGTTTGCGCAACTCGGGCATCTCTTGTCACTCCTTTAGAATAGGGGCAGCGACTGCGGCGGCCCAATATGGGCTGGGTAGTGAAAAGATAAAAAAGTAGGGCGATGGAAGTCGGATGTCTATTTGAGATATATTAGACCTAACTGTATCTTTTGCTCCTAGGTAAGAAATGAATCATTTGGATCATCAGTCACTCTTTTGTCCACTGGGCACACAAGAGAGCAGAGGAAAGAAATTATGGTATTAACCTGGATCTGGACCCAAGCTTATGCAAAATATTCTGGTTTGGTAGAGGAGGGATGATTTGGGATGATCTGACAGCTGAATTGGGAAGGTTGTGTTACTGATGGCCGTTGCCAGATATTTTAATAATCCATCTTGGCGGAAATGACATTGGAAAAGTAAAAACGGTAAATTTGTTATTTAAAATGACTTTTGTCATTCAGAAAGTGAAGGCGCTGTCACCCGGCATGGTTGTAATTTTTTCTGAGATCATCCCTTGTCTCATTTGGTTACACGACAAAGTAGGAAATGTATTTGAAAAAATGAGGAAAAGGATAAATCATAGGTTGGAAAAATTCATGAGCTTAGGCTATGATATATCTTATAGACATGTGGACTTAGAGGGATGAATTTCAGGCCTGTATCGGAAGGATGGGGTCCATCTTTCGGAGATAGGACTGGACATATTAAATTTAGGTTTCCAGACAGCAATAGAGTTGGCCGCAGGCTGGGTGGGGTAGTCAGGAGGTTAGCACCTCCTGACTTGTTGGAAAATTATATATGGTTAAAGATAAACCGAGCTTCAAAGCTGGGTTTTTGTGTTATGGGTTTTTGTGTTATGTGTTGTGAATTTATTGTACTTGTAAATTTAATAATTTATTTGATTGATGTATTAACAAGTTTAAAATTGAAACCAATAAATAAAGGCTGTGGCCAAATTATTATCCAAAACAAGCTGTCTGGTGTAAATTATTAATTATAGTCTTTTAAGCAATTGATGCTTGCTATCCCATGTAAGGAAAAAGGGGTTTCTAGGAACCCCTTTTCCCCCTTTTTCCTCATGGGATGGCAGCAGTGTAGGCGGTTTCAAGGCTCCCCCTCTATCACCAGCTAGGCAGGAAATAGCCAAAGAAATAGTAAGCTGATTGGTGGAAAGAGCTGCCTGCGGAAGGTCAGGTGACCGAAGCTTCTAGGACCGAGGCAGGCTATAAAAGGAGGAGCTGACAGGAGTGCGATGCCAGTCGCCTCAGAGGGTTACCTGGAGCAGAGTAGCCTGCCCGCCCACCCAAAAAAAAAAAAAAGTTGTGGCCTTTTTTATGTGGTGGGTCACCTTTTTTTCGAAAGGGGGACTTTAAGTGGAAGATTATATATGGTTAAAGATAACCCGAGCTTCAAAGCTGGGTTTTTGTGTTGGGAATTTATTGTACTGGTAAATTTAATAATTTATTTGATTGATGGATTAACAAGATTAAAATTGAAACCAATAAATAAAGGCTGTGGACAAATTATTATCCAAAACAAGCTGTCTGGTGTAAATTATGAATTATAGTCTTTTAAGCAATTGATGCATGCTATCCCATATAATAGGGGTTAGTAGTTACAAATTTTTATGTTATAGAGCAGGGGTCTTCAAACTATGGCCCTCCAATTGTTCGGGAACTACAATTCCCATCATGCCTAGTTTTGTCTGTAAATGTCAGAGTTTTAAATGGGCTGTAGTTTGAGGATCCCTGTTATAGAGTATTTATGAAAAGGTCTAGGAAACACAATATTTTAGTAAAAACTACACTAAAGTTAATTTTAGGGTGCACAAAGGCAACAATAGTATAATTCAAAAGATGATGTTGCCCAAAATGTCAAACCTTAAATTTGAATGCACCCCTAAAATGGATATAAACTTCGGTACCCTATATTTTCTATAGACAATGCTTTAAGAGCCCCCCTATAGGTCATCTGTTAAGGAGAAGGCCTGGTGCTTGAAATATTGCTGTGGTGATATGTAACATGTGTGTCACAATTGATGTTTTCATGTGCCCCCCCCCGAGGCATGTTTTCGCGATCCACATGTACATATGTGGGGGAGGGGCTCACCATTTTGGGGGGGTCCTAACTTTTTTTTTTCATCACATAGAGAACAAAAATTCCCCATGTGATGATTTGTTGGTGACAAGTTCACTCAAATAATGCATACAGGTTCCAAGACCCTGGATGCATCCTCTGTGCTCCACTGAATATAATGAAAAACAGATTGAATTGCATTACATACTTTTCCAGCATAGCTGGTCATGGAAAACTGACTAAGAGACCTGGAAGTGATGTAAAATGTGTTGCTTCTGGGTAACCAACAAGAAGAGGAAGAAAGCAGACACGTGTCCACCCAGCTCCCTCCCCCCACCTGGTGGTAACCTGGGCCCACAGTGGAGATACATGGTGGGGGGCACGTTACTGGGGGTGTGTGGAAGCAATTGGGCAGCAATGCAGCCACCAAACCTCTTCCATCTGACAGGCAGGAGTCTGCTTGTCAGATATACACACAATCACGAAGGCTGCAGCCACCAGGAATGTGTGTAAACCCCTCCCCACTGTCAGGTCAATACAATGGTTTGCATGTTAATAGGGAAAAAAATTAATTAAGAAGGAATACATATTCTAAATTATATTGTTAGGTGTACAGAGATATTAAAATGCAATATTTTTTGTGATAGTGGTCCTTTAACCACTTGCCGACCACCGCCCGACTATATACGGCGGCGGTCAGCCCCTCCCAGGCAAAGTGACGTACGTGTGAAGTAAGGTACGTAGTGAAGTAAGGTACGTCACTAGCCTAGGAGCGAATAGGGGGCGAGCGCGCGCCGCCGGAGGCGCGCTCCCGCCCCCGCTCGTACCCGACGAAGCCGGCTAGAGAGGGAGAAAGGCAGGCGGCTAATGTAAACAAAGCCGACTGTCACTCTCCCTTGTGCAAAAGCACAGATCACTTGGTCCTGCTATGTAGGACCATTGATCTGTGCTATTACACCACTAGCCACATCCAATGACAGTTAGAAACACGCCCCCTCCCTCTCCAATAAAGTTAACCCCTTCCCTCCCAGTGTCATTTTTACAGTAACAGTGCATATGTATAGCACTGATTACTGTAGTAATGTCACTGGTACCCCCAAAAGTGTCAAAAATGTCAGTCGAGGGTCCGATCTGTCCGCCGCAATGTCGCAGTACCGCAAAAAAAATCGCAGATCGCCGCCATTACACGTTAAAAAAAAAAAACAACAAAAATGACAAAAATCTTTCCCTTAGTTAGTAAACGCAATAACTTTTGCGCAAACCAATCAAAATACGCTTATTGTGATTTTTTTTTTACCAAACATAGGTAGCAGAAAACAAATTGGCCAAAAATTTAGAAAATTTAGATTTTTACATTTTTTTGGGGGGGAATTTTATATAAAAAAAATGTGAAAAATATTGTTGTTTTTGCAAAATTGTCGCTGTTTTTTTGTTTATAGCCCATGATCAAAAAATCGCACAGGTGATCAAATACCACCAAAAGAAAGCTCTGTTTGTGGGAAAAAAAGGACGTTAAATTCGTTTGTGTACAGCGTCGCACGACTGTGCAATTGTCCGTTAAAGTCATGCAGTGCCAAATCACAAAATACACCCTGGTCAGGAAGGGGGTAAAATCTTCTGGGGCTTAAGTGGTTAAGAAATCGTTTGGATGGTAAAAGATATTGCAAAATTCTACATCTTAATGTGACGGAAGATGAACAATATAAAGTCAGTTACAGGAAAATATAAAAAATGATTTATTATTCAGACCTCAAAATATAGCCATCACACCTTTACAAAGTTTTCCAATTTTAATAATCTTTGTATTAACAAAGGAATGTGATCAATTATGATAGCAACTTTTTCCCATTCTGAACTGTATGATAGCAGCTCATTATTTTTTTTATTATTTTTTACAAATTGCTTGTCACACACTGGTTATGCGGTTAGCCATTCCATCCCCCCAAGTGTCAATCATTTTTCCCCACACAAAAAAGCATTCATAATTTTTGAGCACATATATCACAAAGGAAGGTGCAAGTTAGATGGTATTTAATAGGCATAGGTTACAATGTGTCATGATGATTAATTCTGGCATTTTTTTTCTTTTTGTCTGATTTTAGCTGTCTCTGTCTGCACTGAATAGATTTTTCCACATTTTACATTACAATGATAGATTTTATTCTGACAAAAAGTCTGAGATTTGGCAAAAATTGAATTTACAAATAATTTTCTGAAGTTTGTATGCATTTTAAAATCTCGTGCGTTATTCTTCTTAACCAATTAAGGACCAGGCCTATTTCTGACACTTGTTGTTTACAAGTTAAAATCAGTATTTTTTGCAAGAAATTTACTTAGAACCCCCAAACATTACATATTTTTTTAGCAAAAACATTACATTTTTTTTTAGCAGAGACCCTAGAGAATAAAGTGGAGATCATTGCAATACTTTATGCCACTCCATATTTGCACAGCAGTCTTACAAAGGCAATTATTTTGGAAAAAAAATACTTTTTTGAATTAAAAAATAAAAAAACAGTAAAGTTAGCCCAATTTTTTTCTATAATGTGAAAGATAATGTTACGCCAAATAAATGGTGACAAACATTGGTACTTAAAAATCGCCATAGGCAACGCTTTACAAATTTCTTCAGGTTACCAGGTTAGAGTTACAGAGGAGGTCTTTGGCTAGAATTATTGCTCTTGCTCTAACTATTGCGGGGATACCTCACATGGGTGGTTTAAACATCGTTTATATATGTGGGCGCGACTTGAATATGCGTTTGGTTCTGCGCGCACACTCGGAGGGACAGAGAACTTTTTTTTTTCTTATTTATTTTGCTTTTTATTTTTACACTGTCCCTTTAAATTATTTGTTTTGGATCACTTTTATTCCTATTACAAGGAATTTAAACATCCCTTGTAATAGAAATAAGTAGAACAGGTCCTCTTTAATGTGAGATTTGGGGTCAAAAAGACCTCAGATCTCACATCTACACTAAAAATAAAAAAATCATCAAATTTCATTCATCATGAAAAAAATAGGCCCTTTAAGGCCGTTAAAAGGAAGCGAAATATGATGTCGCTCTGGTCCTCTAAGGCCATAGAGTCGTGTGGAGGCCAGCTTGCCCTCACTCGACTTCCTGTCTAGGAGGGGAAAGGACCGGATCCTTTTCCCCACTACCGACAGCTCCAGTGTGTGGGGAAAACGACCGGGATGCGGCAGGGGGACTTCTCTCACTGCCCATAAAAGTGATCCCGCGGCGAATCACTTTTATATGAAAGAGGATCACCCACCTAATAAGAAAATACTGGGGTTATGGCAGCTATCTGCTGCCATAACCTTGGTATTTTACGTCAAAGTAGCAAGGTAAATCTGCAACAGGCGGTCCGGGTGTGGTTAAAAAACTTTTTAGAGACTTGGTGCAATTTTTACAAACTGCTTAACCACTTCAATACTTTTTCCCCTTCCCGCACAGATGCTCTGCAAATTGTGTGTTTTGGAAAGCTATAGAAAAGAGAGAGCCGCAGATAAACAGGTACAACTTCGGATTTATTTTATCACTATGTATTAACTGAGGATAGTCACTTCAAAGGGTATATCTAGGGCTTTACAACCACTTTAAGCAAACATTTTGATTAAGTAAGTCTTAGTAAAGTGTTAAGACTTCACAAATAATAATCTAAATGTGAATAAACCAACAAAAAGTATAAAAAATGTTCTGCGCTCAGTGTAAATCTCCTTTAAAATATAATAATTCTTATCAATTTAGACAGCTGAATTCTCTGTATTACACATAACAATAAAAGACTGATGTAAAATGGAAAAAAAGTGTGTTGCGCTCTATCTTAAAGTGCATATAAGTGCCTTATAATTCATAAGTGAATCTAAAATAGATTATCAAACAAATGGATTATTCATATGTGAAGTGTCAAAATATATAAACTTATAACACTATTATATAAACATATTTTGACACTCCACGTATGAATAATCCATTTATATAAAAATGTTATAAGTTTATATATTTTGACACTCCACATATCATTATTTCTATTTGTACGATAATCTATTTTGGATTCACTTATAATTTATAAGGCACTTACACTATATTGTCAAAAGTATTGGGACAATTGCCTTTACGTGCACATGATGAACCCTAATGGCATCCCAGTCTTACTCCATAGGGTTCAATATTGAGTTGGCCCACCCTTTGCAACTATAACAGTTTCAACTCTTCTGGGAAGGCTGTCTACAAGGTTTAGGAGTGTGTCTATGGGAATGTTTGACCATGCTTCCAGAAGTGTATTTGTGGGGTCAGTCACTGATTTTGGACGAGAAGGCCTGGCTAGAAGTCTCCTCACTAATTCATCCCAAAGGTGTTCTATCGGGTTGAGGTCAATTCCTCCACCCCAAACTTGCTCATCCATGTCTTTATGGACCTTGTTTTGTGCACTGGTGCGCAGGTATGTTGTACAGGAAGGGGCAATCCCCAAACTGTTCCCACAAATTTAGGAGCATGAAATTGTCCAATATATCCTGGTATGCTCATGCCTCATCTAGGTCTTTATGGACCTTGCTTTGTGCACTGGTCAAAATCATTTGGTGGAGGGGGAATAATTGTATAGGGTTGCTTTCCAGGGGTTGGGTTTGGCCCCTTAGTTCCAGTGAAGGGAACTCTTAAGGTGTCAGCATACCAAGACATTTTGGACAATTTCGTACTTATATAAAACATAAGCCTGTGAATTCCGCCTCTCAAAACATACCACTCAGTACTGCTTAACCACTTGCCGACCGCCGCAAGTATATATACTGCGGTGGTCAGCCCCGTGCAGGCAAAGTGACGTACTGGTATGTCACTCGCCTGCAAACCAATAGGGGACGAGCACGCGCTGCCGGAGGCGCGCTCCCACCCCCGCTCACTCGCTGGGATCCCCGCGCGTGTGACCGGCAGACCCGATGTCCGCCGGTCACTCGCAATCGTCGGGTGGGGAGGGAGAAATGTAGGACTGTAGATCGCTGCTGTTACATGAAAAGCCACGCCCCTTTACAGTTAGACGCACGCCCCTAGGGACACACTTAACCCCTCCTTCTCCAATAAAGTTAACCCCTTCCCTGCCAGTTTAATTTTTACAGTAACAGTGCATATGTATAGCACTGATTATTGTAGTAATGTCATCGGTACCCCCAAAAGTGTCAAAAATGTCAGTCAAGGGTCCGATCTGTCCGCCGCAATGTCGCAGTCCCGCAAAAAAAATTGCAGATCGCCGCCATTAATCGTTAAAAAAAAAATGACAAAAATCTTTCCCTTAGATAGTAAACGCAATAACTTTTGCGCGAACCAATCAAAATACGCTTATTGCGATTTTTTTTACCAAACATAGGTAGCAGAAAACAAATTGGCCTAAGATGTTAAAAAATTTAGATTTTTACATTTTTTGGGGGGCAATTTCATGTGAAAAATGTGAAAAATATTGTAATTTTTGCAAAATTGTTGCTCTTTTTTTGTTTATAGCGCATGATCAAAAAATCGCACAGGTGATCAAATACCACCAAAAGAAAGCTCTGTTTGTGGGAAAAAAGGGCGTCAATTTCATTTGGGTACAGCGTCGCACGACCGCGCCATTCTCTGTTAAAGTCGCGCAGTGCCGAATCGCAAAATACCCCCTGGTCAGGAAGGGGATAAAATCTTCCGGGGCTTAAGTGGTTAAATGCATCAAATTCATTCTAAACTCAATAAATTATATTTAAAAGTTACAATTTAATAACATTATTTAATTGATCTATAGTAAGGTAATGCAGAGTGGATTACACCAACCTCATCAAATGATCACATTTTATAATGGCATCTTAATTTATGTGAAGTCATTTTTTAAATGACAGCTCCTTTTACAAAAGACATCATCTTTCAAAAATAACAGCTAAAACAACCTAAAATATATAATTAATATTTATAAGACTGTTGAAATCACATTCAATATTTAGATCATAAGCGACCCATTTTTTTTAAATTAAAAATCTATTTTGTCTCCAGGCTAGAGAATGTGGTGTCCCCCAAACCTGATATTGGGTTTTAGCAAGAGTGGTGACACTTACAGTATATGCATGATTTTGTTAGCTATAATGCTGTGCACTCATAATACTTTGCAGCATGCCATCTTAACCACTTCTGGGACAGAAAGTTTTACCCCCCTTAATGACTAGGCCATTTTTTGTGATATGGCACTGCGTTACTTTAACCTGTTGCCATCTGCGCACAGTATATTTACTGCGGCGGTCAGCCCCGGCCAGGCAGAGTGACGTAGATCTACGTCACTAGCCTGTCACCGGGTTTTGAGCCAATAGCGGGCGACGCTGAGGCTCGTTCACAGAGGAGTCTGGGCGTGTGACCGGCGGACCCGATGTCCGCCGGTCACACTACGATCGTCGGTAGAGCGGGAGAAAGGCGGACGGCTTATGTAAACATTCTCCCCTGTGTAAAAATGGAGATCAGATGGTTCTACTATGTAGAACCGTTGATCTCTGTTTTTACAATAGGAGACCTGTCCCACTACAGTTAGAAACACGCCCCTAGGACACAAGGGTCCAATCTGTCTGCCGCAATGTCGCAGTACCGCAAAAAAAAACGCAGATCGCCGCCATTACTCGTAAAAAAAAAACACCAAAAATCTTTCCCTTTGTTAGTAAATGCGATAACTTTTGCGCAAACCAATCAAAATACGCTTTTTGCGATTTTTGTTACCAAACATATGTAGCATAAAACAAATTGGCCGAAAATGTTAAAAAATTTTGATTTTTACATTTTTTGGGGGGGGGAATTTCATATAAAAAAAAGTGAAAAATATTGTTATTTTTGCAAAATTTACGCTCTTTTTTTTTTATAGCGCATGATCAAAAAATCGCACAGGTGATCAAATACCACCAAAAGAAAGCTCTGTTTGTGGGAAAAAAAGGATGTGAAATTCGTTTAGGTACAGCGTCGCACGGCCGCACAATTGTCATACAGTAAAAAAATCGCAAAAAAAACCCTGGTCAGGAAGGGGGTAAAATCTTCCGGGGCTTAAGTGGTTAACTGACAATTTTGCGGTCGTACAATGCTGTACCCAAATAAAATTTATGTCCTTATTTTCCCACAAATAGAGCTTTCTTTTTTGGTGGTGTTTGGTCACCTCTGTGGTTTTTATTTTTTGCGCTATAAACAAAAAAAGTGACAATTCTAAAAAAAACAATATTTTTTTACATTCTGCTATAAAACATTCCCAATAAAAAAAATAAAAAAATCGCATTTTTAATCAATTTAGGCCAATTTGTATTATGCTACATATTTTTAGTAAAAAAAAAAAAATCCCAATGAGTTTATATTGATTGGTTTGCACAAAAGTTATCACATCTACAAACTAGGGCAAAGATTTATGTCCTTTTTATTTATTTTTATTTTTTACTAGTAATGGTGGCGATCAGCGATTTTTAGTGGGACTGCGACATTGCAGCGAACAGGTCAGACACGTAACTGACACTTTTGGGGGGATCAGTGACATTACAACAGTAATCAGTGCTAAAAATATGCACTGTTACTGTACTAATGACACTGGCTGGGAAGGGGTTAACACCAGGGGCGATCAAAGGGTTAAAAGTGTGCCTAGGGGATGCTTTCTAACTGTGTGGGGGGGTTACTCACTGGATGAACACAGAGACCTGTGTTCCTAAATAGGAAGAACACAGGATCCCTGTGTTTATAACTGACAGAACAGCGGTCTGCCGTGTTTACATCGTCTGACCGTTGATCTTTCTTCATGGGGAGCGATCAAGGGTGCCCAGCAGACATCGCATTCACTGGACCTGCTGATTAGCTCCCTCTCAGTGCGTGCCCCAGCTATCTGCTACACGTAACGACGTACAGGTATATTGTTTCACGTAACAGAGCCAATCTACCACAGTATAACAATGGCGGCTGGTCGGCAAGTGGGTATTAAACACACTGATTAGAGAGCAATGGGTTGTTCATGCAACTGCTGCCAGGATAAATGTATTGATTGGTAAGACATCACAAGGACTTCTTTAAAAGATCTATAATAAGCAAATCTAATGAAAGTGGATTGCAAAATATTTACAAATTTCATCTTGATTCACTCATGCCTAGTAAAATGAAATTAATATGTGCATCAAGTATGCAGCCATGTTCAAGAAAAAAAAAAAGGAACTTTTACAACACCTTCATGCTGCTTAAAATATACACAGGTTAATTTAAATTTAGTAAGTAACCCCAAGGTGTATTTCTTGGAACTTTCAGTTTGTAAGGGATTCAATTTAGGCTAGAAGGGAAAATAAACTGCTCATTCACTTTTTATTACTGCTGTGTTCTGAAAGAGATGCAAATCTCTGCACTTCCATGCAAGGCTTACGATTTATCCACATAACTGCAGTTTAGCTGTCTAAGTACATACTTGAATGCAGGGACAAAATTCATCAACAAGACAGAAAACTAAGGCACATTTTGTTTTTTATCATTTAAAGTACATCTGTGCTGAGTTTCTAGGAAAGCTACCATTGCTGACCCTTCTGAAAATGTTCTGGCTGTCATGCCAATCCAACAGCTTTAGTACTTAGAGTCAATGACTTGAAACAAATTTAGCTATTAGATCTCACCTTACTCTGGCTTCCCAAGCTACAAGCTTGTTCCAAGTCTGTGTCTCAGAAAGTCATAAAACTTGTATTCTCAGAAGAAGCTGAGCAATATCAGCCCCAATAAAGTTTTGTTTAGGACTATCATGGTAAAAATAAAAGAGACTTGCAAGAGAAGAACTCTTATATCCACCCTTTCAGGCGACTGTTTTCTCTACTTTCCCTCTATTCCAGTGCAGCGGTTTTCATAAGACTCCTCGACATTCAACACTTCCAGGAGAATTAAAGGCCTGAGTCCCCTGCTGCACTCAGTGGTCCCATTATCTTATGTCTGTATCAGTACAGTTTTAAGCAGTTGTTTAGGGCCCTGAGGAAGGAACACAGGGGGCACATGCATCTGACACTCAGGGAAGTGTCAAATGCTAAAATGATCAGTGGAGTCTGCGTCACTAGAATGAAAGGGAGTTAAAATACACTGCTCAAAAAAATTAAAGGAACACTTTTTAATCAGAGTATAGCATCAAGTCTTTTAAACTCCTGGGATATTGATCTGGTAAGTTAAGTAGCAGAGGGGGTTTTTAACCAATTTCAGCTGCTTTGGTTTTAATGAAATTAACAGCAGGTGCACTAGATGGCCAACAATGAGACAACCTCCAAAACAGGAGGGTTTTACAGGTGGAGGCCACTGATATATTTTTTTCCCTACTCATCTTGTCTGACTGTTTTTCACTAGTTTTGCATTTGTCTAGGGTCAGTGTCACTACTGGTCCCTATAACTCCTTCAGGCTAGCACATCAGTACATGCCATTGCCAGAAGGTTTTCTGTGTCTCCCAGAGCATGGAGGAGATTCCAAGAGACAGGCAGTTACTCTAGGAGAGCTGGACAGGGCCATAGAAGGTCCTTAACCCATCAGCAGGACCGGACTATGCTCCTTTGTGCAAGGAGGAACAGGATAAGCACTGCCAGAGCCCTACAAAGTGACCTCCAGCAGGCCACTCCAGCAGGTGTAAATGTCTCTGGCCAAACAATCAGAAACAGATGTCGTGAGGGTGGTCTGAGGGCCCAGCATACTCTAGTGAGCCCTGTGCTCACTGCCTGGCACCATGGAGCTTGATTGGCATTTTTCATTGAGCACCAGAATTGGCAAGTCCGCCACTGGCGCCCTGTGCTTTTCACAGATGAGAGCAGATTTACCCTGAGCACATGTGACAGACATGAAAGGGTCTAGAGAAGCCATGGGGAATTGTATTATGCCTGTAACATCATTTAGCATGACCGGTTTGGTGGTGGGTCAGTGATGGTCTGGTGAGGCATATTCATCGAGGGACACACAGACCTCTACAGGCTAGACAATGGCACCCTTACTGCCATTGGGTATGGGGATGAAACCCTTGAACCCACTGTCAGACCTTACGCTGGTGCAGTGGGTCCTAGATTCCTCCTAGTGCACAACAATGCCCAGCCTCATGTGGTGAGAGTATGCAGCTAGTTCCTTGAGGATGAAGGAATTGATACCATTAAATGGCCCCCACGCTCACCTGACCTAAATCCAATAGAACACCTCTGGAACATTATGTTTCAGTCCATACAACACCGCCAGGTTGCACTTCAGTCTGTTCAGGAGCTCAGTGATGCCCTGGTCCAGATTTGGGAGGAAATACCCCAGGACATCATCCGTAGTCTCATTGGGCGCATGCCCCAATGTTGTCAGGCATGCATACAAGCACATGGGGGCCATAAAAACTACTGAGTACCATTTTGAGTTTTTGCAATGAAATTTCAGGAAAATGGACTAGCCTGCTTAATCATTTTTACACTTTGAGTTTTGGGGTGTCTTTGAATTCAGCCCTCTGTAGGTTGATAATTTTAATTTCCATCAAACAATGTGGCATCCTTTAGTTCCTAACATATTACCCAATCCATACAGTATCCAGCATGATATTTTGCCCCATTGAGATCTGATATGTTTTCAAAGTGTTCCTTTAATTTTGAGCAGTGTACATGACCTGCTGGAGAGATGGGTGTAGGAGCTCTTCTCTTTTAGGGTACCTTCAATAAGATTTTTTTTAACCCCGTCAAGATCACTTTAGGTAATCCTAAAACTATAACTGCATTTTTTTGGTCTTTTATTACATTTACATAGCAGTATTCCCGCTAAAGTAACAGGTCACAGGTCACTCGTATACAAATCCATATCTGTAAAGATTATATACTTACTTTCTAGTGGCTCATGTGTTGAAGCTTTGCCTTTATCTGCTCTATGGCCCTCCAGAAAGGGTCGATTAGGTGCACAAGCCATAAACATGTTTGAACTGCCACAATATGTGGGATACTGTGCCAACTGTGCAACTTTCAAACAACATTTTTGCTCTAATTCTTATTAAAAGAATGCCCATATAGTTAGTAATTCTGTACCCCATGTTTGATAATGCTGTCAAGTGTATATAATATGCAATGTATGCACCCTGGAACAGTCATTCGAAGATAAATAATGATGTAAATTATCAATTTGAAAAGCATTTACAATTACAAAAGAGAAACCCCTACGGGACTTTAAAGGCCAAAATTGAGCAAAATAACAATGTCTGTGAATTTAGGCTGTATAAATAGATCAATACAAAACGTTATTAGGACAATAAACAGGAGTAAAGGAGTTTTGGTTGGTGTGATCATTTGACATAAGAAAGGCAACAAACAAACAACAGGAGATAGTGTTCCGCAGTGTCTGTAAGCAGTATAATTGTCTCCAAAAGACCTATTTCACAACAGTCAGCTGACGCGTTTTAGAAATAAGATTTTTTCTTTAGGGTTGTAAACTGTGTGGAGCAACATGACTCTAAGAACCTCTGTAAAAATATTACAGGTAAGTGTATATTTTATTCAATGTTTCTACAGAATATGAAACATAAAGGTATATACATTGCACTCACTGTATGTATAATTAACAAGTAGCATATACAACAGCCGATAAGAGATTAAAAGAGATTAAAACCACGTAGCAGCTTCCACAACATAGCCAGAGTAAAACAGTCATAGGGGGTCTTAAACAGGAACTACCCAGAAGCACACCAAGAAGTGGAGGTAGGGTGGTGATTTAACTAGTTGAGTCAGAAGAAGGGTTGTAGAAAGAGTAGCAAGAACAAAGACAGTCAAAATTAAAACCAACCATAGATGGTTTGAATCTAAGCTGGTTCAGCAGGGATCATCCGAGATTTTATCCATCTGTGGGCAGGCTGATTGTACCCATGGTTGCAGGAAAGAAAATTGCATAATCTATGGTTAGTTAAAATTTCCCTGGAAATTCAGAGAACCATGTGAAATTTCAATAAAATATACAGTAGCCACTTTGTCAAAATGCAGTAAAATGAATAGGGTGGGTAAAAAAAAGGTGATTTTCTAATTGGTCACTGGCTCCTGAGGGTTACAGAAGCTCCTTGCAGCTATCTTGGATTTGTTCTTTTTGGGGAAAATGGCAACAGTATATATAATATAATGTCTAAATACATCAAAAATAATAAAAACGCTAAATGAAAAAAATCCTTCCAGTAAAAAATACCTAAATTATCCCCCAAAAATAGGAAAATTTGCATTAAAATCTATTTTGCTGAAATCACTTCACTCCTACCTGGTGAAGAAAGTAGTGTTGGAGCAGGATATGTCTCATAACAATCAGGACACTGACAGTTTAAATTGGTAAAATGATCTAATAACAGAAAATCAGCATGGATTATTGAAAGAGAGGTCACGTCTAACTAACATGGATGTTTTTTTTATAAGAAAGCAAGGCAAAAAGCAGAACACTGGAAATACAATTTTGAAAAAGTATTTAACACAGTTCCTCATAGACTTCTGAGTGATCATGGGTACAAGTTTGGGAGATGTACATAGGTGTATATGTACATAAAAAACGTTTTAGTTATTTTCTGTTTCTTTGTGCAATAAAATTATAAACCTTGAGCAGTTAATAGATTATACAGTGGTCTCAGTAAATATTATGCAGGCTATGGGCTTTATTTACTAAAGCTGGAGAGTGCAGAATCAGGCTCACTTCTGCAGTGAGGTTAAAAAGACCCCAAGAGGCTGCCAAGGAGGAAATAAAAAGAAGCAGATGCACCAGCTACACCTCGCCTCCACCACCATAAAATTATATAACTTTCCTTCTTTCCCTCTCACAGGCCAGAAACATCCCTGTTGCAGAAAGGGCTGAATTTTGCACCATTTAGCAGGCCCAACTTGTTTAATCTGTTTAAAGAGGAGCTCCAGGCACCTATCAAAAAAATAAAAGTCAGCAGCTACAAAAAGTGTGGCTGCTGCCTTTTAAAAAACAGCCACTCACCTGTGTCCCACGGTCCAGCGGTGAGCTCACCCCATCCTTCTTCATCCTCTGTTCTCAATCAGCGGCGCCGGCATCTTCACTAAGGCCCACTGTACATGCGCGAGTCACGCTGCACATCCTGAATGGTGGAAGCAGTCTTCTGGGAACTGTCAGGGGCAGGGAGGGAGGAGAACTTCCGTTGCCAATCGCCACTGCGCTCAGAACGAAAGTGGGAGCAGGTACCTGTCGTAATCGGGTACCTTCTCCCCCCACCCCGCGCGCTCCTCAAAAGTGCCAATCATGCAAGAGGAGCAGGAGACGAGTCCTTAAAGCAGGACTTCCTCTTTTAGACGGAGCTCTGCTTTTAGACCTCAACATATTTGTAAGGCCTCTAGCCTTCATGAGGTATTACCATAATATGAAAAAAACAAGAAACATATTCCAAATGATACCATATTTGATAACATAGACCTGATTGGTCTGGACATTCTAAATTAACTGCTGGTGCAGAGTGGGCTAGATGCCTTCCTCTTTGAAGATTCCGAAATGTTGCATGTTGGATTCCAGCCCCTTTACAAAGTTACTCCTCAAAAGCCTTAGTGGACAAGGCAGCCAAAGAGGGTGTCCTAGATCCAAATTAAAAAGTCTTTCTTCTCCCAAAGGTTTTTTTCAACCCCATACTTTTTCCACCTGCCAAAGGTTCACAAAGACCTTCATAATCCACTGGGCAGACCACTAGTGGCTTGAATTAGACATGTGCAATTCATTTTAGTCTGAATATAAATTCAAACAAATTTTTGGTTATTTGGAATTTTAGATTTATCCAAATCTCTGGCCGAAATAGTAGTAAATTTCCCGGACGCTACGTCCTTAACAACCGATGACTCATCAGCTGTCAGCCACTTCCCCACTGACATCTTGTAAACACAAAAATGCCGGCAATAAAAAATTCAGAAAAAAAACAGCATATCAGGCCCTTCGGTCCCCCCAAAATTCATACCAAACCATTATCTGAGCATGCAGCCCCTGAACCATACCAGGCCACAGGCCCTCAACATGTTGATGGGGACAAGGGCCCTGCAGACAGGGGGCTTATCAGAATCTGGAAGCCACCTTTAACATAAAGGCCCCAACATCATGCCCTACTCCACTTGTGAATGAGTATGGGGTACATAATATTCCATAATATACCCATTAACCAAAAAAGTGTAAAAAGTGAGTAAAGACACAACACAAGTTGTTAACAAGTCCTTTATTAAAAAACAAAAATAAAAAAATGTTCCCCAGTGCAGATCATTCAGGACGCCCGCTGCACCACCAAACTCGAAAGAAGAAAGAACCCTTAAGTCTCGTTGAAGGCTCCCGCCATCTGCCTGCTCTGCCGCCTGATAGTTCTAAAATATTTAAGGGGTGGGGCCACCCAGCAATGTCACTGGTTGGCCTTGCCTTCTTGTGACATCATCAATCGAGGCATGCTGGGTCAATTACATCACAAGAGGGTGGGGTTATCGGATGATGTTATTGGGTGACCCCACTCCTTAGTTATTTAATAAATGTCAGAAAGAGGAGCAGGCAGATGGCGGGAGTTTTTTTTTTCTTTTTACACTTACGCTATGCCCCTAATACTCATTCACAAGGGGGGTGGGATCTAGCAGACCCTGTCCATAGACCCCCACAACCACTACCCACAAGGTGCTTTAGGGTGGGGGGCGGAGACCCCCTGCCCCAAAGCATCCCCCATGCTGAGGGCATGTGGCCTGCTATGGTTCAGGAGGGGAGTGCTCACTGTTTTTTTTTTCCTGAATTTTTCATTGCCGGCATTCTTTTGTTTACATTCAGCTGTCAGAGGGGAAGTCACTGACAGCTAATGAGTCCTCAGTTGCAAAGAATACAGTGGCCAACTTCCTGGCCCGCTCCTTCATAACCAGCTATTCTTTACACAGAATTCAAATAGGTTATTCATTTTTCCAAATTCTAATTGTTCTGAAAATTTGAAATTTGTTAGAAAATGAATAAACAATACAAAATTTAATGAAACAAACCTAAACTAAATGAATTCCAAAACAAGTTAACAAAACAAAATTAGTAACATAATGATGGGACTGTAGACAGAACCAATCAGAACAAAACCATATATCAAATATATAATTAAAAGACATAAATAAAAAGACCAAATCTAGAATATGGATTGAAAATTGGCCACGGCCCTTTATTGATATAACAATTCAAATTAAAACTTGTATATATATATATTATACACAAATATATATATTTATAACATATAACATATAATAAACGATATATATATTAACTCAGCTATAACCGCTCAAGTTAATTCACTTAAAATTACAATATCCACAACAAAACAAATATACATCATTAACTCAGCTATAACCGCTCAAGTCAACCATTAAAATATCCATATCCAAAATAAATGATATCAAGTATAAAGACATCCAAAAAAGGACCGTGACATAGGGTAAATAGTGGGGGTGGGGAGGGCGGGACAACCTTCTTCTTCTGTCCCCGCCGTCAGATTAACTGCTGACGCAGTTATTACTATATATATGCTCATTACCTGTAAAATAACAGATATTACAGTTGCCATACAAAAAATGACCAATCAGATTTAAATATGCAAATGAGCACATACCAACAAATTATCCTATTATTGATTGGTCTGTCACCGTCCCATGGGTGTAGGTGCCCCCCCCCCCCTAACCTTTATGGGACTGTAGACAGAACCAATCAGAAGAAAACCATATATCAAATATATAATTAAAAGACAAATAAAAAGACCAAATCTAGAATATGGATTGAAAATTGGCCACGGCCCTTTATTGATATAACAATTCAAATTAAAACTTGTATATATATATTATACACAAATATATATATTTATAACATATAATAAACGATATATATATTAACTCAGCTATAACCGCTCAAGTTAATTCACTTAAAATTACAATATCCACCAGCCAGGCTCAAACAACAAGAGCCTGGCACCCCACCAACTTAACCGTGGCCATTTCAATACAATTCTGAAGCCTTAAGCTAAAAATATCCAATGCAACACTAGATAAATGAATATTATCTGGACGATAAAAACCAGGCAAGTCACCTTCCAGGTCAACGTGTCGGTATGAAAAACCATTAATGCAAAATTTTTTTCAAAAGTTATATTAATACATTTACGGATTTATTTTACAGAATTTTAGCTCAGGTATTAAATGCCAACTGAGTCTGGGGATAATTTCAGAAAAATTAAAACCAAATCCGGAAATAAAGAATGTAAATGATATCTAAAGTCGTACGAGACCCAATATCATTACCGCCCAAATGTAAAACAATAACAGAAGGGGTTGGCCAATGCGACAATAAAAATGGCAAAGAATAATCTAAATCCTCACACAACATGCCCTTTCTACCCAAACACCAAACTTGAAATTCATCCATATCCATACCAAGGTTCGAACCATAGCATCTTAGAGCAGCCTTACGAGAGGACCAGAATATGAATGAATGACCGAGAATCTAAATGTGTTTTTGACAACCTGTAAATTAAATAACAGAAATAGGTCGCACATAACTACAGAAACAATTCGAATCCCACCTTACAATATGTTCGATAACAGTAGCAGAGAAACCCAACATTGCAGCTTTGGTGGCAGCACCGATACGAAACGAGTGAGATGTAATGCGAAGATGTTGAAGATTCGCATGTGCTAAACAATGCTTTAAAACTGAATTAAATTGGTATATGGTAAGTGGAAGACCAGATACATGGAGAAGAAGAAAAGGAGCCATTGGGACTTACCTATAAATATTCAGACAGAAGAGGAACAACACAAACAAAAGTACCACTTAAAATACGAAGCGTGATCCATCGGCCACGTCCAATCTGGTCAGTCTTACTGCACCTCAAATAAATTTGTACAAATTCAGGACTGAACCTCAAGTCAGAGGACAAAATGCCATCAACACATGACAAATTTTTTGGTAACAGCTCAGAAATTCGGAATGCTCCAAAAAAACAAAGACTAAAAGCAACTTTAAATAATAAAGCCCCAAAAGGGGAAAAACAAACCGAATCCGTGGCCTTACAAATAATTAGCAGCTTGAAAGAAAAAATGAGAAACTTACAATCTGTCATAACAGAATGTCTTTTATATCCATTCATTGCATGTTGAACCGAAAAGAAGGACATACATGAAGGCATACCAGATAATTTAAAGAAAAAAGGAAACTCCACTAAGCATTATTTGTATACGCGAATAAGAATATTTTTTAGACATTAAAAATTAAGAAAAGCCAAAACCAGGTTTTCTAAAGATACCACTGCAGGATGCTTCAGAGAAGACTCATAACATTTCCAAATACGCAACACGGCTAAATAGTGCGCCCACGTGGAGGGTGCCAAAGAATTACAAACGGCTTGTTGTACAGGAGTCAAATTAGATCCCACAAATGTTGAGGGCATAAACTGCTGTGAATGTCCGCATATGGAACAGCTATAAACGAGAAAGAGAGTCAGCGATTAATATTGGACATACCCGGAATGTATTTACCGTAATCCAAACATTTAGTTCTAAACACATGAACACTAAGTGACGTAATTCCGCCAAGACCAGCAAAGATTTTGAAGTCAAACAATTTATGGCGTAGACAACGCCCATATTATCGGAATGAAACAATAAATCACGGTCACGGAAATTAGAAAACCCACAGTTCCAGGGAAATCAGTAAAGGAAAAAATCCCCAATAAAACAATATTTTCAGTCAAACCCGACAACTTCCAAGATTCAGGCCATAAGCGTACTGACCAATGGCCTTGCCAGAAAGCCCCAATATCCAAAAGAACCAGAAGCATCAGTATATAAATCCAAGGCTGACAAGGTGCAAAAAAGGCCGTCTCCATAACGAAAATCCATTGAAATTTAAAAAAAAAAAAAAAATTTTAAACAAGTAAATCATCCCTTAAACTGCGAGTGAGACGCACAAAATGAAAAGAGGATGAAACACCAGAAATAGCTTTATATAAACGTCTCGAAAAATTTCTTCCAATGGGAATAACCTGAGACGCAAAAGCCAACAAACTTAAAACAGATTGCAAAGTCCGTAGATTGACCTTCCTTTAAGACAAAACAAAATAAATTAAAACATATAATTTACAAACTTATTAGGTGGCAAACGAAATTCCATTGCAGCGGTATCGATAGTGATGCCCAAAATTCTAGACACTGAGTAGGTAACACCGATTATTCGTGAGCCAAGGGGACTCCGAATTGCCAGCTTAACCGACAAAAAGGAAGTTGTCCAAATAATGAATAACATTGAAAGACTTTTCACGATAACCAACCACCCATTCCATAGAATGAAGAAAACATATCGAAATATCTCCAGTACAAAGAACATCCCATGGGTAGGCATTTGTCGTAAAAATAAAAAGCCGCCAAATTGAAAACCTAAGGAATTAAAGGCACTTGGTGAAACTGAATTACCAACCATGCGAATTATGCGTAATGCATCGTCAAAAGAAGCATAGGAAACTGCACCAATATCTTGATCCAACTCGTCGTTCAAAGATAAGCCTTTCGGAAATGACAAGTGATTTAATAAAAGAAAAGTGCCTTGTTCTTTTTTTTAGAATAATTCCAAATGGCGAAAACATAAAATTACAAAACGTAGGCGTAACAAAAGGGCCTGCAATTCCACCTTCATGAAGTTCCTTCCAAATCTCTTCCGCAACTACAGCGTCATATTTGGATACCAATGGCAAGTTATCATGCACTACACATCCAGAACCCGAAAAGGAAGGCAGTAGAAAACCCGCAAAAAAACCTTCAAATAGAATGCGTGCTATCAGCCGGTTTGGCCACAATTGAAGCCATGGATGCATTCCTACCATTGTTACTGGCTTGACCGCTTATACGAAAAGCTCAGGCTGAGGATACGAAGATTGAGAAGCCAACTTTGTAAAACATCGCGAAGCAGGATGAGCGCCCGCACAGAAAGGACATTCATGTTTGTATGTACACGTGCAGGGCCACTAGCATTGACCCTCATTATAACTAAAGCACAAAACCCCGTTTAAAGGGGGCAGATGGAGCGACAGATACAGGTTTGGCAAAATTACGCTGAGGCAAAAGAAGGTTTAGCCAAGCCCAACATCTTTCATCCCTCAACGTACAGATCAATGAATCGCAAGTTTCTGACGAAATGATTCGTCATAAAAGAACCAAGCAAGACCATTAATTTTTTTTTTTTTTTTATGTCTCTAAAATTATTTCAAAATGTTGAAATAAACCACCGCAACGTTCCGGGTGTTTCACACCCATTACACTTCTATACAGAAGCCTTGAAGCCAATTATTAAATGACCTGGCTGGCGTTCGTCGCCTATCATCATCTAGTTTACCCGTATCCTTTTTATAAGTCTGCTATCTTTAGAGGAAGGCAACAAAGACAGAATTACGACAAATACTTCCTTCCAAATTTTACCTTTTAAGGTCAAACTCAAATGATAACCTAACGGTGAAAGTTCACACGTCATAGCCTCCTTGTAACAGCTTTCGGGAATAGAAGATACAGTAGGAGGTAAATTAACATTAGGTACTGGAGCAGTAACAGCAATTGAAGTATAATAGTAACAGGCAAATTAGAAATGGCATCTACATGATCACTCCACACAGGTGCAACGGTATTATGAAATTTTTGCACAGTAACAACTTGTTTAATCAAAGCATTAAAGAATTTGCCAAATCTAATAACAATCGCCAATTGTCATACTCACCACTCTGAACAGGAGCTGACACATTAGCAGGTGAATCTTGTGCTTGTAATACTTCTTCAGCACCAGCAGGGGGCTCCAAAGTAACAACCTGTAATGAAGTAGAGCAAATGGGGGGGGGGGGGAGACAGAACCCTCAGGAGGAGGATCCACAGCTGGTACATTTTTATTAATAAAATGTCTTTCCTAAGATTGTCTGCTTCTGCTCTTTTTTGAAGCAGCAGAGCAGCGAGGTGGCGACGGGGATCCGAACTTGCGAGGTCGTCTGAACTTTCTGTTATCCTTGACGGAGCCGCGGACTGCGCAGGCGCCGGGAGGACCCAGCAATTGCACAGGAAACTGCCGATCATTGACTGAGTTAGAAGGCGGTGACCGGGAGGGGCGGACAGTCGGAGGAAGGCGGTGACATTCAACCCAGATATCCGAAGAAGGAGGAAGTCCACCACGGAGCTCAGCAGAGGAGGGGGGAGCCGAAAACACCCGGGAGTCCTCACCGGGAGGGAAAGGACAGTCCGGCATTGTGAGACAGCGGCGGATCCAGGCTTCTCCGCCGGTGGAACTCGCTCTCTCCAGGACCGATTGAAGCAAGGACTGCATTCTTGAAATGGTCAGTGACCGGGAGAAAGTGCAGCCAGAGGCAGAGCTTTGTCACGGTGGCAGCTGTAAAACGGCAGCTACACCGCAGCACAGCTAAACAGGCAGGACAAAAGCAGGGACCGACCTTCAGAGACAACCTTCTTCTTCTGTCCCCGCCGTCAGATTAACTGCTGATGCAGTTATTACTATATATATGCTCATTACCTGTAAAATAACAGTTATTACAGTTGCCATACAAAAAACGACCAATCAGATTTAAATATGCAAATGAGCACATACCAACAAATTATCCTATTATTGATTGGTCTGTCACCGTCCCATGGGTGTAGGTGGAGCAATAAATGCCCCCCCTAACCTTTAATCTTTTCCGTTCTGCACATGTCTTGCCTCAATAGACAGTCTTATGAGTCATTGATCTAATAAGTTAACAACGTTCTCCAAACCATCTTTAAGAACCTTCTGGTCTATATCAGGGATTCAAGACACCTTTTGAAAACTGATATTTTACACGTGGAAAGAGGATTATCACTGGATCTCCCTTGATGTCACCTCTCTCTGTACGAGCATATCCCTTGACAAGGGCTTAGCCACAGTTCACTACATCCTCGCAAAAGAAGGACACCTTAATTAAAGCTAATTTTTTGGTGGAAGCCTCAAGGTTTATATTACATCGCATTGTTTCCCAAGTTTGAGGCGCGGTTCCCACTGGTGCGATGCAGCAAACCCTGCAAATCCAGTGTGGGTGCCCGCATTGCACTTGAATCGCTGGCCGTTCATACTGTCCACTGCAAACCCCTGCGAGTGTCAATACAAAGTTAATGACACGCCCAGATCAGTTCGCAGATCGCAGTGCAAACTGTGAATTCGGACAGGAATCCAATCACATGGATGTGAACATCCATGTGATCCGATTCTTGTGCAGACAAAAAAAAGGCTCCTGCATGAGTTTGGTCTGAATGCGATGCAAATTCAGCCATAAAAAATGTATGGCTGAATTTGCATCGCACAGACATCTCATGTGAGCTGAACAGCAATGCAATGTGAATCACATTCCATGTCTGGCATCGCACCAGTGTGAACCGGCCCTAAATAAGGTTTACTCATCTATTTGATTCACCTTTCTTTATCATCCAAGTTTTATTTCAAAGCAGAATTTTATTTCTATTTTTATTTGTATAGTTATTTTGCTATTTACAGTGCCTGGCATTTTTCATGTTTTACTGCCTCACAACCTGGAATTAACATGGATTGTTTGAGGATTTGCATCATTTAATTTACAGAACATGCCCACAACTTTGAAGATGTTTTTTTTTTTTTAATTGTGAAGCAAACAACAAATAGGACAAAATAACAAAAAAAGTCAATGTGCATAACTATTCACCCCTCTAAAGTCAATACTTTGTAGAGCCTCATTTTGCAGCAATCACAGCTCCAAGTCGCTTTGGATAAGTCTCTAAGAGCTTGCCACATCTTACCATTGCTATTTTTGCCCATTTCTCCTTGCAAAACTGCTCCAACTTACAGCACAGAGCGAAAAGCAGCAATGCACTAATGTACATTGTGTTGTGCTGAACAATTTTTTTACAGTGCAATGCAATGCAATGCATGTTTGTATGTTGCACCAAGTTGCCACAACTATCACAATGCAATAGTGTGGATGGACTCTAAAGGACAGAAAAGTATTAGTAGTTGTATTTAGATCATTTCTTTTTTGTGTTAATGATCTACTGAATAGAAATAAATTACATTTTGACTTTTTTTTTTTTCTGATGATACAATTGTGTTACATTATTTAAACCTGATAGGATACTCACATATTACAGCAATTAAACTGCATATGAAATTTAGGAGTCTACTTAAAAAGCAGCAGTATAACCAAAAGCACACAAATTACAGCCAGTATTTCATGAAACATCATGTAGGCTACATGTGTGTATCACCCACTATTTTTAGAACCATATCATATAATCACATTTGTAGAAGATGCATGGCAGTTACATATAGTATCTCTCTGGGAGTTGCAATTGGCTGCAAAGTTCCTGTTGTAGCAGATGATAATACATATATATCTAAATAAGTGATTGGCCGATATTGTTTTTTTTAATGCCGATACTGATACCGATATTTTGGTCATCGATATCAGGCCAATATTTGCAGATATGTAAAACATTTTTTTTTCCTTCAGGTATTCCTTGTGGAGGGATCTGGGGGTCTAAAGGACCCCAAACCCCTCCTTGGCACTGAAAAGCATTCAAAACGCCAAGTTTGGCTGTTTTGAATGCTGTCAGTTTTTTTAATTTGGCGCCGAGTACCAGGAAGTGATGTCATGACATCATTTCTGGGTTTTTTACATGGAGACTGGCGCATGCGCGTCAGGGATACCAGCTTTCACGGGGACACATCTTCATGCTACACCGGGTCTTCTCTTCGGTGGTGATGGCGGTGGAGGTAGGATGCCTGGGTCTCCCGGTGGGACAGGAGACCCGGGTGAGCCATGGAAAGCGGCGGGAGGGGGGGAGATGTCCCCTCCCGCTCCTTGTAATGACAGCCGAGCGGCTTCTGAGCCGCATCGGTTGTCATTACAAGTCAGCCGACAGTCGCTATGGACACCGGTACCGGGATGATGCATCTAGCTGAATACTTTCCCTAAATATTGGTAACCTCAGGGGCCGATTCCGCTATATCGGGGAAAGTGCATATCGGCCCCCGATATATCAGTGTTGCTGATAATCGGTCAATCTCTAGTCTAAATATTGGTAGCACGGCATGATCATTAGGAGTTAAATAAGATAGTTTAACTACTACACAAGTAATTATTATTATTATTATTGTTATTATTCATGATTTCTATAGCGCCAGCAGTTTACGTAGCGCTTTACAGTGTTAGAGGGAAACAATACAGTTACAATACAATAAAATACAAGAGGATTAAGAGGGCCCTGCTCAGAAGAGCTTACAATCTAATGGCGCTAATCTAATGGTGCAAGTAATTATGAAGCTAGCTTCAGCCAGACATTTGAACAACAAATATCTGGAATCATCATGACATTTTCCTTGCGCTGCAGTCCTAATGAGCAAAAATTCTTACAAAAGAGAAGTATTGCTTAAAAAATACCCACATGACAAGTGGCAATATTGCATTTTTCATAGAAACAAACTGTTCCCTATATTGCCCTACATAACATATGAAGGTTTGAATTGCACAGACATAAATTGCACAGACTAAATTCAGAGATGAGCTGTGCGAAATAGGGTAGATCAGGGTAGTTTTTTCCCAATATAAAGTCAGCATACTCACACTGAAACAAATTCAAAGCTTTAATGAAAGTAAAGTAGGAGGGCTGCTTATAGCTGCAACAGCTTTAATTGTTGCTGTGTCCAAATGTCAAAGTCTTTTGATTAGGCAAATCCCAAGCAGTTTTCCAGTACTGATGGAGCTTACCCACTTTCCGCAAACATTTACACTGTCCTACTGGTTGGAAAGAAAATCTATAAAACTGCATCTGTGGAGAAGGAGGGAGTTTGTAAGCTCTGACACTGAGATTTACTAAAATTGTAGAGTGCAAAATCTGGTGCAGCTCTGCATAGAAACCAATCAACATCCAGGTTGTATTGTATTGTCAAAGCCTAAATGCCTGCTAACATGCTAAGGTTAGATGTTGATTGGCTACCATGCACAGCTGCACCAGATTTTGCACTCTCTAATCAAGTTCAAACATTAGCATGTTTATTTAGGCTTTGACAGTACAACCCGGACGCTGATTGGTTTCTATGCAGAGGTGCACCAGATTTTGCACTCTCCAGTTTTAGTAAACCAACCCCTACCTGTCCTCTTGCTGGTCTCACTAGCTTTTCTGTTTCAATTGGCAAATGGAAGAATTAGTGAACTTGAGTTTCATGTTCACCAACCTCCTTTATAGAGTAAAAGAAACTGGAAGTGCTCAGTCATGAACTCAATTTGGTTCAGTGTCACTGCTGTGCTAACTGCTGGTGCAGAAGATCAAACATATCTTTTCCCCAGCATAAAGAGAAGGGTTACAAGGCTATTCCCAGTCATAAGAAATACTGCAGCTATACACTCTCCTTATACAGTATGTGCAGAATGGTTTTAAAGTATTTTAACAAAAAATGCAAACATTTTCTACAAAAGAAGAGGGACCTTGAATTTCTTGATGATTATAAGAAATAATGTCTGGCTGCTGAGCAAAATGAATAGATTTTACAACATTAAATTAATTATGAAGCAGTAATATATGGCATATAATTTGCAAAAGTAGAGTTTTCCTTAAGGGCTATACACAGATTGTTAAATTAAACTTTAGTGGATTATGTCCTTCAATTTTAGAGCTTTAGAATACAGAAAACAGAAAGACAGAGAGAAGGAAAGAGATAAATGTTTTAGGGAGTATTTATGAATATTCAGTATTGCTCACTCTGTCTTTAGTCAGTATAGTTGTGTAAAAATACCCTGTTCTATTTTTTTCTCCTTAAAAAAAGTTTTAATTTTAGATAGAATAGAGAAGGGATATTGTATAGTCTCTGTTGGGTTTTTATTGTGGTCTGTGTTCCCACCCTTTCCATTTTTCCTAGTGGTCATTATCATCTAATAAGGACAGATGTCCCAGTGACAGCTGTCTATGATAGTAGTTTCCCACACTTTGTTAAGATTTTCTCTCATTTCTTGTTTCATTTCCAGAATAGGACATGAAGGAAATTCTCCCCATTTGGACAGAGACAGCAAAGAAATAATCTAGTGTGATTTTATTCTTCCCTACACAACCTTCAAAAGTTCTGTGTATCATAAATCATGTTTTAATAAAATAATTGTGTTCAACTTGTTTTCATCTATTTTGTATTTTGTTGCTTCTAATCTCCTACAGCCTTGCTGTCAGCAATTTCCAACATTCATGCAATTCAGCTCGGGGTTTCCTGATGGTGACAACATGTAAATAGTCACCTGTAGTGAGCGGTAAGCCTGTGTGACCGGTTGACAACACGGGTGCGGGAGAAAGGGGCCGAACTTTGTCACCTTATAACAGGAAATGCTTAAGCAATGATAATAAGTATCACCAGGTATTCTTTTAATGAAAACTGCAGGTTTAAAATTATTTAAAATTACAATTAAGATTGATATTCACTTAAGTATTGATAATTACTATTGAAATTAGGTTAACATGCTTTTAGTAATTTAGTTATATATAATATTAGGAAAAAGACACTTTAGCTACATTCATTTCTTGTAGAAACCACAGTTAGATTAGTGAACTTTAGTGTACCTGCACCCAATATTGTACAAACAATGGATAAAATGCTCCTCACTCATTTGAAAAGGTACCTGTTTCAGAAGCTGTCACTGTAATATTGTACCAGGGTATTTCCTCTCGATCCAACTGTTTTGTTGTCCTAATTGCTCCGTTGTTTGTATCAATTTCAAAAATTCTCTCTTCTTGCGAGTTGTTGTCAATTGAATATCTGTTATGATAGAAAAATGAATAGATCATGCACATATGGAACTTTTAACAAAATAAATTAAGATATAGGCAAAAAACAAGGATGAAAGCAGAGCCTTAATGGGAAATAACAAAGCAACAACTTATAAGATATAGATACAAAAAGCGCTCAACAATACGATGTAGGCACATAGCTGTGGCTGGCAGTTCAATGCAAGCTCCTTCTGCAGTGTAAAGCCAGATGAAACCCTTGGGGTTACTGGTGGTTTCCAGCACTTCCTGGATCAGCAGGGGACCCTGGGCAAGTGGAGGTGATGCCAGTGTCAGATGTGGTGGGCGAGACACACTGCAGAAGGAGCGTGTATTGACTGGCCAGGCACAATGGTGTCCCTACATCTTATTGATGAGCACTTTTCTATCTATATCTTGTAAGTTGCTACTTTATTGTTTCCAAGTGAAGTTCTCTGAATGCTACACTGAGAAGGTGCTGTTTTCTTCCTTATTTTTTTACCTATTGCAGAGTTCCTTCTAGCTCTCCAGCAGTGGCTGCCACTGAGCCTCGCTTTTTTGACATCTTTGGATATTGAGACCGTCTAATTGCACCTTTGTCCATTTAAACATTTGGATCTTTTCTTATAGTTTGCCAGATCACCCCTTCTCTTTAAATTACTGTATGCACAACACAATAATATATGCAGTATATTGATAATAATTAAGCATAAAGTTCTAAGAATATATAAAAATAGGAAAGAAAGCAAGTGATTCTAAAAAGCTAATATCCTTTTGGATCATCATTTTTTCATGCAACATTTTTAAATTTTAGTCACCAATACCTTGACATTTCTGAGAAAGGTTTATTCAGCATGATAATATGTTCTTCATCTTTACAATATTAATTTAGAATTGTGCTTTTACAATATTAATTTAGAATTGTGCTTTGCCTGTTCACTAAACCCCTTTTTCACCAATAAATACATTTCCTTTACTCCCATCCTCTTAAGTTCAGCTTCCTGAAGCAAAAAAAAGGAAGAAATCTTTAAGCTCTGAGTTGCGATATGGAGTTTCCACAGGTCAGAAGTCTCTCTGACAGTGCTGGGATGGTTGTCTTGCACAAATGCTCATCCACATCCAGGAGCATCAGGTATTTCTCCTTACTAGTGGTGAGTAAATGGAAGACCATGAGAGGAAAGGAAAGGTAAAATGTTCAGCTGGGTGGGAGGATGGGAGGGAGGTCAAGAGAACATATTGCGTTGCCTTGCTTGGGAAAAAGCACATATTCACTTAAAGTGGTATGTTTAGATTATTTTAAGGATTAGGGTACATCTAAAGGTTTTTCTGACAATCCAAACATGCCCCTGCTACTATGTATTGCATGATATGCATAAAGTTAAATAAAGTTAAAAAAAAGTAGTAGTGAAGTTGTGACTGTAAAAACTGTATAAAATAAGGGATGATGCCAAGAATTTACAAAGTAGTATAAGAGTTTACCCTTTAAAGTAATTGTAAAGTCTGTTTTTTTTATATATACCAAACATGTTATACTTACCTCCTCTGTGCAGTTGATTTTGCACAGGGCAGCCTGGATTTTACACAGGACAGCACTGGGCAGCCTCTTCTTCTCGTGTCCCTCGTTGCTGTTCTTAGCTCCTCCCTCCTATTGTGTGCACCCAAAGCAAGTAGCTTGCTATTGGGGCACCCGAGCCGAGCTGCAGCTCCATGTTTCCATTTAGACACTGCCATTCAGCCCTGCCCCTCTCTCTCCTGATTGCCTAACTGACTTTGATTGACAGCCATGGGAGCCAATGGCGCTGCGGCTGTGTGCCATGGACATCGCTGGAGAGGGATGGGGCTCAGATAAGTATTAGGGAGTGCTGGGGAGGCTGCTACACCCAAAAGGGTTTTTTTTTTTTTATCTTAATGCAAAGAATGCATTATGATAAAAAACCGTCTGACTTTAAAACTCCTTTAACCCATTTTTTCCTGCGATACATTAAAAAAAGGGTGGATTGGCAGCCTGTTATTTATCCAGTGCTGCTTATAAATGGCACTTGAAAAATATCTGTCAGACAGCTATCATTAGATGGCTTTATACACAGAGACACTCTTCTAAGCTAATCCACAGGACTTGCTAACATGTGATCAGTGTGAATGACCGCTTGCCGAACAGCCGCCGTAGTTTTACTGCAGCAGTTCGGATCTGTCCCACGAAATGATGTACCTGGACCGCATGCACCGATTGGCCACAGGAGGAGCCAATCAGCAGGTCCATGGGCCACGATGTCCGCCGGGCAGCCACGATCTCTCCCTCGTGGAGACAGAACGGCGGTCTGCCATTGTAAACACGGCAGACCGCTGTTCTGTCAGTAATGAAAACAGGAATCCTGTGTTTCTCCTATTTAGGAACACAGGACTCTGTGTTCATTCAGCAAGCCCATCCCCCACACAGTTAGAAAGCACCCCCTAGGGACACATTTAACCCTTTGATCGCCCCTGGTGTTATCCCCTTCCCTGCCAGTGTCATTAACCACTTGCCGACTGCCTAACGCAGATCTACGTCGGCAGTCAGCCCCTCACAGGCAAATCGACGTAGGTCTACGTCGCTAGCCTGTGAGGGTCTAGGGAGCGAGCGCGCGCCCCCGGAGGCGTGCTCCCGCGCGGTCACGCACCCTCCCGCGCGTGTGACCAGCGGACCCGATGTCTCAAATAAAGTTAACCCCTTCACTACCAGTGTATTTTTACAGTAACAGTGCATATGTATAGCACTGATTACTGTAGTAATGTCACTGGTAACCCCAAAAGTGTCAAAAATGTCAGTCAAGGGTCCAATCTGTCCGCCGCAATGTCGCAGTACCGCAAAAAAAATCGCAGATCGCCGCCATTACGCGTTAAAAAACAACAACAAAAATGACAAAAATCTTTCCCTTTGTTAGTAAACGCGATAACCAATCAAAATACGCTTTTTGCGATTTTTTTTACCAAACATAGGTAGCATAAAACAAATTGGCTGAAAATGTTAAAAAATTTTGATTTTTACATTTTTTTGGGGGGGGGGGGGGATTTCATATAAAAAAATGTGAAAAATATTGCTATTTTTGCAAAATTGACGCTCTTTTTTTGTTTATAGCGCATAATCAAAAAATCGCACAGGTGATCAAATACCACCAAAAGAAAGCTCTGTTTGTGGGAAAAAAAGGACGCCAAATTCGTTTAAATACAGCGTCGCACGACCGCGCAATTGTCCGTTAAAGTCACGCAGTGCCAAATCGCAAAATACCCCCTGGTCGGAATGGGGGGAAATCTTCCGGGGCTTAAGTGGTTAAAACAGTACACATTTAACCCTTTGATCGCCCCTGGTGTTATCCCCTTCCTTGCCAGTGTCATTCGAACAGTACCAGTGCATATTTTTAGCACTGATTACTGTAGTAATGTCACTGGTCCCCCTAAAACTGTCAACAATGTCAGTTAGGGGTCCAATATGTCAGCCGCAATGTCACAATCCCGCTAAAAATTGCAGATCGCCGCCATTACTAGTAAAAAAAAAAAAATTAAAATGACATAAATCTCTCCCCTAGATTGTAGACGCGATAACTTTTGTGCAAACCAATCAAAATACGCTTATTGGGATTTTTTTTACCAAAAAAAATGTAGCAGAATACAAATTAGCCTAAAAGGATTAAAAAATAGATTAAAATTTTTTTTTTTTGGAATGTTATATATAGCAGAAAGTAAAAAAATATTGTTTTTTTTTTTTCAGAATTGTCACACTTATTTGTTTATATCTACAAAAAAAAAAATTGCAGAGGTGATCAAATACCACCACAAGAAAGCTCTATTTGTGGAAAAAAAAGGACATCAACTTTATTAGGGTGCAGCATCAAACGACTGCGCAATTATCAGTTAAAGTAACGCAGTGCCATAACGCAAAAAATGGCCCTGGTCATTAAGGGGGTAAAGCCTTCCGGACCAGAAGTGGTTAATCAACAATTTCAATAGGCATTTTCTTGCTCATTTATTTTAAATACTTGCATATTATTTTAGGTCACCATTCATACCTATTAAGGCATATTTATAAAGCAGTGAATGGGATATATACCGAACATCCACTGCAGTCACTGTCATTTAAAACACATGCACCAGAAAGATACAGTGAACGTTTTGTGAATGTCACATTCACACGCCAAAGTTTAAATATTTTTAAACTTTATATTATATCATACATATACCATCTTTTTAATAGGAATGCAAATAAGTTATTATTTGTAAAATCTTCCTAACTTCGATTACACACTCTGTCACCCTTTCACATTTTTGTGGTAGTTACATTGCAGGAATGTGAAAAGCACTGAATCTAGTAGAATAAATAATGCACAGTTCAGGAAAAAACACACTTCAAAGCACAAAATGCTGTAGGATAAATAATACACACTTCAGGGAAAATAAAATGCACTTCTTGGAAAAAAAAACACACACAAACACAGCAAGTATCATGGATGTCTTTAATGAAAACTAAACATGACAACAACATTACAAAAGTTATCACAGAAATTTTAAAATAAAATGTATAAAACATTGACTATTGCTAACCATATAGAACTTCGCAGTGTATGACAATCTTGAATGGTTGTACAACTACAGCAAATGTTTCTGAGCCAGATGGCAGACACGTTGGATGAGCTCGATAAATTTTTTGAAGCATGCATTTCTTGTGAATTTCAAATTACACATATAGCTTATGGGTAACTCACACTTCTAAGGAAAAAAATGACTGCAGCAACCAGCATGCAAAAATTCTTTTCAGGATACATAACAATCACAATATTATAAAGAATAAAGAGAAAATAAAACAGTCAAAAGTCAATGGCCATTTGGTCAATCGAGTTGTCTTGCTGGCTGCTATGGGCAAAACCATTACATGTCTTTGCTTTAGTTAGCATAACCTGGCCCCTTTGTCTTTCTGAAAATACGCCCCTCAATAAATAATAAAAACACAAAATTTGCTGATTAACCACTTCCCGCCCGTAAACTATAGAAAATAAGCTTAGTATTTTATTCTTGGTAATTTATTAAAATTCTTGCTTGGATTGATAAAAAAAATTTGATACCAAAATACATGATTTAAGTCTTTGTCATTGAACTGATGACAGGAGTAAATGGCTTTGAGAAAATGCCCTTGATGCTTGCAAAATAAATATGAAACCTTGAGAAAATGTAGAATAAGAGTTGGAAATTGCAGTATAAAAGCAAAATATAAATAGATAACTACACAACACAGTTACTTGCTAGGATACGCAATTCATTTATTTTACCTTGAAAATATCATTCTAAACCTGATAAGAGGAGCTAAAAGAAACGCAATAGTTTTTTTTAACTTACTTTGCTTAACGGCTTTACAAAAATCACATGAAGCAGACACAAGCAAAGACTTTACATTATATTTAAATTGGATGGAGGTCAAGCTGGGAATGTAATTGGAACAGTTTATGGATGGTTTTTATGTTACTGTTGATTTACTCTTGTGTAAAAGTGAACGTGTAAAAGTAGTTTATTTCTTTTTGAATTCATTTTAAGTTATAGTGTTCAATCACTTGGAATCTAATAAACACTTCTTTTTTTTATATGTTATTGATATACAATAACAATTAAAGTCCACTTGATATGTACCCATTCCAAGTTATATTATTTAGCACCTTATTAAGCACCTTGTAACTTGAAAAGCAAAGGCCAAAATGTTGGTTTAGGCATACAAAAGCAAAAAAATAGACCCAAGTGTATTTTAAAAAAGGATAATCATTAAAATCTTGTTAATCAAGACTTTCTTCTACAGATATCATGTGGAGCATTGTTAAAAGGGCAGAGGTACCAATGGTAAATGCAGTATATGAGACAGGTGTCAGTGTTTACATCAAATACACTGGCAAGCACCCTATGTGACTGTAAGCTGTTAGTTACAGGTCCTCCTTAGGCCTCAAGCACACCGGATATTTTTCCAGCTGCTATTTTTGGCGTCAGACATTTTTTCTAGAGCCAGTAAACTCCCAAGCATATTATTTTATGTGTCCATGCACACATAGGCTGTTATCAGCAGTTTTTGGCAGGGGCGTTTTCTGGCTAGAAAAAAAGCCCAGAACTAGTGGGTTTTAAGAGGCATTTTTCAGCTGTAAAAATGCTGAAAAACGCCAATATTTTTGAGCGATAAGATTTTGTGGGAAAATAATTTTGCTAAAAAAAAAACTTAAAAAGCTACAGCTGAAAAACGCTAAAAACGCAGAAAAATGCTACTGCAAAAAAGCTGAAAAACTCCTTCTACAGCTAGAGCTTTCTACTGACATTATGATAACATCCAGTGTGCATGAGGCCTTATAGTGAAATCAGAGGTCTGTTAATGCCTCACACGCACTAAACTTAAATTAAATCTAAGCCCACCCACCCAAAAAAAGCTCATGTATTGCAGCTTTTTAGTCCTTAGGTGTGATGGATGTAATTATTTTATTTTTTTCAGGATTTTTTCCTTTTTTTTTAACTTTGTCCTTGAGTGGAACTCTTACTGTACTTTGTTGCTATGGAGAAGCAGCATTGTCACCACTCACCCTAGGCTGTTCTCTTGTTTTTTTACTAACACCTTCCTTTCTCCTCATCACTAGGGATGATCGAACGGTTCAGGTCGACCATCGGTTCGGCCCGAACATTGGGTGTTCGAGGTTCGGCCAAATTTAGAACGTTTTGCCCAAAAAGTTCGGAATTCGGCAACCAGAACCGACCAAAATGCAATGGGACAGGAAATGGGCTTTAAAAGCTCGTGATTGGACCAGAACCATTAGTAAAAGCCAATTGAGGGGGCAGAAGAATGCTAGGAATGTGATTGGAGTGACTAGGGGGTCCATAGTCCAATCATTAGTGAATACACCCCCCAGTATATAAGATAGCCCCCGCCATATTCCTAGCATTGTTATACAGGACATGGAAGAGAATGGAAGCAGTTCTGTTAATTTTACTTTAAAAGTGTCATTTAGCATTTATTAGTGTGAGGAAAGGGATATCTAGTGTAGTTAGAGTGCTCTTTTACACTTTAGTTAGCTTTAATTTATTCAGTTTCTGTAGGGAAAGTGTGAAGTGTCAGGGTGAACGTAATGTAGTGTAGGGTGAACTGACAGTGACTGCTATGGCAGGGTGACCAAACCCTTCCATAGCAGGGTGACCGCAATAGAGAAAAGATTGTTTCTCTGAAGTCACTTTCGTTTCTGTAATATGGCTTTGCCGCCGCCGCCAGCATTTTTGGCTGCAGGCGTTGCTAGTGCTTTTTTGAGCACATGTTTGGAGTCAGAAATGACATCTGAACATGTGTATAGGGGGTATATATACACACCAATGTCTGTATATATACACCTGCACATATACAGGTGTGAAAGGAGCAGAAAAAACTACTTGCGCTAATGAAATAATTAACACCAATATATTTCTGCTCCTATCACACCTATATATGTCTAGGTGTGTATATACATATAACTATGTGTGTATATACACAACTATACACAAGTTCAGATGTTTTGCCTGCCTCCAAAGAACCCAAAAAAATGCCCAAAAAAAACGCTAGCGTCAAAAAAAAAAAACGCCCAGGTGTGTTGTTGCAGGCATTTTTTGGGGTTTTTTTTGAGGCAGGCAAAACATCTGAACTTGTGTATAGTGTACCTGTGAAGCTTCAGCTCTGTAGCATGTCCAGAACCAGAAAAAAAGATAATTTTTTAGTAGAGCAGGGATTGTGGGACCCTCCTTTTACACCTATATGATCTTTTTTTTTATGGTTCTGGACATGCTACAGAGCTGAAACTTCACAGGTACACCTTTTAGACCCCCGAGACACAAAATCCCACAAAAAAGTTCTTAAAAATTGTCATTTTGATAGATTTTTGATAGAGAGCCAATTATTGAAAAAAAAAAAAAAATAAATAAAAATTTTCTTTGGATTTAGTGTCTGGGGGGTCTAAAAAGTGTATCTGTGAAGTTTCAGCTCTGTAGAATGTCCAGAACCATAAAAAAAGATTGTTTGTATTAGAACACTTTCAGCACAGGAGGTTGGCTTCTCGCTTTTCACACCTTGCCGATTTAATAGCAGGCGTTTTTTGGGGCATTTTTTGGGGTTCTTTTGAGGCAGGAAAAACATTTGAACTTGTGTATAGTGGTACTATACACAAGTTCAGATGTTTTGCCTGCCTCCAAAACCCCCCCCCCCCAAAAAAAAAATGCCTGCAACAACACACCTGGGCGTTTTTTTTTTTGGCGCTAGCGTATTTTTGGGTATTTTTTGGGGTTCTTTGGAGGCAGGCAAAACATATGAACTTGGGTATACCACTATACACAAGTTCAGATGTTTTGCCTGCCTCCAAAGAACCCAAAAAAATGCCCAAAAAAACGCTAGCGTAAAAAAAAAAACGCCCAGGTGTGTTGTTGCAGGCATTTTTTGGGGGGTTTTTGGAGGCAGGCTAAACATCTGAACTTGTGTATACGGGTATATATACACACATACTTATATGTATATACACACCTAGACATATATAGGTGTGATAGTAGCAGAAATACAGTTATATGCTTGCGCTAATTAAATCATTTACACTAATAGAGTTACGCTTCTATAACACCTATATATGTCTAAGTGTCAAATACATATAAGTATGTGTGTACACAAGTTCAGATGTTTTGCCTGCCTCCAAAACCCCCCAAAAAAATGCCTGCAACAACACACCTGGGCGTTTTTTTTTTTTTTTTTGACGCTAGCGTTTTTTTGGGCATTTTTTTGGGTTCTTTGGAGGCAGACAAAACATCTGAACTTGTGTATAGTGGTATATATACCACTATACACAAGTTCAGATGTTTTTACTGACTCCAAAGAACCCAAAAAATGCCCAAATAAACGCTTGCTACTAAACCGGCAAGGTGTAACAGGGGCGAAGCCAACTACCTGTGTTCTAAGTGACAAAATACAAACAATCTTTTTTTTTTATGGTTCTGGACATGCTACAGAGCTGAAACTTCACAGGTACACTTTTTAGACACCCCAGACACTAAATCCAAAGAATTTTTTTTTTTTTCAATAATTGGCTCTCTATCAAAAAAATATCAAAAATGACAATTTTTAAGAACTTTTTTGTGTGATTTTGTGTCTGGGGGGGTCTAAAATGTGTACCTGTGAAGTTTCAGCTCTGTAGCATGTCCAGAACCATAAAAAAAAAGATCATTTGTATTAGTGAAATTATAGATCTGGAATATGGTTTCGCTCCTTTCACACCTTGCCGGTTTAGTAGCAGGCATTTTTTTGGGCATTTTTTTGGGTTCTTTGGAGGCAGGCAAAACATCTGAACTTGTGTATAGTGGTATATATACCCATATACACAAGTTCAGATGTTTTTCCTGCCTCAAAAGAACCCAAAAGAATGCCCAAAAAACGCCTGCTATTAAACCGGCAAGGTGTGAAAAGCGAGAATCCAACTACCTGTGTTCTAACTTCTAAATGACAAAATACAAACTATCTTTTTTTTATGGTTCTGGACATGCTACAGAGCTGAAACTTCACAGGTACGCTTTTTAGACCCCCCCAGATACTAAATCAAAAAATCTCTTTTTTTATTTTTTTTTATTTTTTGGCTTTTTTTTTTTCAAAAATGACAATTTTTAAGAACTTTTTTGTGTGATTAATATTCCCTGGGGCATGACACAGAACCCTAGGCACTTTTTAGGGGCATTTATTGGGTTTTAGGGCTTCAAAATGGTGTTTTTTGATTACCGAAGTTCGGGTCCCATTGATTTCAATGAGGTTCTGAAATCCGGGCCGAACTTTTGGGAAGTTCAGATGTTCTGGCCGAACCGAACTTTTGAAAAGTTCGATCATCCCTCATCACTATGGAGAAGCAGCATTGTCACCACTCACCCTAGGCTGTTCTCTTGTTTTTTTACTAACACCTTCCTTTCTCCTCATCGCTATGGAGAAGCAGCATTGTCACCACTCACCTTAGGCTGTTCTCTTGTTTTTTTTTACTAACACCTTTCTTTCTCCTCATCAATATGGAGAAGCAGCATTGTCCTCACATTAGGCTGTTCTCTTGGCTTTTACTAACACCTTCCTTTCTCCTCATCGCTATGGAGAAGCAGCATTGTCACCACTCACCTTAGGCTGTTCTCTTGGTTTTTTTACTAACACCTTTCTTTCTCTTTATCACTATATATATATATATATATATATATTTCAAGCATTTTTTCTTTTAATTTTGATAATTATGGCTTACAGCTAGTGAAAACCCAAAATTCAGTGTCTCATAAAATTTGAATATTACATAGAACCTATAAAAAAAAAAAAAGGATTTTTTTATTGATTTTTTTAACAGTTACAGAGAAAAATATTCATTAGAACATTACATACTGTCCAAGTGAAAGAGTATAGCCACAAGAAAAAGGGGCTAACTATAGCGCTTGCTGAGAGTGGGTTATGTACTGGGAAGTGATTAATCAGTGCAGATAATTACAATATAATGTTGAGGTAGGTCTTAAATAGTGTTGCCAGAAGAATGCTAATAGTGCACAAAAACTCTAAAATTGCTTAATGTGCTAATATTGATAAAATTATACAAAAGTTTGTGTTATCTGTAACCAGAATTACAGCACAAATGATGATATGTACAGTTACCCCTAAAATACTATTTGAGGTGTTGGTGTACTGTAAATAATAATAAATTCCTATACAATTAATTTTTTAAAGAATTAGATACAGTGCAAATTATGTACAAACAATGGGATTCAATTACAAGTTTGGTAGGAGTTCATTAGTGATATTAAGTGCAGTCCTTTCTGTGATAATTCAATCAAAATGGTGCTCAAATATGAATAAATAAATAATTCAAAAATAATTTAAAAAATTCTTCGAATAAAACAGTTCATAGGTGACTTGTGGTGCAAATATGCAAAATATCCTTGAGTTCAGAGTGAATATAAAGGTTCTGGTGCTCGTACTTGATGTCACCGTGGGAGATAGTAAAATAACACACTCACCAGATGAAGTGGGTCTTAAATACCTTATAGTATTAAGACTGTTAACGCTTGTTTTGCCACCTGAACCAGGGGAGATACCGCTGGGCGATGTGGTGCCCCAATGCTCTGGATTGCCCTTTCCTGAATGGCCACCTTCTGCAGATCCGATCGGGTTAGTGGGAATAAAAAAAACTCCAGATGGTGTAGTACCGGTAAAAAAACTTAGGTACAATACACGATAGGTAAAATAGTAAAAGATGGTAAAACTACCAGCTAAAATGGAGCCCACGAGTGGAGAACGATGAATACCGGCTTGTGTTCCACTCGGCTCCAGTGACGTAGACAGAGTGTGTTCCACCTTATGCGCGTTTCGTCAAGTCGTTGACGTCTTCAGAGGTGTCTGAGTGAAGAAGCAGGTGAATACTGTCCAAGTGAAGAAGCAGGTTAAAGAACAAACACACAAGTACTGTCCAAGTGAAGAAGAAGGTTAAAGAACAAACACACAAGTACACAGTGTCAACAAAAAATGGTGCAGCTAACCAATTAGGGAAAAGTGGGAGTGGCGTTGTATATCCTATATTATGGTGTATACCTAAATACTTAGCTTAAAAGCAGGGGAGTCGACATAGAGTAAGAAAAAAGAGCATTAGGTTAGGGGTTTGGTATTATCATTGTACCAACCCTGTGTTATTTTTCATGAGGTCGAGCCTATTCATTTCAAGTTCCCTGCCTAATTGCAGCACAACATGCCTCAAAGCATGAAAGAACTTTGCAGGGTGAACAGGTTCTATAAAGCCACTCCTATTGCCATGAACCAGATCTACCTTTCAATAGTTAAAATATAGTCATCTAATACGGTAATAAAAGTAAAGTTCAGTCTTCCAAATCCTTTATACTTCTGTTCTTATGGACAATTATATTAAGGTATTGATACCCACAGTTTATATTGTCTGCTTTGTTTGATAAAACACCTCCACTGTTTACCTCCGCCTCTCTGCCTCCCCTCTTCCACAATTTGTCACTAACTCACATTGATTTTTTAGACTTTGATAATGCATGTTGTACTTTTCTTAAGTCACCTCAGTCACGTGACTCGGATGTATCTGATGCACATTTTTTTAATAAGTAACAAACCCAAAACTCAAAAATAAGAAAAAAATGCTAGCACTCTGAAAGGCCACTATAGGTGGCTAGATGAAAATAATAAAGTTAAAATATGTTAAAAAGCAACTGTTCTCAAGGGATGCAATTATATCTAAAATATATAAGCATGACACCAAAAAAATGGAGGGCAATCATGTATGCACATGAAGGGAAAATATAGTTAGTGATCAAGTCCATAAATTAGTCCATGTGGGATCCCGAGGAAAGGCAAGTGTACAAGCAGAATATGAAGCAAAAAGTAAGGGCAAAAAGCTCCACAGCATAGTCAGCTCTGTGGAAAAGGCATAAATTTACACTTTAAAAAAGAACGCGCATGCTCGCTGTGAGCTTGGTGCATGCTCTGAAACGCATTGTGTGTCCCCACTGGCCTCAGTGACATCACGCGACGCACGCTGTGTTCAAGCTTGGTCCTCGGATACAGCCGAACCTGGAAGATGCCTAACCGCCTATTACCATCTCCCGTTCCATCTCCTGGCTTATACATCTTCGGACGCTGGACTTGCAAGCTTCGCCCTGCTTACCACCAGACCAACTTATATAACACAAGAGCCTATCCTTTATTCTACCCAATTTGGGTGTTTATTTGCTGTGTGCATTTTGGTTCAATAAATAATACTGCACTTAGAGGCGCTCCGCGTTTTCTTTTTAAAACTCAAAGATAGTTTGTGGTTTTGTTGCCTTGATGATAAAGCATTCATTTATCTTCTCACAGGTCATCCCTTTAACCTGTTTTTGCATAGTGACTCAGCAGCACTTATAAACCACAACTAAATGACGTTAAGTTTTTAAAAGCGATGTGCATTACAAACTATGGTCAATTGTTTTACCTTTGTTTCCAGCTTTGTTGCATGTAGGTGCTGCTGATCTCCTGCAACTACTTCCTATATATATATGGACTCCAGCAATGGCTACATGATATTTTTGAAGGCAGCTTACTAAATGGTGACAACAGTGAACAATGCCTGCACAATGTGCATTGAAATGGCCCTTTCAAATATGCATGTGACTAGGTGACAAATTAGTGTCAAAACTACATGGGCCAGGTACATAAGTGTGTGACCCTAGAACAGAAAATGGCTGAAAAAGGACATTCATGGCTGTATAACCAAGTATAATTTTAATGAAGGCAGTAACATTTATTTTGTATGTCATCCCAACACACTAGGGCTACGAACCTACGAAAAAACATTATCCTACATTGTGCACAACATACTACGCTTGACTGCTGAGGTGCATATGCTCAGGAAAGACCACTGTTAACATACAAAACAATCCCTTGCCCCCCAATATAAGAAACCACACTTACAACCATTCGGTTTGAAAAGGGCAAGGCCACAGCTTTATTTACCTTCCAACACAGAACATGTAAACACGTTTAACCAGTGCCAGTCACAGTTGCACTGTGAGCACACTTTAACATTAAATAGTCAAATTCCAAAGGGTGCTGTCCTTACCATAAGTGCTAGACAGACAGACCAATTCCAATTTCAACTTAAGGGCATAGCCCGTTACAGCAACTTTAAAGTGCTGGCAAGGTAAAAAAACATGCCGCTAAAGCTGTGATGGACCATCCATAAAGGGGCAGAAGATGGGCAGCTCTTGCATCCACGTGTGTTCAAAAGGCCCAGAATTCCTGGGGCAGAACTTTTGAGCTCAGGCCCAGCCCAATTCCCCTTAACCAATCACCTGCAACAACTTATTCCCTCCTTCCTCCACCCATGTCCTGGCCATGCCCCATCAGTAAAGGCTCTCTTTCCCAAAGGGATCAAGAGACCTTCATTAATGGCATGCATTAAATCACCACAGAGATGTGAACTCCTCCTAAGAGATTGACAATTACATGTTAAATATTATATTCGGTTTTAGTGATTAGGCTTAAATATACTTCAATTACCAATATTCAGTCAATACTCTGATATAAAGGAGTGAAGGAGTTACATCTCACATTAAATTATCATATTTTATCATATTTTAATGATGGAATTGTAGTTATTTTAGTGTTATTTACAACCATATCTATTGCCATTGTTTGTGCCTACCTACTTGACATATGCTCTTCTCCATTACAGATAGATAATATAATTGCCATATTAGTTAGTTGCTATTGGCTATTCTGTCCAGGGTGGTTTTCCCCCCTTTGCCCCTGGAAGATTTTTTGCGATACGACACTGCATTACTAACTGACAATTGCACAGTAATACGCTGTACCCAAATAACATTTTTATCCTTTATTCCCCCCCCCCCCCCCACAAATAGAGCTTGTGTTTGGTGCTGTTTGATTACCTCTGCATTTTTACATGTTTTTTTGTGCTATAAACAAAAGAAATTTTGGAAAAAAAAAAAACAATATTTTTTACTTTCTGCTATAAAACACATCCAATTTTAAAAAATGGATAAAATAAAATCTAATTTCTTCATCAATTTAGGCCAATATGTATTCTGCTAAATATTTTTGGATAAAAAAAATTCTAATACGCGTACATTGATGGGTTTGTGCAAAAGTTGTAGCGTCTACAAACTATGGGATATTTTTATTTATTTTATTTTATTTTTGATGGCGATCAGCGACTTATAGTGGGGCCTGTGATATTGCCGAACTTTGATATTGGGGAACAGTTACACTAATACAGTGATCAGTGCTAAAAAGTAAGTGAGGTGAAATCACCCCGAAAGAGACATTGTATTAAAAAGAGAGGTTTCAAACCTATCCCACAATCCAAAACTACAAACTATTGAAGTTTGGCTTGAAGTAAAAAAAAAAAAATGTTATATTCACTGGTGCAATTTCATATTAATGTGGACCTTCACTCTCTCAGTCAATATCAACTATTTAAATTGTAATCCTTATGCTGTTAGCATTAGTAAATAGATAGGAAAGTATATTATTTTTACCTATTTTAAACTTTTGTTTTGCATTTCTTCAGTTACTTCCTGGTTTCCATGCCTAGGCAAATGAGGTCCTACATCCCAGGAGTCTTCAGGAGGGGGGGAGTGATTTTCTCAGCTAAGCACACCTTCCTGCCTAAGCTAAGGGCATATGGATTGTAGGAAGTAAGTGCTGCATGAATCATTTTCTCTATTTAAGATGGCCACTGCCAGAAATGCTAGGGGGTGGTTTTCAAAGTGATTTCAGCAAAATAAAGTATGGAGACATGGATGTTTGCTTTGAATAATAAAAATGCATTAAATAGCTTAGTAGTGCTTAGATGCAGAGATGCAGTGTAGTTATGCGTTAAATAAGTATGCATGATTGTTTAATCTGTAAAAAAAAAATATACCTACCGAATTTCTATAGCATATTGTAAAATGCATTTCTATAGAACATTGTAAATCAATCAAACCCAAGTAATATGAACAAATGAACTGCTCTGTAACTTATTTTGGCTAACATTAATGCTGTACACTTTATCCAGCAACTTTGTGGTATTCTCAAATATGCACTTCAGTTTATTGCTAATCTTTTCTACTGGAAGTTATTATAGATGTTTTACTCTCCAGTGCTTAGCTTCTTTTTCCCTTGTGGAATTCAGATTTCACAATATTGCTGACATTACCTTCTTGTAGCGCGTATGGCTCCCTACTAAATTAGCTACTTTGCAATATCATCACATTAGGCCTAATGTAGGCATTAAACACAATGTATTATGTGCTGATTAGGAATGATTTGCCTTTATCTATTTTGTCCTTGTTTATAATTCTTTTAGACACATTAAAATCTATTACATATGCTTATGGTATACAGCTACTCTATATCATCTCAGTGCCATCAAATTTTCCATACAGCAATACTGTATGTAGTTAATGATGGATGTATCTGTTGCTAAGATTAATATTCTTATATCACTGTATCTTGTCAAAGGAAATTAATACAATTCATACTAGATTTTACAACAAAGTAATTGGAGAAATCAAATACAAAACAACAAGACTTGGTAGTTATTCCCCATCCAAGGGAGGTGGATGTGATCCATAGGAGCTGACTAAAGGCCTGTGTATTCCCTTCTGAAGCAATACTCTTCTACTCCATGTTATATATTTGGATTACTGGCAAATAATGCACCCACCCCCTCTTTTTTGAGTGGGCTACATGTATGACATTCTGGCCATGGATATCCATGGGTCCCACAATACAATTGAGGATCTGTATGATGAGTGATACATATGAATTATCAACATCCCATTGACAGTAATCAGGGCCCATGATTCCAAATCATCCCATGCGGCTCCTGGCTCCTTGTTCACCTCCCTTGTTGTTTTTTCTTTTGTATACCAATTGCAATCAGAGTACAGAGTGATGAACTTTAAACTCCAGATGAAGCACATATGCGAAACACGTCGAGTGTTCTAGCTCAAAAACTCCACTAGAGGATTTTTGTTTTTTTATAATAAACACTTATTTTGTAGTTATTTTTTCAACTAACATTGTAAAGATGATAAATTAAATTGACTTGGGCGAATAACTGTTTTATTTTAGTTCAGATTGGGGTTGGTTTTACTAAAACTAGAGAGTGAAAAATCTGCGACAGCTCTGCATAAAAACCAATCAACTTCCAGATTTTTTGGTCAAAGCTTACCTGAAAAAGTTGAAATTAGAATCTGATTGGCTACCATGCACAGCTGCACCAGATTTTGCAATCTCCAGTTTTAGTAAATCAACCCCCTTGGGTCCAGTTTATAGTGGTTTAAGTATGTTATAGAAGAATACAATACAACCCCTACTTCTAGCAAGAACACGGTCAGGGCTTCAAGATGACTTTAAATACGCTTCTATTCATTAGTTTATGCCCTGTCTGGTCGAGGACCAGAACTGGACCACATAGGAGGACCTGTGGGGCATTTATGGAGTGATTTTTATGTAAAACTGGAAAATTATTTTTTATGTACTAAAAACATTTTAGATTTGTATAACGGCCTACTAAAATCCTACTAGTAATAAGTATAGGTTATCATTTCTGTATCTGTCCTTTTCCAGAAAACAAGTAACTCACAGTGTACCCATAGGTAAAATAAAAAAAGGCATATACAGTGGTGTTTGTTTTTCTGAGTCTCCCTTGTAACATAGTTATATTACCTGTAGAAGAAAACAAACAGGAGAATGCAAACACCAAGTGCATTAATAAAATATTTGTTAATAAATAAATAGATAAGCCAAATGCATACTCACAAAATAGGGAAAAATGTAAGCATGAGGCTGTATGCATGTGGCTAATGGCCGTTGGGACTCATGCTAGCCTAATCAGGACCAGAGATGGACCTGGTTAGGCCAGTGTGTCCAGCAGTCATTAGGCATATGTATATTGTTTACAGGGGCTTTATGGTCATGCTGTTTATGGCGGAAGATAAGGCATTTACCCGGCTACAACTTTATGCGCATATGGTGGGTAGGAAAGTGCGCTGATTCAATATAGGGTGTGCTGCTACCTTAGAGTGTATGTTGTAGAATAGGTAAAGAAATCAGGTGCGCTGCCCTAGTGCATATGTGCAACATACAAAATGATGTAAACAAATAAACCAAAAATGCAATAATAATGCAAAAAAATTAAAACGTATGCAAATCGTGTAAAACAAAAAATGTCCAGAAGGTGACTAGTGATACACCAATGTGCAATAAACGTCCATATTATAAGTCCATAAATAAAGTGCAAAAAATGGTGACAAAAACTTCCAGCTTGGGGAAAGGTGAACTGTGATTGGAAGGTGCAAAGTCCCACCACCAGCTTGGCCTCTTACCAGAAGTTAAACGTTAAGGGCATATATGAATATGACCGCTCCAAAGGTCATGCAGCCAGGTAGAAAAGTTCCCAGAAATACAGAAGGCACTCTGACACACTCGTGCTCCCTAGACTCTTACCGGACAAAACCCAAACAAGAAGCCTGGTTCTATGGTGATGAGTGGTCCTGCCGGGGGTTACTGGACTCTAGGATGGCTGATGTAGTTGCTTGTGTCCAAGAGGAACAGACCCAGTCAGAAAGCCTGACGAAGCCTTCTTTCGTCAGGCTTTCTGACTGGGTCTGTTCCTCTTGGACACAAGCAACTACATCAGCCATCCTAGAGTCCAGTAACCCCCGGCAGGACCACTCATCACCATAGAACCAGGCTTCTTGTTTGGGTTTTGTCCGGTAAGAGTCTAGGGAGCACGAGTGTGTCAGAGTGCCTTCTGTATTTCTGGGAACTTTTCTACCTGGCTGCATGACCTTTGGAGCGGTCATATTCATATATGCCCTTAACGTTTAACTTCTGGTAAGAGGCCAAGCTGGTGGTGGGACTTTGCACCTTCCAATCACAGTTCACCTTTCCCCAAGCTGGAAGTTTTTGTCACCATTTTTTGCACTTTATTTATGGACTTATAATATGGACGTTTATTGCACATTGGTGTATCACTAGTCACCTTCTGGACATTTTTTGTTTTACACGATTTGCATACGTTTTAATTTTTTTGCATTATTATTGCATTTTTGGTTTATTTGTTTACATCATTTTGTATGTTGCACATATGCACTAGGGCAGCACACCTGATTTCTTTACCTATTCTACAACTTTATGCGCATAACATTATATATACTGTATATCACTGTGGATGAATATTATATTATAATATATTATAATGTATTATATATTCCTTTGGTCTTGTATTTATGTATGTAAGTTATATTTAACTTCTTAATTTTACGTACTTGTTTGTAATGTCAATTTATTCCAAAGTACATAATCTTTGAACTGGTCTGTTGCTATGCCAATGCCCCCTTTTTGTTCTGGGTTACAACATTAGTGTAAATGTATAGGAAAAGCCTATAAGTAGTTCAAAATTGTAAAAAGGGAATAGGGTAACCAGTGGTCGCTCCTTGAAAAACTTTATTAATCAGAAAAATGTGAAAATTATACACAGTTGATAGGCAATAGGCTGACAACGTTGTCATACATAAGACACATGCCTGGGTATATATAACCACATCTAGGTCAACACACTCTAATACAATATAAATCAAAGGTCACAATTATAACAGCTCAATGGTAAAGGTCACATGTGCAGATACGTAGAAAGGACCGATGTATTCACCGATGCGGACCAGTCAAAATCTTATAAGTTTAAGCAGTGCATTAATTGCAACACAAGACAGGTTCTCTACAAGCCAGTGCCATAATTACTACGTGGGTTAGACAAAATGCCCCTTAAAAATTTGCATCGGGGAACATCTCAAGTATCCAGGGCAACATAGATGCCATTAAGGCCAACTGAAAGGATTTAAGGTAAAAGGATTTTTCGCCTTAACATTTTCAAGTAGAAAAGGTGATTTTGATACTGTACTTCTACCACGTAAGAAAGAATGGATCTTTTGCCTGAGGGCCTGAACACTAAAATTAATCTGTAGGTATTCCTGAGAGCCTGGTTCCCATGAAGAGCACTGAGCCCCAAACCGACCCTTCCTACACCACCCCTTTTTCTGCAACCTCACAGAAAGGATGCTGAACCATGGGGGTGAGATAGATATACACCTATATCTTTGTCTGTGCTGTACCTTCCCATCACCTACTGTCTAACTAAATTATTATTTTAACTAATATGTGCATGGAATCTACTGGAAAATCTATGTATCTCTGTCTTTAATAAATATCTGCATATATATGTATAACCACTATATGATCACAGACTTTAACCCATGATGTTTTGGGACTACTGTATGCGATTAAATATGCCTCTATACATACGCAAATAAATTAATATTGCTGTAATATAAATTTCCCCAAGATGGCAATACACACTACTACATGTAAACACACTACATAGGACCCTTTAATGGGTTAAAGATTCGGTCAGGTGTGACATCACAGAATATTCTTTTAAGGAGACATCATTCATGCTATTTAAGGTGAGAAAAATGGTTGTCACACTACCCTGAAGAAGCTCAGGTGACTACTGGGTGAAACGTGTAGGTCTGATCGTTCCCACATGCCCTTGGACATGACCAAACTTTGTGGCTGATGACATCCTGCTGCTCAGCACCACCACTCTGTGATCTGGACTACTTGGACTCGAGGCTCCCATTGCCAAGGCTACTTCCTTGAATCGAGGCTACTACCTTGACCCGTGGCTCCCACTTCCACATCTCCTGATGCTGAAAACAGCAATGCAGGAAGGACAATTTTGTACAGAGTGGAAAGTGTGGACTGTGTACTGGTGTCCCTCTGCGACTGATCCAGGAACTGTGAGTTATCCCCAGTGGGGAACAGCACTACCTATCCACATGTCAGATTAACATGAACTGACAGTTGGTAAATAACTAGGGATGGCGTGGAATTTTTTTTCAGATTTATATTAGTTCATGTGGTGACCTACCATTTCTTGTTTAGCTCTTTTGGTTTACTTGGGGAAATAAGAAGACCAGACATCCACTATGAGCTGTACCGCTGCTAAGCTCTGACACCACGGCGGTTACCTGGGACTCATTTAGACCCCATATACTCTGCCCTTTAACATTGACATTGAGCTGTTATAATCATGACCTTTGATTTATGTGGTATTACAGTGTGTTGACCTAGATGTGGTTATATATACCCAGACATGCCTTTTATGTATGACAGCGCCGTCAGTTTTTTAACTATTGTCTATTGCCTATCAACTGTGTATAATTTTCTAATTTTTCTGAATAATAAAGTTTTTCAAAGAGAGATTGCTGGTTGTCCTATTCCCTTTTCACAACTTTGAACTACTTATAGGCCTTTTCTATACATTTTCTCCTGCTGCTAATGTTCATGTGAAATAGGGAGGAGCACCACCCCTCATATTAGGTGAGTTGGTACTCCTAATGTGCTGGTACAGTATTAACCTCACCAGCGAGATTCTAGGGATTCGTTTTTATCGCAATTACTGGGACATTAGTGTGTCTATATATGAGGTTCTGTGGTTCTGTGTTGGTTTATCTCTGAGGAAGGGGGTGCCTCCCCCGAAACACGTTAGCTTGCCAACATTTTGGTGCATTTGATTGGGTGATACTTCGCCATCACTGGATTTGTCATCAGTGTGATAAAATGCTTACATTTTTCCTTTTATTTTTGAGTATTTATTTGGCTTATCTGTTTATTTATTAATAAATCTTTTGGTAATGCACTATTTATTTGCTCCCTCCTATTTGTTTTCTCCTACGATTGTCTGTCAGATTTCCCCATCCAAGAAAGGCAGCACCGACTGACCATTACAGTTGAAGAAATCCTACTGACTCTCACTGCCCACATTATTTTGGGTTGTGTAGAAGTTCTCTGAGGACTGGGGGTGTTTGAGTAATAGTTTTATTACTTATTGATCATATCACTAGCTTTTTTTCCCACTAACTGCAAAAGGTCAAATTATCCAGCAGCTAATTAACTATCCAAAATTAAAGTTATACTAAAGTCTTATTTTTTTGTTTAAAAATACCAAACATGGTATACTTACCTGCTCTGTGCAGTGGTTTTGCACAGAGCAGCCCAGATCCTCCTCTTCTCAGGTCCCACATCGGCGCTCCTGGCCCCCCTCCTGTCGAGTGCCCCCACATCAAGCAGCTTGCTATGGGGACACCCAAGCCAAGCTGTAGCTCTGTGTGTCCATTCAGACATGGAGCCACAGTTTGGCTTCACCCCCTCTCTCTCCTAATTTGTTAACTGACTTTGACAGCTGTGGGAGCCAATCAGCAGGGAGGGTCCTGGAAGACCGAGGCACTCGTGCAACATTGCTGGATTGAGATGGAGCTTATGTAAGTGTTAGTGGGGCTTGGGGGGGGGGGCACAGCTACTGAAGGGTTTTTACCTTAAAATAAGTATAGGTTATGGCTTTTTTAAAGATTAATACTTACCTAGGTGGATGCAGCAACGGTCTGATGCTGTATTTGTCCCCCGCCACCTCTACACTAAGAACCGAGCAATCAAACACCGCCGATCGCTCGGTTCTGACAGCTCCCCAAACAGAGAGCTGCTGACTGTCAGTCAGCAGCTTTCTGCTCTGCTCCCTCCCTACACGTTGGAGCACTGGGCTGTTCTCAGGCTCTCAGGGGCTCACTGAGAGGCTGAACCGGGTGTCAGTCCAGGCACCTGATGGATCCAGACTCCATTGTTGCGATGACGCGCTGTCTGCACCGACTACTGTGACATCAGCAGAGAGTGGAATTCAGCCCGCTCTCTGCTGAAAATAGGTCACAGGAGTGAAAAACCGATTGCACTCCTGTAATCCATAGGAGAAGTACAGCCAAACCAGCTTTGGCTATACTTCTCCTTTATTGCATAGAATGCATTAAGATTAAAAAAAACCTTCTGCCTTTAGAAACTCTTTATGATGATTACAGAAATTCTTATCTCAGCTGCTAAGGGGTCAAAGCAGTTGACAATCAACCAACCTGCAGTAGGATTGGCTGCAGCAGGTTATATGAAAGTACAGAGAGACCACCACCCTGAGTAACTAGGAGCTGGTGGCTACCCTATTAAAAAATGCCTCAGAAAAAAAGAACAGAAACTGGCAAAATCAACAGGTATTTGCT